>NC_089837.1:381951780-382619280 GCF_035609145.1 Eleutherodactylus coqui | reverse complement strand
TGTGCGCAGAATGGCGTGCGTCTGCGTGTGAGCAGAATGGCGTGCGGGCGTGTGCGCAGAATGGCGTGCGGGTGTGTGCGCAGAGTGGCGTGCGGGTGTGTGCGCAGAGTGGCGTGCGTCTGTAAGCGCAGAATGGCGTGCATCTGTAAGCGCAGAATGGCGTGCGTCTGTATGCGCAGAATGGCGTGCGCGTGTATGCGCAGAATGGCGTGCGCGTGTATGCGCAGAATGGCGTGCGTCACTGGCCACTATGGGGAACCTTATTACCAATCGGGCCACTGTGGGGTTTACTTTTACTTTACTGTCTTACAATTAGAATCGGCCCTTTGAAGGTAGCCATAAGGCTGATGTGGCCCTCAGTGAAAATGAGTTTGACACCCCTGGACTATAAGGTACCTTTAGAGGAACAAAATACAATGGGGTAAATGTAATTATAAACAAAAACTTAATCGTGCAGTGAGTCATACTGCGCAAACTTGGGGGAAAGTTTGCAGGAATGATGTGGCATAACCTGAACTTGCAGAATCAGATACCAGCTATGCAGATGCTTTAACTTGCGTCTTTCCACTCTTGGATGATCTTGGGGGAAGAGTTGCTTCTTTGAGTCGGTGTTTGGTCTTGTCGTATTGGGCAGGGAATCTTCCACTTCTCCAGGAGCTGCAGGCCTTTGTCGAGTGTGGCAAATACATGGGTTTTCCCATTTTTTGTGACAATGAGCTTGGTTGGGAAGCCCCATTTGTATGTCACTTCGTGGTTTCGTAGAGCAGTGGTTATGGGGGCTAGCTTTTTCCTTGCCATTATAGTGGCCTGAGAGAGGTCGGCAAAGAGTGTAATGTTCTGATAGGGAGGTGGTAAAGCTGGTCTTTGTCTTGATGTCCGCATGAGTTGATCCTTGATGTGGAAAAAGTGGATTCGAGCGATTGTGTCTCGAGGGTAAGAGGACGGAATATTCCGGGCCCGCAGCAATCTGTGGGCTCGGTCAATAGTAAGATCTAGAGGGGAGCACTGTGGAAGAACTGCTCGGATCAGGCTTTGTAGGAATGCAGTGAGTTCAGAAGGAGGTGTCGATTCTGGAATACCTCTGAATTTAATGTTGTTTCGGCGATTCCTATCCTCAATATCCGCCAGTTTGCTCCGTAGAGTTTCCACTTCTTCCTCTAAGGTGTTATGTGAGTCCACTAACGAGTTGTGGGCTGATGCAAATTCCTCCATTTTACGCTCTGTATGGTCCACTCGCTCCCCCAGCTCCCCAACTGAGGCGGTTATACCCGCGAGGCTGTTAGCAATGTCTTTTTGTATTGAAGTGTGAAGTGCCAGCATTGCTTCTTTCATAAACATTTCAGAGGCTGCTTGGTTGTGCGCTGGCATGTCTTCTAGTGATAATTCAGTCATGTGGTCGGAGCTAGAAGAATAGCGGGCTCGCTGCTTCAGCGGACTTGATGACGTTTATTTATTGGTCTTCGCCACGTTTGTATTGGAGGGTGAGTGTTGTGTCCCTCTCTTGTTGCTTGGGGATGGCGAGTTGCGGCTAATTGAGATGGTGTTGTTTGTCGCGGGAGTGTTTTTATTTTGTGTACAACTTTTATCTCCACAGTGAGAGTTGTGCTGCATGGAGTGGGGACCTGTGGAAGAGTGGCCATATTTATTTTTGTGACTGTTATCCTGATCTTTACGTTCCCCTCCGCTAAGAGAGCCGCTGTCTGCGGGATCCAGTAAGTCATCAGGCAGGATCTGCATTTGAAATTCAGATGCGATGCTGCTGGTCGGCGTTGAGCAAGACAGGGCTCTGATGACCTGGTTAGAGGTGGAGGTGTTGGTACGTGAATTGTGTGCCCAGTCTGGGTGTTTTTTGTCACCTGCGGGGGTGAACTTAGTCAGTCCCTTCACAGAGCAGGTAGCCAAAGTAGATCTCATTGGATCAGCCAGGGTGACATCCGCCTGGTCTGGGCTACCATCAACTTCCACAGAAGTGCATGTAGCCAGGGATCCAGCAAGGGGATCGACATGGGAAGCCCTTGCTATAGTGGTAGTGAGGAGTGCATGTGTATTATTGTGGTTGTTAGTCTTTGTAGCAGACATTGGCTTTTGTGATTCTGCAGAGGAGACCTTACTGTGGAGGCTTATCTTGCTCTCATGACCTCCAGATGTAATGCATGAGCGGCTGGCATCTCTCACAGAGGCAGCCCCAGCGAGAGATCCAGCAGCTGAAACAGTGCAGGAGGGATGTGCTGTGTCGGCACTAGTTTCATGTACTCCGTCCGCACGGCCGGCGGTGCCCACTGCAGGAGACATAGCTGTGTGTCCCTCAGGGAAGCTGGAGAGAGCAGCGGTGCTGCTGAGTGTCTGATGCAGGTGGCCGTCCCGCCCTGCAGTGCGGAGTGTGTCTGGAGTCTCTACAGGTGAGTAGGTTGTAGCAGGGGGAGTTTGATGTCCCAGCCCCACATTATCATCGGCGCCCGTGGCAGGCCTTGCCTTCAGGGAATACACAGGAGAGCTGACCGCGGTGGGGAGAGCCCTGCGCGCTCGGCTCGGGCCGCCGTCAGTCACACCGCCAGTGGCCGCGGGTGAGTGGATCACATATGGGGAAGCCGGGATCTGAGTTCCCCTACCTGTAGGTGGTGTGGGTAGGTTCCGTTTTCTGCCGCTGCTCTCATTCTCCTCGGCCGATCCAAGTGGAGCACTTGAGTGCGTCTTCTTTCTGGTGGAGCGTGGGATTTCAGAGCCGCCATCTTTGAGCTCCTCTCCCGGGCCCCGAGTGGTGTAAAAGTCGGTGAGTTTCTTAGGAGAAGACTTGTTTGCCCTTCTAGGCATGTTGTAAGGAGTTAATGATCTTTCCCCGAGCAGAGGTATGTCTTTAGAGCTGGTTTAAAGTCACTTTTTTGGTCGCTAAGCAGGTTAAGTGGAGAGCTGTACTAACGTGCGTCCATCCAGCTCCCCTGCCAGGCCACGCCCCTACAGTATGCCTTTTGACATTATTACATTACCTTATATTAAAAAAAAACTGAGAAATGTTGCATTTATCTTTTCAAGGCAGATTGTGCATGCTTGATGACCAGTACCATGTTTCCCCGAAAATAGACAGTGTCTTATATTAATTTTTGTTCAAAAAGGTTTAACTTTTTTACATGTATAGCTGCCTGGACACTATTTAAACTGACTTTTTAAATTAACTGTTAGCAGGGCTTAATTTTGGAGTAGGGCTTATATTTCAAGCATCCTCAAAAAGCCTGAAAAATCATTTTGCATCCTCAAAAATTCTGGAAATTCATGCTATGTCTTATTTTCCGGGTATGTCTTATTTTCAGGGAAACAGGCTAGTATATTTTAATCTAATATTTCTAGGTCAAAACTGTTATTCAACAGAATCCAAAAGCAAGCTTATCTAGAGGCAACGAAATAACGTTTATCTGTACAAAGATAATTGTCCCTGGGAAGATCCTCTCTGTTATGTTTAGTCTATTAGGAAAGCAGCACTGAGTACAACATTTTTAAAGAGGTCCTCTACCTACACTTGATCTACTCATACCCACAGTAAATCTAAATATGTCAGTAGGACACTGTGGAATTTGAGTAATGCCAAGCCTTCTCCTCTGCCCTTGGCTCTATGCCAGTTTTACCTTTATCTAAACTTTTGTGTCAGTAGACGCAGGCTGCTAGAAAGGTGCTGCTTGACAAACGCATTTAGACTGGTTTCACGCAATCTTTTTTTACAAAAATTCACCTTTTTGGGTGTCTTAATGAAACATAGTTTATAACGTTGAAAAAGACATACATACATCCAATTCAGTTTATTAGAATACAATGTTTATCCAGAGGAAGGCAAAAAAAACAAGAGGTTGAAGCCCGTTTTCCCTCATTTTAGGAAAAAAAATTCTCTTCTCAACTCCAAATCTGGCAGTCAGAGTAACTCCATGGATCAACAACCCTTCTGAAGTAATCTAGTAACTACTTTATAGTGTAACGTATTAATATTATGCTCAAGAAAGGCATCCAGCACCTCTTGAATTCTTTTAGTGAGTGCACCATCACTGCATCCTCAGGCAGAGACTTCCATAGTCTCACTGCTCTTACAGTAAAGAACCCCCTTCTATGTCGGTGAAGAAACCTTCTTTCCTCTAGACGTAGAGGATGCCCCCTTGTTACAGTCACAGTCCTGGGTATAAATATTTTTTTCTGGCCAAAAATGCTGCTTCCAAAGTTTGCTGTAGATCAATAGTAAAATATAAAATGCCCTATAGAGTTTTTTTCACTTTTTCTGCATTTCTTGGGTCCTTGTCTTTTTTTTGCAAATCTCTGTATATGATGTTTTTCTTGTGTTTTTGCATAGACATCTCTATAGAATAAATAAATTCCAAAGAAAAAACACGTCAGACCAACAAAACACCAGACAAAAAGCGCATAAGAGCTTCCTGCTAAAAAAATGTCAGAAGAAAGACTATGTCTGAAGGTAGCCTTAAAGTGACAACAGCACAATCTGCTATCTGGTTGTCATGCCAAAATTTGCAGTTCGCAGTGGGCAATGCAGTCAGAGAGAGCGTTTTTGGCATGAAATAATTACCTTGGCAAGTAGACGGCCCTGTCTTATGTTGTATCTTTTGCTGCTGACAGTAAATTTCAGCAGAAGATGAAGCTAACCAACTGCAACACTATCACTTTAATTGTTAGTGAATCCATAGAAACCGCTCTATCTTAAATAACTCAACTTCTTGGCTGAGAGCTGGATTGGCACTGCACTAACAGCAGGGTAGAGGAAAAGCAGCTTGTCAGCAGTCATACAAGGCCAATCCCCATCATCAATCAGAATGCTAGAAAATACATTTGGACAGAGAACCCCTTTAATTTTGTAGGTCCAGCACTTTGCTTGCATTTGCTCTCTATTATTAAGCCATTCTTACGGTTATTTCTATTTTATTTCTGCTTTAAGAAAGGCAAATAGCACACTTCCATAAATTTTGGAATCTATTGCTCTGGCAAGAAATCATGGCGTATTGTCTTATAGAGTTTTTATGAGTAATTGAGATAATGCTTGCCATTAATCTTGTCCTGTTACGGGCTAAAAGAATTTCTAGCAGAGTTTATGTATCAGTATTTTAATGCATTAATAACTCAGTGATGGAATCCTCTGAAAGATTATTAACCAGCAATCCTTACAGGAAGTAAGGACCTTCTTAATGATTTATAGCACCTGTATTATACATAGTATTACTTTGGGTTTGATGTTTCATAAAGATAGCAGAATGATATAATAAATGTTCTTAAAGGCAAAATAATTGAATCTATTGAAACATCAAGATGGGGTAGATAAAAGTTTTAGAAAGGGCAGACCTAAATTGTGCGCCATTCTATTGTGTGTTGAATTTGCAGTTACAATTGTCAAGAGATCAGTAATTACTATTAATCCTTATAAATAATCAATTTCTGGACAAAGCTTGACAGAATAATTTTCCAGTTCAGTTGATCTCCTACTGACAAGGTTCTCCAGCACTTTTGAGACGTGTTAGCACAAAATGGTTGTCATTTGTGATTATGGAAACATTTAGTAATAGGGATATCTAGAAATTACGCAGCAATTTGATTATGTATATTGTTATGTATATTTCCCAGCAGCATTCTTTCCGTTTTACACCAACCATTTAATAACTATTAAAAGACACTTAGTTTACACTGTTGTCAGATATTTAAAAATTCTGCTAAAATGATACCATTTTTCTGTTAATAATAACCATAAAGCAGACGATTATAGCAATGACGACTGTTTACACATGTCTTGCAGGTTTCAGCTTTATTCTTATATTAATCCCTAAGTGACCAAGCCTGTTTGCGTCTTAATGACTAAGCCAAATTTTGGAAATCTGATATGTGTCACTTTGACATAGAATAACTCTGTTAAGGTTTTGCATATCCAAGTGATTCTGACATTGTTTTTTCACCACATGTTGTATTCATTTAGGTGCTAAAAATAGACGGATAGAATTTGTGTATATTTATTAAAAGCACCAAAATTGGGAACATTTTGAAAAAATGATAATTTTTCACATTTTCAATTGCAATATCTCAAATATGTGCAAACATGCTGTACAGATTTTTGATAAGACACATATACTTCTATCTGTTTACTTTATTCTGGATGCACATTGGAAAAACTTTAGTTTTTTTCAACCATTTAGGAGATGTTCAAAGTTAACATTATTTATTAACATTTTGAGGAACATTTTGTTTTCCTACACCGAGCCAAGATTGCAAAGGCTCATAGGTGTCAGAATGATAGATACCCCAAAAAGACCCCATTTTAAAAACTACACCCTTTAATGTGTTCACTGAGGGGTGTCAGGAGTATTTTGACCCCACAGTTTCTTTTCGGGAGATAATGCAATTTAGAAGATAAAAAATTAAATGTCATATTTTTACAAATATGTTATTTTAAAGATGGGATTTTTTTCTATAATGCACATGAAAAAGAGGATTTACACCCCAAAATGAACACCCCTGTTTGTCCTGTGTTCAGAAACATACTCATTGTGGCCCTGATTTAATGTCTATATGCACAACGGGGCCCAAACCGAAAGGAGCAACTGGTGGCTTTTAGAACAGAAATTTTGCTTGAAGGCATTTTAGGCCCCATAGCACACTTGTGAAGCCCTTGAGTTTCCAAATGCTAGAGAACCCTAGTTCTACAGTTTTTTAATGAATCTAAGCAAAGCAGAAGGAAAAAATTAAAATTTTCATTTTTTTCGGCAATTGTGTCATTTTAAAAACAGTTTTTTTTATTGTACAGCACATATATGAATGAAGACTTTCACCCCAAAATGGTTACCCCCTGTGTTCAGAAATATACCCATTGTGGCACCAATCTACTTACTGGACACATGGTTCGGCCTGTAATGGAGGGAACACCCATTGGATTTCAGTGCCCAACTGAATAAATTCCAGGCACAATTGTGCAGAAAAAGTATAGACTCCCTAAAAATAATCCCCCCCCCCCTGCCCTTTTTGGCATTCCCTAAATCTTAGTTAAAAGTAATAATGTAACCCGTGTGGTATGTCCAAAAACAGGGGTAATTATGGAGGCCCGGTTGGGATGGGCACATGGGGCAATAAAATCAGGTATCCCTCCTTCTCCGACACTTTTTTGGCAGGTATTTCTTGACATCAGCAGCAGGGATGGAGTGTAAAAAATGGTGCTCTGTGAGGCTTCATAAGCTTGCTGATGCGCGGGGTCTCACACAGTAGGTATTCAACAAGCTGCTCCTGGAACTGCAGGAAGGCAAGCGTTCCTGGGGACTTCTTGTAGATTACATATTACAGGTAGTGATCTGAATAATGTTGGGCTCACATGGCAAATATTACTCCAAATCTAACGCATGCAGAATCCGCAATTTCTATCCGGTTGTGTGAGAACGGCCTAAGGTAGATCGCTACCTTTTTATCACGTGATCGGGGACCGCTCAACGAGGCCACTGGTTACCACTTCATGCTCACTGGGAGCAAGGGAATTTTCCTTTCTCCAGGCTCCCCGGGTGCTGCGCATGTGTTCGGCATTTTGCCAGTGGGTGCATGCGAAGAAGCTGGGGAAGGACTGTGGAGGAGGATTGTGTTGTGGTTCAACTGTAGAGGCCTTCAGTAAGAAGTTTCATCTCCTCTCACCAATCACATCAGTGAGAGGAGACGAAACTTCAACTTTTTAAAACTTTTATGCGATCGCCATTATCCATTGAATAACGGCGATCATGTGAGCAGGAACCACATACCGTGGACCCCCATGACATCTCCAGGCTCTCGGCTACCTTTGGTAGCCAGGAGCAGGGAGTTTTAAAATTTCCCAGGCAATCCTTGACTTTAGCGCATGTGTCCGCCATTTTGCTGATGGGCACATGCACCGAAGCTGGGAAAGGTCCGCAGATAAAGATCTCGTTGGAGGACAAATCTTGGGAGCTTAGGTATGTAATTTCATCTCCCCTCATAGATATAATCAGTAAGTGGAGATGAAACTTTTTTTCTTTAAACTTTTTCACTGTACATGATCAGCGTTATACAATGGATAACGGTGATCATATGACTGGAAACCACATGTTGTGGCCCCCTGCGACATCTCCCTGCTCTCGGCTATCTCTGACAGATTTGTTTTTTATTTACTTTTATGCAATCAGCTCTGTCCATTGGATAGCGCCGATTGCATGACCAGGGGTGGAGGGGGCTTCCTGCGGCTCCCATGACAACTCCAGGTTGTCAGCTCTACCTCCAGGAACCAACAACATGGAGCTGTCACGTCCAGAGCCTGCAGGGCTTTAGTCCCCAGAGGTAGCATGTTTTTACATCACTGGGGATTAAAGCCCACTTAGACAGGTGGTAAAAAGGCAATGGGTTGGTCACCAAGATGTAAAAGCTATGCTTAGAGTAATCAAGTTCTATACTACCAATGAGTTTGGCCTACTAAGTTGGGACTTGCTCTTTATTTAATTTAAAGATAGTTGTAATGTCTCCCTTAATTACCATGGGTGAGTAAATTAACCATCAGATTGAAGCATTGGCAACCTGCAAGAAAGCATGTTTGACATGCCCACACATTAGATAAAAGTCCAGATTTGCTGATAATCTAACGTGAATGGGGGGGGGGGGGGGATGCAGCCAACATCTATCTTAAATGCATTGTATAATTAATTGTTAACTATACAGGTTAATAAAAAATCTGGGATCTGGGATCTGTGAAAGTTCAGAATCTACAATACACTATTGGCTACAAGCAGATAAACTACAGAAAGCAAGCAAAAAAGTAGTACAATAATAATTACAATCCTACTATAATAATTCCAAAGAAATATCATCACAGTGTATATACCAAAGTCCATAAATATTCATAAGGGCCACTTACAATCTAAGATTAAAAACAGAGTGAAAACCACAGTAAAATTGAAAGTGTTGTATCAAGATTGTAAGTTGTCTCCTAACCACAGTATAGAGAATAATTTGCTGATTTTGGGGGCTCTCACTACTGAGATCACTGCAGATCTCCTAAATGGGACTCCTGTGTCCCATTCTACCTGTCATTGCAGGAATCACTTCTCCCCTATCAGTGATGTTATCATGAAGGGTGTGTAGTGGCCCAAAGTTAGGTTACCTCTGGGTGTTGTTTGCCTGCCCTGCGTGGACAGTCTTTGTGCTTTTGTACATGTATCCGTGTTAGTCTATGTTTTGTGTTGGTGCATCTGTCTCCCAAACCTGCTCTGTGTGGTGTGATCAATTCTTTGGAGAGGTTGGGGGTGAAGTTAGCAGAAGGACAGGAGAGGAGAGAGATGTAGTCGGTGGAGGAGGACGTGTGAGCAGGAGGCTGAAGCTCTGGTGCCCTTGCCTGGGTAAAGCCTAAAACCTCATTTGCCATGGGAGATCAGATCCTGTTTAAGGAGTCCGAGCTCGTGATCACACAGTCCTCTGCTTAACTGCCAAGTCGAGGGACAGGACTTACTCTACTACTTCAACTCTGAGTACAAATCAGTCGTAAGCAACTACTCCACAAAAATGCCATTAGGACAGCGAGAGAAGGGACGTAGGCAGTGGTGAGAGGATGTTATGTGTTTCTCCCAGATGTGTCAGAAGTGCTCCCTCCAGGAGTTCATCCATCAGATAACTGGGACTGATGACATTTTGTATGTCGGGTGAAGAGAGGCTTCTATAAGCAAATGCATCAGAGTCTAGGCAAAGGAAAAATGTGCCAGAAGTGTTGTCTCTGAATTAATTGCTGCGCTGTATTCTTTGAAAATCAAAGTTGGATATTGTGAGTAAAAGAAAACCATGTGCCTCCCGTTTTGAAAGTTTACATTAACTGTGGACTCTTTTTTTTGTTTCGGTGATTTATCTCTTGTAAGAGCCACTGGCATCACGTGACACTTCATCTACGTACCAACCCAATCGTGGGTTTGCTGATTTCCTCTGTGTGCAACCAAGCTAGGCCCCATACAGCCATTGAGGGAAGGGACCACCATCTTGTTTTTCCCTGTGTAAAACAGGGGATGGAAAAAATATGGAAACGCCGTACAAATTACATGCTTTAAGTTACATGAGTTTATAAGTCATATTTCAATAAAACATGTAGAGACTGATCTTAAGTGGAGGAAATATGACACAGATGCTGCCTGGCAGAGGTGAACATCTGCCCAAGCAACAAGCCTTCATTGGTGAGGGGTTTGAGCCACTCAGCTAATATTACTAGCTAGCTCCCAAAACTACCCAGAGCAGGGCAAGAGGTGAAGTAAAAACAAAGTTGGTGGAAAGCTCTCAGCCGAGCAGGGGTCAAAATGGCAGCTCAGTGCTAATGATTAAAATTCCATGCATTTTGTATGGTATTTCCATATTTTCGGCCACCCCTTGCACATTGAGTATGCTGGATAGAGATATTGTGGTGGCTTAATAGTGAAATTTCCAGTGATGGCTTCATTTTAAATATTTAAAACATTGGCCTTCATGCACTTAAAGATGTAGCATAAAAATGAACATAAAACTTGGTCATCCATTAACAATCACCTGCACTCAAGAGTACAACTTCCTTTCTATTGTTTGAGCATCAGGTAACTAATGTTATTTTATGTGTATGGCCAGCTTTAGTACAGATTGGGGGGGTCATCTTTATTAACTGCTTCAGGGTTCAATGGTGGAGTCTTGATGCCCTGTGCTTTCCTGCGTCCCTATGTGTATTATATCATGTTATATTACATTGTATGTACTGTATTATTCTCTGTAACCACATCACTTAGGTCTGTTAGGAGACTAGATTCTGTGGTCATTGAGACAGGAAATTATGTAATTGATTGAGTGATAGATACAGACAGGAGCACATCATTTGGAGTAGAAGGGGACATGACACACCATATTACACAGAAAGTATATGCGTCACACAGGAAGATGGCTACAATCATGATACATGGTAGCTATTTCACTGAACTTAGGCATTAAAAACAGGCAAAGGTGATGAGCAATGAAATGTATTGTATAAGGGACATTAATCTTAAAGAAAAAAAAATAAAGGAAAACATCAGGCTTTCATATAACATATATCTGTTTCTTGCTGTGATGATATTTTGCTGTCATGGTTACTGCAATTGAACAAAAAGGGCTGGAGGCAATGCATGCATGTATAGATGACATCTCATTAGAAAAGCAGATTATGATAACAGCATGTAGATTTAAATAATGCATTACAAACACAATATCTAGATTAACTGGTTATGCTGAAACTATAATTCTGACACTACAGTAAGTTCATAAAAATATCATTTCCATCGGCTGTTTGACTTGATGCGTCTATTTATCATGTCGTTGTGGTTAAAAGTTTTTGCTCTGTGAAATCAGATTAGAAGATCATTTATTTAAAAGAATATGCAAAAGAGTTACAGTACCAAATTAAATACTATGTTAGAAAAATCACTCTCGTAAAGAGTTGCACCATCCGGCTATTGCAAAATGTTAACAAATATCCTAGTAGTTCCAGTGGACAAAGGGAAACATTCAAACTAAGGAGGAAAATAGGAGTTGGCGAACCAGATTAGGCCATGCTCACATCAGTGTTTGTATGACGTTAGAACTTTCTATTGTTCTGCTATGGTATAGGCACAGATAAAGGAAATTAATAGTGGTTCCAGATCCATGGTATGCCAGACACCGAAGGCCACCAATGGACCCCATTGACTATAATGGGGTCCATGGGTTTCTGTTATGGAGTCCAGCATGTTGCTGGAAAATATAGCAGCAGAAGCTCCTAATGGAACCTCCAACACAGAGGTGAACAAGGCATGGTAGACTGGAAATTTTAAGCAATTGGCTTCTATGGGCAATTCTAAATCTTGTTGTACTATAATTTAATTTATCGTTGATGACAATTTTAGGCTCTGTCAATGAAACCTTTTGGAGCCTTCACCATAGTTCCATCAGGTTTTATAGGAAGAATATTCTTCTTGTCAAAGACAGATGGAGCCCAACAGTAAAGATTAAAATTTAAAGTGGTATTCAGGGAACTAGACAGCTTTTTTCCTTATTGCTGCCCTGGGTAATTAGGCATATTGGTCATATACACTTACTTTTAATTATACAGTAATTACTATCTTTTCTGCCTGGTCATGTGGTTTTGGTCACAGTTAGTTTCCATCAATGTCATTTTCATTGCGCTCCATAACGTTTTACTGCTCATGTTTGTCTTCAAGTGACATCAGGTCCCAAGTCAATCACAAGGGCAGTAATACAGGACAAGATGTTGGTATTACATTGTGATGGGACAGGTTAATTCTCTGTACAAGCAGGGTAGAGGTGAAAGGCTCCTGCTCCAGCTAGCTGTCTTGCAACCAGGTACAGGACAGTGAGGAGAATGTGGAAAACATGGCTGACATCCGGAGACAAAGAGAAGCTTTCTTTATATATTTCTCATTTTTAATTGTACAGCAGTTGGTAGGGACAGCGCTTTGGAACGGATATGGACACACAACAATCACTAGGGAGGTCTTCCCAGATCCTCTCACAATCTACCTCAATGGAGAGTGCATGGTGGATTTAAAATAAATCTCCCATCAGAATCGTGGGGTTAAAACCATTAGGAAAACAAACACAAGAATGAGCTAGTCTGAAGGATTAGGGATTGCTCACCCAGTAGAGGGGAGGAAAATCCCCTCATTTCGGCTCACACCTGTGCCCTTATCAAGCATCATAAGGGCTCTGGTGTGAGCCGAAACGCATTGCATTTTAGACTGCATGTCCTCCACCTGAGACCTGCTTTTATTGTATTCTTCATCAACAAAATAGGAACCTTTGTCTACCTATACCCTGGATGTGGACCCAGCATACAAGGCAACCCTGGATTATTAGGGAGAGTGTTTATTCAGCATCCAGCTGATTTTCCTCCCATCTACTGGGTGAGTAATCCCTGATCCTCCAGACTATTCAGTCCGAGTGCATTCTTGTGGTTGTTTTCCTAATCAGTTTTAATTGTAATATGAGACAAAATAGGATCAAAGGAAAGGAAAAGGTGAAAGGAAGAAGAGATGGAATTTTGTTTTCTGTACATTGTCTTATGATTATAACTTTTTAAACTGAGGCAACAGGAGGGGCATTAGTGTAATGTGTGACAGCTTAAAGGGGTTGTCCAATTAGAGAATGAAATTATAAGTTTTCACCCATCGACTGGATGGGTAAAAACTGGTAGATCAGTGAATGACCAAATTCTGGGACCCCACTAATCCCAGGAACTATTTCACAGTGCAGGATCCCTTCTCCTATTTCTCAAAGGTGCAGATAGATAGCTGAGCGCTATTCAACAGCCGCATTGAAATAAATCAAGCCATGCCACTGTATTCATTTCAAAGGAGCAGATTATAGCGCTCATCTAACTCTGTGTGGCCTATTTAAATTAATGGAGCCAACGCTGAGCATACGCCATGTCGCTCCATTCATTTTTATGGGCAGACAGAGATAGCCCAGCTTAGTGCTTGGCTATTTCCATTAGTTACATTGAAACTAATGGAATAGCCCTTCTCCATTCATTTCAATGGGGTTAATAAAAATAGAGGAGCACAGTGCTCAGCTATTTCTCTGCGTGATTGAGATGAATGGAGCCACTTCCGCACATGCACAACTAATGGTCCATTCACTTCAGTGTTAGGAAAATTAGAAAAAATGATCCTGCACTGAGGTCTCGTTCACACGAGCGTTGTTTGCACGCATTAGAGGTGTGCACAGAACACACTTCTATAAGAAGCTATAGAACCGTTCAGATGAATCAATTTTAAACGCGCAAAATCCTTGCACCTGTCAAAGATAGGACATGGAATAATACAAGAAAAAGCTCAGCACTTAAAATGTAGAAAAAAAGGCAGAAGTAATAGGGGACTTACTTTACAGGGGTGCCCTGTCTCAGGCACCCCTAATCCCAAAAAACGTGTAGAGTTTCGAGTTGGGACCCATTAACTTTTCCTATTTATGACATAATCAATGCTCGTGCCAAATTTCATGTTTCTATGACATCAGAAAGTGAGAGAATTAGATTCCGTACGTAAAATTTGGACGCTAATTCTTTTGCACTTAGAATTGAATAATCGAGTTGGGACCCATTAACTTTTCCTATTTATGACATAATCAATGCCGTGCCAAATTTCATGTTTCTATGACATCAGGAAGTGAGAGAATTAGATTACGTACGTAAAATTTGGACGCTAATTCTTTTGCGCTAGACTTATATAATTGAGTTGGGACCTCTTTACTTTCTTCTATTTATGACACAATCAATGCTCGTGCCAAATTTCAAGTTTTGCAAGTGCAAGTGCAAGGTCGCATCTAAGCTCCGTGGTGCGTGCAAAAGTTAAGACCTGACCTATCGTTGGTATGCTGGAAAGCACGCATCTCCGATCATGTAAATGGGCTAATTTAAATAGCTGGAATTCACCCGTTCACGTGATCTTTAGTGCAGTATAGCCATGATCTCTCCACTTGCCTATACTGCGCGCCCACAGCGCTTGTGTAAACGAGCCCTAAGAAATAGTAGGGACACGGATTCCCCCTTTTAAGGATCAGTTAGTGTTGCAGCGATCGGTCCTCCACAATTTATTAATTTTCACCTATATAGTGTATTTCTAGTGTAATTTCATACACTAACTTAGTTATAATAATTAAGAAAGTAAGTATTATTAATCTATTGGACTTGGATCTCAGATAGATAATATAATAAATAAACTATTTAATATATATGATATAATATTTGTCTTTTGGCATACATGATTTATCTAACAATTGATTAAAATAAGAAGCTACACTGGATGATTTCAAGGCAATGGGACCAAGCACAATTTTAAAAAATTGGAAAGAAAAATCGAAAATTTGCGCTACTTCCTATTTTCTGCTAAATTGCATGTAAGGAACGGTGTCACTGAGTCTTCCCTTGGCTCACAATTATTGTTACATTGGGATATGAAAGAAGCTCCAAAGGTTTGCTAGAGAGTCATGAAGAGGATCTTTATGATGGCTACCTCAGTCTTGGACAATTAGAAGAAGACTTTTCTTGCAGTTCTCTCTGTGTACATCAGTGGGATATATAATTACATTTGCTCTCTTAAAGGGGGTTTAAAAATGCCAAATAAAAATGTCACCCTATTTGCCAAAGCTATCGCCAATGTCACTCAGATGCTTGAAAAAACTACAGCCTCATTATGTACTTTTCATGTTTCCAGCCATGGCTACTTCTGCAACCTCTCCTCTACTTCACACTGGTATTTAGTTGCTTGGCTTCACTTCCAACAATGAATAGGATCATCTACCCAGTGGGGCCTTAGTCAGACGGGCGTTTTTTCGCGCGATTTGCGCATGCGCATGCGATTCGCGCATATATAGAACCAATGGTTCGCTATGGTATCGGTCACACGTCCGCTTTTTATGCGGATATGTGATAAATTATAGGACACGACGATTCGCAGATCGCGCCTATCTGCGTTCGGCGTTTTATGTGCGCACCAAAATCATTTTTTTCGCCAGCCAGTCTAAGTTTCATGCGCATTTTGATGCGCACGGTGATTTTTCTCCGGTCAGATGGGCGTTTTGCTGCGACGATTAACGCGGCTAGGTGCAGATTTTTCCCGCGATTTTTCGCCCCCGGTCACGCGATTTGCGCATGCGCATCAGACATGCGATCCGCAAATCGCGCGAAAAAACGCCCATCTGACTAAGGCCTTCATGTGGTATCTTCACACAGCCCCATGAGATTCTGACCTTCCTTCTGGCTAATTAACATCTTTGCTGATATTGCTCAATAATGAACAGGAATGGAAGAAGATGCTAAACTGTCAAACACAAGAATCTGGGCAAGTAAAACAACATGTATATTGTACAGTTCTTCAATCTGAGATACTAATATAAATGAAGAATAGTTATATGTACCCAGAAAACCGCTTGAACTGTTTTGTGGAAGCTTTTGTTACCTCCTGTTGAGCCTCTCGGACTCATGATTATGACAACGTTGATCTTTTTGTTGACTGTCAACTGTCAGAGTCTGCTCAAACATTAATTCATCTTCCTGTTCCATGGGATGACCTGATAAAGGGAACTTCTGGGCAGATTCTATGGTGGGCTTATTAGTGGATAATTATGATTCGTTTCCTTTTTTAGTTCGGACACCAGTGTCCTTGGGCACAATTTGTAGTTGTGAGTGGCGAGGTGCTGAATAACACATGGAGCCAAATATTTTTCTTAACTTGTAAACACGGTGCTATTATTAAATAAAAACAGGGAGATAAGGTAATTTTCTTCAACACACACAGTGAATAATAAATGATATACAATTGGCAACAATGAAGATACTTGTGTTTAACACATTTATATACTAGGACTTTACTCTGAATTTCTTTTCTCTCTCCCTCTTCATATTTACATCGCTTTATTTCTTTATCTCCCTTTTCTCATCTCTGCTCTCTCTCTATTATCTCTCCTCTACTCACTGTCACAGCTGACTCTCCTTCTACTCACTGTTTCTCTGATTCTTCTCCTGTTTCTCTCCTTCTTTCTCCTCCCTCTGCCTTTCCTTCTGCTGCTCTGCCTGGCTTTTCACTGGCTTCTCCCGCAACCATTGTTTTCGGCTATTTATCGCCTCTGTCACCTGACCAGTCTATCTGCAGCCAATCACGTCCTATTTGGTTGCTATGCTACCTGCATCATCTGAGTCTCTAGGCATTTTTTTCCATCCTGTGCATTTGAATAAAAAATGACCCAACTGGTTGCTAGGTTACCTGCATCCCTTGTGCAAAATGATTAAACCCCTAGGGCCAGTTATTATATTACCAGTCACCACAGCTAAACAACGTTATGTAGTTCCCTTTTTCAGACCACTACAATTCTTTATGTGTTATGCTTACATAGTCATATAACTTAAATAAAATTTCAGCGCTAGCCTTATGTAGTGGTTCTCATGAAACATCTTGGACACTTGAAGTCATAAACAAGATAGTGCACAGCCTCAAATATAAGAGCTTGTGTAATCTCTAAAGACCAGGTTAAGACAGTAGACATGCATCTTACCTTGCACAGCAATAATTGGTCTTTTATCACAGTAAAAAAAAACGTTCCTCTTTTCTGCAACTTAAGCATATCTTCCAAACAAAGCTGTTTTTGATATAAGTACTACAATATTGTTAGAAGAGTAGAACTGATTACAGCAGTTTTATTGAATAATGCTATTTCTGGCACACTGTCCCAACTGGTGCTGCTTCTATTGAAAAATCTCTTCCCTTCTACAATACCATAAATATTTCTGGCCTGTATTATAGTAATAAGAAATAAGCTGTTTCAGCCGATTTTATCAGTCATAAAATGATGCCTGTAACATGGAACAATGAAAGCTGACACCATTCTTGTTGTATTAGCTCTAGCCTGATTTGTGTTTCTAAAATTCTTAACCTCTAAAATGGATTTTGGAAAGTTGCAGGAAATATTTTAAAGGCCCAATAAATTAATGAAACCTGCCATCAGCTTCCATGAAAACACTTCCAGAATCCTTTATTCAGCTGTATCACTGTTGGCGTAGTCAACAACTATTTTCATGTAATTTGTAGTAAATTGTGAATATAATAGGCATCTTAACACATGCCAAACATTTGGGATGACTTTTCAGAATAAGTGACCATGAGTGTGTACATGAGGAATAACACTATTTCTAGCCATTATATGACTTGTATCCTGGCTATTTCTCAATTTTCCCGTATGTAGGATCTATACACTGTTCTGTATTCTATAGACTGTGTACAGAGAACTGCAAATTCAGCTCTCTAACTGTCAGTAACACACAGTGAAACTTAACATTACTATGTAGGACAATGTACAATAAATCTGAGCAGTATAAAGGTGAAGAAATAGTGATAAACCATTCACCATTAGATCTAAGAATGTTTGTGGGCCTCTGCTTCTATCCCTCCTCCTCCGTCTCCCCTTTGCTCTCATAGACTTCAATGAACAGGATGACCTCTGATGCTTTGCCATCCTACCATCTCCATTATCATAGATAATATTACTTGATAACAGGCAGTAGACAGCAAGTTAGGAAGAAACATGACCACTAGTGGCCAAAACTTTAGAGGGAATTTTCAGCACAAATATGTTATTTTAGGTAAATAAAGTAAATTGCACATTTGTTAATTTTTTGTTGACTGCCATACAAACAAAAGTTATTTGAAAAGTTAGTGGCCAAGTAGGTATAAATTACATGGGCTAAAAGCTAGCTGGAACCTAGGGGCCTAGCTTAGCCTAGATCATAAGAGGCAGGAACAAAAGGCAAAGGAAAAGCAACACACACACTGAACAGAACAGTTAGCACCTAATGTCTGAACACCTACAAACACACACTGAACACATCACTATTTTCATCAGCAAATAGACAAGGGAATCCCACCCAGAACCTGATGCATGCAGCAAACTTGAAAGCAGAACAATTAGAACTCCAAGCACCAGAGTTCTAAGAGGAAATAAAATAATGAATGGCAGATGAATAAATGACCAGTACCCTTAGTAAGAGGGGCTGGTATTTATGTACACAAGTCTAGTGGTGATTGGCTGGCTGGAGCAACACACACCTAGCCAGCTCAATCATCCCACACCTGTGGAAGCATGCTCCTGGGAACCCGTAGAACTACAGGTCCCATGAGCACTATCTGAGTAAGATAATCTGAAAGGGGTGACCCCAATGGACCAAAGATAACTGAAAGTCACTCTAGGAAAGGGCCAGTAGTTCTAAAAAGCTGTGGAGTAGACCCCCGGGAGCAAGAAATCCTGAAAAATGAGGGTAGCACCCTTACTAATAATATTTACAGAAATCAAGAAATCAGTCCCTTTTATAGCGAGGATAGCCCCAGGGATCATTCCATGCATTAGGATCCCCATTGTACCCATCCTTTCTCTAGGCCCAGTGGCTAAAGATTACATGGGGGTAGAAGGAGACAGTGAAACAGGTCTCAGATACAACCATAACTTGGAAAATGTTGGATGGATGTGATTTAGGTGCTGTTCAGCCAAAGCTCCAGTATTCTGTGCCCAGCCATGCAGAAGGTTATGCCACGTTCCTAGGACTGTATCTAAGGACTTTTGAGTAAAAGTTAATGAACAAAACAAGAACAAAGGAAAAAGAACACATATAAGGAAAAAGAAGGAAAAAAAAACAAAGCAAAAGATACCTTTTCCTTCTTTTCCCTTCGTTTTTCTTCTTTTTCCTTCTTTTTTCTTATACTTATTTTAATGGGTTTGGTTCTTGCTCAACTGAACTTTTAGCAAAGTTCCGAAAAACCCCGAAACAGGGTTCAACTCCTTCTGTTCACTTAGCACTAATCGCCAACTATCAGCAAAGTCATTGGTGTAAGTCACAATATTATTAATAAATGTAAATGGAGGGTACTCTGAAAAGGGACTAGTTACAAGTGGTGACCCCAAGGGTGTATTCTGGGCCATATTCTTTTTAATATGTTCATAAGTGACACAGGAGAAGGATTATTAGGTGAGATCTATCTGTTTGCTGATTACACAAAAGTGTGCAATTCGGTTGATACTCCTGGTGGTGTCTTGAAGATGGAGAAATATTTAGTATTACTTGATATATGTTCAAAACAATAGAAACTGCAGTCTAATGTTTCCAAATGTAAAATAATGCACTTAGGGAGAACAAATCCTTGGGATGAGTATTGAATTAGCTGTTCTGTGTTATTCAGGACTTCAGAAGAGAATGATTTAGGGGTTTGATTTCTGGCAGCCTCAAAATGAGTCCACAGTGCGGTCAAGCAGCAAAGAAAGCAAGTAGGATGGTTGACTGCAAAGCTAGAGGTATTACCAGTAGAAAGAAGGAGGTTGTGATCCCGCTGTATAGAGCTCTGGTGAGACCACATCTGGTATACTATGTTCAGTTCTGGAGACCTCATCTACAGAAAGACTTTGATAAAGTAGAATCCAGTGAAGGGTTACAAAAATGGTGAAAGGTCTCAAGAACAAAACGTATCAGGGAAGACTTTAAAAACCTAATTTGTATAGCCTGGAAGAAAGAAGGGGGGGCTTGATTGATCCCTTTAAATATGTTAATGGTTTAAAGGGGTTGTCCCGCGCCGAAACGGGTTTTTTTTTTTTTCAAACCCCCCCCCCCCCCGTTCGGCGCGAGACAACCCCGATGCAGGGACGTAAAAAAAAAACCGCTCAGCGCGTACCTTAATCCCCGCGCTCCGGTGACTTCTATACTTACCGGTGAAGATGGCCGCCGGGATCCTCTTCCTCCGTGGACCGCAGCTCTTCTGTGCGGTCCATTGCCGATTCCAGCCTCCTGATTGGCTGGAATCGGCACGTGACGGGGCGGAGCTACACGGAGCTACACGGAGCCCCATTGAAGAAAGCAGAAGACCCGGACTGCGCAAGCGCGTCTAATTTGGCCATTCGACCATTTTAGACGGCGAAAATTAGGCGGGCTCCATGGAGACGAGGACGCCAGCAGCGGAGCAGGTAAGTGAAAAACTTTTTATAACTTCTGTATGGCTCATAATTAATGCACAATGTACATTACAAAGTGCATTATTATGGCCATACAGAAGTGTATAGACCCACTTGCTGCCGCGGGACAACCCCTTTAAGGTTCAGCAAAGAAGTGTTTTCAAAAATAATGTCAGAAAATATGTTTTTACAGAAAGAGTAGTAGATGGTTGGAACAAACTTCCAGTGGACGTGGCTGGAAAATCAACAATAAATAAATTCAAGCATGCTTGAGATAAGCATAGATCTATCCCAGCAGAGAAATAAGGGCAGGCTAGATGGACTATGACTTTTTTCTGAAGTCAGTTTTCTATTTTTCTATGTAAGCCTTTGTGGTTATATATGTCTTATTGTTTTCAGCTCTTTTGTGCAATTACATGGAAAAAAGTCCTCTTTTGTACATGCCATACACCTGAGTGACTATCATGTGTGGACAGAAATACTTAATTCACTGACTGCTAGCAGAGCTCTAAAATGGTGGGAAATTAAAATACAAACATTTCTCTTCATACTACTTTTGCATAACATACTCTACTTATATATCACATAACATCTTTCAGATCTGTTTACTGTCTTACTCAGGCTCTCTCATCCGCCTATTACCTTCACTTGTCACCTGTTTGACACTCTTCTCCAGCAGTTGATATTATAGATTGTGGTACACTACACACGCTTGTGCCATAGTTTTTAATCACATCTTTTTAACCAACACATGTTGCTACGGATGTTTTTGCATCTTACTACAGTAATACTATATAACACTACCATGTCACATATATTAATTTAAAATCAGTAAGCAAGCATGTATTCCTGTCATCTGGAAAACTTTAAATCAGGTCAAATCAAATCCAGCTGACAGCAAACAGATGATACCACCAGGGAGAGCTGCCGGCACCAACTGCTGCTGGATAGATGTAGTATTATACTGTGAGACACCACTTCAAATGCATGGGCACACATGTAACACACAGTTCTGCTAAGCCCTCAGAGTGGATTCTTTGCTTTGCAGTGGGTCTCAGCTCTGGTCCTAATACAACCACGTAAAAATGTTGAGACCAACCCATTCATTTTTCTATTGTTTGCACTTTACATCTGGAAGAAATGCACACATAATGAATAGTCCATGCAACATACAGCAGCAGTTTCCCAGATCACTTGTATACCCTTATTGCATTTTGACATTAAAGGAGGCACTCAGGCAGCAATAATAGAGATAAGTGCAGAAGCCATATGTTTAGAGCCAAGAATGGTGTCAGATCCCATCCTGGAAAAGCATGGACTTCTCCCAAATAAAATCAGTACCATGGCCAACAACCATCATGAGCCATTTATAGTAGTGGGTCCCTACTAACACAAGGCCAAGATGCAACTAATATTTCTTCACCTTGTCTAGCTACACCACTGGTAATATACAGGGTTTTGTTCTGTTTGTTTTATTGTTAGCAGATGCTTTGGCCAAAATTTTGAATTTTTTTGTGTTTATTATAGATTAGAGATACTGGTTGTTATTCAACAAATGTGTAATCAGACAAAACTATAACATTTTATCTGAGATCCCATAATGCATAGCGCCAGTATGGAACTCATTTTTTTATGCAAATTGCCTAATTAAGCTCTGTGCAGACACTGAACAAGCAGGGAATTGGAAGAGGTTTCAGTTCTAAAGCCTGCAAAATTAAGGATGCAGCTTGGAATTACAACACAGAATTTATATCAGTATCAATGTTTTGACAAAATAATCAACTTTTTATATACATGTACAATGATGTGCACAAGTTTTAGGCAGGTGTTGAAAAAATGTAAGAATGTTTTCAAAAATAGAAGTGATAATAGTTATTTTGTCAGTAAATAAAATGTAAAGTGAATGAACAAAAGAAAAAAATTAAATTAATTGGTGTCGGTCTTTTAATAAATGAACTAATGAAATTCATTGCTAACAAATTAATGAAGTATGAGTGGAAAAGTATTTATTTGTATATTTTTATTTATTCACATCCTATGTAATAGACTTTAGTGGTAATTTGTATTGTTATATGTTATGTGGAAAATTAGTTGGTAGCAATAATAGAGATGAGGAAATGTCTGCATAGAAAATTAAATGGAAGAAAGAGAGGTTTCCATGCAAATGTTTATAACACTATGGAAGGGCTGTGCATTGCCTATCCTTGGAGTACATATGTCATGAAACTCATAGAATTTGGGCTTCAGTGGCTTCTATAGTAGCTGGGTGACATCATCGGCTTTCCACGTGTTGCAGCTAAGAGCCAGAGAGCCTTTCGTGAGCTCGTCCCTTCATGCTTGTATCCTATCTGGCAGTCTATCCATTCATTTTGATACCTTCTGTAGAAAAAGAGCCTGACTGCTGGGGTGAAGATGTTACCCCGTAAATGCTCCAACTCCTTTTACGATCCTGCTGATGGGAGTTGTAGTGCTCAGAGGATACATGTTAGTGCACTATATGCTTGATACCCTGGCTATTTGTTCTCTTTGATTCCATATGTCCTAACACAAATGTGAATACGCAAATGCGAACTCTGTAATGGGGTTTTCTGGGATGTAACATGTCATATCGATAATACATTGATGTGCTATTCTGAATTTAGACCAATAATGGAATATTGAAATGAACCCCCTTAATTAACATGATATTGTATTTTCAAATGATAACATGAAACTAGGAATCAATAAATGATGGCAGCTATAGATGGTGCTTAACATTATGAATGTATAAGCATGTAAACTAGAGATGAGCGAGTATACTCGCTAAGGCACATTACTCGAGCGAGTAGTGCCTTAGCCGAGTATTTCCCCGCTTGTCTCAAAAAATTCGGGGGCCGGCGTCGGTGACAGGTGAGTTGTGGCAGGGAGCAAGGGGGAGCAGAGGGAAGAGAGGGAGAGAAAGATCTCCCCTCTGTTCCTCCCCGCTCTCCCCCGCCGCTCCCCGCCCCCCAACAGCCCCCGAATCTTTAGAGACGAGCGGGCAGATACTCGGCTAAGGCACTACTCGCTCGAGTAATGTGCCTTAGCGAGTATACTCGCTCATCTCTAATGTAAACCGTGCAAAATGTTTGTGTGACATCTTTTAACATACCTTGGAGATGCGCTTCATGTCCATGCTATTACACTACTGAGCTACTTTCTACTGATTTAAAAGGAAATGTGGAAATATTGATTTGCATCTTGTAAAATCTATGGGAAAATTTGGGAAATCAATGGGGAAATTTAATTTTAAATACTTGCTCATCTATAGACGTTGTAAAATTGTTCTGCAAGGTTCTTGATTTGTACAAATTGGACCAATCTCTCTACTGGACAATCTATGGCCCCAGTTTGGAATGCACTAATTTTGAGATTATAAGGGTATGTACAAACATTAGAGAGTAAATCTACACAAAAATCTGCATTTAGATATTATTGCAGATTTTAGTGCAGATTTTTACCATCGAATTCACTCGTTGCATTGCAATTAAAGGGTTTCTCTGCCCTCTTTTTCACTGATGACCTATCCTCAGGTGCAGCGGGCCAGATGTTGTCATAAGCGGACAGAGCAAGAAGTGCCGGCATCGGCTTCACTTCAATTGAAATCAATAGGAGAGCCCTGTTGCTATGGCACTTCTTGCTCCTCTCCTGGTCAGGAAGCAGGAAATGCTGTAGCACTGCAGCTCTCCCATTGATTTCAATGGGAATGAAGCCAGCACATGCACTTCCTGTGCTGATGGCTAATCACAAAATCAGGCCAACTGCACTGACAGCGGACAGGACAACCAGCTGATGAACGGGAGTTCCCGAGCAGTGGCTCCCCATCCATCAACCACTGATGGCCTATCCAGAGGATAGGTCATTAGTGTAAAAGAGGGCAAACAGACCTTTAATGAAATCCACATTGTATATCTATTGCTTTTTTGCAAAGAGCATGCTGTTGATTTGAAAATCCACAACATGTCTATTTTCTGCTGTGAATGAATGCTGTTTGTTAAAACCCCATTCACTTCCATTGTACTGTATATTGTTGCAGAGTTTTGGCAAGCATTCTGCAGCCACAATTCCACAATAATTCCATAGGTTCTGAACTCACCCTTAATAGCTAATAAAATAAGCTAAGCAATCAAGGTATTACTTGTCAATAGCTTTAAGCAAAAGCAACCTGTGAAAATTTTCCATCCTAGGATAGTGCTTACTTTTGTTCTAACTTTTGTAAAGTCCCAAAATCCAAAATTCTGCTCTTGCACCAAGTATTTTTTGCCAGTGATTTATCACTTTGGTATAATGTGCATCTCATGTGAAGCAGTCAATGAATTTAACAGTTGAAGAAGCAAATCAATTAAACATGGAAAAGAGATCTTTTTCTAATTGGCTAGGCAATAATTTAATCAAAGATGCTTCACCTCTCATTTTATGTTTCATTTTCTGTAAAACTGGCTTGAACTAGACAGTTATACTGTAACCGTCTTCATCATCGGATCCCTGCAGAGAAACCTGTGGCATGATGTATTACTATATCATTGCGTGTATAAAAAAGAATTGTGTAAAAAAAAAAAAGGCTCATTTATCTGACTATGTCCAAGTTGTCATGCTGGAGGAAATCTCTGTCTTCCTAATGATACTACAGTAGAGCTTCAATATTTAGTCTTGGTCTTCACAGTCCATACAACAGTAATTGTGTGTTCTCCTTGTTCCTATCATCACTATTTTTTGTGCTCAATTTTTATTTAAAACAAATAAAATGTATTTGAGCAAATATTTAAAAACTTCATTCTCCTATACAGGGAAGCAGCTTCATTTGCAACAAATCTCAAACTAGGCAAATTTAGTTTACTATTAGAGATGAGCGAGCATACTCGCTAAGGCAAACTACTCGAGCAAATAGTGCCTTATTCGAGTACCTGCCCGTTCGTCTCTAAAGATTCGGGGAGAGCGGGGAGGAACGGAGGGGAGATCTCTCTCTCACTCTCTCCCCCCCCCCCCCCCTGCCTCCCCCCTGCTCACTCCCACAACTCACCGCTCACCCGCGCTGGCAGCCGAATCTTTAGAGACGAGCGGGCAGGTACTCGAATAAGGCACTATTCGCTCGAGTAGTTTGCCTTAGCGAGTATGCTCACTCATCTCTATTTACTATGCATGCACTAGATATTGAAAACTACATTTTACTTTGTTTTTATTATTTGTTTTTAGCTATTTTGACCTTTCTCACTGAAAACAAAAAAAAAATTTATTTTTGATAAATATACCAACCTCCTGCCCCTATACCGTATTGGGACCCCCTCTAGAAGCTAGAATAGAGAGAAGCTATAATATGTAAGTGTGGCTAGTTAGCTGGCAGCCAACAAATCTTCATGCATTGTATACTCAATCACTATATGGGAAATGACAGCCAGATGCAGCATTCCACAGCAATAACAGCTGATCACAATCCCTCTAACATGTTGTGTATGTGGGAATTGTCCTGAGAAATACATCTGTTATCTCTCTATTGTGTACAATGAAGTGCATATATATGAGCATCATTCTGGATAATGACTAAATAACAGTGCCATATACTGGGCAAATACTTCCGTACAGCCTCAGTTGCCACAGGCTCTTTCGGTTGGGTCTGCTTATGCACCCTATGTAACCACACATGTTGTACAGCTCTAAGGCAAGCCTTGCTAAGATGCATACTGGTAGTACTGTATGTGCTCAACTTGGCATATATTGGAATCATGTTTTGTCATTTGTGTGCATATAATATACAGTATGTACCTGATTCTATACAGTATGTTATTGATATTCTATGATAATATAAAATGTATTTGCAGAAAACTGTTAAAGGGCACTAACTTTTCAGACAACCTATGCTGATCTACTAGCTCGAGTAAGTCTCATCATGTATGTAATATACTTATATTAAAAGTTTTGTTGCCTTACCACTGTAAATCACTTTTATAGTGGCTGCCACTGGGGGTTTCCCTTCCAGCTTCTCTACAATCCACTGTCTGTCATTAGGTACAGAGCTTCTGTAGGGCATAGGGTAGTTTCTTTAACAACAGTGGGAGCAGTTATCTTTGCAGAGGCACTCTTGTGCACTCAGAAGGTGCAAATTGATAGATTGGCAAACATTGTGATAACATTATGATCTCTGCTCCACTGGGTATGTGAAGAGATCCCTGATGCAGTGAGGCTTCAGAATCTTCTCTACTTGTCAGAACAGCTGTTGAGTAATTACAAAAATAGTATTACTGCCTTCCTGTCTTATCACTAGCTCAGCATTTACTCTGACAAGTAGAGGAGACACTGTAGCTTCAGAAGCAACCGCTCACCACACCAGGGATCCCTCTACATACTCAGGGGAGCAGAGAAGTAAGACTGAGCATGTGTGACCATGTACAAGGCTAAGCATGTTTGACCACCTTGGAACATTTACTGAGGTGAACACAGAATAGAAACAGCAGTTGGTGCTACTCTAAAATGATTTGTGGCTGGTTGAGAAAGGAGGTGCTTTCACTGAAAAGTAAGACGGAGCAGGTGTAACTACCTTGGAATAATTACTGAGGTGGATACAGAAAGACTCTTCAATAGAAACAGCATTATTCTAGTAATATTCCTGGAATATCTGGGGATAGAAACTTTTAAAATAAGTGTAAATACTAAAACTGTTTATAATTATGGGCTGGATTTAACTTGAAACAATATTCTTCATGGGGCAACAGATTTAAACATTAGCAAGGTAGAAACAGTGTGACACAGAAGAAAAGCTTGCCTCTAGTATCCTGAGGCTTTAAGCAATTCAAATAAAGGATTGATTTTATAGACTGGTGATTGCTGAAATCTACAGAATCTTCATATTATGCAATGACTGCTAATTGTCATTGCTGAATATGACTGTTGATTGCCTGGACTTACAATGTAGATGAAGAGTACCAGTAGATTATTTTGGCTGTGTGTTGCTACAGTCAAAGCCAAATACATTCCTGATAGATTAACTAGTCCTTTCTCCAAAATTAGCTCATAACTTTTTCTGTCTTCTGCCTTACAGTACGTTTTTAGTGTTAGCGCTTTTTGCACTTTTTAGTGTTGGTAAGTCTGATAATTTACTAAATTGTCAAGTAACTGCATGTAAATGAAAATTTTACATTTTAGACTTTTAAGTATACAAAAATAAAATGCGTTGAGATCGATTAACTGAAGAAACAAACAGCCACAGTTTATTTAGCAGATTACTATACACTTTATGTTCAATTCTACATCCTACATTCTTAGGCCTTATTCACATGACCGTATATATGCAGCTATTTTGCTGCAGTCGAAAATTGGGCAAAAATGGTGGCCATCTGAAGCATTAGATTACAATGTATTCATTCAGATGGCTGATTTTTAGCCTCGGAAAAAAATTGCTCCTGGAAAAACAGCACATCGGCGATCATTTTTGGTTGCTGATTTTATACGCTGCATCCAAAAATAGGTCTTTCCTTATCTTTGGCCCAGATATGGAAGCTCCTATAGACTCCTATGGAAGCTAAAAGAAAAGGGAGGGGAGGGAGTAACTCAGCTTCCAACGCTGGGAAAAGAGGACAGCATTAATCGTCATGCCAAGGATTTCTGCTGATCAAGGGATTTCAGCGCTACAGCGTATTTTTTTTGCTGATACACAGTACCCGCCAATGTGAATGTCCAAAAATACAAGGCTAAAAATTGCGACTTGATCGCGGCTATTCTTCATTGGTCCCCTGCACTGTAATGAAGTTCTTTCAGCAGGCAGGGATTTAAAATTCCTGCCTGCTGAAAGGGGTGTGTCTGATTGGCTCAGGTGAGTATATTTTTTTAAATTTTTTTACATTTGCTAGGGATGATTTTCAGGGAAGGGCTTATATTTAAAACCCTTCCCCGAAAATCACTGCAGGGGTTGCCGGCAGCCCATTGCTGTAAAACACGGACATGTGAACACATCATAGGGAACCAATGGTTCTAATAGACGCACAGTTTTGTGTGCGCGTATGCACGTGCAAACATACGCTCATGTGAACGAGGCCTAAGACAATTAATTTCAAAAGCTAGTAATAGGCCTAACGTGCAAAGCATATAGTTACATGCTGCCCCCCTTATCACATGACAGGTGACATCAGCAAAGGTCCTGCACCCTTGTGCAGATTACGGGCGGACAACAAACCCCTAGCGGCCTCAGTTGCTATGGAATACTAACGAATACCTAGACAGACAGCAGCTGTGTGCGTATAAGACCTGTGTTGATGTCACCATCATGTGATTAGGGGCAGAGCATGTAACTCCCTCACAAACCCACTCACTCACGCACGGACGGACAGGTCATCGTTAGTATTTTGATGGAATACTGTATAATGCAGTTTGCAATTCATAATGCATAATGGCAGCAGAACAATACTATATACTGAAAATGATTTGCAGCGTGTTCTCTTAATTGAGATAAACCTGTATTGTCATATTGCAATGATAGAATTTAACCTTTATTAAGCTAGTGAAACAAACAACGACCCCATTGAATCCCTGAAGCTTGCTCAATGAACCTAGAAATGAGGACACTTTATCTGCATATTCATTGATTTTAATATATTACGCAAATATGAGCATCAGTTATGGGTCAGTGAACTAAAGTCCTGCATTCTTCAATATCATACAAAATTATCTTCCCGAAGAAATTCATAATATTAAAAGCTTTATCCAGTATTCATTTATTTAACAGCTGAGTGGGACCAATCAAGGGCAGTGTAATAATCTGGAATACAAAAACAAATAAATGCAATACAGGCCATTTATTTAATCACTTTAATAGTGAAGAACACTTTTTCTGTGAAGTCACCAAGTATGATTTCATCCATAGTAAATTTTTAAAACTGTTGGTGCCATTTTGTTTCTCTTTGCATCCATGTGAACTGGGATGGTATCTGTACAACAGTAGTTTAGATGTAGTTTACATGATGAAGAATGTTTTTGGCCCAATTATTATGTATACACAATGATGGCAAGGGGCATTCAGTAGGTGACGATAGTGTTACTTCTTTGATAGATTCTCATCTTTTAGAACAAACAAATGAGTTGATTTTTGGATGGAAAACCAGTGCTTTATGTTACTTGTATGTCAGATTATGTAACATAGTGGTGCCATTTTCCATGTGTATACCATTAAAAATGTTCTCAAGCTACAATGTTTTCAACGTGCTATATGATGGTCTTTCCTAGACCATTGCAACTTAAAATCACACTCAAATTACAATAATACAGTCAGTGTTGATATACGGCATATGTGCCGTACTGGACTGGCCCACACAGGGAATGGAAAATGCCCCAGTGGGCTCCGCTAAAACACTTACTATAGTCAGTGGAGGTAAAAGCTGCTTGCTCGATTTACAGTAGAATCCCGAAAGAAAAAGCGCCATGCTCTATTTTTCTGCGCATTCGAACATCAAAAGTCCCCATAAGAATATATTGGGATGTGCAAATGCACACAAGTATGCATGGGTATGTGCAAAACACTGCACATACCTGTGAACACCGACACTTAATTTGGCTTAACATCCATTTAAATCAGGGCAGGGTTAATTAACACCGCTTATGTCAATGAATAGTGCCTGCGCAAACGCTCACAGTATTTGTGCATACACACGCACAAAAAAGACTCCTTCACTACGCAAATATGCTGCGCAGGAGCCCTTAGAGATGACCATTGATCTGCAGGATAGGTGTACATATAGATGTGTATAATGTGTATGTATGTTTCTCATTAATGTGTATATATGGTATATACATGTATGTATGTAATGTGCAAATGCATGTTTACACATGTGTACTATATATGTGTATATATATATATATATATATATATATATATATATATATATATATATACAAGTATATACATAAATATATATATTTGTGTGTAATATCTATGTGTGTAATGTGCATGTATGGTATGATCGTGTATTGTGTAAATATGTAAATTTGTAAATTGTGTAAATGTGTAAAAGCAATTAACACAACAAGTTTTTTTTGGGAAACCATGTGAGTGCAATCTTCTGGTTTACCAATGAGCCAGAAGAGCCAACAGTGGATCTTCAATAAAAGCATATGTTCCCTATCACCAGGACATCCCCATAGGAAGGTGCTGAAAAAAATAAATCATCTCAAAAGGTCTTGGCAAAGAGCAAAGTTGTATAGGAAAAAATATAAGTGTTCAGGGTACTATACTAGATAAATATGCCACAAATGTTTAGGGCTGGGGAGAGAATGAAGTTACTTGTCAAGAGGATAGTCTGAAATAAACAACTATGTAGTTGTAGTAGTGTCACCTGTAGTAATTCCAGCAGTGATCATACACAAAAAAGGCTCCAGGGAATAGATCTGAACATCCACACATTTATTAAGAGAAGACACAAATGTTAGGGCAATGCATTTCGGAGGTCGTCTCCTACACCTTCTTTCTCAAGCCAGTACAATTATGCATGAAAACACATCATCCTTATGTCAGAAATTGCGCTCCATAGAAAAGTGAATCATATCCTTACATGTGGGAAACAGAGGTGCAGCCAATGCATACTCAGAAGCCAAAAGCACAATGCTTTCCAACATCACAACTGGAAGCAGGGTGCATTCGACAGGATATCTCCACTGAATGGATTGTTGGCTAAAGTGATATGCCTCACAGGCCAGATAAAAAATAAACAGGAGTATAGAGGGATTCTGCTTTGTGTTTTCAGCAATCAGGAGGGAATCCATACCATGTTTTAATCTACATTTTTGGCAGAAATCCACACTTAAATGTACAGTTTTCTGCTAAGGATCTCCATTCACAATCATGTCAGATAACCGTCGGAACATTGCCATATACAGCATAAAAGATATTTAAGAATGAAAGAAACCCCTAAGCAAGGTGTGAAAACAAATCAATACTGAGTAAATCAATAGTGGAAAAATATAACATCAAGTACATCTGGGATATGGAGAGAACAATATAAAATCCCACATTAATAGGTAGTTTAGGAACTGGAGGGTCACTACATGACCCTCTGTTCTTCATACCCAGCTGTCATCAGGGAGCAGGATACAGCTGAAACAATAGTATCAGCTGTATCCCGCTGTGAATCCCTGATAAGGCTCATCATCGTCTTTCAGCATGCTGAAAGGCAGCGATGAGCGACGGCTTAACGAAAACTGCACGATGTCAGTGCAGTTACACACAACGATTATCACTCAAAAGACGGCTTTTGAGCAAATTATGAGCGATAATCGTTATGTCTAAATGGGCATTTACACTAATAGAATAGCTGCGCCTGTCACAATAGATTAGTGTTCTCTGATCTTCAATTTAACACTTGTTACATCCGTTATTGATATTGTTATTTAAGTATACTATTTTATTAAATTTGTGGGATAAATGGAAGGTGGATCCTCAGAAGCAACTCCACTGATAGGCCCAATAAACTCCAGTCCAACACTGTATACATGATTGGCTGGAAGACCCAGTCAATCAGCATTCACTGATTCTTTGATATAAACAGACTCCCAGTGCTTTCTATTAGGGCAAATATATCCAACTATTGGAATATAACGAAGCCCATTACAGTCTACTAACTGCTGGGCTAGGCAAATAGCTTAGGCTTCCTATGATAACAACATAGCATGCCTTGCAAGACAAGTTTAGAAGTAATACATCTGTATCAACCTGTTCTACATGTACTGTACTATGTAACTATATTACCTACTGTCCTCTGTCTGTACACCTGTACTACACGTGATGTACTATAACCTAACTTTGCCAGGTTGAGCTGCACCATTTACAGCCATTGAACACACAAGCTCCTGTACTATACCGGATATAGAAAGTAATTCATGGCTTTTAGTACCTATTTCCGACTCTTACATGATATTTTATGACTTGTCAGCATTATTGTCCCAAGCTACATTATTTAATGGTCACCCTGAAATACATGTTGTTATAACATTGTATATGTACTCTCCAGAAAATAACTACCTCAATACTTTCTTAGGAAATAACATTCAACTTTCAGAGGTGTGGAAAAAAATTGTATCACTTGCTTCATTTGATGTTTGGTACTGAAAACAGTAAGTAAGCCGCATAAACCTCCATGAACTATTGTAAATAATAGGGAAAAAAATATATTTAATTTAAAAACATTAACAACAGTTCACAGAGGTTTTATGCGACTTACTTATTGTTTTCAGTATCAAACACTGAATGGAATATGTTAAATGCTTTGGATTTATAGAAAGTCCCATGAAGGCAGATTGGCCAACTTCACTTTCCAACTCTTCCTAACATATAGTTATGAAAAGTCCATGCAAAAAAAATGTAACTATAATAGCATAGAGAAGCTTTGTAATAAATGCATGCAAAGTAAACACCAAACTCAGCAGGAACTAGCACTTCATCTTCCCAGAGCCCCTGAATAGATGTTTGCCTTTGTTTACTAATTACAAAATCTATTCCCTATTAACTTATGAAGAGATTGCAATTGGTACAGTAATATCTTGAGTACCATTGGGGCTCTATTGTATTTGATTAACTTATATATGAGTGGAGAAAGAATGTACCTAGGGGCATAATCTGTAAATACACAATTGTGAAACAATTAGAAGCAGTTTGTGTTTTTCTTTTGACACATTGACATTAAAAATCACTTTTTTTCATCTTTTGCAGGATGTTTCTAATTAGTGAATTAAACAAACGTAACAATTAGTAGATTTGGTTCTTTAAAAAGTTTAATTTTTAGTGATTCAACATTGCAAACAAGAATTTGGCTTCATTGCTTTTATTAAAAGATTTTAATTATGACATAGTAATATGATATATTACGTTTTAGTATGTACTAGTATAATAATTTAAAAACTGGAATACACATTGTGGTTGTAGCTTTTATAGGAAAAACTTTGCTACAGGGAAACTACAGTACAGTATTCACCGATGTTTCATTTTAAGTGTAGAACAGGTATATTTGACTTGATTTCCATGCAGTTTCTTTAAACCCATTGTTCATCTATGGTTCATTTAAAGGGGTTGTCCCGCGAAAGCAAGCGGTGTTAAGCACTTCTGTATGGCCATATTAATGCACTTTGTAATATACATCGTGCATTAAATATTGGCCATACAGAAGTTATACACTTACCACCTCCGGTGTTGGCGTCCCTGTCTCCATGGCGCTGACTGAAGCCTTCTTCTCCCTCGATTAGACGCGCTTGCGCAGTCTGCTCTTCGGTTCTGTTGAATGGAGCCGCTCCAGCGTGCTCGCGCCGCACAGGTCTTCTGCGCATGCACGATGTATATTACAAAGTGCATTAATATGGCCATACAGAAGTGCTTAACACCGCTTGCTTTCGCGGGACAACCCCTTTAATGGAATGGATTGAAATCCAGAGCTGGATTAAATGGAATGGCCAAAGATGCCCTGAGGCTTTGACCATTTGGGGGCCTAAGGAACCTCCACCATCCCTAATATAAAATAATTCAAACAACTGAATATCATGACTCAAAAGAACTTATTAATCTGCGATATAACTATATTAACAATATATAACTATATTGATCAAATTGAAGCTGCAGTCCACAGACATTCTTGAGAATTTCTAAACGACTTGACCACTGTTTGCTCTAGTGAGGACAGTGTACTATCTGCACTAGCACCACACATTAGTTTTTATGTGCACTATGAATGCAAAATGTTAGTAACAACAAATACCACTTGTCATGATGTGAAAAATAAGATGTAACCATATACCACCAATATTGTGACATGTATAGAAGTCTGGAGTAGGTCAAAGTGACAATTAGTAGTAGGGACTTTTCACATGGGATGGAATTCATCTACCTGGACTTTTCTGCATCACAATGTTACCCATATGGGGTTGGAATTCCACACCTGTTGAAATCTGCAAGATTAAATTCTGCAGCGGAAAAGCTTTCTGCTGTGGAATTAAGGACATCTTGCGGAATTGTTGTTGCAGATTTCTAAAAAAAACTGAAATTCGAAATCCTCAAATAGAACTTAAAGACTAGATGAATGGAAAGAATATGGAAAAATGGTTTTAAGCAAAGTGAATGGCTTTGCCAGTGGAAATGTCATTGTAATACCCCAAATATGTGTTGCGGTTTTCATTGTTTAACTGGTACCTGAATTGAGCTCTGGCTTCTATACTTTATACAAAAATGAAACATAATTTATGACATTGCCTGTAAGAAAACAGAATTAAGATGTGTATGTGCTCTTCTATCCAATACAGTTGGCTTTAACAACCAGTTAATTTGTTAATAAGTTAATTTAATGGCTGTTATAGATGTTATCTTCTTTTGCTAATGTTCTTTAATACATTGTTCTTGATTAGTAACAAACCCTATGATAATGTGAGGTGTTAAGTTAGAATGACACAATCCACTGTGTGATTCACTTTGCAGAGTGTACTTTTGTTTCTACATACCCCTATCAAGGAAAGCACTGAAAGGTAATAATTAGAAACAGCTGCTTACATTTCCATCGAGCAGATGTTTCAAGAATTAAATGAGTAGGGATATCACTCAACATCATTAAAGATGGAAATGTATCTATGTATTACCTGAGCAAAGAGTTCACCTATTCTAACTCAATGCATTATTTTGTTGACAATTGACAAGAAAGGCTCATATCAGCAAGAAAAGGAATACAATTATTTGTTATTGTACTACCTACAAGATATGGAAACTTGAAACCTTCCTGCAGGTAGTACAAATCTTCAATTTTAATAGAAATAAGCATAATAACACAGTGGGGCAGATTTACTAATGCTGTCTAAGGGCTTAGTCAGACGGGCGTTTTTTGCCGCGATTTGCGCATGCGCATGCATCCGGCGATTTTATAGAACCATTGCTTTGCAATGGTATCGGACACATGAGCGCTTTTTTATGCGCTCGTCCGATAAATTATAGAACAGGAATCGCAGATCGCACCTATAAGCGATCTGCAATTCCTGTTCTCTTCTCTATATGCGTTCAATGAGGCCGGCGGCAGTAGCGCCGACCCCATTGAGAACATATAGAAGACAAAGCATTCTTCTCTGCCACAGCTGTAACAGCTGTGGCAGAGAAGAACGATGTTTGCCCATTGAATTCAATGGAGCCGGCAATACAGCAGGTTCCACTGAAAGCAATGGGCTGCCGGCGTGCGCGGAATGAATTGTCGGGAAGGGCTTAAATATATAAGCCCTTCCCTGCAATTCATCCTAAAATGTGTTAAAAAAAAAAAAAAATTGTATACTCACCTTTCCGCTGCAGCCGGAGTTCTGCCGCAGCCGCTGTCAGTTCTCCTGAACTGCTTCTCGGCACTATTCAGCCGGCGGGGCTTTAAAATCCCCACCTGCTGAATGATCTGCTTCTGATTGGTCACAGCCTGACCAATCAGAGGCAGGTTTCACTCACACACCCATTCATGAATTCATGAATGGGTGAGTGACTGCTGCCTCTCATTGGCTCAGCGGGACCAATCAGGGGCAGCTCCCGCTGAGCCAATGAGAGGCAGCAGTCACTCACCCATTCATGAATTCATGAAAAATACAAGAGGCGCTATATGTAAATCCCCTGGAGATAATGTAAATGGTACAAGAGTGGAGCCCCTCACCTGTATATTGTTGTGTCAAATGTGCAGTGGCTGGCTGCTACACTGTGACAGCTCACTTCTCTCCAAAGGGCTCGTTCAAATAACCATTGAAGATACCACAGAGGACAGTCTGGCACACATCACAAGTAGGCAAGTATAATCATCTTTATTAAGACCGGAGACAATAAAAATCCATATATTAGGCCTGCACCATCCCCTTCCTCAGGTCTCTTGGAGGGTTATAACTACCTACTTGTGGTGTGCACTGGAAGGTCCTGTGTGATTTCTTCTTCATTAGTATTTCCTTCTATGGCATGACCCATTTGTCAAGTAAGGCTAGGTGGATTATTTTGGTGCATTTCCTTCATAAATAGGTCTAAAGCTTGATGTAACATTATACACTGGAAATACACCAACATTTGTCACATTTTATAACAGGATCTAAACATCTAGGATCTAAATGATCACATTACTAAATCTGTACCAGGGCTTCTAAAAATCTAATCAGCAATTAGGTAACACTGAATACAGCGATTATTCTGAAAATCTGAATAATTATGGGTTCTTACGACAATTATTGTTCAGTAAAAGTTCAATGTAGAGCAATCCTTTAAAAAACCATTACATCGACACTATGGTAATAACACCATGTTTTTTTAATCTTTACACTGTGGTCACTATGGTTGCTTTCATCATAGTATATGTATTATAAAGTATTATAAGTAGACAGAATGTGAGCCTGGCTTTCTTAATGAGGTAGCTATCATTAACAAATGCAATAAAAAAAAAATTAAATTGCATTTCTTTATCTTGTTAAATACTACAAGTGAGATTTGTCAGTGTCACATATAAAATATTAGTAGATAATCCCTGTGATCAAGTGTGAATGCTCTACCAATGCTTCTATGTATACCAAAAAACAGAAAAAGTTTACACCATGAAAGTTATGTATTAATTGACTGTATTAGGCTGTAGCTAGTGGAGGATAATGTATAGTAGGAAAAAGACCACACAATAGAAATTAAAATGGGATCTATATGCCCTTAAGTTAACATATTTACACAACTTACAGCCAGGGCATGAGTGGGTCAAGTACTAGTTTGGTCACAGCCCATCTATTCTTAGAGAGAAGAGCACCATAACCCTTTTGCCCCCCCCCCAAAAAAAAAATAGAAAAAAGGTCCAATTTGTGTTAGCGAAATATGACCAAAAAAAATGTGGTTAGCACTGGATACTCGTTCCGCGTAGTATAAACCCTCTCTTTTATTGATTATGTGGCCTCCAAATGATGTTTCAAATTCTTCAAAAGTCGTGGATTATTCTGTCAAGTGAATTAAAGGAGTATTATGGTTTTCTTGCTCAACTATATTTCCAAACAAAACTCTAAAGTATGTGAGAAGGGCAGTTGTCTGTGAAAGTACCCTTACTCTGTTTATGTACATCATAACAAAATTGCGCACAGTTTCACATGACTTGACATTTTCCGAATGTTCAAATTGTATATTATATTTTAGTGAAAAGGTAACTTCTAGTATATGTTAGACCCCATTTACACTGACAGAAGATCGCTCAAAAGTCGCTCAAACGACAGTTTGAGTTACAGTTTTGAGCAATCATCTTTGCATAGTCTAGAGTAGCTAAGTAGCTACTAAAGAGCTATGCAGGCGGAGCGGGACACCACCGCTATCGCACGGCGAACAATACAGCTGTTCTGCATAAGCAAACAGCTACATTGTTCTCCGGCATTACAGCTCTCATCCTGCTGTGAACTACCAGGGGGGCCCGAGTTGAAAGAATCTTATCAGTGCTGCCGACTGCGATAACAGCCTGCACCGCTGATAAGAGTTCATTGCTCAATTCAAGAAAACTAGAATTGAATGAGGAACGACTCGTGTACGAAAGCCGTACTATGCACGTGCATTTAGATGCAATGATTCTCGCTCAAAAGACGGCTTCAAACGAATTTTCAGCGAGAATCGTGGGTTCTAAATGGGCATTTAATTTGGAATATTTAATTTAGCTGCAGTCCTCTGTTTATTTATAATTAAATTACAATTTAAATTCTAAATTCCTTAGATCTCACTCCTGCTTTATCTTTCATGGTTGCTCTCATATAGGACATAGATTGCTTTATTATGGCTAGTGATGATTCTGACATTTTTAGGATTGAGTCTGTGCTATAATTGAGTCTCAACATCAAGATATCATGAATATTTTGAATAGGCTTGCTTTGCTCAGGAGACAACTCTTAATAAACTTAAGCATATGTCATCCTTACTTAGTAAGAAAGAAAGGTAATTGCCTTAACTGGTTCATCATCACCTCATAGAATGCCCATTGACCCTATGGTAGTCATCATAACATAGCTTAGATTGTTTTACAGGAAGTGCAGTGATCAAAATAGTTTTATAATTTGTCTATTGGTAACTGCCTACATTTCTAGTAGAACATATTAGTTGTTCAACCACTTCCAGACAAATACTGTAAATGACAGGGCCATTTTTTTACGTATCTTTAAGCTTACTCTGTAGACATTTCTGTATGCTTGGCAGTGCATGCCTATGAAGAAATGAACAAGAATAATGGATAATCCATACTACATTAAATATTAATATATCTTTTGGAACTTATGGTGCACTTAGAATGGAGTTATTTAAAGTGCTTTTCTAACTTCAACTTCCATTTGTAGTACTTGATAATTCTATGGCTCTGACTGTAAGAACAATTGCTGCTGTTCCTTTTCAATGTCAATTTAGCCTTTATATGTACTGTATATATAAGTTACAATATAATGTTGCTGATATACTGCAGTTGGATAGGGTACCTGAATACGGGATGGATTTGCTGTAGTTTCTCTGCATTAGATCCCCATCAAAATTCACAGCAAATCTGCAGCAAAATCTGCATGTGTTGCATGTAGATTTTGTCATGGATTTTGTTGCAGTTATGAAACATATTTTACCCTATGCATCACAAAGGGTAAAATATGCTGGGAAAATCCACAGAAAGAATTGACATGCTGCAAATTTCAAAATTCACACTGCAAGTCAATTTATGGTACATGCAGAAAATTAGGGATTTTTAAAACATGTACTTTGCTGAGGCCTTAGTCACACGGGCGTTTTTTCGCGCGATTTGCGGATCGTATAACGGATGAATGGGTGTGATGAGACCTGCCTCTGATTGGCTCAGCACTGAGCCAATCAGGGGCAGGTCTGACTCACACCCCCTTCACACCCACTGCAGGCCGGCCGCTCTGAACTCCATCTGCCGGGACAAGGTGAGTATATATATATATATATTTTTTTTTTTACACATTTCTGGATGAATTGCAGGGAAGGGCTTATATATTTAAGCCCTTCCCGACAATTCATCCCGCGATCGCCGGCAGCCCATTGCTTTCTCCATTGAATTCAATGGGCAAACATCGTTCTTCTCTGCCACAGCTGTTACAGCTGTGGCAGAGAAGAATGATCTGTCTTCTACATGTTCTCAATGGGGTCGGCGCTGCTGCCGCCGGCCCCATTGAGCGCATATAGAGAAGAGAACAGGAATCGCAGATCGCAGATAGGTGCGATCTGCGATTTCTGTTCTATAATTTATCGGACGAGCGCATAAAAAGCGCTCATGTGTCCGATACCATTGCAAAGCAATGGTTTTAAAAAAATCCCCGGACGCATGCGCAAATCGCGCGAAAACACGCCCGTCTGACTAAGGCCTGATACTATATTATGCTATGGATTTGCCCCAAGTAAATTCTTACAGAAAATCTACAGGTAATATGCCCCATGTGCCAGTACACTAATAAAAAAGATCCTCTATACATGTGACTCGGCACTTCTACACATTTAATATGTGAATAAAATTGCACAGTCGCTGGTTATACTAACCATATACAAGCTTCTTAGCATGTTTTGAGCAAAGCATGTGGGCTCATCTGCCACATTCAGGCAAACTTAAAGGGGTTGTCCCGCAGCAGCAAGTGGGGTTATACACTTCTGTATGGCCACATTCATGCACTTTGTAATATACATCGTGCATTAAATATGAGCCATACAGAAGTTATACACTTACCCCCTCCGGTGCTGGCGTCCTCGTCTCCATGGCGCCGACTAACGCTGTCTTCTCCTTCCATTAGACGCGCTTGCGCTGTGCGGTCTTCTGTTCTGTTGAATGGGGCCGCTCCGGCGTGCTCGCGCCGCTGAGGTCTTCTGCGCATGCGCAGACCAGCTCTCCGGCGCCAGCACGCCGGAGCGGCCCCATTTAACAGAGCAGAAGACCGGACAGCGCAAGCGCGTCTAATGGAAGGAGAAAACAGCGTTAGTCAGCGCCATGGAGACGAGCACGCCAGCACCGCAGGGGGTAAGTGTATAACTTCTGTATGGCTCATATTTAATGCACGTTGTATATTACAAAGTGCATTAATATGGCCATACAGAAGTGTATAACCCCACTTGCTGCCGCGGGACAACCCCTTTAATTGAATGGGTACCTAGTTCTAAAAGACATCTCTTTTTGGGATAAAAGCCTCCAATGGACTCAAAGAAAGCCTAGCTATATACTTTCATTAAGCCACCTTGGTGAATAGAGTGCATGACAAATGTGAGGGCAGCCACATCAATGAAATGCATGCAAAAAACAAAAGCCACCACTTAAATGGGAGCTGTGCCTTCAATACCAACCCAGGCCACTTCTCTATGGTCAGCACTTTTTGCTTCCTGTACTGACCACAATGATGGTGACCCCAGGAATCAATTGATTGGTGGGGATCCAAGTGTTGGGTCCCCACCTATCACCTGTTGATGACCGACAGTTCATCAATAGAAAAAATCTTAAAAGGTCACGGAATACCTCTTTAAAGGAGTCTTCTATTTCAAAAACACCACTCTGCATAAGAGGAATTAGAGAAACAGCTGAGCATGGCTGGGTTATGCTGTTTCTATAACTCTCATAAAAGTCAATGGGAGTTACACAAACAGCATTTCACAGTGATCTACACTGTTTCCATAACTAGACTGCTGTATAACTCTCATTGTCCTCTGTAAGAGTTATGAAAACAGCATAGAAAGGCACAGGAGTTAGGTGTGAGTCTCACCTCTGGGTAACCTGTATCTGACTTTTATGACATATCCTATGGATAAGCTCTAAGGGCTCGGTCAGACGGATCTGCACTTCTAAAAAAGATCGGACAGTGAGAACTGACTTGTCTGTCAGCTCCGTGGTGTGTGCTGTCCAGGGTGCTTACCATAGGCTCCTATGGGAGCCACAGAAGCACGCAGCCAACACCACCTATGTGTGACCGGGTGTGACCACGGAACTAGAGACAGCCTGGTCTCACAATCTTTTTCAGAATGACAGCAGCGTGGTTTACATGTTGCTTAGCAGCGTGTAAACCACGCTCGTTTGACCTCAGTCTTAATGTCTAAGATAGAAATACTTCTTCAATACACTCATCTATATAAAGCCTTATGTTCTGTGTAATTGATTTCTTTCTTTGTAATCTTGATCTCAGTGCCCTTTACGTTTTAGTTTTGTTTCTGAAAATGTATGAATACATAAAAGTAAAATGTAACAGTTTGTACAGTTTATGTGTTTCCCTCTGGTCATTTGAAAGCTTTGCATGAATATCATATTGTAAATGTTCCCATTTGTGTATCTAGTCTGCTGACTGAAAGATGTCACTGCAGGGTTTAACAACCAGGAGCATCATGTTTAACTCAGAAGTGCCTAAATCACAGCTTAAGTGGTTTTTATGCAATCAGGGGCTATGCACTATAATTTGCTAGTGTCATGAAAACATGTCAGTCAATAAGTGAATATATTGATATAGTGGCAATTCACATCTTTCCTAAAGATGAATAATGACTGTGATTTATCAGATTGAGATATGGGTTTAAATGAGTGAATGTAAATAAATAATATGTGTATATATGGTATGTAAACGGAAGAAGGTACAATGCCTCTAGGGGCCACTTATTGAATATATGGTAGTAGGTTAATTAACATCTATTTACAGAGACAGAAAGCCCATGTCATATATAACTAGATGTCATCTCTGAATTTTTGGTGACTTACTTTATTTTCATTTACTTGAAAGGAATCATTGGCTGGAAAAAAGATGTAAAATTGCTCATTTGAGCCTTTCATTTTCATCCTTTCTGGCGTGTCTTCCTTTCCTCTTTCCATATCCATTCCGGAGCTCTCCCTCCAGCTATAACTGCTGAATACTCATTTTGGGAATCCCTGCCTCCTAGCAGCTGAAGTCAGCATTCACATGTTAAGAAAACGTATAGAAAGGGTATTTTAAAGAGTCAGTTTTCAGCAAAGATTCTTCTTTGGTATATATAATATATACCATATATATATATATATATATATATATATATATATATATATATATATAATTTATGTCTATTTAATTATAAAACAGAAAGATTATTTACCTGATAAAACATTTCTACAATTCTCCACTTTATGTTTTAGGCTGGATTCACAATTTCTTAAATATCATTTTAGAATTTTTTTGCGTGTCTAACATTATTTTTTTAAACACAGTACGCTCTGTGTGGATATATAGATTCTTGTTGCTTTAGGGTAAGGGGGGGGGGGGGTGAGTGCCCGTAGACTTCTCTATAGGACCTGAAAATCACGTATATAAATTTGCAAAACACTAAAAATATGAAACAAAAATGATATTATAATAAATAAATGAATAGATAACATCAAATAGTAACACAGCTCCAGTTAAGGCCGGCTGCACATGGCTGGATTTGCATTGCGGAAGCCTGATCCGCCTCCGGATTCTGCATTAAATACCTCACATAGCATTAACTGAAACCAATTGCGATTTTCCGCACGCGGAGGAAAAATCGCAGCATGATCTATTTCTGTATGGATTCTGCCCGGACTGTTTCCATTGAAGTCAATGGAAGCCGTCTGATCCGCAGCCCTTCTTCAATGATATTGTTGATCATACATGTGACTGTTAACAGAAAGCTGGTACACAACTACAGCCCAGCTCACTTTACCATACTGATCATAGGGATCAGTCCAAAAGTCGAAAGCTACACATGGGGGCGGGGCTTCAGCATGACAGTGTAAGGACACTGGGCAGCAGAACTCTGGACCCACAGAACCTATACAGCCTGGTCCCTAACCTCTCTGATTACCTCTTCAGTCCCCTTCCTTCTGGAAAAGGGCAACAAGAAGAAGGAATTTGCTGTGCCAGTAGCAGACATGCTGCTGAGCTGCTACATGGACTTCATCCTTGTGCTAGCACCTTTCCAACATGGCGCCTGCTGACCTCGCGGTCGCTCCCTCACCATTGAATGCCTCAGCAGCGATGGGCTCGATGGGCTTGGGGGCATCTCAAAGTGTGCCTGCTGCTTACCATAACTAGGATAGCTCTGCAGTGGCTACACTTATGGCAGCACAGCTCATGCAGGAGAGCTCTGTCCTGTCAGCTATATGGCATCTGCAGGCTTCCTTCAGCAAAGGTCCCTGGACAGACAGAGGGTCACAATCCCAATATGTCCCCTAAAGATACCTCCTATGGATCACTAGACTTTCAAGTACCCTTTTCTGGTTCTCACATCGAAGTCCAGGAAACCTCTAAGCAATATACAGTGGCACTATTACCATTTTCTGCAGGCATTTCTTTCACCTTATAGGAGCTATGGCGGATGAGAGCACCCTAGCTACAAAAGTAGTAGGTTACCCGGGAAATCCCACTAAAAGTATTGAGGAAAAACACACCACGGACATTCAGGCTGTCAATCAGACAGTCCAATCTTTGTCTTAATGTATCATGACTCTGGAACAAAAATCCTCCTCCACCACGTGTGAATAACAACTAACTCAGACAGTGGATTATCATCATGCTCATTTGAGAAACCTTGTCTTAAACTTCAAAGATGTCTAAAACAGAGGCTGTTGCAACAACCTGAAGCTTCGAAGTTTCCCACTAGATGCTCTTTATGACTGTTTTGTTTCCATCTTTAACAAAGTACTGAATAGACCTGAAGATAGAGGCATTGAACTTGATAGAGTATACCGCCTAACCGGCTCAAAAAATCAACTGCCCACGTGATGTAATCTGCTGCATACCCTTCTATAAACAAAAAGAAGATATCCTATGCAGAGCATGGGAACAGGGTGCAATACCCTTTAATGGCACCAAAATCAAAATTTTACTGGACGTTTCTAGGCTTACCTTCTATATGCGCAAAGTTATGTAACCACTGCTGGATGCAACAAGATTCCATGTCATCTTACGAAAACTTGGCCATACATTCACCATCTGTACACAACTAGATTTTGATGGCGCCTTCCTCTTTCTGGGTATACCTGCAATATTGATTCCACATTGTCTTTTTCTAGTAGTAACAACAATGGCAACATATCCCAAGCTGTCAGACAACCTTTTGTAGGGAACCTTAAAAAGTTCCAGCCCGACCATTTCTGCCGCATCTCCTCTGGCCCGACTTCTGTTAAAAAGGACAAACTGAGTGTATTCATACTGACATTTAAACATAATGAATAGTGACTTTACGCCATTATTTCTTTCTTTGCTCCCATTTATCAAGATATCTGAAGACCCCTTCTCAGTGCCCCAATGTTTTCTTTTTTCCCTGTTCCCAACCATTATCATTTTAATCCCACCATTTATCTCAATTAGTGGCCAACAGCATTATCTATGAATCCCAGGATAATTCTAATCCCCTTATTTGTAGCAATCTGGAGTCAGTATTTAGCAATAAATTGTATACCCTCCAAATAGCTTGTTTGGCTTTGTTGGGTGTCTGCGCCGACAGTGCTCTGCCATTTCGTGGTACCCCCACTAAGGCATATTGGATGCTGCCCCTGGCATAGGCCCCATCAGGGACACGATCCTTAACATTTGATAATTTTCTAGTCATTTACTAAATTAGTGTTAGGTCTTATTTCTATTTCCAGTCCCTATGTTCTGTAAGACTGTTCTTTTAGAACATCACACATTAGAAAAAGGAACCCCCATCCATCTTTTTCTTAATTTTCTCTCTTTCCCATTCCACTTTCCCTTTTTTGCTTCCTTACTTTAACTCCTCTCTTTGTCTCTTTAGCTTTCATCATTTTCTCTTCTTAGTTTTCAGTATCACTTTAAACCACATCTTCCAGTAAACCTAACATTGTTATTGTTTCTATCAATGCGCAGGGATTGAACATCCCAGAAAACAGTCTTCTCTCCATTGTCTCCTGTGGCAGAAAAGAGCCCATGTTACCTTCATACAAGAAACACATTTCCGGCTGGATTTCATCCCCTAACTCTCTGATGCTCATTTTCCAGATGTCTACCACAGTACATGTTCAGATTACAAGTCCAAAGGGGGTCTCCATCCTCATCGCTAACTCAATCGCATGGGAATACCTAGAGACGAGACAGGATGGTACGGGTAGATATCTGTTTGTTAAAGGTAAGCTTGCCAACATGCTAGTCACTTTGGCATCTCTCTACTTACCCAATTCCAGCCAGGTTGCCTTCTTGGAAAGAGCCCTGGAGGACGTTGAGGAATTCAGAGAGGGCACCCTGATACTAGGTGGAGATTTTAATATGTCACCTGACCCAATTATAGGTTCTTCCTGAGAAATGAGTAGATTACCAGCCTCTACACACCAAAGATTCTGCAAAACATTACATGAACACCAACTAGTTGACATATGGAGAATCCCTCATTCATCCTTCAAAGACTACACCTTTTTCTCCTCTCCACACAATTTGTACTCTAGGATAGACTACTTCCGGCTCCATCACTTGAGCTTACCCCATGCCCTCATTACCTTGTCACTCTCTTTTCCAACATCTCCCCATAAGACATGGCATTGGTATCTTAACGAATACCTCAAACCAAACCCTCCCATTAAGACTAAAATTCAAAGAAACCTACAGGATTACTTTAATAATAATGTGTTGCCTCTAAACTGCTATTTGTGTGGGAATCCCATAAACTAGGTTCACTTATTAATATAGGCTCTGGTAATAAAAAGGAACAAAAAACAAATCTCGAAGGCCTCTTGGGACACATACAGGTGCTCGGGATGACCCATAAATCAAACTAAGATGGTGTAATCAGAGCTGAACTGACAGAGTTGCGAAACCAGGTACACTGTTACTGCATATCCCAGGCAAAAGCAGCGCTAACTAAATGCAGACGACACTTTTATGAGTATAGTAATAAACCCAGTCACATGCTTACCAGAGCCTTACAGATAGTATCTCTATATCATCAGGTCATTTCCATCTACCTCAGCAGGTAATAAAACTTCCTGAAACTACTATTAATCTCTATACAATCTGTGCCACTCCCTTTCAGAGGATGAATAGGTCTCACAAAAAAGCTCTCTACAATCCTATCTTCAAAATTCAGGCATGGGTCACCTTCCACAAGAAGCCATCCTGTCCATGGAAGCACTCATATCACAGACAGAACTGTCTCTCGAGTTAAAAGAACCCCACTGTCAAGATTCGAACCTGCAACTTCCTGTACCCTGAGCTGACATTTCACCAGAGTCCTAGCACCTTGTTCCTTGTCCTTTGTTTCCTGTCCATGTTCCTAACTCCGAGTTTCCCTGTCGTGGTCCACCCTGTGTCTTGCACCTTCCCTGATTAGGCTCTCTATAAAAACCTGGCCTTGCCACTCCCTCCTTGCATGTTATTGTGTCTTGTTCCTTTAATCAAGCATCTCTCCCACATACCTGCTCCTCTACAACTGAACATCCATCTCGTGTACCAGACCTCAGCTATACCACCTGACTAAGTTATTGCTTCAACCCTTTGAACTGCCATCTTGTGTACCAGACCTCAGCTATACCTCCTGACTGCGTTATTGCTTCAACCGTGTGTACTGCATGGCATCTTATGAACCAGACCCTGGATACTCCTGAGCCATGCCACCTTCCTGTAAGTGGCTAAAGCACAAGGCTTCAGTCCCACACTAGCCCCCTTACACACACCTGGGGAAAGCACCTGGTCCAGTTGGATTCTCCCTCTCTTACTGCAGGACCTTTTTTTTTATATCTTTTCTGCTCGGTTCCTACAGGCAAATAACCCTTCAGGTAACCCCCCCCCCCCCTTCCGAAAGGCACTCTGAAAGCCCACATCCGTCAAAGTTATCACCCTACATCTCTCCTAAACATAGACCTTAAATTTTTCACCAAGATTATAGCTAACAGATTATCCCCCTTTATTTACAATATCATACATAGAGACCAAGTAGGCTTCATTTTCCTTCTATTAGAGCTATTGATCTCATTTACCATGCTAAAAAAAATCTTTACATTCTGCTTATTATCTACAGATGTTGATAAAGCATTTGATAGCGTAAATTGGAAGTTTATGCTTGAAACCCTCCAATACATTGGATTAGGTATCCACATGATACTCTGGGTCTCTAGCCTGTATGCCTTCACTTAGCTTCGGTGAAGGCTAACGGCCATGTCTCCTTCTGTTCTGATATATCGAACGGTACGAGACAGAAATGCCCACTCTCACCCCTTTGTTTTGTCATGTGCCTAGAAAGCTTTCTCGATCATGTTCGTTCCAACCCGAACATATCTAGGAATAAGACAGGAGAATCCATACATAAAGTAGCTGACCTTTTATTTTTTCTCTCAACTCCTCGCATATCTCAGCTTATTAGCTGAACTCTATCAGTACGCCAAGCTCTCAAACATCAAATTTAATTTTAAAAAATCCGCTGCTCAAGATCCTCACTTGATGGTACAGGGTGCCCTCTTGCCTACACAGAATGGTTCCTTCTGTGTCCCTTCTATGTTAGAGATGTAGAGAACAAAGCTGAATGCAGCACTTTTTTTTTTGAATGCCCAAGACTGACTAGCATTTGATCCGATGTCTGATGTATTACTTCTAAATTCACAGACTTCGTGCTACCTACATCATCCGCATTGTTTCTGTTGCATCTCAGTGCTATACCTTTCTCCACCCACAAATGGAGCAAAGCCTCCTCATTGTGGTTCAACAAAATGCACAAGACCATGGAAATGGAAGACCTTACGCCCTCTTTCAAAGGTTCACATGAGAAATTCATGAGAACATGGTTTTATTGGATTGAATTTCAAGACTCTTTGGAGCGCCAAAACATACACAATCTTTAAGTCCTCAAGTGCTCTAAGCTAGCCCAGCCCGAGAACTCGAAGTATATACATTGGTCCTTCACAGAATTTTTGCCCTTCTCTCACCTTGATACATCTCCTCTTCCAACACTCATATCTATCTTTCCTACTTCTTGCACTCCTCCCCTTCTCTAACTTCTGTTTATTTGCCTCCCCCTATTCCCTCTTTTTTTTTCTCTTTCTTCCCCTCCCTTCCGCTTTTCTAAATAAGATAATTCTGCTCTAAGGACTCCTATTTCTCTATGATGAAGTGTTTGCCTGTGGAGTGTGACTGTAAGAGCAAGCCTGCAGATCAAGGCTGGGAAAGGGAAAGCAAGTGCCAAGCTGACCAAGCCATTGGCCATACGCTACTGCCACCAGGCTAGTGACCACCTGTATTGCTGTAATTGCTGAATAGAGACTGTAACTGTTTGTTGTCAAGATTGGCAGTGAAATTCAAGTGAAGCCTTATTCATCTGGGCATTTTATGTGTTCTGCCGCCAAGCTGTGGCAATGCTATGAAACTCTTGTAACCAGGACTATTTTCAGAAACATGATTCATCAGCCACAGCTCGTCCAGGCCTCCATAGCCCATAGGGTGAGTCTGTGATCGGGCTGCAAGAATACTGGGGAATAGTTTTGGTGGCATTGTGGTTGATAATCATGGGCAATATGGCTTTTATATATAGGTTCAACTGGAATTCCTCTGAGCATTATGCATATGACTATGATGGAAGCGCTGTAGTGGTTATGGGCACTGTAGATATAACTGTTATGAAACACTGTGATTCTCACTGTTCAACAGGCACTGTTATGGAGGTACAGGGGACACTGTGATTGACCATGTATATGTAAGGAATATGTTGTAATTGAATAGATAAAACATGTTTAACCAATTACTAATGTTGTTTTGAATCAATATTTTAAGTCTCCAAAAGTTTTAATGTTTTTTGTTTAGATACATTTTATTTATTATCCTATGCCTTTTTGCTTCTTCATCCCACCACACCATAACTTCACTCTAAACACTAATGCATATAAAATAGGTATATAATGGGGTTAGTATAGTTTGTTCTTTAAAGGGAACCTGTCTTCACCTATAAGTGTCATAAACTTAGTTATGGTGCTTATAGTTTAGGTGATGTAGAATCCAGGGAGTTTCTTTTTATACTCATCCGATCCCTCATTCTTGCTGTGTTCCGCATACACTCCCAGGCTCTGGATGGGGTTGTCCATTTCAGGATGGGAGTTCTGCGGCAGTTCTTTATAGTACGGGTCAGGTTTACACTGCTAGGACACATAAGGGACAGCCTAAACTAACCCGTTCACAACTGATCCTGCCACAGGTGAAGGATTCACATTTGGAGATACATAGACCTAAGTCCTGGAGGGTCTGGTAAGATCCATCTTTGTCTGTAACCCCAGAAAGGAAATGTTTTACTGTCTGTATATAAATTTGATGCTGAGGCATTTTTAATTCATATATTTTATAGGTTATGTTATATCAATCACACTTTTTTTGCTATTTTTTTTTAATTCTAAGGAATTTAATTTGATGATTATTTTGTTATTTTGTTACTGGTTCTGTTGGTATGATTAAAAACACAAATATGAGGATTACAAGTTTTTTAAAATAGCAGCTCTTCTAACAGTTTAAGTTATAACTGATACATTTTATTTTGAATATAACTACGTACAAGAACTAATCAGAATAATCCCACTATATCTACAGGTATCATGACCTTTTATTCATTTTTGTATTAAATGGCAGGGTCCAGCAGCGATTCACAGAGGTTTTAGTGAGCACTCTAGATGATAGAAGAGAGATTGCAGGTGGCTGTGAAAAACTGAATACAGCTCATTAGGAGACTAAAGAAAAGAGAAGAAATCGATGGGACAGAATGAACACCATAGTATTATGGCCTTAATTCTGTCCACTTTCTTCTAAGCTATTCTGAACAGAAGGTGGTAGTGGCTGTGTGGGGCCCTTTTAACGTTTTGCTATGGAGTCCCATGGTTACTGGCAATGCTCTGTTCTTTCTATATACAGATCAAGAAGATCTGTATATAGTTTGGTGGGGGGTAATAAATTACCTGAAAGCGCTGCAGAATAAATTGGCGCAATACAAATATCATGATTTATTTATTTAATTTTAGATTCAAAAGAAAATAATTAAAGGGGTTTTGTTAAACAAGAGCATGTTCATCCCTCCTGGAGCCCCCGGATACCATTGACAGCTGCTGTCGGTATCAGCGGAGAATTGTGGTTAGACAGCCAGATGGAAGCATGTGACCACTGGTATGATGGCACTCAGGATAAGAGCCCTCATGCTTGGAGTGCTGATTGTGACACTGTTGCCTCTCATTGGCTGCAGTGATGACATGCTTCTGCCTGACGGTCTACCCAAAAGTCACCGCCAATATCGGCAGCAGCTGTCAACTGCATCTCAGTGCTCTAGGAGAAGTGAGTATACCCTTCTTTTTTATCTAAAAATTGGTATAGCTATATCTATAAAGGCATAATTTATTAAAATATATTATTATTATTATTATTATTATTAATACCTCATGATTAGCGCAATGGTAGAATTGCCCTTTTTTTTGGCCACTCTATCTCCAAGAAAAAATTGAAGAGAAGGCTACTAAAAAGTTGCATGTTCCCAAAAATGGTACCAATAGAAACTACAGGTCATCCCACTAAAAAACTAGCCCTCACACAGCCCTATCAACAAGAAAATAAACTACTATATAAAAAACGATACAAATTTCATATCACTGTAATTGTACTGACCCACAGAGTAAAGACATGTCACTTTTACCGCACCTCTCCCCCGAATAGTGCAATTGAGTTTTTTTCCCACTTTGCCCCACTTAGGCCTGTGTCACACAAGCATATATATATTTGTGCTGCATTTTAGTGCATCGGGCATTGTGTATTTGTAAAATAGGTGCTTGTGATCGAACCAATTGAAATAAATGGGCTCTATTTTCTGCGTTTGCAAAAATGCCTGTGTGACATGGGCCATAGAATTTTTTTTTTAAATCTTCCAATACATTATATGGAATGTTAAATATTACCATTGAAAAATACAAATCGGCCCAAAAATAGCAAGCCCCTATGTAGTTATGGCACCTAAAAAATAAAAAGTTATGATTTTTGAAAGTGAGAACACTAGAACTGCAGAATGTGACCTGAACACAGGCGTATCAATGACCCTTGATCATGAAAGGGTTGAATATGGGAATAGGACTGTGAACTGAATCTGTGTCAGAGCTCAAATATAGACTAGCTAAAAGTCTTAAACTCTTTGGAAAAATGAAATTTAATTACTACGCACTTGAAAAAAATTCCATATCTTATGTTCTTAGTTCATAAATACAATAAAGCAGTTTACTTTCTAACCTTTATCATATATACCAGTTGCAATCTTTGCTTTTATTCAGGATTATACTGCTATGCTCCTTATTTTTTTGCCATTGTGGGTTTAATTACTCTTCCAGCAAATGTAACCCTACATTTAAGAACATACTGCATGCGGATTTACATCTAACTTGCTCTTTTGCAGCAGAGCCTACTATTTGCTTTGGATGATTTAGCAATTTATATAAAAACTTGTGACATTATAACATTTGTAATAAAAGTGCACTAGCCATTGCCACTAATAAGATTATAGAAGGGATATTTATTTCCCATGGGTTTACACTTGGATTCTTTGTAAGTGAATTCCAATATGTTTCTTTGTTTGCTTGCTTGTTTCTTATAAACCCCTGATTGATTTATCTACCTACATGAGTCTACATGACCAGACAATTTTTATGTTTTGGAGTTACGATGAAGTGGATTTTATCTATTTTCTTTTTGTCTGCTCAAGTGAATTTTATCTTTTTATCCTCAGACAGAAACTGTTTTCTTCTGGTATTATTGGGAAATAAGTAATGGGGTTATATTCGCTCAAGGCTGGCTTTGGCTTATTCCCTTGTTTGCTTTAGTTGTTCCATGAACTCCAGGGCTCTTCTGCAGCTCTTAAGTAATTCAGAACTTTTATAGAGTGAACATAATAGATTATAGAAGTGATTATGAATGAGATTGCATTGTATTATTATTCACGTATGTTGGAAGGACAGTATATATTTCTCTCTTAGTAAGATAGGCTATCACTATCACTCATACATATTAGCTCTATTCTACTCTCTACCTTATTACTTTATGCATCAATCTGTCCACTGAAGGCTTTCAACAGAGGGAAACTAATTGGTCCACATTTGTCAGCAGTGTCATAAATGCCAAATGGTAATGTAAACATGTCCATAAATGTTTTTTACTTTGTGGCTGCAAGGACACCAGCTGGACGCTAACCAGCAGAATCTGGCTTCCCCTTTAGCAGTTGCCTTTCCGGGATATTTGTTTCCAATACTCAGATATTCCTAAAATTTACAGTAGAGCTGAATAGTCAGACTGATATAGGGCTCCTGCCCACAGATGGATATTTGCTGCGGAATAGAGCCCGTAGCATATTATGGGAAATCGATTCTTTCTGCACACTTGCGGAAACCAATTGCGGTTTCCGCAAGCACAGTAGAAAATTGCAGCAGCCTCCATTTTTGTGATGATTCCGCACTGACGGCTTCCATTTAATTCAATGGAAGCCATCCGATCCGCGGGCCTTCCACAATCACATTGCAGAAAGGTTAGGGAATGCGCATTCAAAGCAAGACTTTGAAAAAAAGAATTCGCACTGCGCATGTCCAATGGCTCGCTGTATGGACCATCCACAGCACAGATGAAAATGAAAGTCATCAGGTACGCGCGGACATCGCTGCTGGCATAGATGGATTCCGCTGCGGGATCCAGCTTGTGGAATCCAGCTCTGCCATGTACAGGGGGCCTTAAATGATATTAACCCCTTACCACTCCAGGGCCTACACTTACATCCTGCAGTGTTGGGCTATGTATGAAGCGAGATCACGGGGTGACCTCTCTTTATTCAGTGTGGGCGTCAGCTGTTTATTACAGCTGACACCCACAAGCAGTAGCTGCAATCAGCCACATGGTCAATCGCAGCTATTAACTCTTTAAATACCGCTGTCAACTCTGGTTCTGTATGGCCTCCCCACGAAGAGATCATAGGGAGACGTGCAGGTATCATGGCAGCCAGCGGTCTTTTGAAAGGCCCCAGGGCTGTCTTAACAGACTGCCTATCAAGCCATCCCCGTGGCATTACATCATACTACAGGAGCGATCAAAACATCATATGTTGTGGTCCCCTGTCGGGCTTAAAAAAAAGTTAAAATAAGATCAATAAAGTTTTACTAATTGTGAATAAAAAAAATTTAAAAGTTTAAATCACCCTCCTTTGCCATATCTATAATAAAAAAAATCCAACTCATAAAACAAAGATACATATTTGATATCGCCGCATCTGTAGAAGTCCGATCTATCAAAGTAGTGCGTTATTTACCCTGTACGGTGAACGTCGTCCGAAAGAAAAAAATTAAGAACGCCAGAAATGCTCTTTTACAGTCACCCTGTCTCCCAGAAAAAATGCAATAAAAAGCGATCAAAAAGTCGTATGTATTCTGAAATGGTACCAACGTAAACTACAGGGTCTCCCGCAAAAAATGAGCCCTCGCACAACAACGTCGACAAAAAAAAAAAAAAGAAAAACTGTTTGTGTGCAGAAGATGGCTGCAGAAAATAACTGTAAAAAATTTAATGTCTTTGAAAAAAAAATAAAAGTAGTACAGCAAAAAAAGAACTATACAAGTTTGGTATCGTAGTAATCGTACTGACCCATAGAATAAAGTTATCATGTCATTTTTCTTGTAGCTTGTGCGCTGTAGAAACAAGACTCACTGAAAGATGGTGGAATTTCATTTTTCTTTTTTCATTTTGTTCTACATAGAATTTTTAAAAAGTTTTTCAGTACATTATATGGTACATGAAATAGTACTATTGAAATATACAACTTGTTCCACAAAAAAAGGCCTTATACAGCTACAATGATGGATAAATAAAGGAGTTACGATTTTTTTAAAAGGGGGGAGAAAAAAACGAAAAAGAAAAAAAAGGGCTGCGTCATTAAAGGGTTAAGCAGTTGTCAGTACAATAGAAAACACAATTGCAAAATTAGGGACTTACCATTAGATAACATAGGCAGAAGGTGATTGTAACCCGATGAGCAGAATGATGACGATGTTGAAAATGACAGTGGAGACTGGAGCAGATGGTATAGAACAAAAATAACTAGATAAATCCTATCCCAAACACTAGCTCTGTCTATATCTTTCCCTAATCTCTCACTGACACTGACCCTAACACCAGAATCTACTGACCCCAAGAAGACCTCAGTTACTGCTAATGGTTAAGGCCCATTTACACGGAGCGATGATCGCACAAAGATTGCTCAAATGATAGTTTAAGTGACAGCTTTTAGGGATAATTTTGCATAATTAGTGTGCAAATGAAGCCTTTAGCTGAATGCAGTTAATAGATGGAGGGCTCTTATCTCCAGTCAGCTCCTTTGTTCTCTGACGGGAAACAATGCTATCAGCACTACCCGCGGAGAACTCAGTGTGCAGTCCTGATAAGACCACATGAGGATTTTTAGGTTGACCTGAATTTAACAATCAGCTAGCAGTGCACGAAAAGTGCACAATGGCTGCATATTTTGACGCAAAGATTATCGCTCAAACAATCACTTTTTAGCGATTTTTGAGTGATCATTGCTTCGTGTGGGCCTTTTCCCTGTCTGAAATGCTGTTCCGGAGAGAAAAAAAAGGTAATACAACCCAGATAAGTAGCCTGAAAAATAAACCTAGACATATACAAACAAGGAAGGAGGAGACAAGGCTGGACGGGAAAGCATAGCAAAAAGATCCCATTGACAAGAACAACCTAGATTAGAACAAGGTACTCTAAACACACACTGTTATAGCTATCATCAGCAACCACACTGCAGAGGCCAATGATACTTACAAGGAGGCTAGACCAAAAGGACCTCTTCCCTAAATGAGATTGACTGAGCATTGAAGTCAGCTGATCCACAACAACGGATCCACTGCAATCCGTAGCAACTGTTCCAAAAATGGGTTAGAAGGCAAGAAATGATAACAGTGCCAAATGTATCAAAATAATGCAATATACTTAATAATTATGACACATTTTCCTACACTATCTTTCAGAAATGAAAGCTGAGATCTGATTGGTTGCTATAAGACAACTTTGATAAAAGATGCCCAATTGTGTAATAAATGTGGGGCATTGAAACACCCCCTCCCCTCCTGTTCTAAGAGTCATGAAAAGTCATTGTTACAGAACTAGTGGTAATTATGGATTAAATCTGGCATTAGTACTTAACACCATATGTCAGAGAATTACGGCTAATTCTAATCCCTCTCCCTGATTGGAACATACATTTTTCATGGGTGTACAGGACTATTACATTGTGTGCCTGGATATTATGCAAAAAGGTGTTTACAATAGGGAAGGTTACTGAGTATTTGGCATTTGTTTTTAAATGGAATGTGTAACCTTTGGTGACTTTGTTTCTATTTTCCATGTCACTATGTATAGATTTTTTTTTAAATCCTAATATCCTAGTAAGCTCATAGGCTGACACTTCTTGTTCTGCAAGCAAAACTTTTCAGCAGTCATCTCTAGAGATGAGCGAGCACCAAAATGCTCGGGTGCTCGTTACTCGGGATGAAATTTTCGCAATGCTCGAGGGTTCGTTTCGAGTAACGAACCCCATTGAAGTCAATGGGCGACCCGAGCATTTTTGTATTTCGCCGATGCTCGCTAAGGTTTCCATGTGTGAAAATCTGGGCAATTCAAGAAAGTGATGGGAACGACACAGCAACGGATAGGGCAGGCGAGGGGTTACATGTTGGGCTGCATCTCAAGTTCCCAGGTCCCACTATTAAGCCACAATACCGGCAAGAGTGGGCCCCCCCCCCTCCCAACAACTTTTACTTCTGAATAGCCCTCATTAGCATGGCATACCTTAGCTAAGCACCACACTACCTACAACAAAGCACAATCACTGCCTGCATGACACTCTGCTGCCACTTCTCCTGGGTTACATGCTGCCCAACCCCCCTCCCCCCTGCACGACGCAGTGTCCACAGCGCACACCAAACTGTCCCTGCGCAGCCTTCAGCTGCCCTCATGCCACACCACCCTCATGTCTATTTATAAGTGCGTCTGCCATGAGGAGGAACTGCAGGCACACACTGCAGAGGGTTGGCACGGCTAGGTAGCGACCCTCTTTAAAAGTGGTGGGACGATAGCCCACAATGCTGTACAGAAGCAATGAGAAATATAATCCTGTGCCACCGCCATCAGGAGCTGCACACGTGGGCATAGCAATGGGGAACCTATGTGCCACACACTATTCATTCTGTCAAGGTGTCTGCATGCCCCAGTCAGACTGGTAATATGTACCTTAACAGTAACCGCGTTGGTGGTAATGTGGTGGTGACTGCGGACCTAGTAGCGCGGTTGTATTTTGTTGGTTTTCGGAATGTGGCCAGGATTAAGTTGGCCGTGGCGGGGGATGTTTTTGAGGCACTATGTGTCCTCTCCACGTGTCCGTGGTTATATGCACCTTAACAGTAACCGCGTTGGTGGTAATGTGGTGGTGACTGCGGACCTAGTAGCGCGGTTTTATTTTGGTGGTTTTCGGAATGTGGCCAGGATTAAGTGGGCCGTGGCGGGGGGATGGTGGGGGGGCTCTCTTGTAGTGTCGGTAAAGGTGAAATTCTTGGACTGCCACCAGACGAACCAATGCAAAGGCATTTGCCAAGAATGTTTTCATTGTTGGAGGAGGAGGGGGATGTTTTTGAGGCACTACGTGTCCTCTCCACATGTCCGTGGTTATATGCACCTTAACAGTAACCGCGTTGGTGGTAATGTGGTGGTGACTGCGGACCTAGTAGCGCGGTTTTATTTTGTTGGTTTTCGGAATGTGGCCAGGATTAAGTGGGCCGTGGCGGGGGATGTTTTTGAGGCACTACATGTCCTCTCCACGTGTCCGTGGTTATATGCACCTTAACAGTAACCGCGTTGGTGGGAAATGGCCTCGCCGCCATCATGTCTTTGGGAAGCCTCTGTTTCCACACCCCAGAGACATACCATTAGCAGCGGTATAGGCAGAGCCCAAAATTCGTAACATTTCAGCCGTAGCATTAGGACAGGCCCCACTAACATATCACTAGCAGCATTATAGGGGGAGCACAGTATTAGTTCCATTTCAGTAATAGTAGCACTCAAGACAGGCCCCAGTAACAATTCCGAAGCAGCAGTATAGTGGGAGCGCAGTCTTCGTTCCATTTCAGTAATAGTAGCACTTAAGACAGACCCCAGTAACAATTCCGAAGCAGCAGTATAGGAGGAGCATAGTCTAAGTTCCATTTAAGTAATAGTAGCAGCCTACACAGGCCCCAGGAACAATTCCGAAGCAGCAGTATAGTGGGAGCGCAGTCTTAGTTCCATTTCAGTAGCTGCAGTATAGCCAAGGCCCAAGTTACATTTATGTAGCTAAAGTGTAGGCCAACCCCACACACCTTTCTGTACCATGAGTGCAGGCGAAGAACATAGAAATTGCTATGATTACACTGTAGGCGAGGGCCCAAAAAAATTGGTGTACCAACAGTACTAATGTACCACAGTAAAAATTGGCCATGCCCAACCAAGATGGCAGGTGAAACCCATTAATCGCTTTGGTTAATGTGGCTTAAGTGGTAACTAGGCCTGGAGGCAGCCCAGTTTAACGAAAAATTGTTTCAAGTTAAAGTTCCAACGCTTTTAAGAGCATTGAAACGTATAAAAAATTTTTAGAAAAATTATATGAGTGAGCCTTGTGGCCCTAAGAAAAATTGCACGTTCAGCGTGATTACGTGAGGTTTCAGGAGGAGGAGCAGGAGGAGGAGGAGAAATATTAGACACAGATTGATGAAGCAGAAATGTCCCCGTTTTGGATGGTGAGAGAGAACGATGCTTCCATCCGCGGGTGCAGCCTACGTATTGCTTAGGTATCGCTGCTGTCCGCTGGTGGAGAAGAGAAGTCTGGGGAAATCCAGGCTTTGTTCATCTTGTTGAGTGTTAGCCTGTCGGCACTGTCGGTTGACAGTCGGGTACGCTTATCTGTGATGATTCCCCCAGCCGCACTAAACACCCTCTCCGACAAGACGCTAGCCGCAGGACAAGCAAGCATCTCCAGGGCATACAGCGCTAGTTCAGGCCACGTGTCCAGCTTCGACACCCAGTAGTTGTAGGTGGCAGAGGCGTCACGGAGGACGGTCGTGCGATCGGCTACGTACTCCCTCACCATCCTTTTACAGTGCTCCCGCCGACTCAGCCTTGACTGGGGAGCGGTGACACAGTCTTGGTGGGGAGCCATAAAGCTGTCCAGGCCCTTAAAGACTGTTGCACTGCCTGGGCTGTACATGCTGCTCGATCTCCGCACCTCCCCTGCTACCTGGCCCTCGGAACTGCGCCTTCTGCCACTAGCGCTGTCGGATGGGAATTTTACCATCAGCTTGTCCGCCAGGGTCCTGTGGTATAGCAACACTCTCGAACCCTCTCATTTCCTCTTCGGGAATGAGAGTGGGAAGGTTCTCCTTATAGCATGGGTCGAGCAGTGTGTACACCCAGTAATCTGTAGTGGCCAGAATGCGTGTAACGCGAGGGTCACGAGAAAGGCATCCTAACATGAAGTCAGCCATGTGTGCCAGGGTACCTGTACGCAACACATGGCTGTCCTCACTAGGAAGATCACTTTCAGGATCCTCCTCCTCCTCCTCCTCAGGCCATACACGCTGAAATGATGACAGGCAAGCAGCATGGGTACTGTCAGCAGTGGGCCAAGCTGTCTCTTCCCCCTCCTCCTCATCCTCCTCATGCTCCTCCTCCTCTTCCTGAACGCGCTGAGATATAGACAGGAGGGTGCTCTGACTATCCAGCGACATACTGTCTTCCCCCGGCTCTGTTTCCGAGTGCAAAGCGGCTGCCTTTATGGTTTGCAGGGAATTTCTCAAGATGCATAGCAGAGGAATGGTGACGCTAATGATTGCAGCATCGCTGCTCACCACCTGGGTAGACTGCTCAAAGTTTTGAACGACCTGGCAGATGTCTGCCAACCAGGCCCACTCTTCTGAAAATAATTGAGGAGGCTGACTCCCACTGCGCCGCCCATGTTGGAGTTGGTATTCCACTATAGCTCTACGCTGCTCATAGAGCCTGGCCAACATGTGGAGTGTAGAGTTCCACCGTGTGGGCACGTCGCACAGCAGTCGGTGCACTGGCAGATTAAACCGATGTTGCAGTGTCCGCAGGGTGGCAGCGTCCGTGTGGGACTTGCGGAAATGTGCGCAGAGCCGGCGCACCTTTACGAGCAGGTCTGACAAGCGTGGGTAGCTTTTCAGAAAGCGCTGAACCACCAAATTAAAGACGTGGGCCAGGCATGGCACGTGCGTGAGGCTGCCGAGCTGCAGAGCCGCCACCAGGTTACGGCCGTTGTCACACACGACCATGCCCGGTTGGAGGCTCAGCGGCGCAAGCCAGCAGTCGGTCTGCTCTGTCAGACCCTGCAGCAGTTCGTGGGCCGTGTGCCTCTTATCTCCTAAGCTGAGTAGTTTCAGCACGGCCTGCTGACGCTTGCCCACCGCTGTGCTGCCACGCCACGCGACACCGACTGCTGGCGACGTGCTGCTACTGCTGACACATCTTGATTGCGAGACAGAGGTTGCAGAGGAGGAGGAGGGTGCTTTAGTGGAGGAAGCATACACCGCCGCAGATACCAGCACCGAGCTAGGGCCCGCAATTCAGGGGGTGGGTAAGACGTGAGCGGTCCCAGGCTCTGACTCTGTCCCAGCCTCCACTAAATTCACCCAATGTGCCGTCAGGGAGATGTAGTGGCCCTGGCCGCCTGTGCTTGTCCACGTGTCCGTTGTTAAGTGGACCTTGGCAGTAACCGCGTTGGTGAGGGCGCGTACAATGTTGCGGGAGACGTGGTCGTGCAGGGCTGGGACGGCACATCGGGAAAAGTAGTGGCGACTGGGAACTGAGTAGCGCGGGGCCGCCGCCTCCATCATACTTTTGAAGGACTCCGTTTCCACAACCCTATACGGCAGCATCTCAAGGCTGATAAATTTGGCTATGCGGACGGTTAACGCTTGAGCGTGCGGGTGCGTGGCGGCGTACTTGCGCTTGCGCTCAAACACTTGCGCTAGCGACGGCTGGACGGTGCGGTGCGAGACATTGGTGGATGGGGCCGAGGACAGCGGAGGTGAGGGTGTGGGTGCAGGCCAGAGGACGGTAGTGCCTGTGTCCTCAGAGCAGGGTTGGATCTCAGTGGCAGGTTGGGGCACAGGGGGAGAGGCAGCGGTGCAAACCGGAGGCGGTGAACGGCCTTCGTCCCACCTTGTGGGGTGCTTGGCCATCATATGTCTGCGCATGCTGGTGGTGGTGAGGCTGTTGGTGGTGGCTCCCCGGCTGATCTTGGCGCGACAAAGGTTGCACACCACTGTTCGTCGGTCGTCAGGCGTCTCTGTGAAAAACTGCCAGACCTTAGAGCACCTCGGCCTCTGCAGGGTGGCATGGCGCGAGGGTGTGCTTTGGGAAACAGTTGGTGGATTATTTGGTCTGGCCCTGCCTCTACCCCAGGACACCGCACTGCCTCTTGCAACCTGCCCTGCTGCTGCCCGTGCCTCCCCCTCTGAAGACCTGTCCTGTGTAGGCGTTGCACACCAGGTGGGGTCAGTCACCTCATCGTCCTGCTGCTCTTCCTCCGAATCCTCTGTGCGCTCCTCCCTCGGACTTACTGCCCTTACTACTACCTCACTGCAAGACAACTGTGTCTCATCGTCATCGTCCTCCTCACCCACTGAAAGGTCTTGAGACAGTTGCCGGAAGTCCCCAGCCTCATCCCCCGGACCCCGGGAACTTTCGAATGGTTGGGCATCAGTGACGATAAACTCCTCTGCTTGGAGAGGAACCACTGCTGCCCAATCTGAGCAGGGGCCCGAGAACAGTTCCTGGGAGTCTGCCCGCTCCTGAGCATGTGTCATTGTAGTGGAGTGAGGAGGCTGGGAGGAAAGAGGAGTAGCAGCCAGAGGATTTGGATTTGCAGCACTGGACGGCGCAGAACTGTGGGTGGATGATGGCTTGCTCGAAGCACTTTTTGCCATACACGACAGGACCTGCTCACACGGCTCATTTTCTAATAAAGGTCTCCCGCGTGGACCCATTAATTGGGCGATGAATGTGGGGACGCCAGAAACGTGCCTCTCTCCTAATCGCGCAGCAGTCGGCTGCGATACACCTTGATCAGGAGATCGCCCTGTGCCCACACCCTCACTTGGGCCTACGCGTCCTCGGCCACGTCCACGTCCACGTCCTCTAGGCTTACCCCTACAACTCAGCATGCTGTATTACCAGTGATTTCCCAGGCAGCAAATAAATTGGCGCAAGCCTGCAGGACAAATAGAATGTTTCCCTTTTTGGGAAACGGAGGGCCCACTGACTATATTCAATCAGATAAGATATGTGTTGCACAGAAATGCAGTTATATGAAGTGCAGCAGAGCGGTTACTTTTCACAGGCAGCAAATAAATTGGCGCAAGCCTGCAGGACAAATAGAATGTTTCCCTTTTTGGGAAAAGGAGGGCCCACTGACTATATTCAATCAGATAAGATATGTGTTGCACAGAAATGCAGTTATATGAAGTGCAGCAGAGCAGTTACTTTTCACAGGCAGCAAATAAATTGGCGCAAGCCTGCAGGACAAATAGAATGTTTCCCTTTTTGTGAAACGGAGGGCCCACTGACTATATTCAATCAGATAAGATATGTGTTGCACAGAAATGCAGTTATATGAAGTGCAGCAGAGCGGTTACTTTTCACAGGCAGCAAATAAATTGGCGCAAGCCTGCAGGACAAATAGAATGTTTCCCTTTTTGGGAAACAGAGGGCCCACTGACTATATTCAATCAGATAAGATATGTGTTGCACAGAAATGCAGTTATATGAAGTGCAGCAGAGCGGTTACTTTTCACAGGCAGCAAATAAATTGGCGCAAGCCTGCAGGACAAATAGAATGTTTCCCTTTTTGGGAAACGGAGGGCCCACTGACTATATTCAATCAGATAAGATATGTGTTGCACAGAAATGCAGTTATATGAAGTGCAGCAGAGCGGTTACTTTTCACAGGCAGCAAATAAATTGGCGCAAGCCTGCAGGACAAATAGAATGTTTCCCTTTTTGGGAAACAGAGGGCCCACTGACTATATTCAATCAGATAAGATATGTGTTGCACAGAAATGCAGTTATATGAAGTGCAGCAGAGCGGTTACTTTTCACAGGCAGCAAATAAATTGGCGCAAGCCTGCAGGACAAATAGAATGTTTCCCTTTTTGGGAAACGGAGGGCCCACTGACTATATTCAATCAGATAAGATATGTGTTGCACAGAAATGCAGTTATATGAAGTGCAGCAGAGCGGTTACTTTTCACAGGCAGCAAATAAATTGGCGCAAGCCTGCAGGACAAATAGAATGTTTCCCTTTTTGGGAAACGGAGGGCCCACTGACTATATTCAATCAGATAAGATATGTGTTGCACAGAAATGCAGTTATATGAAGTGCAGCAGAGCAGTTATTTTTCACAGGCAGCAAATAAATTGGCGCAAGCCTGCAGGTCAAATAGAATGTTTCCCTTTTTTGGAAACGGAGGGCCCACTGACTATATTCAATCAGATAAGATATGTGTTGCACAGAAATGCAGTTATATGAAGTGCAGCAGAGCGGTTACTTTTCACAGGCAGCAAATAAATTGGCGCAAGCCTGCAGGACAAATAGAATGTTTCCCTTTTTGGGAAACGGGGGGCCCACTGACTATATTCAATCAGATAAGATATGTGTTGCACAGAAATGCAGTTATATGAAGTGCAGCAGAGCGGTTACTTTTCACAGGCAGCAAATAAATTGGCGCAAGCCTGCAGGACAAATAGAATGTTTCCCTTTTTGGGAAACGGAGGGCCCACTGACTATATTCAATCAGATAAGATATGTGTTGCACAGAAATGCAGTTATATGAAGTGCAGCAGAGCGGTTACTTTTCACAGGCAGCAAATAAATTGGCACAAGCCTGCAGGACAAATAGAATGTTTCCCTTTTTGGGAAACGGAGGGCCCACTGACTATATTCAATCAGATAAGATATGTGTTGCACAGAAATGCAGTTATATGAAGTGCAGCAGAGCGGAGACTTTTCACAAGCAGCAAATAAATTGGCGCAAGCCTGCAGGACAAATAGAATGTTTCCCTTTTTGGGAAACGGAGGGCCCACTGACTATATTCAATCAGATAAGATATGTGTTGCACAGAAATGCAGTTATATGAAGTGCAGCACAGCGGTTACTTTTCCCAGGCAGGAAATAAATTGGCGCAAGACTGCAGGACAAATACAATTTTTCCCTTTTTTGGAAACGGAGGGCCCACTGACTATATTCAATCAATAATATATGTCTTCTGGCCCTGCCTACACAATTCTCTCCCTGTAGTATTACTGCAAGGCGCAATGCTCTGCAGACAGCCGATTTTGAAAAGAAAAAAATATGCAACACTGCTAACAGCAGCCTGCACAGTACTGCACATGGATAGATGTGGCCCTAAGAAGGACCGTTGGGGTTCTTGAAGCCTACACTCACTCCTAACACTCTCCCTACCTAAGCACCACTTTTGTCGCTGTAGTATTACTGCAAGGCGCAATGCTCTGCAGACTGCCGATTTTGAAAAGAAAAAAATTTGTGCAACACTGCTAACAGCACCCTCCACAGTACTGCACACGGATAGATGTGGCCCTGAGAAGGACCGTTGGGGTTCTTGAAGCCTACACTCACTCCTAACACTCTCCCTACAGCAGCACCAGCAGCAGCACTTTCCCTCAGCTAACTCAGTCACAAGGCATCTGAGGCGAGCCACGGGAGGGGCCGACTTTTATACTCGGGTGACATCTGATCGCCCCAGCCACTCACAGCAGGGGGGTGGTATAGGGCTTGAACGTCACAGGGGGAAGTTGTAATGCCTTCCCTGTCTTTCAATTGGCCAGAAAAGCGCGCTAACGTCTCAGAGAGGAAACTGAAAGTAACCGGAACACCGCGTGGGGCTCGTTAAGAGTAACGAGCATCCCGAACACCCTAATATTCGCACGAATATCAAGCTCGGACGAGTACGTTCGCTCATCTCTAGTCATCTCATTATAATCAAAGGGTTATAATGAAAGCTAATACCTACATAAATGTAGATAAAACTAAGATCCATCATTCACAACAAGAAATGGTCATAGCTCACCTCTTCCCTCTCCATACAGACAGACCTCTGCTGAGATCACAGAGCATGCCTAGAACACTCTCCTATAGAAGTCAGTGGTTCAACAATTGTCCATGAGTCCGCTGTACATTCTAGTTATGAAGTTTAGGAAAAATGTCAAATGGAATTAATAAATCACACTTCTGTAAACCTGTTATCTGACCTGTAGGGCTCCTGTCCATGGGCAATCTTGCATTGCGTAACTCGCACAGATAATCTGGCCGTGAGTAACGCAGTGCACACTTTCCTTGGTGTTGCTATGGAAAGCACGGCCCCTTGTTCACGAGCGGAGAATCATAGCGAGACTCAAATCGCGGCATACTGCAGATAGGCTCACCAAAGAGAACTGACAGCTTCCCCCTGCTCCCCGGCGGTGGAATATCGCTAGCAATATTCCACCTCGCTCGTGGACAGGGGGCTTTACTGCCTAATATATGAGATTGCTTTGTACATGCAGTATCTACTTATCTATCCAGTCACCAGTTTAGGCAATAATTATAGCCATGCTGTTAATATATGGGTCTTTGAATATCTATAATATCCTATGGAATATATACCTTCACTTTAACATACAGTTATTAGATTTCAACAAAGAAACATCTTTGTATGTCACAGAAATGTAGACAAAATCAACATATTTTAGGCAAAATTGAAATAATGTAACACATATTCTGAAACTGAATTCTTCATTACTATATGTCTGTTTCCATTGTAAATCAATGTGTGCAGCTCTTTATAATACTGCAAACACTATGAGATAGGCACAATAAATAGTTATTATTTCACAGTATCAAAATGAAATTCAGATTCACATTTTATGCATAATTAATTTTTATTGAAAACATTTTTGTTTTAACAAAACCAGAAATAAACAATTTTCCTGACAAAACTATATTTTTTCAATATCTAGCATTTAACATATCACCTATTTCGTCAGAATCCAGCCTATTGATTAGATACCAGAAGTGATAAATTCCTCATTAGGCCTTAGTCAGACGGGCGTTTTTTCGCGCGATTTGTGGATCGCATGTCGGATGCGCATGCGCAAATCGCGTGACCGGGGGCGAAAAATCGCGGGAAAAATCTGCACCTAGCCGCGTTAATCGTCGCAGCAAAACGCCCGTCTGACCGGAGAAAAATCGCCGTGCGCATCAAAATGCGCATGAAAAAAATGATTTGGGGGCGCATATAAAACGCCGAACGCAGATAGGCGCGATCTGCGAATCGTCGTGTCCTATAATTTATCGCATATCCGCATAAAAAGCGGACATGTGACCGGTACCATAGCGAACCATTGGTTCTATATATGCGCGAATCGCATGCGCATGCGCAAATCGCGCGTAAAAACGCCCGTCTGACTAAGGCCTCAGACTGCAAAATCTTAATCAATTTCAACGTCCATTGAATAAACCAAGAATTGTACTTTTCTAAACCCAATTCTGAGCTTTCCTATATTCTAGCTCCTAGTACGACTACCCAAATTAAAATATCCTAATAGGAAGAGGGAGGGGGGAAAAAAAACATCCACACACCTTACACATGTCAGTCGGATAGGAGGGATACTTAATATAGGGATAGATATAAGGGGAGATATTAGTCCATGACTGTGCTGAGTTATCCCTCCTCAAACAATAATGTACCAATCCTAACCAACGGCCTGCCAGTTTCCAATCAATTTCCGACATTCCGAGGATCTCTAGAAATGTATCCAGAGACTCCAAATGTGTATAAACTTCCCCTGACAGTCCCTCTCAGATTCACATTTTATGTTGGAAATGAAATTAAGATACTAGATACAAGATACATGCATTGTTTTTAAAATATATTGAAATACCAATTACGACTAATATTAGGAAATATGTAAATAGATGCTAAAGGTATATTAAATGTTATGTCTTTTGTCTTTACAGGATTATACTTTGACGATGTATTTTCAGCAATACTGGAGGGACAAGAGATTAGCTTATACAGGCATTCCCCTCAACCTCACGCTTGACAACCGGGTAGCAGATCAGCTATGGGTTCCTGATACTTATTTTCTAAATGATAAAAAGTCCTTTGTACATGGTGTTACTGTAAAAAATCGAATGATTCGCCTTCATCCCGATGGGACTGTTTTATATGGTTTAAGGTAAGCAAGCCTTTAACAGCATGAATATACCGTAAAATAGAAACATAGTTGACTGATGGCAAAAAAATACCACATGGTCCATCTAGTCAGTATTTTTGTATTTCCTTTTTATTTTTCTCTTAGATATATGTTTATTCCAGACATTCACTTAAGGTTTATTTTCCAACCACAGCCGCTAGAAGTTTGTTCCAAGCGTCTACTATTCTTTCAGTAAAGTAATATTTTCTCACATTGCTTCTAGTCTTTACCTCAACTAATTTCAAAATCAGAAGGAAACACTATATATTGCAAAAAAAAATAAATAATAATAATTACCCTAGTAGAGACCCAAGACACCTTTCCCTTCATGATGTCCATATGTCCTATTGGGCAGGAGTTATTTTGCAGTGACAGCTACATTAACTAATTTTGGGAATCAAATCCTTTAACATCATAACATGTGAAAAGAAATTGGCCAATGTATTTTTTAGCTAAAAATGCACTGATATTAGAAACCTATCATTAGACTACATAATCTACCTCTACAGAAAGAAACACTCTGAAATGCATCAGTTTCATTGTATTGTGCAGTTTATGAGTGTGAGTTACAATTACAACAATAGTAATGTAAGGTTTTTACTGTGCTCTATGTCTTTTGATGTGTATGCTTTGTCTATGCTTGTCAGGAGCTTTTTAATTTGGGTTCCAGATTCTAAAAAGCAGTAATTTACAAATCAATCAATGTAACATTTATGAAGGTTGATGGAAATTACATTTATGGTTATGCCTCTCTGTTTTCTGCAGCAGAAATTCCCAGACTAAGTGGTAGTATGTGCAAGCATCACACAGTCATAGGGAAGGAACATCAAACATATGATTTGTCATAGATAAATATGTGGATAGCACTCCAATTAACGGATGGTATGATGAAATGAGTGGGGAAGGAACTCACCTGATGTGGAATGCCCATCAGATGACAGGCATCCACACCGCTGGTTCCAGTAGGCCTTGGGCCTCAGTCACACGGGCACATCGGCGCCCGTGTAACTGCAGGAAGGAGACGGACGTACCTGAAGACGGCCGTCTCTCTGCAGCGCCGGAGGAAAGAACATGTGACTCGCTTCATTTTCGGTCATGTGTTATTTCATCAGCGCTGGAGAGAGACGGCCGTCTTCAGGTACGGCCGTCTTCTAACTGTCAGTTACACGGGCGCATCGGCGCCGGTGTACGTGTGCCGATGCGCCAGTGTGACTGAGCCCTTACTTGTCGAATAGACCAGATCCCTTAGAGCGTCTTCAAAACACAGGGAGAGCATTGCAGGAAAAAAATGGGATAGTAGAATACCTCAGTCGTGGGAATGAAGAATACGGTAAAGTTTAGAGAAAATCTCTGTGCTGCAGGGGAATAGATATCAAAAAGAAATCAGAAAATCACTTACTTCATAGAGGAGTCTGATGGGTACGCAAGACTCCTTTAAAATCCAGGGTAGCCCATAATAGCCCGATTTCTATAACCATTTTGGATTATTATTGGCTGCCCTGGATTTTAAAGGAGTCTTGCCTACCCAGCAGAATCCTCTTTGAAGTAAGTGATTTTTCTATTTGAATATAAAGAAGAGTTCTATTGTGCTCCAAGCAAAAATGAAATGGGTTGTACTCACTCGGGAGAGTCGAGGAACCCAGTGTACACCGGGTAAATAACTCCCCCCTCTCTTGGTCCAGAAAGGCCTTGTATAATAATGCTGTAGGTCCTGCGTCCTATGCCAGGTATAACCAGGTCCACAGCCAATCCATGCGGTCAGAATGACTCAGTTTATTGAAGAAGTAACAGAAGGACTCTCCACCTGGGGAGTCCTATGTACATACAACGCGTTTCGGCAGAACAAGCCTTTTTCTATTTCTTTTTGATGTCTGTTGGAGTGCAGGAATTTTCACTATACTTTATTGTATTCTTCATATGATTTGTCATGGATTTGTACAGCAGATTCCATCTGAGTTTATTAAATGAAAATTAGCTAAGGTGTTAGGAATCCATTACGACCCATGTACTATATTGAAAGGAATTGTATTATGTAATAACATTTATATGCCCTGTAATTTCCTGTAAAGCCTAGGAAGGATGTGATTTGGGTTCTTCAGGATTGAAAAAAAGGGTCTCCTTTTGTCCAGAAATAGCACCATGTATGTCCACGGACTGCTTCTTGTATTGCATTTCAGTCCCATTCATTTGAATGGGAATGAGCTGCAATATTCAGTCACAGCTTACAAATAACTGTTCTTTGAAGAAAAAAGAACATTTCCTTTTTTCTAATTATACACAACTATTTTAACTTTAGTGTATAATACTTTATTACTTGCAAATTTTTAACAATTATATTTATAATAATATTATAACCCGAATGGCTTTGCACTTCAGTTTTGGTCTAAATGGGAGAAATGTACAACCGTTGGCTAAGAAAATTATATAGCAGCCATATTCTATGACGGATATAATGAAATTATATGCACTTTATCAATATACAGTTCACGTGTATACAATAAGCTCATCGTTCCATTGTTTAGCATGTTGATGGTACAAAGAATTTACAAGACATAATATAGAAACCATTATGAATGTATACATATGATATATCACTTATCTTTCTTCTGAGAACATACTATGAAATGAGAGTCAATATCACAGACACCAAGACCATCTTACTTGGTTCTTTATGTAAAATTTGTGTGACATATTCAATTTTGAATATAAATATTTTTAATATTATGTACAGAAAGGGCAAATTGTACATTGATTGTGATAGCAGGGTGTAGAAAGTTATCTCTAGCCATTAAAAAGTTATTATTTTCTTATTTTAACACAACGAGACCCTTGTAAAGTAATTCAAAGTGTAAATAAACCACTCTGATGGCACACTGTGATGTCACATTGCGTTAATGCTGTGTGCCATTCAGAAAATCGTTCAAACAAGCAAAACCATTTTAAACATGAGCCAACAATTCAACGACAAATGAGAATTGTTCATATCTCTTTCATCATTCAGTTTAAACCGGCGTAAAAATCATTGTTGGCTCGTTGGCTTCTCATTACGTTTAAACACTGATTGTTACAAACAATGATTTTCCTGTCTAAACAGGCTGCCCGAGTGTGAACGGGCTGGTGAGAAAAAGAGTGAAGCCCCTTTTACGTGAGATGACGGTCTGTCCCAGCAACTATCATTCTTCGTTTTTACACAGAAGTGATCATTGTTCAGTCACTAGAGGTGGAGCGGGCCGGGGATCGTTCTGCCTCGCCTGCCTCCTTTCATAGTAAACAGGTCTGCATGAAAGATCCAATCAGTCTTTAACTGTATGTGTTCACACACCACAGTTATCTTGCAAACCACTCAGTCTAACGAGCAATTTGCACGATAATTGTGCATTGTGAAAAAGGCTTTATCCATCTGTATTCCACTTGTGACTAGATTATTAAATGTGTATTTAGTGAGGTTTTAGTTGGAATTCAAAATAGGACATGCCATACATGTGCATGATTTTACCGCATATGAGAACTTCTTTAATAATGTTTCCACTTGAAAAGAACATTTGAACCTAAAAGTGACAAACCTTTAAGAGATACTGTAGGCCAGTACTTCTGAAAAGGTAGTAAACATGGGAAATAAATGTAATAGATACCATTGGATAAACTTGTTATGGCGCCTTTGGGAAAAAAGAACAGCTGCTAGGTTCCATTCCCAGCATCTAAAGCCCTGGACATCGTCTTTATTTATTACTGGTAATTATACATACTGTAGCAACATAAGATTTGCTTTGTGCTCTTTACCTGTAGGTATTCTTTGTTTGAAAAGTAGTTTCTTTCAGAAACGTAGTACATAGAAGGTTCCCGATTCCTCTCTAATACACATCAATCCTTGTAAAAATCAAATGATTCATTCATTTTACAATAAAATAGTGGAGGATGTTGGGGAATGTAGCATCATCATATATGCAGTGCATTAGCATTGACTCACCCGGGTGATTTCTAATTCCAAAACGTTTGACAGAAACCTATGTACAAAAGGTTAACATTTGACTGTAGTTCATGACTTTCTCCTTGAATTTTAATTGCTATGGGACTCCCTTCTTACAGATTTCAATATGCAGTGCATTCTATCATGTACCTAGTGTATTGTATTGCCTGTCTTAGCACGGAATATATCTTGTTATTGTGTTTCTTATATCCTCATTCAGACTAGCTTTGTCTAATATAAAATACTAGACCATAGTTTCTGAAAAGGAAAGAAAAAAATGACATTTTTAATCTGTTTTTACATGCCTTCTTCATTTGTCTTATCCTTCTAAAATGTGTCAATCCCTATCATTGCGATCAGATAGAACTAAGGTGGCAAAATTTGAGGGCTTGATTATTTAAACAGGTCCATGTTTCATTCAACAATTCCTTGTGTTGCTTATTCACTAGTTTGATTTTTTTAAGACTTCATTAATAAATGAATGAATCCCCCCTGGTCCTTTCATCCATCATTCTTAGTACTAGCTTAAAGGAAGAATTGCATTACAACAAACCCTGTCCATAAGTACTATAAGGGCATTGAACATCATAGAGGGGGATCGGCTCTTAGTGAATCCTTTCTATAAGCCAGAGCAGAGAACTGCTTCATTGGGGCCTTATACAATGAACGATTATTGTTCAGTTTATCAATGGATCATGTGATACTATGAAAAATAATTCATTTGCTTATCATTCGTCCTTTGAGTTTATGAATGCATAAACATTAGAGATGAGCGAGCACCAAAATGCTCGGGTGCTCGTTACTCGAGACGAACTTTTCGCGATGCTCGAGGGTTCGTTTCGAATAACGAACCCCATTGAAGTCAATGGGCGACCCGAGCATTTTTGTATATCGCCGATGCTCGCTAAGGTTTTCGTTTGTGAAAATCTGGGCAATTCAAGAAAGTGATGGGAACGACACAGCAACGGATAGGGCAGGCGAGGGGCTACATGTTGGGCTGCATCTCAAGTTCCCAGGTCCCACTATTAAGCCACAATAGCGGCAAGAGTGGCCCCCCCCTCTTAACAACTTTTACTTCTGAAAAGCCCTCATTAGCAATGCATACCTTAGCTAAGCACCACACTACCTCCAACAAACCACAAAATCACTGCCTGCATGACACTCCGCTGCCACTTCTCCTGGGTTACATACTGCCCAAGCCCCCCCGCCCCCACGACCCAGTGTCCACAGCGCACACCAAACTGTCCCTGCCCAGCCTTCAGCTGCCGTCATGCCACGCCACCCTCATGTCTATTTATAAGTGCGTCTGCCAGAGGAACCGCAGGCACACACTGCAGAGGGTTGGCACGGCTAGGCAGTGACCCTCTTTAAAAGGGGCGGGGCGATAGTCCACAATGCTGTACAGAAGCAATGAGAAATCCAATCCTGTGCCACCTCCATCTGGAGCTGCACACGTGGGCATAGCAATGGGGAACCTATGTGCCACACACTATTCATTCTGTCAAGGTGTCTGCATGCCCCAGTCAGACCGCGGTTTTTTATAAATAGTCACAGGCAGGTACAACTCCGCAATGGGAATTCTGTGTGCACCCACAGCATGGGTGGCTCCCTGGAACCCACCGGCTGTACATAAATGTATCCCATTGCAGTGCCCTGGACAGCAGAGCTAACGTCAGATTAAATGCAGGTGGGCTTCGGCCCACACTGCATGCCCCAACCTGACCGGGCATTTTAATTCATAGACACAGGCAGGTACAACTCCCTATTGTGAAGTCCCTGTGGACCGACAGCATGGGTGGGTGCCAGGAAGCCACCGGCGGTACATAAATATATCCCATTGCATTGCCCATCACAGCTGAGGTAATGTCATGTTTAATGCAGGTGGGCTTCGGCCCACACTGCATGCCCCAGTCAGACTGGGGTTCTTTAGAAGTGGACAGATGCAGTTACAACTCCCTGTGGACCCACAGCATGGGTGGCTCCCTGGAACCCACCGGCGGTACATAAATATATCCCATTGCAGTGCCCAACACAGCTGATGTAACGTCAGCTGTAATGCAGGTGGGCTAAAAATTAATTGGATTACACTGTAGGCGAGGGCCCCCAAAAATTGTTGTACCAACAGTACTAATGTACCTGAGAAAAATTGCCCATGCCCAACCAAGAGGGCAGGTGAAACCCATTAATCGCTTTGGTTAATGTGGCTTAATTGGTAACTAGGCCTGGAGGCAGCCCAGTAAAAATAAAAATTGGTTGAGGTGAAAGTTTCAACGCTTTAATGAGCATTGAAACGTATAAAAATTGTTTAGAAAAATTATATGACTGAGCCTTGTGGGCCTAAGAAAAATTGCCCGTTCGGCGTGATTATGTGAGGTTTCAGGAGGAGGAGCAGGCGGAGGAGGAGGAATATTATACACAGATTGATGAAGCAAAAAGGTCCCCGTTTTGGATGGTGATAGAGAACGATGCTTCCATCCGCGGATGCAGCCTACGTATTGTTTAGGTATCGCTGCTGTCCGCTGGTGGAGAAGAGAAGTCTGGGGAAATCCAGGCTTTGTTCATCTTGATGAGTGTAAGCCTGTCGGCACTGTCGGTTGACAGGTGGGTACGCTTATCCGTGATGATTCCCCCAGCCACACTAAACACACTCTCTGACAAGACGCTAGCCGCAGGACAAGCAAGCACCTCCAGGGCATACAGCGCGAGTTCAGGCCACGTGTCCAGCTTCGACACCCAGTAGTTGTAGGGGGCAGAGGCGTCACCGAGGACGTTCGTGCGATCGGCTACGTACTCCCTCACCATCCTTTTACAGTGCTCCCGCCAACTCAGCCTTGACTGGGGACCGGTGACACAGTCTTGCTGGGGAGCCATAAAGCTGGCAAAGGCCTTGGATAATGTTTCCCTGCTTGCGCTGTACATGCTGCCTGATCTCTGTGCCTCCCCTGCTACCTGGGCCGCGGAAATGCGCCTTCGGCCACTAGCGCTGTCGGATGGGAAGTTTACCATCAGTTTGTCCACCAGCACCCTGTGGTATAGCATCATTCTCGAACCCCTTTCCTCTTCGGGAATGAGAGTGGAAAGGCTCTCCTTATACCGTGGGTCGAGCAGTGTGTACACCCAGTAATCCATAGTGGCCAGAATGCGTGTAACGCGAGGGTCACGAGAAAGGCATCCTAACATGAAGTCAGCCATGTGTGCCAGGGTACCTGTACGCAACACATGGCTGTCGTCACTCGGAAGATCACTTTCAGGATCCTCCTCCTCCTCCTCCTCCTCCTCCTCTGGCCATACACGCTGAAAGGATGACAGGCAAGCAGCATGTGTACCCTCAGCAGTGTGCCAAGCTGTCTCTTCCCCCTCCTCCTCATGCTCCTCCCCCTCCTCCTCAACGCGCTGAGATATAGACATGAGGGTGCTCTGACTATCCAGCGACATACTGTCTTCCCCCGCCTCTGTTTCCGATTGCAAAGCGTCTGCCTTTATGCTTTGCAGGGAACTTCTCAAGAGGCATAGCAGAGGAATGGTGACGCTAATGATTGCAGCATCCCCGCTCAGCATCTGGGTAGACTCCTCAAAGTTTCCAAGGACCTGGCAGATGGCTGCCAACCAGGCCCTGTCTTCTGTAAATAATTGAGGAGGCTGACTCCCACTACGCCGCCCATGTTGGAGTTGGTATTCTGCAATAGCTCTACGCTGCTCATAGAGCCTGGCCAACATGTAGAGCGTAGAGTTCCACTGTGTGGGCACGTCGCACAGCAATCGGTGCACTGGCAGATGAAACCGATGTTGCAGGGTCCGCAGGGTGGCAGCGTCCGTCTTGGAGTTGCGGAAATGTGCGCAGAGCTGGCGCACCGTTCCGAGCAGCTATGACAAGTGTGGGTAGCTTTTCAGAAAGCGCTGAACCACCAAATTAAAGACATGGGCCAGGCATGGCACATGCGTGAGGCTGCCGAGCTGCAGAGCCGCCACCAGGTTACGGCCGTTGTCACACACGACCATGCCCGGTTGGAGGCTCAGCGGCGCAAGCCAGCAGTCGGTCTGCTCTGTCAGACCCTGCAGCAGTTCGTGGGCCGTCTGACTCTTCTCTCCTAAGCTGAGTAGTTTCAGCACGGCCTGCTGACGCTTGCCCACCGCTGTGCTGCCATGCCGCGCGACACCGACTGCTGGCGATGTGCTGCTGCTGACACATCTTGATTGCGAGACAGAGGTTGCGTAGGAGGAGGAGGAGGGTGGTTTAGTGGAGGAAGCATACACCGCCGCAGATACCACCATCGAGCTGGGGCATGCAATTCGGGGGGTGGGTAGGACGTGAGCGGTCCCAGGCTCTGACTCTGTCCCAGTCTGCACTAAATTCACCCAATGTGCCGTCAGGGAGATATAGTGGCCCTGCCCGCCTGTGCTTGTCCACGTGTCTGTTGTTAAGTGGACCTTGGCAGTAACCGCGTTGGTGAGGGCGCGTACAATGTTGCGGGAGACGTGGTCGTGCAGGCCTGGGACGGCACATCGGGAAAAGTAGTGGCGACTGGGAACCGAGTAGCGCGGGGCCGCCGCCGCCATCATGCTTTTGAAAGCCTCCGTTTCCACAAGCCTATACGGCAGCATCTCCAGGCTGATCAATTTGGCAATGTGCACGTTTAACGCTTGAGCGTGCAGGTGCATGGAGGCGTACTTGCGCTCGCGCTCAAACAGTAGCGCTAGCGACGGCTGGACGCTGCGCTGAGAGACATTACTGGATGGGGCTGAGGACAGCGGAGGTGAGGGTGTGGGTGCAGGCCAGGAGACGGTAGTGCCTGTGTCCTCAGAGGGGGGTTGGATCTCAGTGGCAGGTTGGGGCACAGGGGGAGAGGCAGTGGTGCAAACCGGAGGCGGTGAACGGCCTCCGTCCCACCTTGTGGGGTGCTTGGCCATCATATGCCTGCGCATGCTGGTGGTGGCGGCTCCCCAGCTGATCTTGGCGCGACAAAGGTTGCACACCACTGTTCGTCGGTCGTCAGGCGTCTCTGTGAAAAACTGCCACACCGTAGAGCACCTTGACCTCTGAAGGGTGGCATGGCGTGAGGGGGCGCTTTGGGAAACAGTTGGTGGATTATTCGGTCTGGCCCTGCCTCTACCCCTGGCCACCGCACTGGCTCGGCCTGTGCCCACACCCTGACTATGGCCTCCGCGTCCTCGCCCGCGTCCACGTCCTCTAGGCCTACCCCTACCCCTCAGCATGGTGTATTACCAGTAGTGCAGAAACAGAACGCTGTAATTAAATGTGCCGCTTATTGGCCTGTGGTTGGAGGCTGACTTCGCTTACGGAACGCCAGGAAATAATTTTGCGCAAGCCTGCTGTAACACTTAGCTGGCTGCGTATGAATTTGGAGAACTACTACACCCAGCACAGACCCAGAACACTGAGGACCCTCACAGGCAGCCCAAATAGATTTTTTTCCCCAAATTTTTTTGCAAAGGCCCACTGCCTATATTCAATCAATATGTCTTCTGTCCCTGCCTAAGCGCTTCTGGCCCTGGAGTATGTCAAAGAACTGCAGAGTGTTGCACTGTGAACTGCAATACAGCGGTGATTTCACAGCCCAGACAGAGCCAGGAAATAATTTTGCGCAAGCCTGCTGTAACACTTAGCTGGCTGCGTATGAATTTGGAGAACTACTACACCCAGCACTGACCCAGAACACTGAGGACACTCACAGGCAGCCCAAATAGATTTTTTTCCCCAAATTTTTTTGCAAAGGCCCACTGCCTATATTCAATCAATATGTCTTCTGTCCCTGCCTAAGCGCTTCTGGCCCTGGAGTATTACTGCAGGGCGCAATGCTCTGCACGGCCGATATACCAAAAAAAAAAAATGTGCAACACTGCAAAAAACAGCCTCCACAGTACTGCACACGGTTAGATGTGGCCCTAAGAAGGACCGTTGGGGTTCTTGAAGCCTAAAATACTCCTAACACTCTCCCTATAGCAGCTCCAACAAGATAGCACTTTCCCTCCTCTATGTCAGAACGCATCTGTGGCGAGCCGCGGGAGGGGCCGATTTTTATACTCGGGTGACACCTGATCTCGCCAGCCACTCACTGTAGGGGGGTGGTATAGGGCTTGAACGTCGCAGGGGGAAGTTGTAATGCCTTCCCTGTCTTTTAATTGGCCAGAAAAGCGCGCTAACGTCTCAGAGATGAAAGTGAAAGTAACTCGAACATCGCGTGGTACTCGTCACGAGTAACGAGCATCTCGAACACGCTAATACTCGAACGAGTATCAAGCTCGGACGAGTACGTTCGCTCATCTCTAATAAACATCAAATAGCAATCAGCCCATGTAAATAGCCAGCTGTTCACCTATGAACAACTGCTTGTTTATGGTGAATGGAGGTGGGCAGCCAGAAGTGATCTCCAGCCCACTCTGTCTCCATTCACTGAACAGTTATTGTATTTTAAGATAAGAGCGGTAATCGTTGAGATGACTGTTGGCACTCAAGTGCCCAACAATCATCCCATGTAAAAGGACCCTTAGAGAATGGCTTATAGGGGTAATCCAACACTAAAAAAATGTAAAAACAGCTGCCATAATTATAAAGCAAAAAATAAAAATAAACAGTATTGACCTCTTGTTTCCCCCAAGCAATCCAGTGCTCGAGCTTCCACAGTCTTCATTTACGAGCAGCCAACATGTGACAGCTGCAACCAATCAGTGATCGCAGCTATCATGTGCAGCACTACTGGATCAGCGCTCATCGATGGGAGAAATAAAGCCAAGAGTACAGCATTAAGTCAGAATCCGAACCAATGGTGTGGATTTTGACTCCGTTTTGGATTCGAAAATGCTGCGGGATTTGCAGTGGAATTTTTCACTTTGGAAATTCTGCAGCATTTCCGCTATGCGTAATCATACCATAAAAACACCATGTCACTTTACAAAGCTGGTATTGTTATACATCTCAGCAAGGATATATAAAAAACCTACACAAGCCAAATGTCTGATTCTAGTTAACTCACAATCCCAAAATTTGTGACAGGAATTATTTTCTCATATTTTCGGCAAGTTTCTATTAGCACTCTTTTCCCTCCTTCCCCATTTCCAGTTCATTATATTATGTGCTTACCTTCATCCATTGTCTCATACTGGACTCTCTTGATTTTTATTTTAATTATTTAGTTGGAAATATTTTTACCTCCTACTGCCATCTATAAACATCTCTATGATCTGCTAGATCCTTTTGATAGGCATGTTGGCTCTTACTTTACTATACAGTATTTCATTCAGTTGTTCTTGTTTGTTAGGTTAATATTGAACTAGTTCTCTTTCTGACATTGCCTTGACTTCCTCTGTAAAATTCAGTTCTGATTTATAATCTTCTACATAAAGAATTTGCAAAACAATTAGAGATTTACAACAAAGAGGTTAATGCACTTAGTGCTCATAACAAAACTTGAGTGGTACAGTTAATATTCATCTGTGAAAATGTACTTACAGTACGCCTACGAATCTGCACGCCCCAACTGAGCAAGTTTATTGTTGATGTTTCTTTTTGCTTATTTCAATGCATTGACTTACATGCACATAATTGAGTTTAGATATAGCAAAGACCTTTAGTTATAATTAGTAACTAGACTGTAATTTAGTTACAAATTATTATCAAAGTAGAGAACGTGTTAGTTTTAAGCTCTGAAATTATAGTGTTTTCGAGTATCTAGACACAGTCTTAATACAAATGCAGATCTCTGTTAAACTTGGCATTCCTCCGCATCAGTATGACACTATCATATTTTAGTACCTCTCATTTAATTTATGTAGACATTTTGTACTACATATTACATCAACTTTATTCTCTTTCTGGTATTCATAACACTCCTGGAAAACATATTAGGTATACCTTCATTTTGCTGAAGATTTCAATTATAGTCTCACCTTCAGTATAAATTATATCAGCACTTAAAGACTAAGCATAAAGCTTCCGAAGGAAACAAAGAGCATCACATTTGCAAGTGAGTAAATTCAATAAAAGAAACTTAGTACTGAAAAAAAAGAAGAAGAATGGATTAGGTACCACATTTTTCTGTATTGACTGATGGCGCTAAAATAATCCATGTGCACTAATCAGAATAAGGCCCATTTAGATGCAGTGATTATCGCTCAAAATTTGCCCAAAAGCCATCTTTTGAGCGATAATCACTGTGTCTAAACGCACGCCAATCGTGCACTTTTCGTGCGCTAATTGTTTATCACTGACTTCAAGCCAGCTTAAAAATCATCATGTGGTCTTATCAAACCGCATGCTGAGTTCTTTGTCGGATAGTGCTGATAGTATTCTTTCAGCTGCAGACCTGCTCGAGAACAATGCAGCTGAATGCAGATAATAGACCTCCAGCTGTTATCTGTATTCAGCGAAAGGCTTAATTTGCATGCTAATAAGCTACTAAGTAGCTGAGTAGCTACTTAGTAGTTTATGCAAAATGATCGCTCAAAACTGCCATTCAAGTAATCTTTTGAACGAATTTTGAGCAATCATCTTTCCGTGTAAATGAGCCTCAGGGCTTAGTCACACGGGCGTATTGGCGCCCGTGTTACTACAGGAAGGAGACGGCTGCACTTCAGGATGGACGTGCCTCTGCAGCGCCGGAGGAGAGAACATGTGACCGGCTTCATTGCCGGTCATGTGTTCTTTCTTATGCACTGCGGGGAGTCATCCGTCCTAATGTACGGCTGTCTCCTTCCTGCATTAAGAGCACAGTCACACGGGCGCATCGGCGCCCATGTACGGGTGCTGATGCACCCGTGTGACTAAGCCCTTAAGTGACTCCTAATCCTACCATAACTCTTGACAGCAGACATGGTTGCCCCTTTTATCGCTTTGTATGAGTTATGGAGTAGTACTCACTGCATTTTGTTTTAACATTGAAATGCAGAGCATAGAGGTGGCTAACAGAAACTACATGTCTCCAATGCAGAAAACTGTATATATCCCTTCCACATGTTTTCTCACCATTTCTATTAGCTCTCGTAAGTAAATTTGACTAGTCTAAGTCTAATATTTTCAAAATAAATATATCAAAATATACTGCCATAAAACTCACACTGGACCATCATAACCATCCAGTTTTTAATTACACTGGCCACACTATTTCTTTCTGCCAGGATCAGCAGACATGCGTCCACTGTGGACACATTGGTTTGACTTTGGGCAAAATCCAGAGACGCCACCTGAAGAACCCCAGTCTTCACCCTTTAACCCCACCAATAAGAACTTTGCTCTGAGGTTCTCCAGGCCATTACTCTGGAAGTAGTCACGGTACAAAAGGGTTAACTTCGCTTAAATGTAACTTTTACTTCCCTCAAAGTTCTTCAGGCGGCTTATTTGTCAATTACTTGATAAGCAAAGTACCATGGTTTTGGCAACTACTGAATTTTACCTCTCTTTTCCAAATGAAAGACATGCAACCTCATGGAGCCCACGGACTATAACACACTTTTGACTACCCTGACAACCCTTACATATCTCAAGTTATCTTATTCCAGCAATGACTAACCCCTTCAAACATATACTGTACATACCCCATACCAAATTTATCTAATCAGTATTAGCTATGTGGAAAGATCAGGGAACCTTCTCCTACACATATAGTTGTATTGCCTTCACATTTATACATTTTGGAAAAATATCAGAGAGATCATTTGGAAGGATGCAAGGTCGTAACCCTCTAACATCTTTCCATCCTCCTTCTCCCTATGTTCTCTACGTCCTCACAACAGTCAGACGCCTTTTTTATGATAGAAATTACCTAATCCCATGACTATTACAGAAAGATTCTCAGAATTATACCATATACAGTCTATTAAAGATCTAGAACTACACATGGTGGCAGTGGTGCAACATTACCTCTGCCCCCAAATACTGGTCCTTCTCTTGACAGAGTTCATTTGCTTTTTTCCCATGCTCACTAGAATATGTAACTGATTTTGGTACAGTTTTTTTTCTTCTCTGTCTTCCTCCTAATAACAAGACCATACATTTATTTTTTACTATGGCTTTTCTGGCTGTCTTCAACCATCCACTTATATGTCCTATGTTTTTTATTGAACTGCGCTATCACAGTGTACAGATGCATTACTGTTTATGCAGGTATATCCCCTCATTAGTTTGTCTTCATAAAGAAAATGTATCACTTAGTTTTTTACCAATGATAAACAAGGTTCCAGAAATATTTCATTACTTTTCCTAATTTGGTTTTTATTTTCGGATTGTTGATGCTTTATTTCTTCTACATCATTTTTGGTGAAGACATCTTGTCGGAGTTACTGCTCTACTCTGTTAGGGTGCATTCACAAGAGCGTGTGCCGTACATAGGTGCGCAGAAAACCGTGCACACACGTACCTGCACAAACACGTGTGAATGCAGGTCCATGCACATTGCCTTCAATGGGGCAACAACTGCTGCCGATCCACATGGAAGGTAATGGGCTGCTGGCAACACCTGCAGTGATTTACGGGGAAGGGCTTTAAATAGAAGCCCTTCCCTGAAAATCATTTCTGTTTGTGTAAAAAAATAAGTAAATTTAAAAAAAAAAATATATATATATATATATATATATATATACTCACCTTTCCACCGCTGTCACAGTGATGAATGCCAAGGGGACTCCCCCCAGGGAGCAAAGAATCCCCTGCACAGCTGTCACACCTGTGACAGCTGTGGCAGGGGATTCTTTACTCCCCACGAAGATGAAGACATCCTCTGCTATAGCTATCACAGGTGTCACAGTTGGAAAACTCTAACCACTTTTTTAAAAAGTACGTGTAACATATGGGAGCTGCCCCTGATTGGTCCCGCTGAGCCAATGAGAGGCAGCAGTCACTCACCCATTCATGAATTCATGAATGGGTGTGTGAGTGAAACCTGCCTCTGATTGGTCAGGCTGTGACCAATCAGAGGCAACTCATTCAGCAGGTGGGGATTTTAAAGCCCCGCCGGCTGAATAGTGCCAAGAAGCAGTTCAGGAGAACTGACAGCGGCCGCGGCAGAACTCCGGCTGCAGCGGAAAGGTGAGTATACAATTTTTTTTTATTTTAACACATTTTAGGATGAATTGCAGGGAAGGGCTTATATATTTAAGCCCTTCCCGGCAATTCATACCGGGCTCGCCCGCAGCGCATTGCTTTCAATGGAGCTGGCTGTATTGCCGTCTCCATTGAATGCAATGCGCTGGACAGCTCCGGCCCGTTTCTAATGAAACGCGGCTAGGAGCAGATTTTCGGGCGTTTTTTCAGCCGATTTTTCGGCGCCGGTCACACGATTTGCGCATGCGCATCCGTCATGCGATGCGCAAATCGCGCGAAAAAACGCCCGTGTGACTAAGGCCTAAGACAGGCAACGTTTCGACCAATTATGGTCTTTATCAAGCCGCTTATCTTATGAAACAAGGCGGTAAATCCTGGAACATGGACTTACCGCCTTGTTTTTATGATATTCTGAAGCACCTGCTATGCTGCCACCTCCTTTTTCCATTTGATCAGCCTTGATGGTTGATGGTCTACAACCTGAGGTTGGCTTGGCATGTTTTGTGCAGTTTAGACGCATCTTCTTTCTCCTCCCTCGGTTTGGCTTGGCCTTCTGGGATGGATCTGAGTGCTGCTGACATACCAAATCTCTGAATACTATATAAGGAGAATGGTGGATGGAGATATCTTGATGTTTGTATCAAATTCATCTCAAATATGAACCCATTTAAGCAAGCGAACTAAGTGTGTGTGTGATCATGCCATTTCTTTCTTTGATGTTTATTTTATTGATTTTATAACAAAAAATGCATACAGTAGATTATGAGACATGTGATCATAAAGTGGTTATAGTTTTCCACATAACAATAATATCATTAGGTTTTAATGTTGACCATATAATTACCAAAAGGTAATGAACTAGGAGTCCAAGCCAGAAACATAATTGTAATTCAATGTTGTAGAGTTTTTGTACAAAATCTTATTCTGTCTGTATTATTAAGTTTGCTGCTTGAACTTGGCTATCTAACACCAAGTAACAAACACTGAATAAGAACAAGACTGCAAGTTGTATATTATGAGTTATGGTCCATAAAGTATGACATTTGGAAGGTAGAGTGGTTCATCTGTACTGTTATAAGGAGGTCAGGTAGAAATAGTTCATATATAGAGATGAGCGAGCATACTCGTCCAAGCTTGATGCTCGTTCGAGTATTAGGGTGCTCGAGATGCTCGTTACTCGAGACGAGCACCACGCGGTGCTCGTCTCGATTAAACGAGCACTGACCATTGAATTCAATGGAGCCGGCAATACAGCCGGCTCCATTGAAAGCAATGGGCTGCCGGCTAGCGCGGGATGAATTTTCGGGAAGGGCATAAAAATATAAGCCCTTACCTGAAAATCATCCTAAAATGTGTAAAAAAAATATATATTCACCTTGTCCCGGCAGAACAATATTAGCCCATTGAATTCAATGGAGCCGGCAATACAGCCGGCTCCATTGAAAGCAATGGGCTGCCAGCGATCGCACAATGAATTTTCGGGTAGGGCTTAAATATATAAGCCCTTCCCTGCAATTCATCCAGAAATGTGTAAAAATAAAAAAAAAATATATACTCACCTGGTCCCGGCAGACGGAGTTCATCTGCAGCCAGCTGGCAGTTCTCCTGAACTGCTCTCTGTAGTATTCAGCAGCCGGGCAATTAAAATCCCCGCCTGCTGAATGAGCTGCCTCTGATTGGTCACAGCCTGACCAATCAGAGGCAGATCTCACTCACACCCATTCATGAATTCATGAATGGGTGAGTGAATGCTGCCTCTGATTGGCTCAGCACAGCTCTCAGCTGAATGACAGCAGTTCAGCACCACAGTGCAGGGGACAGCAGGAGAAGACGCGGCTGTGCCCCGGCAGCTGAAGGGAGGTGAGTATCTATTTTTTTTGTTTTTTAAATCACTTTTAATTCATTTCCAGGGAATGGCTTATATGTAAAGCCCTTCCCTGAAAAAGAATTCAGGTGTGCCAGCGGACCATTGTCTTCAATGGAGTCGCTGGCAGCAGCAGCGGCTCCATTGAAGAGAATGCCTGCATTTTTATTCTTTTTTACACTAAAATCTTTCTTTTTCAGGTAAGGGCTTATATTTTTAAGCCCTTCCCGAAAATTCATCCCGCGCTCGCCGGCAGCCCATTGCTTTCAATGGAGCCGGCTGTATTGCCGGCTCCATTGAATTCAATGGGCTAACATCGTTCTTCTCTGCCACAGCTGTTACAGCTGTGGCAGAGGAGAACGATCGTTATGCTGACGGTTGGGGGGGGGGGGGGGTTGTCTCACTCTTGCCACTATTGTGGCTTAATAGTGAGACCTCGGAGCCCGAAATGCAGCCCTGCATGTTGCTCCTCGCCTGCCCTATCCATTTCTGTGTTTTTTACATGACTTTGGTGATTTGCTAAGATTTTCACAAATGAAAACCTTAGCAGAGCACCAGTCATATACAAAAATGCTCGAGTCGCCCATTGACTTCAATGGGGTTCGTTACTTGAAACGAACTCTCGAGCATCACTGAAAATTTGACTCGAGTAACGAGCACTTTTTGTGCATTTTGGTGCTTGCTCATCTCTATTCATATACAAAACTTTTACAGATTGAGGTGGAATATTAGGATACCAAATACCTCAAAACCCCAAAGTACATCTTATGGAAGCTAAATTACAAGTGTCTCCAGGGAATTTGAACCATTTTGACCATTGCTTTTTAAAATTTGGATAGTTGATCAAGTCTAGATGTTATCAGATACTCCATTAGATAGTTATGCTGGACTATCTGAAAAATTTCAGTTAGTGAAGGTAGTTCAGGGCCTCTCCACCTCCTGGCTATAGATGCTCTGTTGCTGTTAAAATATGGGAGGTGATGAGAAGATCCGGGACATTATAGTTCTCCAATCCCAACGACAGAAGGGCAACCTTGGTATTTTGTTTTGGAGTATTATGTTTAATGCATTATAGATTTGTTCCCAAAATGCTTTAAGAGGGGGACACAAAACCACCATATATGCAACAATGTGCCCATGTGATGGTCATGCCATCTATTTCAAGAGCAATACATCAGCACAATGAAATCCTCATTAAAAGCTGTTTGTGGCTGCTTTCAGACGAGCATACTCTAGCTCCATATTTGGCCCACGTTTTTGCAGACTGTAATACAGAGCTAATGTAAATCTATGGATCTATTCCTATAGCTGTATTTTTCAATATTGTTTTTTTACAAACACAACATAACCTATTTTTTGCATTTCTGCCTCTTTATTGCTAATATTTTCCATTGGATCAGTATTTGCCAAGCAAAAAATTAAAATATAACATGCTCGTAATATAGATTCATATGTATTAAATACGCTCATTTGAAACCGGCTTTAGGGTGGTTGTATTGTTACGTGAGAGCTCAGGTGGAGGAATTATGAATAGAGCTCTTAAGCTTAAGGCCTCATTCACATGGGCGCATCGGCACCCGTACACCGGCGCCGATGTGCCCGTGTGACTGCAGGAAGGAGACGGACGTACCTGAAGATGGCCGTCTCTCTGCAGCCCTGGAGGAAAGAACACATGACCGGCAATGAAGCCGGTCACATGTCCTTTCCTCCAGCGGTGCAGAGAGACGGCCGTTTGCAGGTACGTCCGTCTGCTGGTGTCAGTCAAACGGGCGCATCGGCGCCGGTGTACGGGTGCCGATGCGCCCGTGTGACTGAGGCCTAAGGGTTTGAAGACATTTAAGAAAAATATAAATCAATTGTTGTCATCAATTTTAAAGCATTTTGGGTATAATATAGAAATTAAAATATTCACACTTCTGGATATATTGGATAAAGTACAACAGATCATGTTAAGCACATATAAGATGCCAAAAGCTTTTGGTTGGCCGTATCCGGTAGATTGGTAAATCAGAGATAGAATGTAGATTGTTTTTTTTTAAGGTATGGCAAATCCATCTATCTTTATTCAAGCCACCAGACCCTCCAAACTGTCTATGTGCCATGTATTGCCTTCTACTGCACCGAACACGTAAAGTCTCTGTAAGAATAGATGCCTCTGTTCCTCATATAAAAACGCATAGTATTCAGTTAAGTAAAATAATCAGTTAAATTAAATTAAAGAATTGATATATTAAAAAAAAAAAGATCAGTTAAACACAGTAAACATGACCCAGCCTTGCACATTTGAGAAAACATGAGAAGTTAATTAAAGCTGCAAAAATATGACTTTTATTGGATAATAATTAAAAAATACATCCAGAGCAATGTTTTAGGCATGTGACCCTAAGTCATAGCTGAGGACTTGCACCTTGATGATGTATCCAGCGCACACTACACAGGGGAGACATACTAGACCTTATATTAATACTGTAAATCTTCTGCATCTTTCAACAAACTTTCTGCTATTTAGCAAGTGCTGCATTTAAGATCTACGCTTCCCAAGGTGCATATAGCACTGACTATTGTACTGAACCAACTATTTAAAGGAAGACGCATGTAAAAATTAGATTACCACTTTGTAACTATTCATCAGGGATTCCTTTATATATGTGTTTTCCAATAAAATTATGCAATACATTAAAAAACAAAAAGCTCTCAATTTAGAAATGTTACTAACAACAAACTATTTGTACATAGTTCATTCATTGTCAGTGCATTCCATTCCCAACCATCATAATGACTAGATGGGTTCAGCAATGCTACCATTTTGCTTAGAATTGTAATACATAAACTAGGGTAGGAGAATGGAAAAAAAGATTATTTTTTCCAGAAAGATTGTCACTCTTATCAAGTGAATGAAGTTTAGCTGCAATACCAGGCCTCGCAAATGAACAAGAATGACGCTGTTTCTGGAAAAAAAACTGAAATTTTTTTCTAACCTCATATGGCTCCTTTAATGTTGTGGATTAGGACTTTCTACTAGACAAATTTGAAATTCACTGATTAATTGATGGTAAAGAAGATTGTACTATTCAAACTTATCTCAGGATGTCATGCCAATCTCTGAAAGTAAGGAGAAGAAAGAGTTTGCAAAGAGAAGCACTAAGTAGAATGAGTTTAACTAGCATTCTGTTACAAATATACTGCAGAGATATTAATGTTAAAGGAATTTACCACCATTTTCCATAGACACCACTAGGTTTCCCTCTTTCACATTAAGGCCACCCACTGGACTCCTATGCATAGAAAAATCAAGGATTGCAATCAATAGTTTGCAAGTTATATTGAACTTTTTCCAACAAAACTTCAGTATTGTGTAAAGATTTTAGGCAAAATGAGGAAAATTACTGTAAAGTGAATTTACAAAATGCATAATGATAGAACAAGATAGAACTAAATCATTTGGTGTGACCATCCTTTGCCTTCTAAACAGCATCAATTCTTCTAAGTATACTTGCACACAGTTTTTGAAGGAATTCAAATATCTTGGAAAAATAACCACAGATCTTCTGTGCATGTAGACTTACTGAAATCCTTCTGTCTCTACAGACTCCATGATATTGAGATCAGGGCTCTATGGGGGCCATATAATCACCTCCAGGACTTCCTGTTCTTCTTTATGTTGAAAATAGTTGTTAATGACATTGACTTTGTTGGGGGTCGTTGACCTGCTGCAAAATAAATTTAGAGCCAATCGGACGCCTTCTATTTTTGAAAACAAATCTTATTTTTTAGCATCTTTCCACACTTGCCTTAATCTTTTATGGCTCTTCTACATGCAAAGATAATTTTTCAAATGAGTGAAAGATTTAACGATCTATTTGCTGTACTGAACTGCTGCTGTTTACACTGAACGATGGTCATTCGAGATTTTAAGCATTCTTAAAACTGAATGACTGGATGATTCTCGTCCAGTCATTCAGTTTCTGCATGCTTTTAGATGTGACGACTATCGTTCAAAATCCTGCGGGAGCGCTGGGTTATGAACGACTGGAACAATAATCATCCCATGTAAAAGGGCCTTAGGGGTGGCCATACATGTTAGATATCTGCTGGACAATAGCTTTTTTACACTGAGCTATCTCAAACTACATATTCATATACAAGAACGCTCAGCATGACCAAGAGGGGTGAATGACACAGAGAACAAAAGGATTGGAAAGTTGAAATCCAACCTACCCCCTTATCTGCCTTAACACCTGCCATAGGGAGAGAAGGTAGATCTCCATACGAAAATGACTGATGCCCCAGCAGACCGCAATAGGATCTGTTAGGTGGCACTGATCATATGATGGATCCAGCATTGCATCATGGTTTCCATTTACAACTAAAACATTGAAACAGATGTGAACAGAACCTAATATATAAATATGTGTATCACAGAAGGGGAAAATTAAAAACAAACATTCGCTGAAAATGGCCATATACTTACTAACACAGGATCCAACTAATACCTCGCATTTATTACGTATTATTCACATGTAGTGTAGCTTTTAGGAGTATACACCAAGCAGCCTCCCCCCTGTGTATAGGAGGTTGTGTGAGTGGCTGTCTCATTGGTGTCCTCCACAGGTGTAATTGGCTCCCTCATTTGGCAGTGTGGCTGCCTGCATGTTGAGGTGCTGCACATGTTTGCCCTCCTGTGTCAGTAAGTATATGTCCATTTTCAGTGAATGTAATATATAAATATGTATCAGTTCTGTGCTACTGAAACTGGTACAATTACAGTCGTAAATTCTTATTATTAGAAAAGCAGGAAAAAATGACCTGTTTACTATCTTCATTCGTTGTGAGTATGTAAAGATCAGCAGCATAGAATGTTTTCCAGAAAAATATTATTTTTAAATATGAGCATAATGTTAATGGTCAGAAATGCTATCTAAGTTAAACAATCCTATTCAGTATCCCTAGTAGTGGATATTGGCTGTGATAAACTGTCACATAAACACGTGTATGTATATAGCACTTGTTATTCAAATCTTGTATGGGTGTTTTGTTATCATTGGGCGTTCTGTCAAGAATGATAAAAGAAGATTGGTTTTGAGATGTATTGTAAAGCAAAGATTCTATTCTGTACTTTATTTTCCTACAGCCTTTATCAATTGTCACAAACTCAGTTTTCTTGCCTAGTTTTAACTTTCCTTTCCAATATTTCTGTCCTGTTTGTTAAACAATTGTGACGTAAAATCTTTTTTTAGCTTGATAAACTTGGTGCAACTTCTACAGCAGCAGTTAAGGCCCTTTTACATGGAACGATTATAATTCAAAAAGTTGCTCAAACGCGCAAAAATCAACAATCGTTCAGTGTAAATGCAGCCAGTGATCAAATGATATTTCATTCACTTATCGTTCATCATTCATTTCATGCAAGCATGAAAATCATTGTTGGCTCATTCACTAATTGTTCAATTTAATTGTTATACATTTCACTGGTACAGTGTATATATACGACTGGATGATTTAGCAAGTGAATGAGCAAATAATGTATCTGCCTGTACGAGAGTGAACTCTGACATTGTATGCTCGTTCGAACTATAAATCGTAAAAGCTGTAAAAGCACCTTTATTCAACATTTTCTGTGGCAAATCCTTCTCTGTAATAATACTGTTCCATATTATTACATTAACAGTTTGTAACACATCTATAAGCTGTTCAATATGTTCTGGGACGCCCATTTGTTTCAGACACGTCAAAAACTTGTCATGTTCAACACAATCAAATGCCTTGCTGTAGTCGATGAAACACATGTACACATCCTTTTGATACTCCCGGGTCTTCTCCATGATCCAGTGCAGGTTTGCGATTTGGTCTCTGGTGCCACGTCCTTTGCGGAAGCCAGATTGAGCGTCCGACAGTTCCCATTCAACAATTGTCAGGACAGATTATGGAAACACGGATTGGTTCGGAGTTGAGAAAGGTGTACGGCAAGGCTGCATTCTGTCGCCAGTCCTTTTCAATCTGCACGCAGAAACAATCATGAGGCGGTGCAATCTGGATGAATCAGAAATCGCAGTCAAAATCGGTGGCAGAAATGTCAACAACCTCGGATATGCAGATGACACCACCCTGCTTGCGGAAAGTGAAAGCTATCTGGAATACCTTATCCAACGAGTGCAAAAGGAAAGCGAACGCATAGGACTTTACCTCAACAGCAAGAAAACAAAAGTCATGACCACGGTAGGCAACAGTACAGTGAACATAAAAATGAACAACAGAGAAGTCGAGTTGGTCCAAGATTTCATCTTCCTTGGATCCAAAATCGATTGCAATGGGCAATCTGGACTTGAGATCAAGAGACGGATTACACTTGGTAGGAATGCAATGCAAGGAATGGAAAAGATCTGAAAAAGCAAGGACATTAGCATTGCAACAAAAACCAGGCTGGTCAATGCAATTTTCTTTCCCATAACGATGTATGGATGTGAAAGTTAGATGCCCAGGAAAACAGACAGAAGGAAAATTGATGCGCTTGAACTACAGTGCTGGAGGAGAATGCTACGGATACATTGGACTGCCATGACAACGAGCAAGGTAGTTTGTTAGATCGCGTCAAACCAAAAATATCACTAGAGGGCAAAATCATCAAACAGCGGCTCTCTTTTTTTGGACACGTGATATGTGCGAACTCACTGGAAACAGTACTGATGCTTGGCAAGGTCAGTGGGAAGAGAAGATCAGGACGACAAAGAACAAGATGGCTAGATACAATCAAGGCCACCACAAACATGTCAATCACCGAACTGAAGAAAGCGGTGAAAGACAGGAATGCGTGGAGAGCATTGATCCATAGAGTGACCGAAGGTCGGATGCGACTCAACAGATAATCATCACAACACATCTATTAGGTGACTAAAAGAAAATCCTAAGGGTCCTTTCATATGGGCCTGATAACAAGTGCCGATCGATAATATAGCACATCGATTAGTGCTCATTAATACCATTTACATGTGCAGATCATTAGGAGTATGGAGGCAAACAATCAGTAATACAATTGTTTGTGGCCATACAGACTGCATTTTTCAGTAGAACATCTCCTGCTTACAAGCGGAGATATGCTGATAATTGTCAAGCATTTTTTTGGCTGCGTAAGCAATGTGATCAGGTGACAAACAAGCATTCACTTGTTTGTTCGGCAATTGGGAACATGTTTACATGGGCTGATAATTGGTAACAACATTCATATGGATGTTCAGAAGGAAAAAGGGCCTTAAGCATACATCAGTACAGTATATAATGTACTGTCATTTAGGAGATAACTTGTAAAATAGGATTAATGGAATGCATTAAACAGATTTGCATTTGATTGAAATAACCATATATTGCTTAAAGGGGTTGTCTCGCGAGAGCAAGTGGGGTTATACACTTCTGTATGGCCATATTAATGCACTTTGTAATATACATTGTGCATTAAATATGAGCCATACAGAAGTTATTCACTTACCTGCTCCGTTGCTAGCGTCCTCGTCTCCATGGCTCCGTCTAATTTCGCTGTCTGCTTGCTTTTTTAGACGCGCTTGCGCAGAAGGGTCTTCTTCTTCTGGTTCGTCCGGGCACGAGCGGCGTTCTGGCTCCGCCCCATCACGTGTGCCGATTCCAGCCAATCAGGAGGCTGGAATCGGCAATGGAACGCACAGAGCCCATGATGCACCATGGGAGAAAACCTGCGGTGCACCATGGGAGAAAACCGCAGTGCATTCTTGGGAAAAGAACCGGCGGCCATCTTTGGAAGAAGTTTTATAAGTTGCTGAAACACCAGAACTGTGAGTAGAAACCTGCTTTAAAAGCCGTTTACACTGCTGCATAGTAATGTATGCTTAAGAAGGGGGACTGGGCAATAAAAAAAAATCACTGTGGCCTTGAGACAACCCCTTTAAGATGTAAAAAATAAATAGAGATACTAATCACTGTTGGCTCTTACCAGTCCCGCAAGTATTTTCCTTGCTGTCAACAGTTCTGGTATAACTCAGTCAATGGGCCCGAGATTGGTCAGTATCAGTATATTGACAGATCCAGCATAGCTGTCATGGTTCCATTATAAGCACTTAGAAGAGTGTAGATAAAAGAAAATAAACAAACTTCTTTTATTTACTTGGTATAGCGTTGGTATTTTTCTTCCAATAGCTGGAAACACTATAACCGCACCCAACCTTTATATTATATGTCCATGAAGTAGAATTTGCTTGTCACTGTTTCTCACAAAAAAAAAATAGTTTTTATATATAATTGTATTGAAATGTCTAATCGACTGATCTTCCAGTAGAGAAGGTGTTTTGACATATACCAGCCAAACATACATTTCTGTTTCTTATGTACTGTAGTTCAAAGCAAAAGATTTATTAGAAAATTGCACTTTTTGCATATATGTATATATTCTAATTGTCATTGCATATACTCTATACATAATTGCTGACAGCGAGGCACAAGTGCCATTTCCTAAATGAAGAGGTCACAGTACTGTGACTTCTAATGCAATTCGTAAGACAGATGGCCACAGCATCTGTCTAGTGAAGCTCAGTTGCCATGTCAGTCTTTAAAAGGCAATCATAAAGTTAATAGAAACATTCAGTGGTGTGAACCCTTAATTTTTTTCAATCCTACATAAATTTAACCTAAAATTAAATATCTTCATATAGTTAGCAGAGTTGCAAAAAGATATATGCATGGAGGGAAATATTTGCAAGAGGTTTGCGTGTTCTGCATTTTTGTGGGTTTCCTCCCACATTACAGAAACCTACTAATCGACTAATTACTTTTCTTTAAATTAGGCCTTGTGTGTGTTTGAAACAGAGAAACTAGATTGCCAGCACTAAATACTAAGCATTATATAAAAGCACTATATAAAAAGCAGAATAACAACGGGCCCTCATAGGATCTTATTCACATGTGCATATATCGGCCCTGTCTTCACGGTCGGTCGATTTACACGATCATCTGATGAATTGGATTCCAATGCATCAGATCTATCTTGTTTGTTTGGTAGTTTGGACAACTGACTAGCCTGTCCAATTTCTTAGGATTCTCAAGAAGGTTAAAAGCAAAAATTTCCCTATACATAATACTATAATGAGTGTCCCTCCACACATCATTCACCACATTGAGCATCAGCACTACTCTGTATCATCGTACCCCAGGCTATAAAGAAATAGTCAGAAGTGGGAAGCAAGTTGTCCCTTAGCACCAAGATTCATTAACAATTATTAATAATATATTATAATTAGAGATGAGCGAGCACCAAAATGCTCGGGTGCTCGTTACTCGAGTCGAACTTTCAGTGATGCTCAAGAGTTCATTTCGAGTAACGAACCCCATTGAAGTCAATGGGCAACTCGAGTATTTTTGTATATGACTGGTGCTCCGCTAAGGTTTTCATTTGTGAAAATCTTAGCAAATCACCAAAGTCATGTAAAAAACACAGAAATGGATAGGGCAGGCGAGGAGCAACATGCAGGGCTGCATTTCGGGCTTCGAGGTCTCACTATTAAGCCACAATAGTGGCAAGAGTGAGACCCCCCCCCCCCCCGCACTGTCAGCATAAAGATCGTTCTCCTCTAACAGCTGTGGCAGAGAAGAACGATGTTAGCCCATTTAATTCAATGGAGCCGACAATACAGCCGGCTCCATTGAAAGCAAAGCCCTTACCTGAAAATCATCCTAAAATGTGTAAAAACAAAAAAAAAATTTATACTGACCTTTCCGCTGCAGCCGGAGTTCAGCCGCATCTGGCCGGCAGTTCTCCTGAACTGCTGTGAGTAGTATTCAGCAGCCGGGGATTTAAAATCCCCGCCTGCTGAATGAGCTGCCTCTGATTGGTCACAGCCTCACCAATCAGAGGCAGCTCTCACTCACACCCATTCATGAATTCATGAATGGGTGAGTGAGTGCTGCCTCTGATTGGCTCAGTGCAGGGACCAATCAGGGGCAGCTCTCAGCTGTCATTCATGAATTCATGAATGGGTGTGAGTAAGACCTGCCTCTGATTGGTGAGGCTGTGACCTTCCCGAAAATTCATTTTTAAGCCCTTCCCGAAAATTCATCCCACACTCGCCGGCAGCCTATTGCTTTCAATGGAGCCGGCTGTATTGCCGGCTCCATTGAATTCAATAGTCAGTGCCCGTTTCATCGAGACGAGTACCGCGTGGTGCTCGTCTCGAGTAACGAGCATCTCGAGCACCCCAATACTCGAACGAGCATCAAGCTCGGACGAGTATGCTCGCTCATCTCTAATTATAATATATTATCTCTCCTCTCACTTTGTGTAACTGTTCGATAGAGAACATTTTTTTTTTATCTGGGCATTCCCTAAATATTGGACATATTTTGTATCAACTCACCTAATGTCTGTCTCATGGAGTTAACCTTTTCCAATCCAATTTGTATCCTGATTTTCCTAGGGGGTGTACTCTCTTTCTGCTGTTATACAACGGCGCTATATGCTGGCTACAGCTAGTACTGCATGAGGTAACATGTTGGATAGGCTCCGACAGCAAAGAGGCTGGCAATATACAGTAAGAGAACCCCCGACGGACGTCTTCCAAAATTGGAGCAGCACAACTTTAAATCATAATGTCTTTAGACGTCCGACAGTGGACTGGAAAGGGTTAATGGATAATTGTCTTAAACCCCTCCTGCTCTATTCTTTGAACAATTTATTCTCTTTACTCTACAAAAACCCAGGGTGGTACCACAAGGGGAGATGCTTGTAAATAGTAAAAGAGGATTGAATTATATTTTATCAAAGTGCTTCTCAGGCCATTATAGTATTCCTAAGTAGAACTGATTGCTTAAATTTCCTGCCATCATTCCAAGGAAAGTGTGCAGGAGCGTTATCAAGTTCCATGAGGCACAGAAATTTGATTCGAGATTAAAATCTGAATAATAATAAGATTCCCGAATCCAGATATTAATGTCCCTGGATATGCAGATGAAGTTATATCATCTTATATTAGGGAGACTAGATACACCCCCATTCCTAGATGCCACTAGTTTGGACATGCCTATACAAGGTCACCCACCTTTCCAGAGAAAATGAGTTACAGGTTTATTTCATAATGTCGGCCTGTTTGAGCTATAGTTTGTAATGGGTACATCAGTTTTGAGAGGTGGATTCTTCCCAGCTGGAGCAGGTGTAAATTATGCGATAGATGTACTTCTTGTACAGTTTTGCTCAAATGAAGGGGATAGTTTAAAATATACAGTCATTCTGGTATATGACCCATCCTGATACCCAGATACTTTATTTAGAATTTCACTATGGGTATTCCCTAGAGGTTATGTTTCTGCAATATCAAATTTGCCCTGGCACCTAAAGAACAGAATTTAAAATTTGGATATATTCGATTTAAATCCCAAGAAACAGCAAAAGTTTTAACAGGTATCTAGTACCTTAGATATATTTTCTGCAGATTTGCCATGAAGCAGATTCTATAATCTGCAAATATAGAGATATTCAATTCTCTGTCATTTATCTTTATGCCCTTAAAAATACCTTTGGATTCCAGTAGCCCGGCCAGTGGCTTCAATGCCAAATTGAACAGAAGGGATGACGGTGGGCAGGTCTGGCTAGTTTCCCTTTGCAAAGGAAAAGCTTCTGTAAGAAAGCCCATTGCACATACTCTAGTCCAGGGATTATTATGTAGTCTTTGCATATAAATCCGAAAGAGGCCAGCTAGAGCCATAGCATCCAATATGTTTTGCGGCCATTCCTATCTGACATTGTTGAATGGCTTTTTGGTGCCTAAGATAACCAAAGCAGGGGGTCCTGGCCAAGCTTCCATATTCGATATATTATCCAAGGACAACAGGACCTTTTTGGCTACATGCAAACCTGCATGATGGCTTCAGTTATTCCATCTCTTTGTCAGTTTTTGACCTGAGAGACCAAATTAAAATGGAAATTAACATTTCTGTTTATTTCTCTGTTAATGTTAATTGTTTTTCAAAAAAGTGGAAAGTTTTGAGCCTGCTTCCATTCTATTAGGTTTCTGGTTTTATTTATTCAGTCAAGAAACAGAAACTTAAAGGCGTTGTCCCGCGCCGAAACGGGTTTTTTTTTTTTCAATAGGCCCCCCGTTCGGCGTGAGACAAACCCAATGCATGTGATAAAAAAAACAAACCATTTAGTACTTACCTGAATCCCCGCGCTGCAGCGACTTCTTCCTTACCTTAGCAAGATGGCCGCCGGGATCTTCACCCACGATGCACCGCGGGTCTTCTCCCATGGTGCACCGTGGGCTCTGTGCGGTCCATTGCTGATTCCAGCCTCCTGATTGGCTGGAATCGGCACACGTGATGGGGCGGAGCTACGAGGACCAGCTCTCCGGCACGAGCGGCCCCATTCACCAGGGAGAAGACCGGACTGCGCAAGCGCGTCTAATCGGGCGATTAGACGCTGAAATTAGACGGCACCATGGAGACGGGGACGCTAGCAACGGAACAGGTAAGTGAATAACTTCTGTATGGCTCATAATTAATGCACGATGTACATTACAAAGTGCATTAATATGGCCATACAGAAGTGTATAACCCCACTTGCTTTCGCGGGACAACCCCTTTAACAGAACAGTAGCAAATTGAAAGTATTCTGTTATTTTAAAAACCCAATGAAATCGATGGGGAAAGAAACTGAAACTTTTATTTCTGTTTTAATTCCATTTCTCTGCTCCAAAAATGAAACAGGGGGATCGAATTGTGATGCAGGTGTGAACTCACCTTTTGGCATTTGCTACTGCAGACCTGCACTGTACGAAGCCTACTTGAGAATGTGAAATTAAGGTCGGAAAAACAGCCGCCAGCCTATTTGTCATTAACTTTAAAGGGGTTGTCTCGCGGCAAACCTCAAAATTTTGCCTTACCCCATTCCCCCTGTCACCCCCTGGCATAAAATAGCAAATTAAAGTGGTTTTTAAACCGCTTGCTACTCACTGATCCGATGAAATAAGGACTTTAAAAAATCTTCTCCCAAAGATGGCCGCTGGTCCTTTCCCAGGGATGCACTGCGGTTTTCTCCCATGGTGCACCGCGGGTCTTCTCCCATGGTGCACCATGGGCTCTGTGCGTTCCATTGCCGATTCCAGCCTCCTGATTGGCTGAAATCGGCACACGTGACGGGGCGTAGCTACGATGACGACGCGGTGACCAGCTCTCCGGCACGAGCGGCCCCATTCACCAGGCAGAAGACCGCACAGCGCAAGCGCGTCTAAAAAAGCAAGAAGACATCAGAATTAGACGGATCCATGGCGACGGGGACGCTAGCAACGGAGCAGGTAAGTGAATAACTTCTGTATGGCTCATATTTAATGCACGATGTATATTACAAAGTGCATTAATATGGCCATACAGAAGTGTATAACCCCACTTGCTTTCGCGAGACAACCCCTTTAAGTCCTGATTAATCAGGGGAATTAGTTGATATGATTCTGCAAGCTACAGATTTACCTCTTGTTTTGGTAAAAGCTTGATATAGGCAGTGTTGCTATGACGTATTAGGTCTGCCTCCTTCAATATGGCATTAACCCTTTCCAATCCAATTTGTATCCTAGCTTTCCTAGGGGGATTACTCTTTTTCTGCCATTATACAATGGTGCTATCTGCTGGCTGAACCCAGTACTGCATGAGGTGACATGTTGGATAGGCTCCAATTGCAGAGAGGCTGGCAATATACAGTAAGAAAACCCCGATGGACGTCTTCCAACATTGGAGCTGTACAGCCTTAAGTTGTAATGTCTTCAGATGTCAGACAGTGGATTGGAAAGGGTTAAACAAACTAGTCAATAGTGAGATGACCTGCCACTTAAGGGCTTTTAAAAATTCTAGCTTGTACCCATCTCCGTATAGGATTGCTAAATATACCTTTTTCATGATGCATGTCGTATAGTGTTTTTGCGTTGCATGAACTATGTTGCTCCTGATTAATCTGGAAATCATTAGCATAACATACAAAAAATAACCCAACACAACATTTTACATGACTTTTCTTATCTTGGTACTGTGCTCGCGTCTTCCAACCCAATTTGTCAAAGGTCCTCCCCTGAAAATTGCAACCAAACTTATGGATATGAGCATTGCTCAGAGTCCAGACTCGCGATGATCTTTTATCATCCCTCTAACATGGCTATATAGGTTCAGAGTCCATGCAGGCACAATACGCAATAGACCAGCTCTGGGACCTCTCCCCAAATCCTGCAGTTTGTGTGAACTCTTAAGTTAATGAAGTTCAATAATATGAATAATATTACTGTCCTTCTAGATAATTGTCGATCATTGAAAGAAGAAGGGTTCTCCAGCTCACTATGCATAATCAAAAGGAGCCCTTCTATGCACCCTTGGATTGCTTCATCTATGGTAGTCTTTTTTCTTTCAGCTAGGTAGGGTTTTCAACCACAAGCTCAGACTGTGCCATATAGAAAAACTAGCTGATATGCCCGGCTTCGGCCGAGTTAATTTGGTACTGGTGTTTATCTGGTGGTCACACAGAAATCTTATAAAGTCGTGGTTACTTTAGAGATACCGGAAAAACACATGTTCACCATTTTGCATAGTTCTCTGCGTTACCCAGGAAACACCACGGGAGGTAACCATGCGACGTTTCCTTTATATAAAATGACATCAGGAAGTGAGAGAATTAGATTTCATACGTAAAATGTGGACGCTAATTCTTTTGCGCTTAGAATTGAACAATCGAGGTGGGACCCATTAGCTTTTCCTATTTATGGCATAATCAATGCTCATGCCAAATTTCACATTTCTATGACACCGGAAAGTGAGAAAATTATATTCCTATTTATGACATAATCAATGCTCGTGCCAAATTTCACGTTTCTATGACACTGGAAAGTGAGAAAAATACATTCCATATGTAAAATTTGGACGCTAATTCTTTTGCGCATAGAATTGAATAATCGAGTTGGGACCCATTAGCTTTTCCTATTTGTGACATAATCAATGCCCGTGCCAAATTTTAAGTTTCTATGTGAGAAAATTGCATTCTGTAAATAAAATTTGGACGCTAATTTTTTTGCGCATAGAATTGAATAATCGAGTTGAGACCCATTAGCTTTTCCTATTTATGACATAATCAATGCTCGTGCCAAATTTTAAGTTTCTATGTGAGAAAATTACATTCCGTACGTAAAATTTGGACGCTAATTATTTTGCGCATAGAATTGAATAATCGAGTTGGGACCCATTAGCTTTTCCTATTTATGACAATCAATGCTCCTGCCAAATTTCGAGTTTCTATGACACCGGGAAGTGAGAGAATTAGATTCCGTACGTAAAATTTGGACGCTAATTCTTTTGCGCATAGAATTGAATAATCGAGTTGGGACCTATTAACTTTCCCTATTTATGACATATTGAATGCCCGTGCCAAATTTTAAGTTTCTATGACATTGGGAAGTGAGAGATTTAGATTACGTACGTAAAAGTTCGACGCTAATTCTTTTGCGCTAGAATTGAATAATTGAGTTGGGACCCAATTACTTTTCCTATTTTGGAGATAATCTATGCTTGTGCCAAAATTCATATTTCTACGACATCGGGAAGTGGGAGAACTTTTGGCGAGTCAGTGAGTCAGTGAGTCAGTGAGTCGGTGAGGGCTTTCGTCTTTATATATATAGATGGGTGTGTGCTAATGATGCTCTGTATATGGGCTGGATATATTAGCAGGAATTCAATATTTCACTTTTACAAGGCAAAGCAGACACGACTAAAGGCTCTTTTTTAGCGAGTAGTCCTTTTTTTCTTTCAAGTAGTCCCCAAATAATAGAACTTTATGTCCCTTTCCCCCTAGAGAGTTCTTTATATTTCAATCTCAATCTTGGTTTTGAAGGGTCCACACAATGTGCTTGTTTTACTTTCCTAAGGTTCTGAATATCCATGTAAATCTTGCTCACATATGTGCTTACATTTGCATGCAGTTTTTAACCCTTTAATGCAGATGTTGCATCCACAAGGTGTCTATGGGTTGCTATGGCAACCAGGGATTTAACAATGGCCAATTGGTCTGCTATTATAGTACTCAGTGGCAAAAGCGCCGAGCTCACCAGACCATCGGCCATTTCCACTCCCTCCCCATCGCAGGCTCACCTGTCGTTCCTCCCCACTCGTTCTGTGCATAGGAGGGGGTGGGACGGGGGGAGCTAAGCATCGGTCCGCCCCTCCTCCTTCCATTGACGGCTATGGACAAGGGGCAGGAAGAGGGCGGGCGCTTAGCACAGAACGAGCGGGGAGGAACGACAGGTGAGCCTGCATGGGAGGAGGAGAACAGAGGGAGGGAGTTTAGCAGAGATGCTACTAAAATCCCTCCTACCTACAGCCGCTGCCGTGGGCTCCCATAGGAGCCCACGCAGCAGCCGACATATTCCGGCCCAAAAGATAGTTCCAGGACCATCTTTTGGGCCCCGCGTAAAAACGCTTGGCGCTATATTGGCTTGGCCGGGCATTTTTACGCTTCAGAAATACGCCCATGTGATCTGATGCATTGAAATCCAATGCATCAGATCACAGCGCATATCAGCCGGTCGTGAAAACGGACGGCCGATATGCGCTCATGTGAAAGAAGCCTGAGGGTCATAACTTTTTTTATTTTTCTAGAGATGGAGCTATATGAGGGCTTGTTTTTTATGGTATAAGTTGTATATTTCATTTACATCATTTTGGGGTACATAAAATTTATCTTTTATTAATGCTTTCTGGGAGAGAATGGAAAAAACAGCAGTACTACCAGTGTTCCTTGCGTCATAAATCTTTCCATATTCACAGTGTGCAATCATTACCATGTTATTCTATGGTTCAGCATGATTACAGTGATACCAAATATGGGTGTTTTCAGTTTTTCACAATAAAAACACTTTAAAAATAATTTGAGGTAATAGGAGTACTAAGATAGCTATTGGCCATGGTCTTTATCAGGCATTTTTATTCTTATAAAGAGGTCTAATGGAAAAAGAAAACGTGAAAAACACAGGCTGCTCTATTTTGTAAAAATGCTATAGAGCCTAAAACACACCAAAAGTGAGAAAAACTGAAGAAAAAAATCCTGCAGTGTTTGTAGTGTATTTATTAACTCCCTATTGACCAATTGCTAATATATCGCTTTGGAGCCTTTGTGGTGAAAAAAATTCTGGAAAAATCTCTGGGAAAAAACATTGTACTTTTCTATAAAAAAAAAACGCTATGCCTGAAACCGCTTCTATGGAGGCTGTATTGAGCCATAGTATTGTAGTGTACATGAGGCTTTAATTTAATTTGACAGTAGTATGATTAGCTTAATTATTGTTCTTTGTTATTAACCTATTATTGCTTTACAAGAATGATCCAACATAAGGCTGGGTTCAGACGAACGTATATCAACTGGGTTTTCACGCCCAGCCGATATCTCTCTGTGCAGGGGGGGAGCCTGGAAGAGCCAGGAGCAGTGCCCTGAGCTCCCGCCCCCTCTCTGCCTCCTCTCCGCCCCTCTGCACTATTTGCAATGGGAAGAGGCGGGACGGGGGTAGGGCTAATTCTCGGAATTTAGCCTCGCCCCGTCCCACCTCCTTTAATTGCAAATAGTACAGAGGGGCGGAGAGGGGGTGGAGAGGAGGCAGAGAGGGGGCAGGAGCTCAGTTCCTGCTCCTGGCTCTTCCATCCTCCCCCCCCCCTGCAGATGAGGACACCGTAGATCGGCTCGGCGTGAAAACCGAGCCGATATACGTTCGTCTGAATCCAGCCTAAAAATGTATTGTATGATTTAAGTTTTACTAACTTTTTTTTTCTTTCCAAAGCATAAATTATCCTAATTTATCAAAACTGACAGAAGAACTGTTGCTGCTCAGAATGATGCTTTCACATGTACCATAATATTCTGCAACATGCAACAGAATACTCCACTGTGGAAAACCTCACTAAAATCTGCAAGTCTAATTTGTGGATTTTGACGTGGATTTTTGACAGGATTTTGCTATTTTCATATCTGAGTCAAAATTTGCATCTTAGACATGCGGATTTTGATGCAGGTTTTTCCACCCTGCATGTTGGTGAATATTCCAGTAAACTCGGGTGCAACTTTTTTAACAGTCTGTGTGCATGTAGCCTTACAAAGGAGTCCAGATTATTTTAGTTTCCATTATACATGTATATTTACGATCATAAACATTTTAAAATATTGACCCAATCTTGATGTTCCTCAATCTCTTGTTTATTCTAGAATAACAACAACCGCTGCATGTATGATGGACTTAAGGAGATATCCGCTGGATGAGCAGAACTGTACTCTTGAAATAGAGAGCTGTACGTATTGCCTCAGCAGACAGAACTGAAATACACATTATTATTGCCAGCAGGGGATTTCAGAATACGAATATTAAAGTGTTAAAAAGGTTTCTTTTGTTGTCCTGATTAGCGATTGCTCGGGTGCATATCAGCAACACAAGAGAACTAATGGTCACATTTTAATCAGATTCCATTTGAATAGAGAAAATAGTGAGATGCAATTTGCTTTCAATTTGTTTTAATATGCATGAGTGGCCATTCAGTAGTCTCCCCCAGGGACCTTGGAAAACCCTCTTATTATCAATGCAAATTTGTCTTTGCAAGGAACCTCAGTGTTTAGTCTTTGAAATATCAAGCAATAGAGAATTTTCTGTGTATAATAATAAATAATAAAACATATTTAATCTTTAAGAAAAACTGTTTTAATAAGTTATCAAATAGTTTCTTAAGATATTGTATTTATGAAGAAGTACAATAAGTATAGGAAGGTTCATGTGTTGATAAATCAGCTGATTTTGATATTATGACTAGAACTTTTTTCCAGATATTTTATGAGCTATAAAATAGTAATAATCTTTATTTATATTGATTATTATTATAGCTGATAAAGTATCTGGGAAAAAAATATATATTTTCCCACAGGTGTGTTATCAGCTATTGGATGTCGGAATGTTTTTGACTAGCATTTTATCATTGTCGGTTTACTATTGGTTAAAATGGGCCAATATCAATGATGAGAAAATAGCACACTTCCACACAACTGTAATCTATTATAGGGGTCATGTATCAAGAGTGGCTTTATAGGACATTTTTTAGTATGGATGTGGTAGGAAAGTTCATAAATATGTCACATATAAACAGGAAAAAGTATTTCCAGCAGTGATCGGTTGTTGTGCATGGACACCTTAATTCTGTTAGCAAACACTTCTATACATATAGTATGATCATACCATTGTACATTCTTTGTGTAATCCTGCCCTGTGTGGCAGCTTATTTGAGCCAAATACTTGAGTAAAAACAAAAAAAAGTTTAGTCTTTCCTTTGTATGTTTTCTTTCTTTTGGATTCACTCCTGGCTTTGGATAAAAAAAAGACTTTATGACAAAACTGCGTGAATCCAGCCTAAGGGGTCATTCACACGAGGGATGTAATCGTGCAAGAATTCTGCACGCAAAACAATTGTGGCTAACTGCACCAAAAATGCATGAATGGATGATTTTTCAGCACTGAAGTCCCAAGCTGTATCAGCATTGAAACAACGCTGATGAGTGATGGAAAAAATGCACTGCTGTTTCGGAGTTCGGGGAAAAGAGAGAGAGATCGCGGCAGCAGCCTCAAAGTCCTTCTGACAGCAAGTTTTCACTTCTTAAATGTCTCACTGTAAGCTGCTCTTAGTTCCGGGTGGAGATGAAGGGAGTCCCCGGCAGTGATGAAGGGAACCCCTGCCAGGTTTGAGGGGAATCCCCCGGGTCTTCCCTTCATCTTCCCGTGGAGTCCCCTCATCTCGGTGATGAAGAGAACCCCCGGGAAGATGACGGGGTTCTTCCGCCTTGGGACTTCTCTTCACTCCCGCAGGGACACAGTGCTTCTGGGTTTAGCAGTGCGGCAGAACTCTCTTCTCCTCCCTTTTTTTCCAGCTCCTGTAGGAGTCTATGGAACCTCCAGCGCATTGCCCACCAAAGATAGGGCAAGACCTATATTTTCATGCAGCAGGGAATTTCAGTTCCTGAATGTCAGTCGCTGATGTTCTTTTTAAGTGCGATTTCTTTTTTTGCGTGGCTAAAATTCCTTCATCTGAACTTTTCCGTAGGAAATAGTCACACTTTTTTGCACGTGTAAATTAGCTGCGCAAATTCCCTCATGTGAATGAGCCCCAAAGCTTCTTTCATGTAGCAGTATTGTGGTCAGTGAGCTAAAACCAAGATTAGAACCTACACAGAGTAAAACTACAGGGTGATCATAATTAAAATATCCCTATTTACAAATGTCTAGAGAGACATCTACTGGGTGTAGTGGAACCAAATGTGGTAATAATACTATTCAGGACATGGTAAGTGATCTTTGTGAAAAATAAATCAATCTCAGCAACAAACAAAAATGTAGCTACAGCTCGTGTTGAGAGGTTGATGAAGAATCTGCAAGGGACAAACAGTGTATGTGCTGTTTCAAGACAGACATGGCCCAGTCCACAGTGTTGAATATCTTGTTTCTGGTGGTGAGATTTGTAACTAACTTTTTTCACATGGATCACTTCCTCATGTCCTGATAGCATTATTACCAGGTTTGGTTCAATTACACTGAGTAGATGTCTCTCTAGAATACACTTTCATTATAAGCACCCTGTATAAATGAAATATTTGTACCCATTTTGCTTATTGGAACCACTGCTCAGTTTGGCTACCAAAAACTGACCAAATAATGCTGTGGGAAAGTATATTAATTTTATGTGTCCTTATGTGTTGAAATATGGTCCCTATACTTAAAGCAAGTCTGTCACTTGGTTTTACCAGTTTAACCTAATCCTACTGTAGGATGTGGGGCAAGTTGATGACTCGATGATGATAACTGTACCTCTATTTTGGTCAATAGATCCTCCAATGAAGAAATAATCTGGTTGCTGCTCTTTCCATGTGGTATGCAAATGACTAGTAACCCATCTGATGGGTGGCTCACCTCCCACAGTTTTCAGAGTTCTATACCCCTTCTTTCGGCTAAACATGCCCACTGGAGTCTTTATTGAAGTCTCCAGGTCAGGAAGATGGAAATGCCAAGTGTTTCAGCTATTACGTACCATTCCTACAGAGAGGACAGCACATGTGCCTGATATCATTTTTTATGAACTTATGCAAGAAAATCACTGTAAAGGTGTGCTCTTCTGTGTAGTGCAGGCACAGAACAGCTGAGACTGCCTAAAGTAGAGATGACAATCAAGATTACAATGAGTATGTTAAGCCAAAAAGGCCGGGGAGCCCAGACCACTGCAAGAGCTGAATTACCCATTGGAAGGCTTAATAGTCATTTGCATACCACGTGGGAAGCTGGCCAACTAGGATATTTCTCCATTGGAGGATCCAATGACCAAAATAAAGATACAGTTACCATCATCAATCTGTTCCACATCTTACCATACAATTAGGCTAAATTGTCAAATCAGGTGACAGACTTTGTTTATATATACATATGGTACATGCCACAATATGCACATACTGTATAGTGTCGCATGCATGCATTCGTTGACTGCTGTCAAACTGTATGTAATCAATCTTAGCACCACTAGGAGACGGACATGATCCCTAAAATACAACAAAAGATGACCATTGTAATATCTAGAGAACCACTTTAATATTAAAAGAGAACCTGCCGTCAGCTTTCAACCCCATAACATAGTTTATGGTGCTTAGAGGTGATGACCATTTCCATTTTAAGAGGGAACGGGGAGTCCAGTGAGCTGTGTTTAATACTCAGCTGATTTCCTGTTCCCGCATTGTGTTGGTGCGTGCACACAGTGCGACTCCTCTCAGCTATCTCTGTGCATGCACCCTCCTATTCATCTCTGGTGGGGAGCACGTGTGCACAGAGCAGGTCAGAGAGAGTCGCATTGTGTGGGCACACCCCCTTCGCAGGGAAACATCAGAGGAATGGAAAGTTGATAAGTATGAAACACAGCTCCCAGGACTTCCCATTCCGTCACCTCTGAGCCCCATAAGCCATGGGGCTCAAAGGTGATGACATATTCCCTTTAATAAGCTATAGAAGTGAATGATTAGAAAATGTTGTAAATTCCATATTTCATTTTGATAGATGGCTACACGACAGACGACATTGAATTTTACTGGAGAGGAGGCGATAAAGCTGTAACAGGGGTCGAGAGGATAGAGCTCCCTCAGTTTTCCATAATGGATCACAAGTTAGTTTCCAAGAATGTCGTATTTGCTACAGGTAAGTTAAATGCAGTGATTTCTCTATGTACCTTTACTGTACATGTTATACTTTCATATGAAATATCAAGCTTTTATGAGCGTCTGACTCATTTGTTTCATTAATAGTGGGAGCTGCTTTTGAAACATTTTATTCTTGGTAAAGTCACATGGAAATATTCCCAAAACGACAGGGTCTGCTACTAAATATTTTTAAACAGTGACTCATTCCAATAAAGCATCCTACACAGTGCACAGGTTTTCCGTTGTTCAATATAATACCTGCTGAATTCTAATGCTCAGTTTTTCTCAAACAAAATGCTTTATAATTAGAGAAAATCCACCCTTTCTGTAACAATGAAGACATATTGACCAATATTGACATATTGACCATATTGACCTACAGATGTAGCAAACCTTAAATTGACAATGAACATATGTTACATACTATGATGTAGCAAACTCTAATCCCTTGGCGACTTACAACATACATGTATGTCCTGGCCACCAAGGTGTTAGCGCAATCAGCCGTACATGATTAGTATTTGCATTATGAAGTCTCAGGAAATAAGCCCATAGTGTAAGTAGCAACAGTCAGCTGTAACTAACTGCTGGACTCCCGCTGCAGTCACTGAGATTGGAGCTAGCAGACAGCAACATCCCTTGTCCGATTGCGGACAGCTGGAGGACAAATCATGGCCTCCGTGTCTGCCATATACGGTAGCCTAGTGTTGTCAATTTCATCACTGACAGTAATAGGCCTTGCTTTCAGTGATGAACAACATATTTTCAAATAGTACATTGCATCACATAAGTAGTGCAGTGTAATATCTAAGTGATCAAATTATTGCATCTTCTAATCTTCTTGCAGGATAAGTTAAAAAAGTAATAATAAAATAAATAATAAACAATGTTTCATGTTCAAACTCCTCCCCAAAAAATTAAACCTAAAAATTGTTATTTTTCCAATAAATTACCATTTATTATTGGAAAAATACAAACCCAAAAAATTGGTATTGATGCACTTATAATGAGTGGTACTATAAAATGATTATGTTGTGTAGTTACTTATTCCATACGGTGAACGTCGTTGGCAAACAAAAGTTGCATGCACCCCAAGATGGTACTAATGGAAACATCAACTCATCCTGCAAAAAACAAGTCCTCATATTGCTTTGTAGATGGAAAATAATGGGGGAATCTCATGAAGCCTGTCCCCATATTGCGCTCGCCATCCATGTGAAATCCCCAAGGCAATTCCATGACAAAACAGTCTTGCATCACTTTGGGGAAGAAGGGAATATCCCGCCATGGCTGTCAGACACACATGGTGCAATGCTGCCGCCGGGCCCATTAAAAACAATATCCATACTGAACCTCATTTTTCAAACCTCACCCAAACCCTCAGTGTCCAAACTGACTTGTAATTTATGAACATCTTCCTGACCACTGTGCTACATTACATAACTTGATGTCATCTGAAAAATGGAAACACTGCTATTAATCCTATTTTTTTTTTTAATCATTAATATACAAACTGAATAATAGCGGACCCACTACTAAGCATTGGGGTACAACCTATTCAATGGAATGATCCAGAGTAGGAATCACTTACCATCACTATCTGGAAGTGGTTTTTGAGTCAGTTTTAAATCAAATTACAAACTATACTCTCTAAACATACAAATCTAATTTTACCAATTAAATATCTATAAGTAAAGCCTTTGTAAGGTCATAAAATACTATATTCATAGTCACCCCTCTATCCAGGCTTCTTCTCACCTCTTCATAAAAATAAGAGGTGATCCAATGGGATATCTACGTAGTAAGAAATTAAGAGACAAAATGTTGAATTTATGGTCTACCAGTAGTTACCTACATGGCTAAAGTTCTGCAATGCCCAAGTACAGAACATATAACCCTCTTTCTAGAGGCAGATGAAGACAGTCCACTTTGCATTAACCTATTTTATTTATAGGCATTTTGTACATGTCTCTGTTCAAAGTGCTCTTGAGCAACCTTATAGGTTTGAGGAAATATTCTGCACAGGGAATGACTGAGGTTACTCTGGACTACATGAATGGGGCTAATGAATGAAATTAACCCACATGGTACTCAGATAAATGAGTGGGAATTAAAGAAACTCACTCTGCTAACACTTTCATCTGGAAATCCATTACTATGCCCCATTATCTAGCAGCAATAGAAGATGTAATATCACCCAAATACCCAACTAGTTAGTACGTCTTTGCTTGGCACTAAAGAAATATTAGAAGTTATACATTAAATATATAGATTGTGTCTTACTAAGTGAGATTGAACGTCTATGTGTGCATTTTATAATGTAGTTTTTCCCCTGTAGCTGGTGCTATGAAATATTTAACTTTTACCGATTGAAGACTGCTTAAAAGTACATTTCTAAAATCATGGCTAAACGTATTTGTTCACCAGTTTTACTGTTGCTCTTGCAATTAAGAGTACACAAGTATAAACTGCTATTTAACAATTATGCTGGCCAATTTGATGCAATGTCCCCCCGGTTCCAGGGACTTTTAATAATACATGACATTTGAAAATGTCGCATGTAAATGATGACAATGGTGCCAGAATGGACTGCAGTGGAAGTTATAACAGACGCTACTGTATTAAGTGAAGGAATGTCATTCAGATTACATTATTGCTTTATAAATTATCCATGCATTTAAAGCTGCAATTAACCATTAAAGTTACTGCATGCCGCTGAGGACAACAAATTTTCTAGCTTAATATGTCAAACTAATAAATATACTTTGTAAAACACTTACTGCATTACTTTGTGCAATAATCCTCTTGCGCAGCCATAATATTACAAAAACAAAACAACATTGACAGTTTTAAAATTTTAAGACCTGGTTCTCATTTTCACTAGAATCATATATTGCCCAACAGCATATACCGAATTCAATATATGCTTTGCATTCGAGTTCTGGCTTCACATTCAGTGCATATGCCAGGGATATCTCCCAGTACATGCACCAAACATTAAGTCCAAAAGTACTCTATGGTATATCACAAAGTGGTATGTATCATACATTGGCCACAAGTAAAAAAAAAGGTATACCATGTGGTACACATTTTTTGCGGTGGCCATGCTTTCCTATGCAGTGTAAAAAAAGATTGCCAATGTGTAACTACTCAGTGGATGTTAAAATTATATTTTTTTGGTATCCTTAGGGTCTATAGGGTTCTGTGAATATGTTGAGCATACTATATATACCCTAAGTCTTTCCTGCAGGCATACAGTATGTTAAATGTGCAGAGTGAATATAATGTGAAAATAAGCCTTATAGTGTAAATAAGCCTTATAAGCAAAACCACAATGCAGAAATTCTCATAGCCATAACACTAAATAAACTGCAGCAATATAGACCATTCCATCCATATTCAATTCATATCAACTCATCCAAACCAACTGGATGTTCTTTGTAGATTACAAATATATAACCATAACTCCAACCTCCAAGTTTATCAGCGCTGTTGAACTATGTTACGTATTCCTCATGTATCTGGGATAGATATATTTATAGGGCTGATCTTAGAATTGGTTTCACATAAGGTTTCTCCATACCACACCAATGGCATGGCCTTTTTCTATGAGAGATGCACCATTGTGAGTAGTAGTGAATAGAGATGAGCGAGTATACTCGCTAAGGCTAACTACTCGAGCGAGTAGTGCCTTAGTCGAGTATCTGCCTGCTCGTCTCTAAAGATTCGGCTGCCGGCGGCGGGTGGGGAGTGGCGGGGGAGAGCGGGGAGGAACGGAGGGGAGATCCCTCTCCCCTTCTCTCCCTCCCGCTCCCCCCTGTTCACTCCCACAACTCACCTGTCACCCGCACCGGCAGCCGAATCTTTAGAGACGAGCAGGCAGGTACTCAACTAAGGCACTACTCGCTCGAGTAGTTAGCCGTAGCGAGTATGCTCGCTCATCTCTAGTAGTGAATATGTGAAAATTCATTTTGCTGGTATTTTTATGATGTGAGAAATTACTATTCTGAAGCCATATTTCCCCATTAAAGGCTTGATAAAGGCCCCTTATGGGCCGAAATGTAGCCTACCATTTTAAGAAGACTATGGAGAAATAAAGGTTTTTGAATTTTATATCTACTCCTGTTTATGCTACCACTTCCATTTACTTCACTCTTTGACACCCAGTCCAAGAGGACTAGCTGCCCATAGGGCCGAACCTCTGCAATCACACAGTACTACTGAAGAAAATCCAATCCACATGTCCTCTCTTACACAGCACAGCCGCACCCTCTTACACATAGAAAGATAAATGTTACATGTAGTGTTTCTCTGTCCAAAAATACAACTGATGTCATTGGACATAAAGCTGTTCCCATAGGTAACTATGGGATCAGTTTTATTATCACATCCCCTTTAGCGTTTTTGTACTATGCTGGAGGAAATTATAATGGGTGGCCAAACATAGGTCAATGGGCATTCGCTGCTTGATGTTAAATTTGCTAAAGGAGAAGAACGATTATAGTCAGTGATTTGGATTATTGCTAGTAGTTATTAACATTATTGCTGTTATTTCCTAAAGAGGACAGAAATAGCAGATTTGAGTCTCTAATTTGGCATATCTCACTGTAGATTTGACACCGTTATTTGTGTTTCTACCTAAGAAGGTTCATTTAATGAAACATTAGCTCAGCAACCTCCATAACTCAAAGGATACACTGTATATAAAGTATTATTTTATTATCAGATAACTTGAGTCATTTCTTAACTGAATCTATTAACCGTATTAATTAAAAATCAAAGGCATATAATACATAAATTAGTACAATATAAAGGAATAATATTTTATGTTGCCGTTTATTTAAGATCACCATCCGTTCTCTACCAGTTTTGCTGTAATGCTTAATGTGGAAGCATAAAGAGATAGCATCACCTCTCTTGAAAAAGAAGAGTTATCATCTGGGTATTGTTTCCCCTTTAGAATAAATGGTTGATTGCGGTGGAACCTGGCAAATAGATGATGTGAGTTTCTAGGTTACATAACAGAGAAAGAAAGAGAGGATTACTATTGTATCATAATGACCTGAGGGAAAATAGAACCTTACCATTTTCGGAGATAGCAATTAATCATGTGCTTCAATGGCTAGCTAAGGCCGGCAGTGCTAACCTTTTACAGCCATACATACAGAGAAGCTATAGCTACACTGAAATTGCTACATAAAATGTGTTTCTCTACTATTCTGTCTTAGTTTTGCTGAAGATTCATGAAGTAAAGATTGAATCAGGTCAAGCTGCACTTTATATAGAGACTTTGTCCTTTTAGCTGCACGATATACAAATTATAGAACTATCTCCCTTGACAAACACTGGTTCCGGAAGCAGAATATTTGTAGCCTTCAGTACTTTCTAGTTTAACCTTTCATAGACATCTTATACTTGTCTTTGTCTAAAATGTTTCTTTCTTATTATAATGGTGCTTTAATGTTACTGTTCTGTCCTCCCTATGAGTGGAGCATAAGTAGACAGGCAGATAACCTTCCCTGCAACACAATGACGATGGAGCAATGTCCGCTTTCAACTTTATTGCAAGGTAGAGGTAAAACTGTAGAACAAAGAAAATAATGCACTTAGGAATGTACACTGACATAGCAGGACATAGGATACATTACATACATGTGAAAAGACAGGAAGCATGTAATACAGCCATGAGAGATGATAAGCGCGCATGCGCATACACTAGGACACATGCTCTGCTATCTGAATAACACACACAAGACTAGAAACTATAGAAGTGGTATAATCATGGAACTGGAAACATATATACACAGGATGCTAAGAGTAGGACATCAGGTAGAAGTTATCACATACCGACGATGCCGCTGTGAGCCTGGATAATAAAGGTTTCCAGAGGGTCTCTAGAGCAGTCCAGACATGGAGGGAATGTGCCAGAAAATGGCTACTGTGGGCTGAGCTGATGATGTCACTGAGGTCATGGGTAAAAGGTACAGCATCCCTCAGAGGACAAAATAGACTGAGGCTCAGTATATAAATGCCCACTAGATGGAGCCCTAACAGAAAGTCCATCTAATAATGCCAGAAATAAAGCAATATCATATACCTTATACAGTACAGACAATTTTACTGAACAGAGACTGCCAAAGGCATGACACTCCCCGTCTGGTAACCCAAGGTTACCACATTAAGACCTCTTCGTTGTGAGTAATAAAATTAGTTCTGTAACAGGTCTGAAGAAGAGTTTAGGCTCATTTTGTTTGCACAATTTGACTTCCACCTTTCTGACTTTCCCGTCTTCACTAGGAAAAACCTTGGTTATGAGTCCCATAGGCCATTCATTTCTTTTTGACTGAGAGTCCTTGACAAGAACAAGATTGCCAACTTCCATGTTGGCTTTACTGGAATGCCACTTATTCCTAGTCTGTAAAGTTGAGATGTATTGTTTCCTCCACTGACACTTGTACAAGTCTTTAGAATCAAACTCACCAGCAGGAGCTGTAATTGCATTGAACTTTTGCGTGAGTAGAGTAGAAGGGGTAAGCAAAGGAGGGTCATCTGGATCTCTGGATCTAGCAGTTCATAAGTGCCTTTCTTGTGAGTGTCCAGTAAAGGTTTATAGAAGAAGGTTGGCCCTGTGAGCCATGTGGTGTCTTTAAGGAGTGGTGCTGGTACAGCTCTTGTAGCATGATCTGCTGGGTTGTGATCAATCGGTACATAGCGCCACTGAGTAGGTTTTGATGACTTTCTAATCCTATGGACTCTGTAATGCACATACACATAGAATCTCCTAGACTCATTGTAAATGTAGCCCAGCACTACTTTGCTATCTGTATGAAATTCTGTGTCATCAAGTGTCATATCTATTTCTGTCACAATGAGCTCAGCTAGTTCTACTGCCAGAATGGCAGCACAAAGCTCCAGCCTCGGTATGGTAGGCTCAGGAGATGGTGCCAGTTTTGCCTTTCCCATCACAAACCCAATATGTGTCTGGCCCTTAATGTCAATCGTTTTGAGGTAGGCAACTGCAGCAATTGCTTTCACTGAGGCATCACAAAATACACACAGCTCTTTAGACTTGACCTCTGCAATAGGCACGTGTGCATACGGCCTAGGAACGTGTAGGTCGGATAACGCTACCAGGGAGTCTCTCCACTTTACCCACAATGTCTCCTTCTCTGGGGAAAGTGGGTAGTCCCAATCGCATGTATCTGCAGTCAAGTCTCTGAGCAGCATCTTACCTTGAATGGTCACGGGAGCTGCAAACCCAAGCGGGTCGTAGATGCTGTTGATCGTAGATAGGACACCGCGTCATGTGAATGGTTTTGGCTTTTGATCCACCTGAAAGGTAAAGGTGTCGTCGTTGAGGTCCCAGTTGAGTCCTAGGCTGTGCTGCAAGGGTATTGTGGCCGTTGCCAAGTCTAGATCCTTCAGGTCATTGGCGTGATCTTGAGTGGGAAAGGCTTTCATGACAGCCTTGCTGTTTGAAGCTATCTTATGGAGTTTGAGGTTCGAACAAGCAAGCATACTTTGGGTTCTTTTGAGTAGGCCGATTGCTGCATCTGGTGATGGAAGTGATTTCAGGCCATCGTCCACATAAAAGTCTCTTTCTACAAACTGCCTGACATCTTGTCCATATTCTTCTTCACCTTCTCGGGCAGACCTTTTGAGTCCATAGGTGGCGACTGCAGGAGATGGGCTGTTGCCAAAAACATGTACTTTCATTCGGTATTCCATTATGTCTTTGGTTTGGTCGTTGTCTTTAAACCAGAAGAATCTCAAGAAGTTCCTATGTTCTTCTTTCACTAGAAAACAATGAAACATCTGCTGTATGTCGGCAACAATGGAAATTAATCCTTTACGGAACCTAATGAGCACTCCTAATAGTGTGTTATTGAGGTCTGGTCCGGTCATGAGAACATCATTGAGGGAGACTCCTTCATACTGTGAACTGGAGTCAAATACTACCCGGATCTGTCCTGGCTTCTTAGGGTGGTAGACGCCAAAGATTGGCAGGTACCAGTGTTCCTCCTTTTCTCTTAGAGGTGGAGCAACTTCCGCATGACCGTTTCCAAATATCTTCCCCATGAATGTGAAGAACTGTTCACTCATATCTGGCCTTCTTAGAAGGTTGCGTCTGAGTGAGAAAAAGCGCTTCAGTGCTTGATCTCTGTTGTCGGGGAGATGGTGTCTCTGAGTTTTGAAAGGAAGTGGTGCCACCCAATTGTTTGCTTCATCTTTGAGAAAGCCTTGTTCCATTATGTTCAAGAAGGCTTTGTCTTCAATAGAGGGGGCGATTTTGTGGTCATCTTTTGTCCTCTGGAACACTGTGCATCCTAAGTGGTCTCTGTCTTCGTCACAGAAATGGGTCCCGATTTCCGTAGAGTCAGAGTATGAAATACTGTTATGTGTGTCTCTTATAAGGAACCTGTTAGGACAAGGCTGGAAAAAGGATGGACGTCCATTTTCCAGTGTATTAGTGCAATAGGAATTTACCGTGGATGGTTTGTGGACATTTCTTAGGCAGACGTCACCTACAATGACCCATCCTAGGTCTAGTTTCTGTGCAAATGGAGAATTGTGAGGGCCATTTACCTGTTTTCTGACCTTGTGGACTCTTATGATGTCCCTTCCAAGCAGAAGCACTATTTGAGCCTTAGGATCTAAGGCAGGGATGAGATGGGCCATGGTTTTCAAGTGCTTATGTGGTAATGCTGCTTCAGGCGTTGGAATCTCCTCTCTGTTGTTCGGAATTTGATTACATTCTATCAGTTTAGGTAGAGGCAAGGATGTTTCACCATCCATGGATTCTATTTGAAAACCAGTAGCTCTTCTTCCGGCTTCTTCAGTCACGCCTGTGCAAGTCTTAAAGGGGTTGTCCCGCGGCAGCAAGTGGGTCTATACACTTCTGTATGGCCATATTAATGCACTTTGTAATGTACATTGTGCATTAATTATGAGCCATACAGAAGTTATAAAAAGTTTTTCACTTACCTGTTCCGCTGCTGGCGTCCTCGTCTCCATGGTTGCCGTCTAATTTTCGCCGTCTAAAATGGTCGAATGGCCAAATTAGACGCGCTTGCGCAGTCCGGGTCTTCTTATCTTCTCAATGGGGCTCCGTGTAGCTCCGTGTAGCTCCGCCCCGTCACGTGCCGATTCCAGCCAATCAGGAGGCTGGAATCGGCAATGGACCGCACAGAAGAGCTGCGGTCCACGGAGGGAGCAGACCCCGGCGGCTATCTTCAACCGGTAAGTATAGAAGTCACCGGAGCGCGGGGATTCAGGTAAGCGCTGAGCGTTTTTTTTTTAAAGTCTCTGCATCGGGGTTGTCTCGCGCCGAACGGGGGGGGGGGGGGGGGGTTGAAAAAAAAAAACGTTTCGGCGCGGGACAACCCCTTTAAGTGAATATGGAGAGCTATGTCCTTCAATGTTGAAGATGTCGAAGAAAGTAGAGCTGGCAAGGGACCTGTTGCTTTGATCGTCAAGAATGGTATACAACCTTACAGCCATTTCTTTGTGTCCAATTGGATAAACTTTAACAAGACAAATCTTAGAGCAGGATTTACCTCTGAGGCCCTCTCCACAGACTTGGGTACACTGGGGTGACACTTCAGGAAGTACTGTGACTTTCTCCTCCCCGCCATGCTCTGTAGCCTGGTCTGAAGGCGTGAGAGTCCATGGGGCGGGCTCGGGATGTAAGGCCGTGGTATGCTCCTTACTATGACATTCTGAACACTCGATGTTTGCTGTACAGTCCTTCGCCCTATGAGATGTTGAGGCACAACACTTGTAGCAAATTTGGTTTTCCTTGAAAACAGCTTTCCGGTCCTTAAGAGGTTTTTCCCTGAATCCTCTACATTTCTGCAATGGGTGAGGCTTCTTATGTAGAGGGCAGTCTTTGCAAGGGTCTCTTGTTGAGGGATGCACAGCAGATATGCTGGTTTTGTGTACTGCAACAGGTGTAGCTTTCGGGTTACGAAGTGAAGCAGGTTTGTTAGTTCTGGTGTAAGCGGTTTCAAATGTTGAGAAGTCAAAACTTGGGTCGTTCCTAGTCTTTGATTGTTGGCGTATGAAATCCACAAAAAAGGAGAATGGAGGGAATGAGACGTTGTGGTGTTGTTTGTACTTGGAGCCTTGAGTAATCCACTTTTCTTGTAGACTGTAAGGTAATTTCTGTACAATGGGGTTGACAGCACGTGCTGTGTCTAAAAATGCGAGACCTTGCAAGTCTCCCTCACCTTTAGCAACTTTGAGTTCCATCAGCAGGTCACTTAATTCTCTCAGCTTCTGAAATCCTTTATTGGGAATCTTAGGAAAATCCCCAATCCTTTTGAAGAGTGCATTTTATACCACTTCTGGTGAGCCATAACACTCCTCCAGTCTTTCCCATATCATTTTTAGTCCTCTGCTTGCGTAGTTAATGTTGATGTCTCTAATTCGCTTTGCATGTTCTGCTGACTCGTTGCCTAACCATTTGACTAGGAGGTCAACTTCTTCACTTACAGACAGGTCGAGATCTTTTGTCATATTTCTGAATGACGAACGCCATGCTCTATAGCCTTCAGGTCTGTCATTAAACTTTGTGAGTCCTTTAGTTATTAGCTCACATCGTGCAAAGAATTTGACGAGGTCTGTCATACCTTGATCTCTGCGTGGTAGATCTGAAGGTAAGTTGCTTTGTGGAGGTCCTATTGAGTTACAGCGATTCTTTGACATGCTGCTATGATAATAGTCACAGTCTAAAGGTTCATTCTTATTGGTGGCGACCGTGGTACTCCAAACATTTGTTGGTTTAAGCTTAGGTTGTACTGAGGGCCGATTGAATATCAAACTGCTATCTAATTTGATGTTGGGCATTTGGTGTGCTGAGGTCACTTGCTGTGTTACCGGTTGCTGGCGGAGCTCTTTTTGGAGGTTTGACGCCTCTCCCGGATCTGAGCACGAGTCGTCACCCGACTTAGCATGTAGCTGAACATAGTCTGAAGTACGCTGGAGATTGTCTTGGTGACCAGAACTGCGCCTAGACATGTTGCTGAATCTTTCACCTGCGTAGATGGCTGCTTCTTCCAAAGCCTCTGCTTCGGCCACAGCAGCTGCAGCTTCTTTCTCTACTGATAGTTTTTCCAGTGCTGCTTCCATGCGTGCTTTCTCTACTTTTAATTGCCTTTCTTGCTCAGCATAATGCACTCGCATTTTGTCGGCTTCCGCTTTTGCACGAGCAATGGCGACTGTAGAGCTACTCACTGACCCTTTTGAGCTTCTGGAGCTAGCTGTGATGTGAGACCTTGTCTCATACAGTCCAGTCTCTAACGTTGACATGGTGACGCTCCGGACCAGCTTACGTGCTTACCGCTGTAGTGGGCGTCCTGTAACAGTATCTCTGCGTATAGCACAAAACGTGGTTTGGTATCCTGCTGTCTAGACTGTTGGTGCCCTGTGTCCAGCCTGTGAGAAGTCCCTGTTTCTCTATCCAGCCTGCGAAGGGGCCGTCGTTTTACTGTTCTGTCCTCCCTATGAGTGGAGCATAAGTAGACAGGCAGATAACCTTCCCTGCAACCCAATGACAATGGAGCAATGTCCGCTTTCAACTTTATTGCAAGGTAGAGGTAAAACTGTAGAACAAAGAAAATAATGCACTTAGGAATGTACACTGACATAGCAGGACATAGGATACATTACATACATGTGAAAAGACAGGCAGCATGTAATACAGCCATGAGAGATGATAACCCTAGGACACATGCTCTGCTATCTGAATAACACACACAAGACTAGAAACTATAGAAGTGGTATAATCATGGAACTGGAAACATATATACACAGGATGCTAAGAGTAGGACATCAGGTAGAAGTTATCACATACCGACGATGCCGCTGTGAGCCTGGATAATAAAGGTTTCCAGAGGGTCTCTAGAGCAGTCCAGACATGGAGGGAATGTGCCAGAAAATGGCTACTGTGGGCTGAGCTGATGATGTCACTGAGGTCATGGGTAAAAGGTACAGCATCCCTCAGAGGACAAAATAGACTGAGGCTCAGTATATAAATGCCCACTAGATGGAGCCCTAACAGAAAGTCCATCTAATAATGCCAGAAATAAAGCAATATCATATACCTTATACAGTACAGACAATTTTACTGAACAGAGACTGCCAAAGGCATGACAGTTACCATTGATGTTTAAGTCAGCTGTTAGCAGGATTGTTCCTTTTATAATCATTTAGAATTTTGTAAAAAAACACATACAGCGTATGCTTCACTTCATAAAACGTGCAAATTTTGATAACATAAGTCTACTATATAAGTGCTAATTAGTATTGCTTGCTTTATTGTATTAGGCCATGGAGTAAAAAAATTATTGTATTAGGCCATGGAGTTGTATACTTTTGTTTAATCTTAAGGCCTTAGTCACACGGGCATTTTTTGCCGCGATTTGCGGATCGCATGACTGATGCGCATCCACAAATCGCGTGACCAGGGCCGAAAAATAGCCCGAATTGGCTCAGCGCTGAGCCAATCAGGGGCAGCTCTCACTCACACCCACTACAGGCCGGCCGCGCTGAACTCCGTCTGCCGGGACAAGGTGAGTATATATATATTTTTTATTTTTACACATTTCTGGATGAATTGCAGGGAAGGGCTTATATATTTAAGCCCTTCCCGACAATTCATCCCTCGATCGCCGGCAGCCCATTGCTTTCAATGGAGCCGGCTATATTGCCGGCTCCATTGAATTCAATGGGCAAACATCGTTCTTCTCTGCCACAGCTGTTACAGCTGTGGCAGAGAAGAATGATTTGTCTTCTATATGTTCTTAATGGGGTCGGCGCTGCTGCCGCCGGCCCCATTGAGCGTATATAGAGAAGAGAACAGGAATCGCAGATCGCAGATAGGTGCGATCTGCGATTTCTGTTCTATAATTTATCGGACGAGCGCATAAAAAGCACTCATGTGTCCGATACCATTGCAAAGCAATGGTTTTAAAAAATCGCCGGACGCATGCACATGCGCAAATCACGCGAAAAAAACGCCCGTCTGACTAAGGCCTCAAAATAATGTCTGGTTATTGGTATTTTTAGATAATACTTAAAGGGATCCTGTCATTACAAAAAAAAAATATACTCACCTATTCCTCCCCAGGCAGTCTACTTACCTCATCTTTTCCCCGCCAATCTTTTTCTGTCTCCTGCAGTCCCAGGGGGTCACCTCCAGCTGGCTGATTCTTCTGCTTCTTGTGATGAAGCGTCCATTCACAGGCATTCTTCTTCCAGTCCGGCAATGTACATTACGTCACTAGTGACATAGCGTTCACAGCCTAACAGGGAGTGCCGTGCTTTTGAAGAGACTGCACATGTGCGCTGTCTCTGCAATAGATCAGCATTCCTTCCTAGCCAGTGTACGCTACGTCACAATGACATAGCGTACATTGCCGGGCAGGAAAAAGAATGCCTGTGAATCGACGCTTCATAACAAGAAGAAGAGGATCCAGACAGCTGGAGGTGATGTGATGCAGGGAATGGAGAAGATCAGCAAAAAGAAGATGCTGTGAGTAGACTGCCTGGGGAGGAATAGGTGAGTATGGAATTTTTTTAATGACAAAACCCCTGTAAAGTATGCCTAACTTTTTAGGTGACTTTTCAGAATAAGCTGCCATGTTTGTACATGAGGAATAACAATTTACCTGGCGATTACATGACTTGATATATGTAATTTTTCACCAGATTTCCCACTCTGCATACTTTATTTCTAAACTTCAATCTTCCATGGCCTGGTGCATGGAGACAAGCTGCTATGTTGTCTCTATTATACTGTACATATAGTGTGTCAGTATGTATTTATGTCTCTGTAGCACACCCTCATACGTAACAGCATCAGGACAGTGTATAGCAGTACTAAACAATATAGGTATGATTTTAGTAGCTGTGAGACAGTAAACACTATTATTTCCAGCTATAAGTCTGTGTGAGTCTGCTTCTTTTCCCCTCCAGCAGCTTCCTCATCCCCTTGCTCTCCCCATATCCTTCTATGGTCAGCATGAGATAACACACACCCCCACTTCCTGGGATCTGTTTTTTTCTCAGTGTCTCTGTTACTAGAGACAGACTACACTTCAAGGGATTTTCCAGAGAGAAAACTACTGATGACCTATCCTAAGGATAGATCATCAATAGTTGATCGGCTGGGGTCCATCGCTCAGGATCCCGACTGATCAGCTGAGTGGGCGCATGCTGTCAGCACTGCAAATACACAGAGGTTGGAGTCGAAGAAGTGGAAGTCTCTGAAATGACCTCTATGTAGTTCTATATCCTGAGGATAGGTCATCAATAGTATTTTCCCTGGAAAACCCCTTTAACAAGCAGTGAACAGCCAGTTAGAAGAAAGTAAGACCTCTAATGGCCAGCAATTTAGAGTGATTTTTCAGCATGGAAAGTCAAACTTTTGCTAGTTGTCACATTAGCTAACATAGCCATAGCAAACAACAGAAGCTTAAGAATCATGGAGAATCCGAATAAAAACTTCCATCTTCATTCCAAGTATTAGGGTGGACACCCACCGGCATTTTATTCTCTCTTGTGCTGCGAGAGCAAGTTAAAATATTTGCCTCGCAATGCAAGAAAAGTGCTGGAATATCGCCAGTGTATTCAATGGGACCAGCGGCATCAGCGCTAGCCCCATTGAAAACATAGGGAGAATACCGCGGACTTCTGCCACAGCTGTCACAGCTGTGACAGCTGTGGCAGGAGTTTCCTTCCCCGCAGGGATGAAGAAATCCTCTGCCACAGCTGTGACAGTTATGGCAGAAGTGCAGCATGCTATCCCATTGCTTTCAATGAGGTCGGTGCTGCTGCCGACCCAATTGAAAGCAGTGGTTTGTGGCAACCCCCGCAATATGATTTTCTGGGAAGGGCTTGAAATATAAGCCTTTCCCTGAAAATCATCATTAGCTGGCTAAAAAAAACAACAAAAATTTACTGCAGGGAAGCCAGCCCCAGGATGCGTCTGAGCGGCGGAGAGGTGAGTAATTTTTTTTCTGTTTCAAGCGGTCCCCGCAGGATGAAGGAACTGCTGCCACAGCTGTGACAGCTGTGGCAGCTGTGGCAGAAGTCCGCTGTATTCTCCCTATGTTTTCAATGGGGCTAGCGCTGTTGCCGCTGGCCCCATTAAAAACACTGGCGATATTTCAGCGTTTTTCTTGCGCTGCGAGGCGAGTGTTTTCACTTGCTCTCGCAGTGCAAGAGAGAATAGAAACGCCAGTGGGTGTCCACCCTTAAAAGCTTAACAGTTAATCAATCCCCAGGATTAGCAATGCATTTTGGAAAAAGACTTCCTTCCTCATGGTTTGTAATTACCTGAATTTACATTTTTTAAATACACCCGTAATAAGTCACATGTTAAAAATGGACCAATCACAAAGCATGATTCTTGGAGCATGTTTTATAAAGAGAAACTATTTAAAAGTTGTACATATAGTCTAGTCATAATCTTCAGATAGCACCCAAGCAGTATTTATAATTATTAGTTATAAATTACCCCTGGTAAAACACTATGCAAAGACCATAATGATTATGTGTATTATCAACCAATAGTAAAGCTGGAATTATGAACAAATTCCGAATACAAAATTAATCACTCTGAAGGAAAACAGACAGCACATCCAAAATGAAACAAATATAGGTGCATGTTTCTTTAAAGTGGTTGAGAGCAAATAGCAAACATATACATAGTGTAACAGCACACTAATAGCACCATGAAGTATGTCAATCGTGAATACATGAAATTGAACTACAAAACTGATAAACATAGCAAGTAATTAATTGGCATTCCAAGCACACATCTTAATCAACTTGAGAGAGCCCATCTGATGGGGACCTCATCAGACAGGATCCTAACAGTCACACAGCGGGGAGCCGGGAGAGGTGAGTATTATTTTTACACAGGGGCAGTTCATTTTAAATAAAAGGGCCATCTTAGGAAACACCTTTAAGGGTTTTACTAAACTTGGCCACATCCATAAATAGCTGCTAAGAATTCTTTATACGCACTAACTTTGAGGTCATGACTGGACAGTTACTTTAATAATACATTTTAGGATTTTCCATCCAAGAAAAAAAAAATCCAATAGAGTTTTATTTAAGTCAGCGTAATATTTTTGAAACACCTTAGGAGCAATCCCTTCAAAAATAATCTTGCTGAAAAATCTTGTAGTTTATAAATAAAAGTTCCCATTATTTTCAATTAATTTCAAAGTTTTGAAATAGCTTTGGGTATAAATTGCCAGATGTCTGTTAAAATATAACCGCAGTTTTTATGGAACTTCTCTATCGTGTTAAAATACCCTTAAGTTGCTTTGAGGCTGACTGGTGGATTTTAGTCATGCTCAGTGCACATTTTTCTCTGGGCAAATGTTTTAAATAAGTAGCATCCCTTTGGAGGAATGTAATATTTTCTTATGAGAAGGCAATGGCAGAACTGTAATGAAATAGCATATGCACACATTTATCATATTCCTAAGTGCTGTTAACTTGAAAAATGCTGGAAGATTAGTGTGTATGACAGGCATTCTGTGCAGAGAACTAATTCTTAGTCTTGTCCCGGAATACTCTGTTCACAGACATCATTTAAATACATATTTGTAAACAACAGATTCTGATTTATCATATTTCAGCACAAGCACCACTCTTACTAAAGCCTCATTTTTCTTATTCTTTTCAGGATCTTATCCCAGACTCTCCCTGAGCTTCAAGTTGAAAAGAAATATTGGATACTTTATACTTCAGACCTATATGCCGTCCATTTTGATTACTATATTATCCTGGGTATCTTTTTGGATCAACTATGATGCATCAGCAGCAAGAGTTGCCCTTGGTATGATATCATTGTGAATAAAAGCATTTTGTGTTCATGTGCGTAAAAGCAGTCCTTGAACTCCAAGGTGATTTTAAATTAAAACATTAAACCTTATACAGTGTTGAGACCTTATAAGAAGTTTCAGTAAAAAAAACAACATATAAAGTAATGGTAGATATACGGTATACTTATGGGTGATACTTTGCACTTTTTCATTATATTTAATAGTATAGTGGTAAATGAAGTAACATAAGTTGCTTTATTCTGCAAGTTGACAAGTTAGGTATCATACTGATAACAGGTTACCTCCTTTCTATATAAACCCTACATCGATATCATAAAACAGGGTTGGGTACCATATATAGATATCCCAGCAAGGATTATTAGTGCCTGTAAAGGTTGGATATTAAGTAGAGATGAGCGAGCACCCAAATGTTCGAGTCGTCGTTATTTGAGTCGAGGTTTTCGTAAAATTCGAGAGCTCTATTCGAGTAATGAACTCCATTGACTACAATGGGAGACTTGAGCATTTTTGTATGTGGGACGCCAGGTGCCGAGCCTTTTTTTTTTCCTAGGTTCGTCTCTCCCTCTCCTGCCTGTCAGACAAAAAATTTGAGAATGACGCGCTCTGAGTCGCGGTGGGGAGGGGCCAAAACAGGCACGTCACAGCGGGGAGGAGCCAAAAACTTGGGCGGGGTCGAACACGGCTTGATGCTCGTTTGAGTAACGAGCACCATCGAGTACGCTAATACTCGAACAAGCATCAAGCTCGGCAGAGTATGTCGCATAAAGAAATACTGGCAGCATACCCAGATGCAATGAAAACTGAAGATTTTTATTCTCCCATCACCACACAGAACAGTGACGTTCCGGCTGAAGAGCCTTCCTCGGCGGGTATGCTGCCAGTATTTCTTTATGCGATTGACTATACTTTTGGAGGTGTTGGTTTGAAGCCTCCCTCTGGCGACTGCATAAAGGTCTGGCCCTAAATAGGGCAGAAGATTGAGTTTGCTGCTGATACTTCTTCTTGTTGCTCGGCAGAGTATGCTCACTCAACTCTAATATTAAGGTATGGGCTTATGCACATAGGAGGTGAACGAAGCTTTTGTGGCATACGTGGAATCTATATGCACTGTATGTTTCTGTCTAAAAGCAGAGCATATCCTTTCCTTTGGGAAAAATCATCTTGCTTTGCTTTATTGGGATAGCAACTATGGTGAGCACTATACAGATCAAAGAGAAACCGAAAATATGACCACGTGAAACCCACGTATATCATTAATAATATGAACATCCACATTTTGACAGTCAATGTAATGTCCGGTCAGCCTGGAAATGTCTGTGCAGGGTAAATGAGACATTATTTATATGACATTTATAATGTTTACTTATTAAGGCTAAATACTGAATACAAGAAGATTTTTCAAATTTCATGTAAACCCTAAATATATACGCATGGGTGCCTGTTGGCTGTCTGATGTGAGTTGTGCCCGAGTCCCTTGCATATGGCTGAATATGACTAAACATATGATTCTTATTTGCAAATCTAATACTGTCACAAAAAAGCTAAATCAAAGTACATAAAATCAGAAATCTATTCATCTATTCACAGCTGCCACATTTTATCAGTTCGTGGAGCAAAAAGAATGATGGCAGGAAAATGAAAATGAAACTACAGGAAATACAACTCAAATGTTTTTTGGCACACTAATAAACCTATGCATGTGCTCCATTGGTAGCACAAAGAATATCCAGCCTGCTCTCAATTTCTTACCACATTCTTTCCAACATACCCACTGTTATAATAGCAATGGTATCACAGAGGTGGGCTTACAAATTTGGGAGATCATTTATTGGAGTTGCAAATACATAGTCCTTCACTGTTGCATCCAAACCAGAGACCTGGAAAGGTGTTATGGAGGGAATGCCGAACATCCATACTCCAATTTGTGGGAGCCTCATCTGGCTAGAAGATTATGTTAGGTTGCAAATCAGCTACTTAAGGATATATGAATTGTTCCAACATGTCAAGGTTTACAGGGCCAGTTTATGTAAATTTAACAATACAAAAAAATCCTGTCTTTCATTATACCACACTAAATTTTTCGCTGTAGACTTGGGTATTTTCAGCTCCCCATATCAGCATGTTATACCGACTACATTTCCTAGAGATTAGCTAACGTGCTCGTTTAGGACAATTACTTGATCGAGCATCGCTTTTTTCGAGTAACTGCCTACTCGGACGAAAAAATTCGGGGGGTGCCGTGGGGCAGGGGGCGGCGGGGTGTGGCGGAGTGTAGCAGGGGGGAACAGGGGGGAGCTCTCTCTGTGTCTCTTTCCCCCTTCCACCCCCCCTATTTGTGCGCGCTGTTACAGTTACCATTTTGCTTAATGCAACCATGGTGCTATATGTGCAAAAATTTCAACATGAGACAAAAGTTATAAGACAAAAGGCCTTATTTATCAAAAATATCTAGCAGTAAAAAAGTTTTTCTTGTCCAGTACATAGAGGTGTTATCTACTACTGCTACAGATGCAGCCAAGTTTAACTTGACCGTTATAACTTTCTGCAAAAAGTTATCTTATCATGAGTCATTGAGTAATTAATTATTAGATTAGATTAACACAACAAAAGCCATTGTCAAGCAATTGAAAGGGTAAACAAACTAATGTAGATTCCTCTCTAGGCCGCCTGCACACGGACAGGTTCAGATTTCGCATGCAGAATTACGCAGCAGAGTCTGACCCTGTGCCTGGCCAGCGTCCGTGTGGAAGTCTTTTTGCTGTACTGCTGATGATCCACACAGCGAGCCCTCAGACATACGCGGTACAGATTGTTGTTTTTTTTTAAATCACAGCTTTTCCCACGTCATCGATAGGCAACAACACAGAATCCGCGACCTTTCCCCAATGTAAATGTGCAAGGGCCACGGATCAGACGGCTTCCATTGACTTCAATGGAAGTCGTCCATGCTGAGTTCTCACAGAATTACAGCATGCTGCGATTTCTTCTCCGTGAGCAGAAAATCGCAATCGGTTTCCGCTCGTGGACATGAAAATGTGATTTGCTATAGCATGCTATGGGCTGTATTTGCTACGGAATCCGGAGGCGGACGCCCGCTTCGGTTTCTGCAATGCAAAATCAAGTTAAATTTGGCTACATCTATATGTGTAGGTGGGGGCAATAGTTTTGATCTGTACCTCCCTTTTCTCTGTATTCTAGTTTCTATAAACACACAAATGTTGAGGTCTTTGGAGATTCAGGGTGTGTGAAGAATACAATGTGCAGGATGGGGGCTATTTTAAACCGGTTATAGTTCCCTACTATTTACTCCTAAAACTAACTTTAACTAATATTTCCAGACTTTACTATAAGATGGAAAGATACTAGACCTAAAGGCATATTAACAACTAAAATATGGATGGGAAAGCTATCTTTATAGTACAGGATACATAACAAATTCACAATCCAAGTCAAATATATTATACACAACTACTATATCTATATTTTGCTCAAATACCAGCAGTTTAAATGTGGATCTGTCTTTGAGCAAAGGCTTGTATTTAATTTTCTCAACCTCTGAACCATGTCAATGATTTATATAGAAAGTACTAGGTCACTTTCAACCTTGAGCTAGAATCATTGATATATTTAATACTTATAGCTGAGTCTGGTCATTTCCTACAGATCCAAGTTTCTGCAGCAGTAATATTTGAAATTCTGTTTTCTCACTGTGCCGAATGAACTAAATTAGAACTTCCCAACATGTGACAGATTGATTGGGAAAAACAGAGCAATAAAAGCTAACAAAATGCCAGTGCTTGGCAAAATCATTTACATTTTCCGTGACAACTTTACAATGGAAGTAACTCTACAATAAATAAAACCAACATTAGCAAAATGCAATGCTATATTGTCTGAATGTCAACAATCCCAGTCAGTAGTATCTGTCATTTTACTGCCTAACATGAATAAGTGGATGTTTGCATTGCAGATTAATGTGTCGCTTCATTAATATTTTTATGAAAATTCATAAATTTTGAGCTTATAATTTGCAATGTTCACTCTATAGTAAAGATTTGTATCAGTATAACCCAGAGCAGTATAGAATAGATACAACACAACCTACAGCAGCGTTAAAAAAGAAATAGAACTTCATATAAACTATATTCACCACGTGTTATTATATTGCTTGCTGTGACAAGTTACAGCGGTACAGAATGTATTTTGAAGCCAAGGTATTGTAGTCAGTAAGAAATGGTGCACATAAGAAAGATCAAGTTTAAATAGTTACAAAATATACTACAGTGTCCAAAAGATGTTTTATTCTTGTTTATGCAGCATAATTTTGTGCAGTTTTTGAATGTTTCTTTGGATCTATGAATCCAGTGAACAACAGACGAAAGAGGGCCTTTGCGGAAGAATAGTATATGGGTCATTGCGGGTCAGCAGATGATTTGTGAAGAGTAGGTGATCATCATAGAGTTCCTCCGGCAAAATCTTCACCGATGTCAAAGGCAAATGAACCATAGAGGCAGATCAAGAAATTGATTTGGGGTTTTGGATAGAGAGGGCTCAGACCTGGATGTGTTCTATCCCCTTTGATTTTAAGTGTCAAGAATCTGCATAGCATTAACTTCTGTAGAAGGACTACATTACTAGCAAGCAAGAAGATGGGAAATTGTTCTAAGGGTGATGGAAAGAGCACCAAGGTTGAATAAAAACAGTTCTAGTATTCCTTTTTCCTGGGTAGCAAAGTCTATCAACATATTGGGGTGGATAATTTCATTTCCAGTCCCTTTCTCTCATGAGTACACTTCTGACAGGTATGCCATTTTCACTGGTATATCACAATTCTGGTAGCCCCCTGCAGAAATCACTCCTAGAATCAAAAAAAGCAACTTGTACATTATCTACATAAGGTTTTAACTTATTTTCTTGTAACAGCATCTGAATCTGTGATATTTTAGGTTAGGGCTACATGGGAACTTTGGCCATGACGCATGTCATGCGCTGAAAGATTGCAGTATTGCTGTGCAACATTGAAACCTAATATAGTGAATGCAGTCATGTTGCAAGTTGCAAGTTGCCGTATCCATGATCCATCGATCACAAAGAGATCCAGCAAGTTCAGATTTCTTGTGATTGGCCAGGCAACTTTCGAGTCACAGCACAACTGCATCCACTTTCATTTAGTTTGTGATGAGATGGAAATACTGTGATTTCTAGCTGCATGAGATGAGTCACAACCAAAGTTTCCATGTAGTCCTAGCCTTGATTGAAGATTCCTGTTCTCCATACATAAAAATATAGCAGTTGGCTTTAGCAATGCAAAATTCCTACCGTTTGTTGAAATGGGATAATATATATAATTGACAATTGATATTATTTTAAAACTATGCAAATGATTGTGATTGGTAATTACTAGGGATGAGCGAGTATACTCGCTAAGGCACTACTCGCTCGAGTAATGTGCCTTAGCCGAGTATCTCCCCGCTCGTCCCGAAAGATTCGGGTGCCGCCGCGGGGCGGGGAGCTGCGGGGGAGAGCAGGGAGGAACGGAGGGGAGATCTCTCTCTCCCTCTCTCCCGCCCGCTCTGCCCCGCTCCCCGCCGCAACTCACCTGTCAGCTGCGGCGGCCCCCGAATCTTTATGGACGAGTGGGGAGATACTCGGCTAAGGCACATTACTCGAACGAGTAGTGCCTTAGCGAGTATACTCGCTCATCTCTAGTAATTACCAGAACATCAACAATGCATTTCAAGATCTTTGACAACCAGTTTTTAGACAACAGTTTCTATATTTCTTCCAAATGATATTGCTAAATTTCCAAACAACAAAGATTCCACAAGCTATCAATGTGTCATCCCTGATTCACATGCATCCAGGACGATTCATCTTAACCTGTAATTGATTTAATTGAATTTAAAGCAGTTTACAGCTAATGGACAAATATGTCACTTGGTCCTAAAAGGGTTAAATACATTTATATTTTAAATGTTTTTTTTTAAATTTAAACATTGATGAGCTATCCTCAGGATAGTTCATTAATATCTGATTGGCGAGGGTCTGCCATTCAGGACCCCATGAGTCAGCTAATTAAAGAGGCCGCAGCCTTTCAATTCTGTAACTTCACATTCATCATCCGTCACATGGGTCTGAGCTACAGTACCAAGTACAGGTATATGATTTTCATAGCTCTAAGCTTGGTATGCAGTGAAATGACAGCAGTGCTCACTTGAGCAACATAGTCACTTCAGAGAGCTGATTGGTGTATATTCTTTATACATTTTAACTATGTTAATAATTATAACACATTCTCATTTCTCTTTCAGGTATAACTACTGTACTGACTATGACAACTATTAACACTCATCTCCGAGAGACATTGCCTAAAATCCCTTATGTGAAAGCCATCGACATGTACTTGATGGGATGTTTTGTATTTGTGTTTTTGGCCTTGCTTGAATATGCGTTTGTCAACTACATCTTTTTTGGAAGAGGTCCACAAATGCAAAAGAAGCTTGCAGAGAAGACAGCCAAGGCAAATAATGACCGCGCCAAATTTGAAAGCAACCGGGTAAAACTTTTCTTTACTGGATTTACATTAAAATGCACACATTTACATTAATGTTGTGGTTGGTAACTAAGACAGAGCTCACAAAAACTACGCTTAACAAGATTAATAATTTCTTAAATTAGAAATGTGACATTTAATGTGAAATTTATTTTTTAGCTAATGTGTACTTACACATGATAGACAAAGGTTGGCTGAACCAGCTCATTTAGGCATGATTTGGTGACAATCTAATGTGTACTCAACTCTTTTCTGATAGATGTCAGGGAAAAGGAGGGCAAACCTGTTAGATTCTTGGAAAATGTCTTCAAGCATGCAGTAATTGAATAATGAAATTGACCTACTGTACGTACAGTACATGTCTTCTCAATAGGAGATAGGGGAATAAGCACTGTCATATGCTTCTGGCTTATCTCCTTTGACAATAAAACTTTTGAAAGATTTGGACATGCCTTACCCTTTCTTCCTTCAACATCTGCTATCGGGGATGAGTGGGGACATTTCCATATACACGATGGTTGGCTGGTCACACAGTTTCAGCTGATGTTCATCTATTGAGTATGGCCACTGTAAGCCTTTAGCCCCTAACAGACAAAATCCTACTGTAGGGTAAACTTTTAGGGGACCATGGCTAAAAAGCTACTCTTTCTTTGGACTTATAAAGTTAATAGCAACATATCATTAAGACATTCCAAAGATATTTATAAAATATTTGTTTAAAAAAATGTAAACTAGTACAAGAAGTAAGAAGAAAGGCCTCATGTCCATGGGCAGGTCAGATTCTGCATGTGGGAGCCTGTAGCGCGCCGCCACACATGTGCAGTACAGTTTTTATTTAATCTACTGCTTTCCCGCAGAATCCGTGGCTCATCCACAATTGAATTGCGGATGGGCCACAGATTCAACGGCTTCCATTGATTTCAATAGAAGCCGTCCGTGCAGGAACCGCAGCAAAATGAAGCATGCTGCGATTTGCTTTCTGGACCAAAAGGGCCACAAAACAAATCTGCAAGCTTTAATTCAGCTGTGGACGCCTATGTTTTTCCATGGGTGGCTTGAACGGTGGAAATTTACATTTGCCCGTGGACATTGGACCCAAAGTATTATACTCCAAAATAGTTATACAGACAACTATAGGGGTGAGTTTTTGTTTACAGATTTCCTAACAGAACATAATAGAAATGCAGAGGCAAATATGGATAAAAAATGAATGACATATGGATGTAATATCTTTTAAAACTCGTCTGTAATACGGATCTGTATTAAGGACATGTTTTTATATGCTTGTCTGAAACTAGCCTTAGGCTCTATATTGATTATCGTTAGGCCCCATTGTGTTGTGTTTTCATTGCTTTCCTATGGTAAATACAGCGTAGTGTACAACATTATTTTTACTATAAAAACAAAAACTGAAGCCTGACCAAACCTGAAGGACAGATTAGAAGTCCATAAAATCTGTCAGGATCCATCATGGCTGTCAATGCTCCATTAATAACCAAAGTCATCATACGTGTGCAAAGAAAGTCACAGAACTCCATAGAGGCTTTATAGTAAGTACAGTCTACAAGAATAGCATATCTTTCCATCAGAGTACTCAGCGGATGCAGCAAACGTAGTCACCAATGTACCTGCATTGACTCATAAATTGTACTGCCATCTTCATGAATAGCAGTGGCATATAGTCTAAAAGCGTCTCAAAAACGTAATGATATGAAATCTCTTTCAATGCACTTTTTAAAGAAGCACGTCCTGTAATAAATCGGAACACTTACATTTTGCAGGAGTAAACAAAATCACCAGTTCAGTGAAATTTCAATTTAGTCAATACAATCAATGCTCTCATGCAGCTCGCCATGTGTGCCTGGTTCCATCATTTAAAAATAATATTGTTCAAACATCTATTTAATCAGTTCCGGTCTGATAAGCAGGAGAAATAGTGTATACTTTATGCCTGGCATATTCAGGTCTTATAATTTTGTCAGCATTGTAAACTCAGCAGCTAAACACAGGATCTGAATGGCATGCTCAGTGAACAGAAATAAACAGTGAATAATAATTATGCGTGGCTGTCTGATCCTGGTTTCCCTCAAATAGTTCTAAAAGGAATGAGCACAGGTACACAACAAATATGCATCTTTACATTAAATTCATTATTGAAATAAATACAAACATCGGTTTTCCACAGAGCCTATACTACAACATTAATGATACTTCTAGTGTCTAAATATCGAAATTTAAGATATTTCCTTTTGATGAGTTTATAAAGTACGTAATTAGAGATGAGCGAGCATACTTGCTAAGGACAATTGCTCAATCGAGCATTGTCTTTAGCAAGTATCTCCCCGCTTGGCAGAGAAGGTTTGGCTGCCGGCGCGGGTGAGAGGTGAGTTGCGGCCATGAGCAGGGGGAAGCGGGGGGGAGAGAGGGAGAGAGAGATCTCCCCTCCTTTCCTCCCCGCTCTCCTCCGCCGCTCCCCGCCCGCCGCCGGCAGCCAAATCTTTGCTCCCGAGCGGGCAGGTACTTGCTAAGGGCAATGCTCGATAGAGCAATTGCTCTTAGCGAGTATACTCGCTCATCTCTATTCATAATCCATTCCACAATGCAGCCCAGACATTGAGCAAGGCTTATCAATATTATCATTTATATTGTAGCCTTCTCAATCCAGTCTTAAAAAGCACCCACATACTATAACCTGATTTATAGTAGACTTATATAGTAGGTTAGTGGCAACTGAGAAGAACATTAGTAAGTGGAATATTCTTACTTTATGACTAGTGCAGTTCCAACCAATGTATCTTTTTTCAACCTTTTTAGCCCAATTTTTTTGAAGAAATATCTAAAAAAAAAAAAGACACAACTTCCTTGTCCATGCCATCATTTTGTTATTGGTGTGTTTCAGGGAACTTTTGAGGGAGGCTTTCAGTAAGTTCCAGATCTCCATTGCAAATAAGAGAGATGGAACAATACCTCTGCAGATCCACCTATTGCAAGTCAATGTTAGACTCGGGCTTGGCTTTCAATTTCCAGTTATTGTTACAAGCTTGTATATGGAGTCTAACATTAACTTGCAGAAATACTGCCTTCCAATAGGTGGCACTGCAGAGATATTGTTCCATCTCCCTTATTTGCATATTACCTAGAAGAGCATGAATGGCCTTATAAGTCACCTCACTCACCCACCTTCTAGGTGCTCTCTCTAAGGGGAAAAGATAGCATTCCAGATCTCCATTGGACATTGGTCAGCAAATACTAGTCTAGTTGCTATAGAATCATAGAATGGTAGAGTGGAAGGGACCTCCAGGGTCATCGGGTCCAACCCCTGCTCAATGCAGGATCACTAAATAATCCCAAACATGTCTATCCAGCCTCTGTTATGCTATGACAGAGCATTTATCTTATTTGAATATATAAAACACCCTTCTAGCCTGAACCAAGACTGTAGAGAAGGACATTTTGTTCTCTTTACTTGATCTATTCTGAATCACTGCTCAATTTTGGAGTAAATAAATAAACTATTCTCTTAATAATGTCCGTTAATTTACGCACTGATAAGCAAGTCTCATTTTTTTCATATTCAGATTTTATTTCCCATTACTTATTTAGCCCCAACACCACTGTGCACAGAGTCTCTTCACATCCCTTCCTCATCTCAAGCACACAAATACAAACTAGGGCCTATTTTATAGGAAGCCAATAGTATGTATTTTGAAATATGGATGCAAACTGAAGTACCCAGAGTAAACAGGCAAACATAGGGTGAACATGGAAACTACATTCAGATATTGCCATTGCTCTATTCATTTCCCTACAATTTATCACCGGTTCTGTGTAAATCCTATCTTTTAGAACAGAAGGGAAAACTTTAGAATAAAAAAGACCTGCCTGAAAGTCCTTATATAAAATCTATATATAGCAAACCAATGAAAATATTTAATAGTGAAAACAAATAACTCTCTATACGCAGTCGGCAGCATTGCTGGACCGTAAAAATTTAGTGCATGTAGTATAATTTGTTTATGCGCCCATGAACTGAGTCTGCAAATAAAAGGCATTTTACCAAGGAAGGTATTTTTTTTTTCTCTGAGGCTAATATTTATTAGCTTACAATACTGAATTAAGGAAGACCAGTCACAAACTACAAATACAGATACATTAACCCTTTCCAATCCACTGTCTGACCTCTGAAGACATTATGATTTAAGGCTGTACAGCTCCGACGTTGGAAGACATCCATCGGGGTTCTTTTACTATATATTGCCAGCCTCTCTGCTGTCGGAGCCTATCCAACGTATCACCTCATGCAGTACTGGCTTCAGCCAGCATATAGTGCCGTTGTATAATGGCAGAAAAAGAGTAAGCCCCCTAGGAAAACCAGGATACAAATTGGATTGGAAAGGGTTAAGGGGTATGGATGTTGTTGATAAGATATACCATAATATTATAATAGACAGGGAGTCTGACATCCAGCATCCCTACTGATCCAGGGAACAAAGAAACAGAGGTCCCTTCAGTAGATCAAGTGAATGGACTTACGTTTTTTTCAGACAAGCATATTTTAAAAATCCTGTGCGCTAAACGCGGAAAATAGAACCCATTGTTTTTAATGGATTTATTCTCATTTCTTTATTTTGCATGCAAGAAAATAGGTCCTGCACTATGTAGTGCACATTTGCACACACAGAGGTCTATGGCAGGTGCGCAAATGCACACATATTTGTATTGCTAAAACATTGAGCATACCTGCGAACACTGGCACCTCATTTGGCTTAGTAGCCATTTAAATCTGGGCGAAGTGATTCCCCTGCCCATGTGAACTAGTGGTGTCTGTGCAAATAGGGACAGTATTCATGCAGGCATGCGCGCAAAGTACACTTATTCTTTGTGCAAAAAAGTTGCGCAGGAGCAAGCATATTTTTCAATACACCCTTATATTGTAATTTCCTGAACAGTGGGCGCTCAGGAGTGATGCTGTGCTGAGAAATTCAGTGAAAGATCACTTGGCTAGTGTATTAATTCTTAGGATCGGTGGGAGTCCTAGCAGTTAGAGCCCCATGGATGAGTAAGTGATGGCATATCCTAGAAATATGCCATCACTTTCCTAATTGGTAAAACCCATTAAGATGACCTAGTGTTGCGTAGCATATCTACTTCATTAAATCATCTGGATTGTATAAATAACTTAATATGTTTTTTTTTAGGTGGATGCACATGGAAATATACTGCTTACAACACTTGAAATCCATAACGAAGTCACAGGCAATGAAATTACAACAAGTGTCACTGATGTTAGAAATTCAACAACATCTTTCGATAACTCAGGGATTCAATACAGAAAACAGAGTGTTACTCGTGATGGGTTTGGGCGCCGCGCAATGGACAGAACTGCTCCTCATGGCAAAAAGAACCATCTAAGAAGAAGATCTTCACAGTTAAAAATTAAAATCCCAGATCTAACTGATGTAAATGCCATAGACAGATGGTCAAGAATGATATTTCCCATCACATTTTCTCTCTTTAACCTAATCTACTGGTTATACTATGTTAACTGATGGACTATGCTTATGATGTTGTTCCATAGTAGTTAACTGTATGCAGTGAAGCAGGAAAGAATTCACTACCATACGCTCTGTTGATATGAATGTATGTGCACGCACAACTCAACGTTCACACACGTTCATATGAGATGAGGAAATATATTCTGTGGCAAAGGACATAATAAGGGACAGATCATTTTTCAGCTTTGAACAATGCAGATCTTCTTTGAAAGACGGACATACCTTTTGAACTACTGCTTGAGATACGCTTTTTGTGATTTCTGATACGATACTTCAAGAATGGGATTACAACTACCATATGTTTTTCTATTTACTTTAGGTTAATCGATGACCATGGTTTTTGACACAGCTGTACTCTGTTTTATTTACCAATGTTGCATACGCCAGACCTTTTTTTCAACCTGTCTTCTTTAGCATTTTCTCTTATGTTTAGAGAAGTTCCATTTATTCGACTTCGTCAATTACTGGTTCTTGGTCACCTACCATGATCACACCTCAAAATTGTATTATGGCACATAATGTAATACATGTCAACATTATCTGGGAATCCATCTTAATGCACTGACCTTAAACCCATTGCTGGATTCCTATTTATATATACTAAACGTTATACAGAGCAGTATATTTTTTCTACTTTGATAGACTGTAATTAAACCTTGGCATAACATGACATTCATTTCAGCCCTACTTTATAAAACACAGTGGAGGTCATTTATGAAACAACGTTTATGAAGCACATTTTTAAGCAGCGTGGTGCCTATTTTGAATAGCTATGTGTATGTTGTTCTGAACCCCATTTTTAATATCTCCATGATCCTGAGCTTTAGAAACATTGCATTGTGGGTAAATTCCCTCAATGCAATGATGATAAATAATTTCTTTCTGGTCTCAAATCTTTGCAATAATGACGAACAATATATAAGAGGTCAGAAAGAATGTTGATAAAATATACAGTTACCGTAATATCTGGGTTGTGATGGTGCTGCTCTTATTAGGACTTAATGATGCCCAAAACATTCTGGATGTATCTTCTTCCCAAAAACCAATTCCCTAATTTTGAAATGCTTTTGTGCTATTATGTTAATACTGTATTTACTGTAATTAACATGTAAATATAATTCAGATTGAATTAACTGAAGCCAGTTGTCCCTACAAAATGACCTTGGTCTTCTCATTCTTTTTATTTCCGTGTTTTAGTGAATTTCAACTAGTAAGATCAGAGCTAAGCGCAGCGCAGTCTATCATGTAGTACTATTTTTACCTTCATTGACCTGGAATCTTCCTCGATTCCATAAACTATCACCTATACTGACTACAGAAAACCACCTGCAGCCTAAAGTTCAAGAGACGTAGGCACAATATCAGATGGTGGGTGACATGGTTATTATAGAAATGGCTGCCTTCTAGATATTAGATGTTTCTCATATCAATGGGGGTTACAACCAGACCATCTGCATGTAAATACAAATGGAGATACCAAAAAATATTGCTTAATATTTTTATACTGGGTTATTGTGTTTTTAAACTGTTTTTACAAGACATCTTTCAATAAAATTGGCACATTAACTATGGGGGGTTGAGAAAAGGATCGGGTTTTCTGAGATGGTATTAAGGAGGGTATGGGAATGATGTGGTGCTGTGACTATTCCTAATTTGGTGTGATAGGCAGTCCAGTGTTTTTGATTGATAACTTTTTTGGCACATACTCTTCTGTAGTCCGGTGAGGAATGCTTGATTTATAAATGACCGTCTCCCCATCAAAAAGTGGTGGTGTTCACAAATCTTTTTAAACCTACTCGTAAAACCAAATTTTTGAACACAATAATGTTGACATGAACAGTGAGTGCCAACAGGGGCTCACATTATATTTGCCCAGTATATTTTAGAATGAATTGCATCCACTTTGTTGAAACACTGGAAACAGAAGAATCTCAGGATATTTGCTGTGTGACATCTTAATGTGTTTTATTTCAAAGTACACTCACCCCTTTAAGCATTATTATTACACTGCATGGAAACTGAAGATATATTTACATAGAATGCATATATACATATAATTTATCAATGTATTTTACGTTGTGCTTGCTATTGTGACAGCATGCCTTGTCATATTTTTTGTCTAACATTCTAGACGTAAACTCCAAATGCAATGCTAGCACAATTAGTTAATATACCCTTTACTTTATGCATATTTCAGTATTAAGGGAACCATCCAGTATGTAGCATGGTACAATCACATATGCTTTATAGCACAATATATCGACTTTAAGAATTACCAATTTGTTTTTTTCTATTCAAAAGCAAATAAGAAAAAAAACAAACATTCTTCACATTTATTTCAAACTATTCATATTCAATCACAAAAAAAGTCTACATTTTTTTAGACTGACGATTAAGCTGCATCAATTTCTGAAACGTTACTATTATTTCCTTTTTATCTAATCTTGCTATTTCTAAAATGAAGATAATATATATTTTTTCTAAGCCACATTTATATCACTTACATCCAATACAATTAGTGCTCTCTGTTGTAAAGGTGACAAGAGATTTTATGTTTATCTAATTTAGATTTGGCGGCTAAATGTTTTCTCATTATGTTTTTTATAATACATTTTAAAAGGTGTGTTCCAACTTGACACAAGCTCTAACTTAGATTAGTAGTATTTAATGGCTTAAAATGTAGATTTTCTGCTTTTTTATGCTCTGAAAGATGAAGCAGTGTACTTTTTTATGCCATCTATTTTTCATACCACAATAAGTACATTTTAGTTAAGCTACAAGGCCATATGTAGAATACCGTTTGCTCGTACACTTCCAATTTTATTGACATGCAGCTTTTTTTCCCTCGTGGATTCCATATGAATGTTTGAGAAAAAAATCATAACATCTTATTACGAACCCCTAGAGACTATATAAGGCTGTAAAGGATCTCCATACACATTGCCATCTGAATGAGACATTAGTCTTTTTCATTTATTTCATATGAATTTTTAAAAATTGAGTGAATTTGGTTCCTAGGTAAAATATATTTCAATTGTTGAACAAAGGCACAAATATTACAGAGGATCACTGCATATATCATTGTCATAGAGTATAATTAAAGGCAGGAAATACATTTTAGTATATTAACAAGTGTGTGCCTTAAGCACAATGGATCCTTATGTGCATTTTTTTGTGTGCAGTCTTCCTGGAATTGTTTTTTTTTTCCACTTTTCACTTGCCTTCAGTTTCTAGAATAGAAAGTAACTATCTGCAATCTACAATTGCCAGTCATATTAACTGTCATGAGGCTATGCTCTGTCATCCAGATGATAGTTTATCCTTCGTTCAGACAGAAGAACCCTCCTCTTCCTGTGCATCTCTGCGTAGAGACATGGTTCATAGAATTAATGCATGTAGAGTGTTCAATATCATCTGGTAACAGTGACCAAATGTTTTCTTGTTAGTTAGGAATGTGACAAGTAAAAGTGTTAAGGCTCATTTACATGCAATGATTATCACTCAAAATTAGTTCAAATGAGCGAAAATGAGCGATAATTGTTACATGTAAATGCTGCCATTGTGCACTTTTTGTCTGAACGATGATTTTAAGGTGAACTTAAAATCCATCCTTCAGCCACAGAGAGATAAAGAATCTCTCAATAGGCCGCATGCTGTGTTTTCCACAGGAGTTGGGAGATTACATTGTATTCTGCCGGGAGCCGCGTGAAGAAAAATGCAGCTGTGTGCATAGATGGGCATGTGATTAGTCACATGCTGGGGTCTGCAAACAGCTCTAGTAGGCCATTTTACATACAAATGAAGATGATAAAGTGTTAATGACCACTACTGAGCATTATCACTTTATGCAAAAAGATTGCTAAGACTTTCAATCTTTCAATCGTTTGAAAGATTACCTTTTCAGTAAATAGGCCTTTACTTGTAATTTGAAACTTATTAGGTTACAATATTTTTATAAGTTTAAATTAGATTTTTAAAAAACTAATGCTGGAAACTGTAGTGACACATTCACAACAGCGAGCAAGAAAGTAATTAGTCCCTCCTATTTTAATTTCAATGAAAATCAATATGACTGTCAGCCCGTGACTTACATGTTTAAGAGGAAACATAACACATGGGATGCTTTTCATGAATGTAGTAGTTTTATTGTACACCCAGAGATGTTTTTAAATAATCTGTGCACTTGGGGCTGTGTTGACATCATGGTTTCCATATACAGTGGTGCCTTGGTTTAAGAGTTTAATTCGTTCCGTGACGGAGCTCTTAGCCCAAAACACTTGTAATAGAAAAGCCATTAATCCGTTCCAGATCGTGAAGCTCTCCCACTAATTTCAATGGGGATGGCGTTACCCCACTGAAAACAATAAGATGGTGGCACCCCCGCATTGATTTTCGGGGAAATATAAGCCCTTCCCTAAAAATCATCCCTAGCTGTAAAAAAAGAAAAAATATATATACTCACCTGTCTGCCGGGGCTAAGGCTTGTCTATCCACCGCTTGTTCTCCCTGCACTGCTCTGAAGCTTTTCAGCAGGCAGCGATTAAATATGCAGGGAGATCAAGCAGCGGTTAGACACTCCTGAGCCCTGGCAGCGGTGGACAGGTGAGTATATATTTTTCACTACAGCTAGGGATGATTTTCAGGGAAGGGCTTATATTTAAAGACCTTCCCAGAAAAACACTGCAGGGATGGCCGGCAGGCCATTGCTTTCAATGAGGCCACTGGTAGCAGCAGTGGTGGCCCCTTTGAGAGAAAGGCTCCTAACCCAAGTTTTTGCTCTTAAATCAAAGCAAAAATTCAGAAGAGAGCCTGCTCTCAAGTCAAAAAGCTTGTAAGCTGAGGCACTCTTAACCCAAGGCATCACTGTATAATGGAGCCAAGACAGCAGTTACTCATCCAGTTTTGAATGGAACCCAATGAATCCTAACAAATCTCATTGACTTATTGCAGTCTGTCAGGTTTCTATCAAGGTTCCTGTTTTCTTCACATCTACAGAGTTCCAAGTAACACAATGAAAAATTAAGCTTCTGTCTATTTTTATTCTGGAAAAGCTGGATTAATTATAAACAGCAGTCCGGGAACTTTGCATTTCCATCTGTATTTCCTCCTATAATTGCCATTACCTGGTATATAATGACTGCTACAAGTGTAAAAAGTATTTGTACAATGCAGTCATTCTTTGTTCTATTCACCACTGTCATGTTGGATCGCACCTTTAACAACTGTTTAGTGTTATTTCTTTTGATTTGTTTTCATTACTGTGATAGATAAGAAATACCGTATGTTTGATGTGTTGCAGAAGGCAGAGATAAATGTCAGTTATGGATGCAGAGTTTTGCTTTGTTTTGCAGGATTACACTGATTTTGTTAAATCATAAACTATTTTTTTCTGTTTTAATTGCTTATAAAATGTCCATTTTATCATATATATTTTTCAGTATGTTTTGGCTTTCAAAAAAAATATGATAACTATTTAACAATTGAATGACTTTTTTATTAAACAGACTGTATAAAAATTGTTGGCTGTTTTATTGTCAAAAATGTAGGCTACTGCCTCGGAAATTACTGATCCTTCTTGCAGAGATCCAGCTTGTAGGGAAACACATGCTGTATAAATACACACACACCTACATTTTATTTATCAGGCAGTATATTTTAACAGAACATTTATAACAGGATGGGTGAATGATGGGAGTCACTGGAAAGGGCTCCTTTAAGTTACAGGCTATAACCCTTTCACTGCTGGAAAGGTAACATGTGCTCCTCACATAGAGGTGAAGCAGGGAAGACAATTAGGAATTTAAAGGTACCTTTACATGGAATGACTGTTGGATGCTTATGGCAATCCCATAAACTACTATCCACCTATTGCTTCTGGGCTTACACAGCCGACGCATAGCAGAGACAGAAGACACCGGGAGCGGGTGAGCCGCAGGCCTCTGCAGGGGCACGGGGCCACATTCCGCTGCGAGAATTCTCGCAGTGGGATCCGACCCGGCCGTCTGCAGGCAGCCAAATGCATTGCTAAATTTACAACTAGAATTTAAAGAGAATATACTTATTTTAGAATGCAATGGTATACAGTGTGGCCCAACAATCTAACCTTCACCATCCTACCCACTAAAAAAACAGGAAACAGACAGCAAAAGGAGGAAACAGAAGAAAGCATAACAACATTTTAAAGTTAACAGCCTATGGAGACAGCAATGCTACGGATAAGTCTGCAGGGGAATAAGAATTACTATGTAACTGACTTATCAGATGACTTTTCATAATAGTCATATGTGTGTACATAAGAAATAACACTACTTCTGCAACTATATGACTTGTATCCTGCGGTTTTTTTTAACCAGTTTTACTCTCTGTAGGCTGTATATGTAATCCTCAGTTCTCTCTGAGCTTGTGGGGGGAGCCTGCTGTCATGCTGTGTTCTATACACTGCACATGAAGAAAACAGCAAATGCTTTCTATAGCACACACTCATAAATAATACTCAATGAGGACACTAGAGAAGCACTCTGCAGTGTAGATGTAATTTCATAAGTTAGCTGCAAGCATGTCTGTTGGTGAATCTCTCTCCCTTCTCCCTCCTTCTGCTTTCCATAGATGACTATGGGCAGTATGAATCATTACCTTCCAATGTTTTCTGTTCTTTGTCTTGTTAGCTCTGTTACAAGAAATGGGCATCACTTGACAACAGGCAGTGGACAGCAAATGAGGAGGAAGTGAGACCCTTAGTGATCAGATTTTTCAGCACAAAAGTGTCATTTTAGGTAAATAAAGTGATTTGCATTACTTGCTAGTTATCAGATTGGCTATCACAATGAATTGTTTGAAGAGTCAGTGACTATTTAACTGACCATTCATAGTTATTAATTTGTTTATGTGAGCTAACCCATGCTACACCGGATATGGGTTGAGATGTCTAGTTTTAATAAGCCTTACCAGAAATAAATGTCTTGCTATCATATTTTTTTTATACAGGCTGGTCTAAAGGTACAGAGACACCTGAAAAGTGGAAAATGGTGATTTGGAATGCCATTCTGTGTGTAGCATGTTGCTAAGGGGAAGGGGCAAATCTGTAAGAGGTGGTGTCCAACACAGAACCAAGTCGATATTTTCAAATGGGATAGGGTGCATATGACATATTTGATAGAGAACTTGGTGATAAATATAAATCTGTGCTTTAATGTGACATACCTTTATTCCTGCCAAAGTTATTACCAATTTTCTCTTTGATACAGACAAAGATATGACTGCAAGATTAACATGTGAGGAGAGGACAGAGAGTCCACCCATCCACCATGGCACAGTTATAAAATTTCTTACTTAATTTCACTAAACAGGTTCTGTGTTGTTCTGCCAAAAAGTAGATTTAATAAAGCTGTTGCAGACAAAGCAACAACAATGGCCATCCTGGTGTCCTTCTGCAAGAGCCCACATCGTAGTGCCCAGTGTCTGTCAGAGGGGAGCGGGGTGAGTCGAATCATCAGGTAGATACTGGCCATGTTGGGATGGCACCCATACAAGATCCAGTTGCTGCATTATCTCAATAAGGACAATCCCAATCACCGTATTTAATATTCAGAATGGGTGTTACAGCAATTGCAATGGGAGCCAAATTCCACAGAGAAGGTACTGTTCAATGATGAAGCAAACTTCTACATGAAGTGGGAGGTGAACAACCAAAACCTTCACTACTGGCCCAACACAAACCCAATTGAACAGATCTCTGTAAGATGGTTGGTCCACAGAAAGTTATGGTGTGGTGCAGTTTGTGGAGTGTGAAAATAGTGGCCCATTCCTCATTGATGGTAACCTTACTGTTGCCAACTATCTGCAATTCTTATGGGACGAGGTACAACAAAGTTGGCACATTCCCAGTGTTCTTCCTTTATCACATTATGGGCACGATGTCCATGAGTTTTTGGACAAGCAGTTTTTCCAGAATTGGATTTGGTGTTGTGGTCCAGTGTAATGGCCCCTGTGCTCACTGGATCTCACCCCCTTGGACTTCTAACTATGGGGTGATGTCAAGTCCACAGTTTACATACTGAGAATCCAGAGTGTGGCACACATACAACAGAAGATCCTGGATGCCTCTGCAAGCGTTTCTGCTGAGATGTTGCTGTCAGTGTATTGTGATTGTGGAAAGAGGATAGCCTTCTTGACTTGAAACAATGGGGAGCACATCAAGCATAACCTGTAGTGGATTGTCGTGGTGTTCCATGTTACAGGAAACTTGATAATAATTTTAGTAGAAATAAAGGTACATGACACATAAGAAAAAATTTGGATACCTCATCAAATTCTCTATCAGATATATATCTGATAGACAATATTTTTAAATGGGTTGGGGTGCATGTGATATATATATATATATATGTATATATATATATATATATATATATATATATATACACACATATATATCACATGCACCCCAACCCATTTAAAAATATTGACTTGGTTACAGGATAGGGGTATTCAAAATGGCCACCGTGTTGGACACCACCCCTCTCGTTTTTCCCCCTTCTACTTAGCAACATGCAACACACAGGATGGCATCCCCAACCACTATTTTTCATTTATCCAAGTGTCTCCATACCTGGACCACCCTGTATATTGAAAAAAAAGCGAATCTGTATATATCACCTGATAAACAAATACTGGGGTTAAAAGGTATTACAAAACTAAATTTGAGCTAAATAGACCTTAATTCTGGGAGATGCCCGGGTCCAAGTCATTTGCAATAGATTAGTATGAGAAACAATGTGCATTAGACAACACAGGATTTGACAAAAAAACAATTGTAAAGTCTGTCTCAACATAAGTTAAACCATCTGATAATCAGAACATGGAAATGATTAAATAGAGTATAAAAAAAATGTATACGATTGGTCATCAGACGAAACTCCCAGATGGTATTCCCATTGTCTCCTTGATTTAAAAAAATTATTTCTGAGGAAGCATGGGAATTATTTAATTTATAAAGTGTCCAAGTAACATCCTTAAGAGAATGACAGGACATAAGAAAATTTAAAAGGAATGAAGACTCAAAGTTCGGATATGTTCACACAAGTTAGAAAGGCTACAGAAACATGGTAGATTTCTGCACAAAAAAACTGCAACATTTACAGTACAAGCTATGTGGGCAAGATTGAAAAAAATCTCATCCACATGGTGCGAAAAAAATCCTCACAAAATCCTGAGCAGAATTGACATGCAATGCAGATTTCAAATCTGCAGCATGTGAGCTTATGCCACATATTCTTAGTGTGTATTATTACATAAATAGGGAGATAAACTACAAATAAGGTGGCGTAGCTGGGAGGCCCGAAAGTAATGCTCCAGCTTGTGAACCAAAAAATTCCTAGGGACAGTAAAGTTTAATAATTTTTCTTTCTTGGTCTCTTCCCTCTCCATATCAAATCAGAAAATGTGTGCAATTGACCAACCTAAACATCTTTTTATCTGACTAAAGAGAGGAATTGTTAAACAAAATAACTGTCAAGAGACAACAGTCTTACATAGACTAATATTGTCAGCCCTAATATAGATACTGGAAAGCAAATCAAGGTCCTAGATAAGATTGACCTTTGTGGTTCTCACCACTAAAGGTCTATTTACACACAACGATTATTGCTCAATATTCGCTCAAATGATGTCTTTTGAGCAATAACCATTGCGTGTAAATGCTACCATCATTTACTTTTCGGACAAACGATGATTTTTAGGTAAGCATAAAATCCATCGTTCGTCCAGAGAGCTGATAGCAGGGACCGCATGCTGTGTTCTCCACAGGAGCGCTGATTACATTGTATTCAGCTTGCATCCCACGGCAGAACAAAGGAGCTGTATGCAGAGAACATACCACCTGTTGTTCTCTGATAGAGCTGCCAGAGGTTCATCTACATGCAAATGATGGTAATAAGCTGCTATTGGGCATTAGTGCCCATTATCAGCTTATGCAAAACAATCACTACAACTGTCAATCACCCTATCTTTTGAACACATTTTGAGCAACTATCTTTTTCATGTAAATGGGCCTTAAGTTCTCCATGATCCCCAGAATATAGTGCTTGCAATGCTACTGAAATAATTCATCTCCATTTGAAGACCTACTCAGGGCCACTCATAAACTTGTTCTACATAGGAACTACAGCTGTGGCCCCTTCATTCAAGGACTTGGTCGGGCTTCAAGCAATTAAACCTAATGACAGGTAATTGGTGGCATACAGTATCCTAGCAATATATCATAATTAGCTACTATAGAAAAACCCCTTCAGTTGCTAAAGCCTGGCTAAATATTTCATTAAAAGTTCCAGATGATGGCTAATCAGAGAAGTTGGCAATTTGGAGATGGTGCAATCTTTGGATCAAAGTAAAAAACATAAGCCTTTAATTTTTTTGTACAACCATTAAGACACTGCCAAAGTTATTGCTAAAGGGGACTTCCAAGGATTAACTATTGATGGCTTTTCCTCAGGATAGTGAGTATTAAATGAAAGGATAGTTCATCAATAGTCTTTTTTCAAATTCTATGTTTATTGAATTTTTTATAAAGAGACAAATATAGTCTCAATCTTATAGATTCTTGTTACAAAAAATTAGATTATCTACACAATAAGGCCTCATGTCCGCGGGGAAAATCAGGCCCGCCACGGATTCTCCATGCAGAATCCCACAGCGGGTCCCTCCTTTCCCGGGGACATGGACATAAAAATAAGAATAAACTCACCTGTCTGGACGCTGCGGATCTTTCCTCCGGATGTGCTCGGCGCGCCGGAAGCGTGCCGCGCGCATGTGCCAGGCACATCCGCCAAGCCCAAGAAAGAAGATCTGGCTGCGACGGAGGGAAGATCCGCAGCGTCCGGACAGGTAAGTTTTAATTCTCGTACGGGTATTCCGCGGATCTGGACGGCTTCCATAGGCTCCAATAGAAGCCTACGGGAGACCCACACTAAAATGGAGCATGTCGCGGTTTTTTTCCTGCACGTGGATCCGCGCCTGAAGGAAAAAATTACATCCACGGGTATTTAACTACCTGCGGGTGTCCAATGCATCCCTATGGGGCGTGGATCCGCGTGCGGGAAAAACGCTGCAGATTTTAAATAATCTTTTCCCCGTGGACATGAGGCCTAAGTGTATATAAGGTATACATTAAGAGCATATTCACTTGCAGCAGAAACACCACATATTCCCCGCAGCACAAAACCACATAGCAAATCCACAGCACCCCCTCACAGCCGATCAAAAAAGAAAAAGCAAAAATTTCCGCCACCGGATCCTAAGCATCAATAGTTAATCGCAGGAAGTCCACCATTCAGAATCCTTGCTGATCAGCTGATTAACGTGACAGTGACGCTGTGAGCTCCACAGCCACTTTAATTCATACTAGGCACAGTGCAGTACATTGTATAGCAGTGGTGGTGAGTAAATGAGCTCAATCCCACTCACTTGAATGGGATTGAGCTGCTCTCAGGCCATGTGACCAGTGAAGGTTAAGTCACAGGACTGAGAAGATGCAATGGCCCTCATGTGAGTGCCATAGCCTCTTCAATGGGCTGATCAATGGGGATCCAGAGCATCAGACCCCCAGTTATCAACTACTGATTATGTATCCTGAGGACAAGCCATCAATAGTTTAGTCTTGGAATACCATTTTAATGCTGAAAGTGCCAAGGTACAATAAGTCCTTTATTTTTGTTCTTAACCTTCCTTTGGTCTAACACTTAAACTTAATATCATTAACCAGTTCCTAACTGCCTATAGACTATAAATAGAGATGAGCGAACGTACTCGTCCGAGGTTGATACTCGTTCGAGTATTAGCGTGTTCGAGATGCTCGTTACTCAGAATGAGCACCACGCGATGTTCGGGTTACTTTCACTTTCATCTCTGAGACGTTAGCGCGCTTTTCTGGCCAATTGAAAGACAGGGAAGGCATTACAACTTCCCCCTGCGACGTTCAAGCCCTATACCACCCCCCTGCAGTGAGTGGCTGGCGAGATCAGGTGTCACCCGACTATAAAAATCGGCCCCTCCCGCGGCTCGCCTCAGATGCGTTGTGACACAGCTGAGGGACAGTGCTGTTGGTGCCGGAGATGCTATAGGGAGAGGGTTAGGAGTTAGTGTAGGCTTCAAGAACCCCAACGGTCCTTCTTAGGGCCACATCTAACCGTGTGCAGTACTGTGGAGGCTGCTTTTTGCAGTGTTGCACATTTTTTTTTTTTGGTATATCGGCCGTGCAGAGCATTGCGCCCTGCAGTAATACTACAGGGACAGAAGTGGTGGTTAGGCAGGGAGAGTGTTAGGAGTGATTGTAGGCTTCAAGAACCCCAACGGTCCTTCTTAGGGCCACATCTAACCGTGTGCAGTACTGTGGAGGCTGCTTTTTGCAGTGTTGCACATTTTTTTTTTTTTGGTATATCGGCCGTGCAGAGCATTGCGCCCTGCAGTAATACTCCAGGGACAGAATTGTGTAGGCAGGGCCAGAAGACATATATTATTGATTGAATATAGGCAGTGGGCCTTTTCTAAAAAATCTTGGGCAAAAAATCTATTTGGCCTGCCTGTCACTGTGCTCAGTGTTCTGGGTCCGTGTGTGCTGGGTGTAGTAGTTCTACAAATAAATACGCAGCCAGCTAAGTGTTACAGCAGGCGTGCGCCAAATTATTTCCTGGCTCTGAAATCACCGCTCTGTTGCAGTTAATAACAGTGCAACACTCTGCAGTTCTGTGACACACTCCAGGGACAGAATTGTGTAGGCAGGGCCAGAAGACATATATTATTGATTGAATATACGCAGTGGTCCTTTTCAAAAAAATATTGGGCAAAAAATCTATTTGGCCTGCCTGTCACTGTGCTCAGTGTTCTGGGTCCGTGTGTGCTGGGTGTAGTAGTTCCACAAATAAATACGCAGGCAGCTAAGTGTTACAGCAGGCGTGCGCCAAATTATTTCCTGGCTCTGAAATCACCGCTCTGTTGCAGTTAATAACAGTGCAACACTCTGCAGTTCTGTCACACACTCCAGGGACAGAAGACATATATTATTGATTGAATATACGCAGTGGTCCTTTTCAAAAAAATATTGGGCAAAAAATCTATTTGGCCTGCCTGTCACTGTGCTCAGTGTTCTGGGTCCGTGTGTGCTGGGTGTAGTAGTTCTACAAATAAATACGCAGGCAGCTAAGTGTTACAGCAGGCGTGCGCCAAATTATTTCCTGGCGTTCCGTAAACGCAGTCAGCCTCCAACCACAGGCCAATAAGCGGCACATTTAATTACAGCGTTCTGTTTCTGCACTACTGCTAATACACCATGCTGAGGGGTAGGGGTAGGCCTATAGGACGTGGACGCGGGCGAGGATGCGGAGGCCCACGTCAGGGTGTGGGCACAGGCCGAGCCACTGCGGTGGCCAGGGGTAGAGGCAGGGCCAGACCGAATAATCCACCAACTGGTTCCCAAAGCGCCCCCTCACGCCATGCCACCCTGCAGAGGTCAAGGTGCTCTACGGTGTGGCAGTTTTTCACAGAGACGCCTGATAACCGACGAACGGTGGTGTGCAACCTTTGTCGCGCCAAGATCAGCTGGGGAGGCACCACCACCAGCATGCGCAGGCATATGATGGCCAAGCACCCCACAAGGTGGGACGATGCCCGTTCACCGCCTCCGGTTTGCACCACTGCCTCTCCCCCTGTGCCCCAACCTGCCACTGAGATCCAACCCCCCTCTGAGGACACAGGCAGTACCGTCTCCTGGCCTGCACCCACACCCTCACCTCCGCTGTCCTCGGCCCCATCTAGCAATGTCTCTCAGCGTAGCGTCCAGACGTTGCTAGCGCCACAGTTTGAGCGCAAGCGCAAGTACGACGCCACGCACCCGCACGCTCAAGCGTTAAACGCGCACATTGCAAAATTGATCAGCCTAGAGATGCTGCTGTATAGGCTTGTGGAAACGGAGGCTTTCAAAAGCATGATGGCGGCGGCGGCCCCGCGCTACTCGGTTCCCAGTCGGCACTACTTTTCCCGATGTGCCGTCCCAGGCCTGCACGACCACGTCTCCCGCAACATTGTACGCGCACTCACCAATGCGGTTACTGCCAAGGTCCACTTGACAACAGACACGTGGACAAGCACAGGTGGGCAGGGCCACTATATCTCCCTGACGGCACATTGGGTGAATTTAGTGGAGGCTGGGACAGAGTCAGAGCCTGGGACCGCTCACGTCCTACCCACCCCCAGAATTGTGGGCCCCAGCTCGGTGGTGGTATCTGCGGGGGTGTATGCTTCCTCCACTAAACCACCCTCCTCCTCCTCTTACGCAACCTCTGTCTCGCAATCAAGATGTGTCAGCAGCAGCACGTCGCCAGCAGTCGGTGTCACGCGGCGTGGCAGCACAGCGGTGGGCAAGCGTCAGCAGGCCGTGCTGAAACTACTCAGCTTAGGAGAGAAGAGCCACACTGCCCACGAACTGCTGCAGGGTCTGACAGAGCATACGGACCGCTGGCTTGTGCCGCTGAGCCTCCAACCGGGCATGGTCGTGTGTGACAACGGCCGTAACCTGGTGGCGGCTCTGCAGCTCGGCAGCCTCACGCACGTGCCATGCCTGGCCCATGTCTTTAATTTGGTGGTTCAGCGCTTTCTGAAAAGCTACCCCCACTTGTAATACCTGCTCGGAAAGGTGCGCCAGCTCTGCGCACATTTCCGCAAATCCCACACGCACGCTGCCACCCTGCGGACACTGCAACATTGGTTTAATCTGCCAGTGCACCGACTGCTGTGCGACGTGCCCACACAGTGGAACTCTACGCTCCACATGTTGGCCAGACTCTATGAGCAGCGTAGAGCTATAGTGGAATACCAACTCCAACATGGGCGGCGCAGTGGGAGTCAGCCTCCTCAATTATTTACAGAAGAGTGGGCCTGGTTGGCAGCCATCTGCCAGGTCCGTGGAAACTTTGAGGAGTCTACCCAGATGGTGAGCGGGGATGCTGCAATCATTAGCGTCACCATTCCTCTGCTATGCCTCTTAAGAAGTTCCCTGCAAAGCATAAAGGCAGACGCTTTGGAATCAGAAACGGAGGCGGGGGAAGACAGTATGTCGCTGGATAGTCAGAGCACCCTCCTGTCTATATCTCAGCACGTTGAGGAGGAGGGGGAGGAGCATGAGGAGGAGGGGGAAGAGACAGCTTGGCCCACTGCTGAGGGTACAGATGCAGCTTGCCTGTCATCCTTTCAGCGTGTATGGCCAGAGGAGGAGGAGGAGGAGGATCCTGAAAGTGATCTTCCTAGTGAGGACAGCCATGTGTTGCGTACAGGTACCCTGGCACACATGGCTGAATTCATGTTAGGATGCCTTTCTCGTGACCCTCGCGTTACACGCATTCTGGCCACTACGGATTACTGGGTGTACACACTGCTCGACCCACGGTATAAGGAGAGCCTTTCCACTCTCATTCCCGAAGAGGAAAGGGGTTCGAGAGTGATGCTATACCACAGGGCGCTGGTGGACAAACTGATGGTAGACTTCCCATCCGACAGCGCTAGTGGCCGAAGGCGCATTTCCGCGGCCCAGGTAGCAGGGGAGGCGCAGAGATCAGGCAGCATGTACAGCGCAGGCAGGGGAACACTCTCTAAGGCCTTTGACAGCTTTATGGCTCCCCAGCAAGACTGTGTCACCGGTCCCCAGTCAAGGCTGAGTTGGCAGGAGCACTGTAAAAGGATGGTGAGGGAGTACGTAGCCGATCGCACGACCGTCCTCGGTGACGCCTCTGCCCCCTACAACTACTGGGTGTTGAAGCTGGACACGTGGCCTGAACTCGCGCTGTATGCCCTGGAGGTGCTTGCTTGTCCTGCGGCTAGCGTCTTGTCAGAGAGTGTGTTTAGTGTGGCTGGGGGAATCATCACGGATAAGCGTACCCACCTGTCAACCGACAGTGCCGACAGGCTTACACTCATCAAGATGAACAAAGCCTGGATTTCCCCAGACTTCTCTTCTCCACCAGCGGACAGCAGCGATACATAAGCAATACGTAGGCTGCACCCGCGGATGGAAGCATCGTTCTCTATCACCATCCAAAACGGGGACCTTTTTGCTTCATCAATCTGTGTATAATATTCATCCTCCTCCTCCTGCTCCTCCTCCTGAAACCTGACGTAATCACGCCGAACGTGCAATTTGTCTTAGGCCCACAAGGCTCAGTCATATAATTTTTCTAAACAATTTTTATACGTTTCAATGCTCATTAAAGCGTTGAAACTTTCACCTCAACCAATTTTTATTTTAACTGGGCTGCCTCCAGGCCTAGTTACCAATTAAGCCACATAAACCAAAGCGATTAATGGGTTTCACCTGCCCTCTCGGTTGGGCATGGGCAATTTTTCTGAGGTACATTAGTACTGTTGGTACACCAATTTTTGTGGGCCCTCGCCTACAGTGTAATCCAATTAATTTTTTGCCCACCTGCATTACAGCTGACGTAACATCAGCTGTGATGGGCAATGCAATGGGATATTTTTATGTACTGCCGGTGGCTTCCTGGCACCCACCCATGCTGTGGGTCCACAGGGAGTTGTAAATGCATCTGTTTCCACTTCTAAAGAACCCCAGTCTGACTGGGGCATGCAGTGTGGGCCGAAGCCCACCTGCATTAAACATGACATTATTAGTATTACCTCAGTTGTGATGGGCAATGCAATGGGATATTTCTATGTACCGCCGGTGGGTTCCAGGGAGCCACCCATGCTGTGGGTCCACAGGGAGTTGTAAATGCATCTGTTTCCACTTCTAAAGAACCCCAGTCTGACTGGCGCATGCAGTGTGGGACGAAGCCCACCTGCATTAAACATGACATTATTACCTCAGCTGTGATGGGCAATGCAATGGGATATTTCTATGTACCGCCGGTGGGTTCCTGGCACCCACCCATGCTGTGGGTCCACAGGGAGTTGTAAATGCATCTGTGTTCACTTCTAAAGAACCCCAGTCTGACTGGGGCATGCAGTGTGGGCCGAAGCCCAAATGCATTAAACATGACATTATTACTAGAGATGAGCGAATGTGCTCGGCCCCGCCCCTTTTTCGCCCGAATACCGCGATTTTCGAGTACTTCCGTACTCGGGCGAAAAAATTCGGGGGGCGCTGTGGCGGCGTGGGGGGTTGCAGCAGGGAGTGGGGGGGAGAGGGAGAGAGAGAGGGCTCCCCCCTGTTCCCCGCTGCTACCCCCCGCACCGCCGTGCCTCTCCCCGCCCCCCAGCGCCCCCCGAATCTTTACGCGCGAGTACTAAAGTACTCGAAAATGGCGGTACTCGGGTGCGTAAGTACTCATTACGAGTACGTTCGCTCATCTCTAATTATTACCTCAGCTGTGACGGGCAATGCAATTGGATATTTTTATGTACCGCCGGTGGGTTCCAGGGAGCCACCCATGCTGTGGGTCCACACGGAGTTGTAAATGCATCTGTGTCCACTTCTAAAGAACCCCAGTCTGACTGGGGCATGCAGTGTGGGGCGAAGCCCACCTGCATTTCATCTGACGTTAGCTCTGCTGTCCAGGGCACTGCAATGGGATACATTTATGTACAGCGGGTGGGTTCCAGGGAGCCACCCATGCTGTGGGTGCACACGGAATTCCCATTGCGGAGTTGGGGATTCCCAGTTGTACCTGCCTGTGACTATTTATTAAAAACCGCGGTCTGACTGGGGCATGCAGACACCTTGACAGAATGAATAGTGTGTGGCACATAGGTTCCCCATTGCTATGCCCACGTGTGCAGCTCCAGATGGAGGTGGCACAGGATTGGATTTCTCATTGCTTCTGTACAGCATTGTGGGCTATCGCCCCGCCCCTTTTAAAGAGGGTCGCTGCCTAGCCGTGCCAACCCTCTGCAGTGTGTGCCTGCGGTTCCTCTGGCAGACGCACTTATAAATAGACATGAGTGTGGCGTGGCATGAGGGCAGCTGAAGGCTGTGCAGGGACAATTTGGTGTGCGCTGTGGACACTGGGTCGTGCAGGGGGGGGGGTTGGCCAGCATGTAACCCAGGAGAAGTGGCAGCGGAGTGTCATGCAGGCAGTGATTGTGCTTTGTTGGAGGTAGTGTGGTGCTTAGCTAAGGTATGCATTGCTAATGAGGGCTTTTCAGAAGTAAAAGTTGTTGGGGGGGGGGCCACTCTTGCCGCTATTGTGGCTTAATAGTGGGACCTGTGAACTTGAGATGCAGCCCAACATGTAGCCCCTCGCCTGCCCTATCCGTTGCTGTGTCGTTCCCATCACTTTCTTGAATTGCCCCGATTTTCACAAATGAAAACCTTAGCGAGCATCGGCGATATACAAAAATGCTCGGGTCGCCCATTGACTTCAATGGGGTTCGTTACTCGAAACGAACCCTCGAGCATCGCGAAAAGTTCGTCTCGAGTAACGAGCACCCGAGCATTTTGGTGCTCGCTCATCTCTAACTATAAACTGACAGGTGTCCCATGCATGTTAAGAAAAACTACTGACCAGGGGATAAAACTACTGACCAGGAATTGCTTACTTTTTAAGGATTATTTGTGTCCTTGCATTCTGAGTCAAAATATGCAAATTATCCTAAAACAAACTGAATTTAAAATCTGGAGAGTTGGGGGGAAAGTGGCAAATGAGGTTTAACATTGATAAATGGGAGCTTATGGTTCAAAGGCAGCAAAGAAAATGGGTGGACTATAATACTCAGAAAGATTAACAAAATTGGGGTTATGAGAAAAAGGCAGCTGAAGAATGATTTAATAAATATGTATGAATATATTACGTGTCAAAATGAGATGTCTCCCATGATCTATCTATACCAAGGACTGCCCCTGTACCAAGGGGGTATATTTTATGTCTTATGGAGAGAAGGTTTCTATATTAATATAGTAGAGGATTCTTTACTGTAAGTACAGTGAAACCAAGATGAGTTATAGTCACTAGATTACTGGAAAAGGATTGTTGATCCAGGAATTTATTGTAATTGCCACATTTGAAGTCAAGAAGGAACATTTTTTTGACAAGAGGAAAAGTTGGCTTCAACTTCATGCAGGTTTTGACTTTTTATCTGGATCAATACTGCAGGATAATAGGCTGAACTGAATGCATGAACGTCTTTTTTCAGCCTTGCAAACTATGTTACTATGTTAGTATTGTCCTCTGATTCAGATCTTGTCCATGGTTGTAGTACCCCTCACAAGTTGTGTGAGGCATATTCCTCCAAAGGACTAGTCAGCACTATAAACACGTCTGTTTTAGTAAATACTTGTAATCCCCATAAAATAATAATTCTGGAACATCTTTTCTCTTAACTTTGAAATGTGATGTTCTTCTGTTATTCTTTCCTGAATATTTATGAATAAATTAACAACTAGTTTCCCCATTACCTTTCTCAAAGGATTGTGTTCCCACACAGTCTGATACTGCCAGCATTAACTGGACAGGCACCTCCAAAATGGTAACACTCAGTTATCAATTTATTCATAGATTTCTAGGAGAAATAACCAAGGAATACAATAATGCAGAGTTATAAGAGAAGATGCTCCAGAATTGATTTGCTATGAGGAATGCAGACATTTACTAAATCAGACAAGTCACAAGAGTAGACAAATCCTCCTTAGGTGATGTAGAATGTGCTCCTCAGACCATGCCTGTTAAACTATGCCTGATGAAGAGACCTAAGTAGTCTTGAAGGTTTCCTACTAGTTATCATAATTTAAGTAGCCATTAAAACTTATTATATACTGAGCATTCCCAATTTTTATATTTTCTGTTTACATCCACAGACTAAGAATCTGTACAAATTTAATACATTTTGAGAAATAGTAGAATCTAAGGTGTGCTAGAATATATCCAGTATAAGCAATTGTGAACTCAACAGTCTGGGCTCTGACTGATTTATTTAACTTACACTCATATACTGCAGAAAATCATGAGCACAAGAGAAGAATTGATTTGCCCATATATTTAACTCACATATAGCAGTAATAAAACAAACATGGATTTTCGACCCTGATGAGCCTTGCCCATCCATACATTACATCGATGCCCATGCATTGGCCAAACTTAAAGAGGTTTTCTGAATTATATGTTTTTTAAATACCTTGGCATCCTAAAAATAATAAAATAGCCCATGCTCATCTTCTAAGGGCCCCCACAGCTCCAGCACTGTATCCCCTTTCTACCTGATGGCCCTGCTTATATCCTGATATACAGGTTGACTACTGCAGCCAATTACGATGCACCACAGAGACTTGTGATTGGTTGCAGCAGTCAGCCTGTACATGGAACGTCACCAACTGCAAGATGTAAAAAGAGCTGGCAGGGACAACAAGAGAAGTTTTTAAAAAGAACTATAAAATAATCCAGATCCCCCTTGTGCTTACTTTCTGTTGATGCAGAAAAAGCCTTTGATAGGGTACATTGGGGGTTTCTGGAGGCAACATTAAAAAAATAGGTCTGGGGCCTAGATTAATCAGCTTTATCATGGCCCTATACCAGGGTTACTCAGCGCGGGTCCAGGTGAATGGCAGCCTGTCTAGCCCAATACGGATCCGGAATGGGTTGTCCCTTGTCCCCCTCCCTATATATTCTAGTGAGGGAGACTTTGGCGAACGCCCTCAGAGTGAACACTGATATCAGGGGAATTAGTACAGGACCATTAGAACACAAATTGGTGCTCTTTGCAGACGACCTCCTCATGTTTGTATCGAATCCTAGGATAGTGTTCCCCCTGATCTTGAAAGAATTTGAGACTTTTGGTAGATTATCCAATTTTAAAGTCAACGTTTCCAAGTTGAAAATTCTAAACAGCACCTTACCGAACACTGTAGTTGAGTTGCTAAGGTCCTCCTTTTTCCTCCAGTGGAAAAAGGATAGTATTAAAGACTTAGGAATTTAAATTATGGATAACCTGGAACTGTTGTTTTTAAAGAACTATAGACCCCTTATGTCGGCCTTAGAGGAGGATGTAGCTATATGGAAGGAGCTTCCCATCTCGTGTTTTGGAAGGATGAATGTAATAAAAATGAACGTTCTTCCCAAGTTTCCCTATCTCTTTCAAATGATTCCTGTTAACTACCGGGCTCCTTCCTGACACACATCTGGAAGTTGACTATGTCCTATATGTAAGGGAGTAGTAAACCCAGTGAGAGGGAAATATATGTGTATGTAGGTAGAAGATATGGATATATATATATATATATATGTATATATATATGTATATATATATATATATATTATATATATATATATATATATATATATATATTGCTTTATGTATTTCTTTTTTTATATGTGTGCTAATACTATGCAATACTATAATGAAAAGACTTAATATGGACCTTAATGATAATTGAGTAGATATTACACCAGAGTTTTGCAAGGCAGAGAGATGTAATCTGAAACTAACAAGAAGGACAAGAGGCCTGACTACGTAACTCCTTGCAAAAAGACTGGAAACTGGAAGTGTCTCACCTGGATAATGATTAACTTAACTGCCTATATTATTAACCCTGCCTCAGGCGGAACTGCGGACATTACATATATGGATATGCGGTGGATTTGAGCCAATAGGACAATAAGACAGTCATGCATTCCTAGTGGCACAGCAACGGTTATAAAACAGCATGTAACCCACAATAAAGCGTGCAGTTACTCCCCGTGTGAGGAACTATACCAGACCTTTATGTGTGGTGTTGTTTCTTCACCGCCGGCAACGGGGCATTGGGGTGGACTTGATTGGTGCTGTACGCAGAAATTTCCCTGACACCAGGCTGAAAAGAGGAATCCTCAACCAACATAAGAGTCAAGGAGGTGCGAATCTCCCCAATTTTACATCATTCTACAAAGCTGTATTGAGCAAGTGTGTTCTGGATTTGATCCATAGAAATGGAGCAGATATACGTGCATTGCCAAGCTGCGGGCACTCCCTGGTTACCGGGTAGGAGAGGAGCCCGGGCACAGGAGCTGTCCCCATTTATAAGGTGTCTCCTTGAGACATTGGGGGGGATATGCCTCCAGAACGCACCTGATTTCTAGGCCAGGGTCCCTAACACCTATGGTGGGTAACCCGGACTTAGAAATGTTTTTCACAGGTGGTCCTTTATTAGATAGATTGGGGAGCTCAGTTCTGAGAGTGAGAGACCTGATGTCAAGAACAGGTCTTAGGCTGTTGGAGGATCTGTTGGAGCAGGGGGGCCCTCTTAGGGGAGCTTGGTTTCAATACCTTCAGGTTGCACATTATATCAATTCCCTGGGAGAGTCTAGCAGATTGCTGGCCCCACTCACCATTCGAGAATCTAAGTGTGTCCCCCAATGGGGGATCTTGCAAGATCTCATCCTTGCGCCATCTAATTTTTGAGGGAGAGTCACAAGAAGAAGTTCTGACCTGTATAAAAAGATGGGAGAAAGACATGGGTCGGGAACTACCGGAGGAGTCTTGGTCCAAAGCTTTTATCCTTACACATAAAATGTCAGTGTCGGGCAAAATCCAGGAGCTTAATTTTAAATTCCTCACCCAGTAGTATAGAACCCTAGTGCAATTGGCCAGGATCTTTCATCAGTACTCGGATAGATGCTGGAGATGTAACGGGGATGTGGGCACTCATATACGCTTATGGTGGTCATGCCCATTGATCTCGGATCGCTGAAAGGAGGTGAACACACTCTATAATTGAGGTTAGCAGGGACACGATTCAGTTCTTGCCAGAAATGGCGTTCTTTTTAGTGATACCGGGCTCAGTCGCAAAGACCAAACGATCACTCTTAAATTAATTCCTAATCGTAATGAGACAAATTATCCACAGAAAATGGAGATCACCTACGGGAGGTTGATGTGGCTGGAGGATATGGATAATTTTAAATACATGGAAGAGTTGTGTGTGGGAGACAAAAACAAACTCACTAAACAATGTAGTACCTGGGCAACTTGGATTCAGTTCCGCTGTTCTCTTAGAGCAGAGTCCTGGCTTCTTAATGGTGCTTAAACATCAAAATCGGTGGTCTGGGTTTCAAAGCTTCATTCTAACTTTGTTGTTTGGAGATGGGTTCACACTGGGCTATCCCTTCTTTCCCGGACCCCCCTTCCTCCCCATCCCCATGATATAAATATCCTCTTTTCTGTCACCTTCATCTGCTATTTTTTGTTTTTGTTTTGTTCTCGCCTCAGGCGTTTATTTTATTTGTGATGAATGGATGCAAGAAGCTTGAGTGGGTACACGCATCATAAGGACATTAGTGTACCATACTTACTATATGGGTAAGGGGAGACAAGTAGGTGGTTGCACATACAATAGGACCACTTACTACATGTGTGAATATGGTTTACAGGGGTCAGAAACGCTCTTTTCTCCTTAGGGAGAGCAACTATATACTATAAACTAAGTGAGGAGACTCAAATGGCCACGCACGCTCCTCTGGGTAATATGCAAATAAGGGAGATGGAATAAATCCTCCACAGTGCCACCTATTGAAAGGCAGCATTCCTTCGAGTCAAAGTGGGACTTTTTATACAAGTCTTGTTACAATGACTGGGAATCAAAAGCAAAGCCAGACTCCATGTACATACAGCTGTTTCCGGGTTATTGCCCATCAGGATTTATTCCATCTCCCTTATTTGCATATGGTTTACAGATCATATGCTATAATCCAGTATATTCTCCATCTAAAACATGGATAGACACTGATGGAACATGGGATACACAGGCTATACTCAAGTCTATGGTGGCATAAACCCCTAAATTAGGATGATAGGCTATAAGCCAGTGATAGCTATCAAAGAGAGGGAAATGTGGTATGAGGACATAGAAAAATGAAAGTACTTTAACTGCTATTGCCTCTCTGTTATCAGTCAGAAAGCTGAAGTATATTGTAAGTCTTCTCTGCTCACAATTTTGTAATTTGATACTAAGATTGCCCACATTGCATTCCAACCCCCCTTGGTATGACTATGTTCTTCTAACCATGTATCTGTATGTACGTAGTGGGTATAAGACATAGGATGAACCAATAAGTGTTAGCTTTTAATAAGCCTGCCCCCACTGTATAAGGCTGTTAGAATCCTTTTATATAATCACTCTGGGTGAAAGATGTGAATCGACCAGGGTCTGTGCGCACATAAAATAAACTCCAGATCCTGAGTTGTCCTGTCAAATATAGTTTTCCAGTACCATACTTGAGATATTCTTCCACCTGGATGTGCAGCCATTTATGACCACTCTTTGAGTACAATCACTCAGCCAGTTGTGAATCCACCTAACAGTTGCCTTGTTAGTCCCATATATTGTCATTTTTTTCAATAAGTATAGTACAAGATACTTTATCAAATGCTTTACTAAGGTCAAGATTAGAGATGAGTGAGCACTAAAATGCTCGGGTGCTCGTTACTCGGGACGAAATTTTCGCGATGCTCGCGGGTTAGTTTTGAGTAACGAACCCCATTGAAGTCAAGGGGCGACTCGAGCATTTTTGTATATCGCCGATGCTCGCTAAGGTTTCCATTTGTGAAAATCTGGGCAATTCAAGAAAGTGATGGGAACGACACAGAAACGGATAGGGCAGGCGAGGGGCTACATGTTGGGCTACATCTCAAGTTCCCAGGTCCCAATATTAAGCCACAATAGCGGCAAGAAAGCCCCCCCTCCCAACAGTTTTTACTTCTGAAAAGCCCTCATTAACAATGCATACCTTAGCTAAGGACCACACTACCTCCAACAAAGCACAATCACTGTCTGCATGACACTCCGCTGCCACTTCTCCTGGGTTACATGCTGGCCAACCTCCCCCCCCCCTGCACGACCCAGTGTCCACAGCGCACACCAAATTGTCCCTGCGCAGCCTTCAGCTGCCCTCATGCCACACCACCCTCATGTCTATTTATAAGTGCGTCTGCCATGAGGAGGAACCGCAGGCACACACTGCAGAGGGTTGGCACAGCTAGGCAGCGACCCTCTTTAAAAGGGGCGGGGCGATAGCCCATAATGCTGTACAGAAGCAATGAGAAATCCAATCCTGTGCCACCTCCATCTGGAGCAGCACACGTGGGCATAGCAATGGGGAACCTATGTGCCACACACTATTCATTCTGTCAAAGTGTCTGCATGCCCCAGTCAGACCGGGGTTTTTTATAAATAGTCACAGGCAGGTACAACTCCGCAATGGGAATTCCGTGTGCACCCACAGCATGGGTGGCTCCCTGGAACCCACCGGCTGTACATAAATGTATCCCATTGCAGTACCCTGGACAGCAGAGCTAACGTCAGATTAAATGCAGGTGGGCATCAGCCCACACTGCATGCCCCAGTCAGACTGGGGTTCTTTAGAAGTGGACACATGCAGTTACAACTCACTGTGGACCGACAGCATGGGTGGGTGCCAGGAAGCCACCGGCGGTACATAAATATATCCCATTGCAGTGCCCATCACAGCTGAGGTAATGTCATGTTAAATACAGGTGGGCTTCGGCCCACACTGCATGCCCCAGTCAGACTGGGGTTCTTTAGAAGTGGACACATGCAGTTACAACTCCCTGTGGACCCACAGCATGGGTGGCTCCCTGGAACCCACCGGCGGTACATAAATATATCCCATTGCAGTGCCCAGCACAGCTGATGTAACGTCAGCTTTAATGCAGGTGGGCAAAAAATTAATTGGATTACACTGTAGGCGAGGGCCCCAAAAAATTGATGTACCAACAGTACTAATGTACCTCAGAAAAATTGCCCATGCCCAACCAAGAGGGCAGGTGAAACCCATTAATCGCTTTGGTTAATGTGGCTTAATTTGTAACTAGGCCTGGAGGCAGCCCAGTTAAAATAAAAATTGGTTCAGGTGCAAGTTTCAACGCTTTAATGAACATTGAAACGTATAAAAATTGTTTACAAAAATTATATGACTGAGCCTTGTGGGCCTAAGAAAAATTGCCCGTTCGGCGTGATTACGTGAGGTTTCAGGAGGAGGAGCAGGAGGAGGAGGATGAATATAATACACAGATTGATAAAACTAAAAGGTCCCCGTTTTTGATGGTGATAGAGAACAATGCTTCCATCTGTGGGTGCAGCCTACGTATTGTTTAGGTATCGCTGCTGTCCGCTGGTGGAGAAGAAAAGTCTGGGGAAATCCAGCCTTTGTTCATCTTGATGAGTGTAAGCCTGTCGGCACTGTCGGTTGACAGGCGGGTGCGCTTATCCGTGATGATTCCCCCAGCCGCACTAAACACCCTCTCTGACAAGACGCTAGCTGCAGGACAAACAAGCACCTCCAGGGCATAGAGCGCGAGTTCAGGCCACATGTCCAGCTAAGACACCCAGTAGTTGTAGGGGGCAGAGGCGTCACGGAGGACGGTCGTGCGATCGGCTACGTACTCCCTCACCATCCTTTTACAGTGCTCCCGCCAACTCAGCCTTGACTGGGGAGCAGTGACACAGTCTTGCTGGGGAGCCAGAAAGCTGTCAAAGGCCTTGGAGAGTGTTCCCCTGCCTGTGCTGTACATGCTGCCTGATCTCCGCGCCTCCCCTGCTACCTGGCACTCGGAACTGCGCCTTCTGCCACTAGCGCTGTCGGATGGGAATTTTACCATCAGCTTGTCCGCCAGGGTCCTGTTGTACAGCATCACTCTCAAACCTCTTTCCTCTTCGGGTATGAGAGTGGAAAGGTTCTCCTTATACCGTGGGTCGAGCAGTGTGTACACCCAGTAATCCGTAGTGGCCAGAATGCGTGTAACGCGAGAGTCACGAGAAAGGCATCCTAACATGAAGTCAGCCATGTGTGCCAGGGTACCTGTACGCAACACATGGCTGTCCTCACTAGGAAGATCACTTTCAGGATCTTCCTCCTCCTCCTCCTCCTCCTCAGGCCATACACGCTGAAAGGATGACAGGCAAGCAGCATGGGTACCCTCAGCAGTGGGCCAAGCTGTCTCTTCCCCCTCCTCCTCATGCTCCTCCACCTCCTCCTCCTCAACGCGCTGAGATATAGACAGGAGGGTGCTCTGACTATCCAGCGACATACTGTCTTCCCGCCTCCGTTTCCGAGCGCAAAGCGTCTGCCTTTATGCTTTGCAGGGAACTTCTCAAGAGGCATAGCAGAGGAATGGTGACGCTAATGATTGCAGCATCGCCGCTCACCATCTGGGTAGACTCCTCAAAGTTTCCAAGGACCTCGCAGATGTTTGCCAACCAGGCCCACTCTTCTGTAAAGAATTGAGGAGGCTGACTCCCACTGCACCGCCCATGTTGGAGTTGGTATTCCACTATAGCTCTACGCTGCTCATAGAGCCTGGCCAACATGTGGAGCGTAGAGTTCCACCGTGTGGGCACGTCGCACAGCAGTTGGTGCACTGGCAGATTAAACCAATGTTGCAGGGTGCGCAGGGTGGCAGCGTCCATGTGGGACTTGCGGAAATGTGCGCAGAGCCGGCGCACCTTTCCGAGCAGGTCTGACAAGCGTGGGTAGCTTTTCAGAAAGCGCTGAACCACCGAATTAAAGACGTGGGCCAGGCATGGCACGTGCGTGAGGCTGCCGAGCTGCAGAGCCGCCACCAGGTTACAGCCGTTGTCACACACGACCATGCCCGGTTGGAGGCTCAGCGGCGCAAGCCAGCGGTCGGTCTGCTCTGTCAGATGCTGCAGCAGTTCGTGGGCCGTGTGCCTCTTCTCTCCTAGGCTGAGTAGTTTCAGCACGACCTGCTGACGCTTGCCCACCGCTGTGCTGCCACGTCGCGCGACACCGACTGCTGGCGACGTGCTGCTGCTGACACATCTTGATTGCGAGACAGAGGTTGCGTAGGAGGAGGAGGAGGAGGGTGGTTTAGTGGAGGAAGCATACACCGCCGCAGATACCACCACCGAGCTGGGGCCCGCAATTCTGGTCAGGGAGATATAGTGGCCCTGCCCGCCTGTGCTTGTCCACGTGTCCGTTGTTAAGTGGACCTTGGAAGTAACCGCGTTGGTGAGGGCGCGTACAATGTTGCGGGAGACGTGGTCGTGCAGGGCTGGGACGGCACATCGGGAAAAGTAGTGGCGACTGGGAACCGAGTAGCGCGGGGCCGCCGCCGCCATCATGCTTTTGAAAGCCTCCGTTTCCACAAGCCTATATGGCAGCATCTCCAGGCTGATCAATTTGGCTATGTGCACGTTTAACGCTTGAGCGTGCGGGTGCGTGGCGGCCTACTTGCACTCAAACACTAGCGCTAGCGACGTCTGGACGCTACGCTGAGAGACATTGGTGGATGGGGCCGAGGACAGCGGAGGTGAGTATGTGGGTGCAGGCCAGGAGACGGTAGTGCCTGTGTCCTGAGAGGGGGGTTGGATCTCAGTGGGAGGTTGGGGCACAGGGGGAGAGGCAGTGGTGCAAACCGGAGGCGGTGAACGGCCTTCGTCCCACCTTGTGGGGTGCTTGGCCATCATATGTCTGCGCATGCTGGTGGTGGTGAGGCTGGTGGTGGTGGCTCTCCGACTGATCTTGGCGCGACAAAGGTTGCACACCACTGTTCGTCGGTTGTCTGCACTCTCAGTGAAAAGCTGCTAGACCTTTGAGCACCTCGGCCTCTGCAGTATGGCATGGCGCGAGGGGGCGTTTTGGGAAATAGTTAGTGGATTATTCGGTCTGGCCCTGCCTCTACCCCTGGCCACCACACTGGCTCTTCCAACCTGCCCTGCTGCTGCACTTGCCTCCCCCTCTGAAGACCGGTCCTCAGTAGGCTTAGCAAACCAGGTGGGGTCAGTCACCTCATCATCCTGCTGCTCTTCCTCCGAATCCTCTGTGTGCTCCTCCCTCGGACTTACTCCAATTACTACTACCTGAGTGATAGACAACTGTGTCTCATTGTCATCGTCCTCCTCACCCACTGAAAGCTCTTGAGACAGTTGCCGGAAGTCCCCAGCCTCATCCCCCCGGACCCCGGGAACTTTCCAAAGGTTGGGCATCGGTCACGACAAACTCCTCCGGTGGGAGAGGAACCATTGCTGGCCATTCTGGGCAGGGGCCCGGGAACAGTTCCTGGGAGTCTGCCTGCTCCGCAGAATGTGTCATTGTAATGGAGTGAGGAGGCTGGGAGGAAGGAGGAGCAGCAGCCAGAGGATTCAGAGTTGCAGCAGTGGACGGCGCAGAACTCTGGGTGGTCGATAGATTGCTGGATGCACTTTCTGCCATCCACGACAGGACCTGCTCATGCTGCTCATTTTCTAATAAAGGTCTACCGCGTGGACCCATTAATTGTGAGATGAATGTGGGGACGCCAGAAACATGCCTTTCTCCTAATCCCGCAGCAGTCGGCTGCGATACACCTGGATCAGGAGCTCGGCCTGTGCCCACACCCTGACTTGGGCCTCCGCGTCCTCGCCCGCGTCCACGTCCTCTAGGCCTACCCCTGCCTGCCTGTGACCGTAATTAAATGTGCCGCTTATTGGCCTGTGGTTAGAGGCTGACTTCACTTACGGAACGCACAGCAGAGCCAGGAAAGAATTTTGCGCAAGCCCGCTGTAACACTTAGCTAGCTGCGTATTAATTAGGACTACTACCCCCAGCAGAGACGCAGTACAGTCAGGACGGTCACAGGCAGCCCAAATATATTTTTTTGTCCCAAATTTTTTTGGAAAAGCCCACTGCCTATATAGACAGTATATGTCTTTCACGTTTTTCACTGTCCCTGCCTCAGCACTACTGGCCCTATACTATGTAAAATTACTGCAGACTGTTTCCCTCTGGACAGGATGACAGCAATGATGTAACGGGCAACGCAGAGCCAGGAAAGAATTTTGCGCAAGCCTGCTGTAACACTTAGCTGGCTGCGTATTAATTAGGACTACTACCCCCAGCAGAGACGCAGTACAGTCAGGACGGTCACAGGCAGCCCAAATATATTTTTTTGTCCCAAATTTTTTTGGAAAAGCCCACTGCCTATATAGGCAGTATATGTCTTTCACGTTTTTCACTGTCCCTGCCTCAGCACTACTGGCCCTATACTATGTAAAATTACTGCAGACTGAGGACGCAATGCTCTGCACGGCTGATATACAAAAAAAAAAAAAAAATGTGCAACACTGCAAAAAGCAGCCTCAACAGTACTGCACACGGTCAGATGTGGCCCTAAGAAGGACCGTTGGGGTTCTTGAAGCCTAAAATCACTCCTAACACTCTCCCTATAGCAGCACCAGCATCAGCAGCACTTTCCCTGAGCTATGTCAGAATGCATCTGTGGCGAGCTGCGGGAGGGGCCGATTTATATACTCGGGTGACACCTGATCTCGCCAGCCACTCACTGCAGGTGGGTGGTATAGGGCTTGAATGTCACAGGGGGAAGTTGTAATGCCTTCCCTGTCTTTCTATTGGCCAGAAAAGCGTGCTAACGTCTCAGAGATGAAAGTGAAAGTAACTCGAACATCGCGTGGTGCTCGCCTCGAGTAACGAGCATCTCGAACACGCTAATACTCGAACGAGTATCAAGCTCGGACGAGTACGTTCGCTCATCTCTAGTCAAGATATGCTATATGCAGCACATTTCCCTGATCAACCCAGTCAGTGATTCTGTCATAGAAGGAAATTAGATTAGTCTGGCACGACTTGTTTGTTACAAACCCAAGCTAGCTCTGGTTAATTACTCCATTCTCATCCAAGTACTTGCATAATCGGTGTTTAATAATTTTTCAAAGATATTTCCCAGTATAGAAGTCAGGCTCACAGGCCTGTAAGTCATTGGCTTTACCTTCTTCCTTTTTTTGAATAAGACAACCCCTCTAAAGGTACTTTTACAACCACACTCTGGATTGATTCATTGTATCTAAAGTTTAAAAAAATAGCAACCTTGCAAATAGTCTTGATTCAAGAAACAAGTTCTGCTGTTTTGTGTATGCAACTTATACAATTTATGTGTTTCTAATATTACAGACTAGAAACCCTATGTAAAATGTGATACCAAGTCACTTCAGGTAACAGAAGAGGGAGCAGATAGGAAAAAGTAAATTATGGCTGTAGAATCAGACTACACAATCATGACAAGTTGCTTTACTTTGGTAAAACTTTATCTCCCTGCTATTGTACCTTTCTTTAGAAATATATATAATCTATCAAACGTATTTCATTGTATGTCAACATGATGCAGCTTTAATTCTTTATGTTTTGGATTTAGACAGTAAAATGAGATTACTATTCTTAAAATCCGTTACACAATATATAATGCTACTAGAAAAAATATTATACAGCACAGTTTAATCTTAAGATTTAACTATTTTAAAGCATGCATTATGTATAAAAACTTTACATTGTCTTCATTTTACCAGTATACCCTTTGGACACAGCAGTGGATAAAATCAGATCAGATATACAGTATGAAACTTGTATTACATTACTGCATTACTTACTGCTAATGCATTCCTTGGCAAATAATACCTAATTATATAAGGATATTCTCTCACCTAAATGTGCTAACCGGAATAAGGACATCTTTAAAGGCTAGTCACAGAACAAAGAGAACATTAATATCTCAAAAATTTTAAAAAGCAACACAGAAAGTTTAACAATTTTAAATACAAGTATGAACAAAGCATTTTATCACTTGTTAAGGGCATGCCCATAGGGAATAATAGATTTGAAATAATTATTATGAAAAAAAGACATGAGTCAACCTAAATGAATGCAAAACACAGTTTTTAAATGATTTTATAATTATTTAAAGGAAAGATGGAATCCAACATCTACACTGAATTGTTACTTTATTAGAGACACCTGCCCTTTCAATATTGAAGCATCCCTGTATGGAAATTAGACGCAAAGTCCCCAAAGTGCAGTATAAAATGAAGGGATCAAGGTTTCCGTGGCTCAGCTTTAGTGTAAATCCTCATTAGAAAGCGAAAATGAAGCGATTCGAGCAACTTTGAATGAGGCCTGGTCATCGGTGCTAGACTAGCTGGAGCCAGTAAACACTGCCAATCCGGTAAGGTTTTCTTATGCAATGGTGTCAAAAGTATACAGAGAATGGCGTGATCAATGAAACAATCCAGCGAAAGGGGATCCTGTGGACGTAAACAACTCATTGAAGAAACAGATCAAAAGATGGTGTCAAGGATCCTTCTGACAAACAGAAGCTCCATAGTCAAGCAAATTGCAGCCACATGCAAAGCTGATGCTTCAGCATGCCAGACTAGCATGTCTGAACGCAGAACTCATTGTATCTTACCACAGATGGGCAATAATAGCAGAATACTAGTTGCAGGGTCATTGTTGTCTTAGAAAAACAGTAAGGCAAGACTCCAATGAAAAAAACAATGTAAAAATTGCATCACTAAGCTGTAGAGAAACATCACCTAGTCAAATGAATGCAGATTTCTATTGCACCGTGCTGATGAGAGAGACAGAAATTCCCACAAGAAACATGAATTGATGAACTCTTGTTGTTAGCTGTTGAAAGCAGGTCAATACCACCAAATAATTTGCAGAAACTGTAAAAAAGCTAGCCTGTCTACATGGGTCAATTATTCATATATAACAATTTCAACACCTAGTGGAATCTATACTACAATAAGCTACTGCAGTTCTGAAGGCCAAAGAAGGTCTAATGCACTGCATGACTCTAAAAAAGTAACCATTCTGTGCATATCACCCAAGTGAAAAGTAACTGCTCCTACATTATACCTGATTGTGTCATTTTTAATGGCAAGTTTCAACCAAATGCATCCAATAATCAGAGATCCATCTTTTGATTTTTTCCACTTATCGGTGCAGAATTGCTTTAATTCAACAACATTGGGGGGGGGGGGGGCTTTGAAGCATGAACTGCCATTTAAGGTTTTGCCTTAGCATGTAAACTCAGTAGACTGTTACCACAAGGTTTAAAGAGAACCTGTCACCAAGTTCAGGCAGCATGAATCCAGGACAGATTTGCACAGTGTCCTTGTGTATGTATTATTCTGAAATGCTGCATATTTCAGAAATAACACACTTTAAAGTTTGACTGGGAATGGAGCTCTGAGTCAGAGACACGAGTTGCTTTGGCCTCTCATCTCCCACATGATGTAAACTGACAGCTTTCTCCCTATACACAAGCACAGAGAGAATTATCAGTGTATATGTTGCGGACAGAGAGAGCCCGATGCGGCCCGCCTCTTTAACTTGGAGATCCACTCGCAGTCAAACTTTAAAGTGCTACCATGCTACAGTGTTTCAGAATAACACATACACAGGGCAATGAGCATATCCATCCTGGGTTCATGCTGTTCATGGTTTGGGCAATATGAACCTTGTGACAGGTTCCTTTAATTATGTTTTAGCTACTCAGAGGTGGGCTTGCTTTTGTGCTTCCAATGGTTGTCTTCCTGCATAACTTATAGAGCTTTAACTTCAATTCAAGGACTAATATTCTCCTTCAAAATTTATGTCAAGTTGTCCTGGCCGGAAAGCAACAGAGCATTTTAACACTTCCACTTCCCTGTTTGACTATTAATATGATGATCATAATATGAAATGTCTCAGGATTCAAACCGGCAACCTCCTGCACCCTCTGATTCTTAGTCTCATATTCCTTGTCCTTGTCTCCAGTTCCTTGTTCCTGGTTCTGTGTCTCCCCTGACTAGTTCCCATGTCTTGTTACTTCCTCAATTAGCTATCTATATAAACCTGGCCCTGCCACTCCCTCCTTGCGTGATTATTCTGCTTCACAGCACTGTTCGGTCAAGCTGCACGTTACCTGCTCCTCCACTATTTCTGCAAGACTATCCAATAACAACTCCTGGCTTCCATCTGACTACGCTTTCTGCCTCAACCATTGTACTGCAACTGTGACTACCCAATAACAAATCCTGGCTTCTATTTGACTATGCTTCTGCCTCATCCAATGTACTGCAACTGTGACTTACTGCTGATGATCTCCAGCTTTTTCGTGACTACTCTCCGGTCCCGCACAATTACTACACCCATGGCTACTATCCAGCGCCGGTAAGACATTACAAAATGTTGTGATTTTTCCTACTTGTAAAAAGGACTTTGCATCTGCTAAAAAGTTCCAAAAGACTTGTGGCTTGATCTGGAGAGTGAGGGAGTAGCCTTTATGGTCCTTTTGGTTAGCAGTGGTTTTCTCATTGCAATACTCCCATGGATACCATTTAGTAATGGTAACCCTACTAACAGGCCCTGACTGTCAAGCTGCCTGACTGGGTAGCTTTCAGATGGGTTAGGATTAGAGATGAGCGAGCGTACTCGGAAAAGCACTACTCGCTCGAGTAATTTGCTTTATCCGAGTATCGCTGTGCTCGTCCCTGAAGATTCGGGTGCCGGCACGGAGCGGGGAGCTGCAGGGGAGAGCGGGGAGGAACGGAGGGGAGATCTTTCTCTCCCTCTCTCCCGCCCGCTCTTCCATGCTCCCCGCTGCGACTCACCTGTCAGCCGCAGCGGCACCCGAATCTTCAGGGACGAGCACAGCGATACTCGGATAAAGCAAATTACTCGAGCGAGTAGTGCTTTTCTGAGTACGCTCGCTCATCTCTAGTTAGGATGCCTTATTTCTCAATGGGCTGCTGCCTGACAATCCCAGCTCTTATGACATTGTTGTTGCGAAAAGTTCCTAGTGATCGCAGCCAACAGCACAAGTTTCTCGGCATCTGCATGAGACATCTGAGGATTCTTTGTGCAAGTAGAGCTAATGTTGTCTCTGCCTGCGACCATGTTAACTCCACCAATCCAAATCCTGCATTACTTGCACCCACAGCTGTTCCTCAAGTCTTGCCAGAAGAGTCACACCACCATTCTTCCAGTTCTGCAGGCTCCTCTCATGTATTTTCTCAGCTGGCTTCCACCTCATCCTCCAAGCTTCTCTGGTCTTTTTCACGAGCTCGCTTTGTCCAGTCCTTCAGATTCCTTTGGTCTTCTTCCTAAGCGGGTTCCCACCTGTAAGTTCACATTGCTCCCTGCAGTAGTGACTTTGTGTGGGTAACTCTTGAGAGCCCTTATGCCTTCTGGACATCAGTCCCTTATGCCTTCTGGATGTCTGTGACCTAGATGTCTATGCCACAGGTGGATATAATCCTTGTCTTCATGTGTACAGAGTCTCACCTTTTCTTTGAGATTATATAAATACTCACTTTCCTTTGTTCTGGCTATCACCCTCTTGTCGTGAAGGGAAGATACATTCATCACCTTAAAATCTTACAGTGAGTCCTGTAGTTGTTATGCATTTCACAGATGACAACTCTCCTATAGACTTACAACTCCCAGTCATTGTTAAAAGGCTTGTTTAAAAAGTCTAACATTGACTTACAGGAATGCTGCCTTTCAATAGGTGGGGCTGCAGAGGTATTATTTTATCTTCCCTATTTGCATATTTCCCAGAGGAGGATGGATGGCCTTATAAGTCTCCTCACACATCTTCTAGGTGCTATCCTTGAGCAGAAACTATACCCTTCCTGACCCACATCTATAGGCCTCTCACTAGCCAAGCCAGAAACTTACTGCTTACTGATGATGGACAATTACCCCGAAACAGCTGTCTGTGCATGGTTATTCTGCCATTGGCTTACAATTCCCAGTCATTGTTATACGAGTTAAAAAATTAGACATTGACTTGCAGGAATGCTGCCTTCCAATATGTCGCGCTGCAAAGTATTGTTCCATTTTCTTATTTACACCTGTATAAAACGAGGATACAGAAAGAATAGAAAATTACTTTCTAACAACAAAGAAACTGTTACCATACCAGAAGAACTACTAAGCACATAACAAGCATTAGCAGTTAACACAGTACATCTACTGTCATTTCAATATAGTTCCACCCTCAGTTCTTCAGGGGCCTCATGTGGCAGGTTGCAAGTTCAATCTCCGCTTGGTTCAGGTAACTAGCTCAAGGTTGACTTAGCCATCCTTCCGAGGTCAGTAAAATGAGCACCCAGCTTGCTGTGGGGGTAATAAATAAATTACCTGAAATTACTGCTGAATAGGTTAGTACTATACAAATAACAAGTCCCTTTCCCCCTCTAAGTTCAGTTTCTTTGCTAGCTTAAAAAATCTGTATCTGTTTCTAGTACTCCAACACTTATCAATTCAGGCTTTCACTACAGATGCTCAATCTGTCTAGACTCTAGCAACTCATTTCTTGGCTGTTCTATTCAATCTATGGGGCTATATTCTTAATTGTACCTACAGGCAGCTGCTAGGATTCGCATTATTTGCCTAACATTCGTCCCGTCTAAAAGGGCCTTTAGATACATGCACTCATATATTCAGCACTCAGGGTACAACAGTGCCATAGGCAAAGAATCTTGGCATATAACTGAGCAGAATTCAAGTCTCAATCACTATTATGTATATGATAGTTCTGATAACTATGGAAAGCACTTTATAACCAGAATTCAACAGCCTCTGAATAGTCTCTGTATCTCTCTGGATCATTAGTAACATACATCAGGTTATCCTTTCCATTTTTACAGATACCTGTGGCAACACTCTCCACTTTCTCTAGGCTCTGTTGCAGTTCTCATGCTCGTCCTGGTCACTGTTGAGGCCTGCAGTATCAGGCCAGCTCACAGTCTGTCGTGCTTTCCTGCACTGTAGCTGCCTTGTTCTGTGCCACACTACTCGAGGCACTGACAACCCCTTTTCTGGCAACTGTCTGGTGCTGTAGAGATGCTGCAGGGAACACCGAGTGGCTGGATTACACCACTTCACTCTACAGACCATGGATCTCAGGATTTCCCACAGATACACACACTGCTACAGTAGTTTTTATCACACAAGAACACTTCTTCCCACTCTTTCTCTGGCCATCCTGACCAGGACTTCTGGAGCCTCTGTTGTAGGTAACATTTACAACTAATCTCAGCACTGCAGAACTACTTTTGTGTGTTATATATTTTCTAAATTAACCAAAATATCAATTATTGCAATACAATGGACACAGAAATCCAAGTAATTCAGATGGGTTAATTTATTTTTCTTGCATCAGTTTAAAAAAAAAACGTGTACCTTCATTTTCCAATATGTACAGATACATGAATTATTGGTGTTAGAAATATGCAAAATCTACTGAGCAAGATGAGTAAAATATTTAGTTCTGACAGTTAATCCTCATTTTCCAAAGGTTGATTACATATATAATAGTCCATAATTGATTTAAGTATTAATTAATTATACAGAATTTTCCATTGCAGTATATAGATGATCAAATCTGAGGTTATTTTGTTGGAGAAAAAGAATGTGCAAAGGTCATTTTATTAATATTGTGACAACTTGGGGGATGTCAGCCCAAAGGATCACCATTTTTATGGGTAAGGCAGTTGGCACACACTTGGAATGCACCCCCAAGATGCTGGATTCTAGTTCAAACTGGTTACACAAACTTTTATTAGGCTTCTTCACAGCAATGCACACAATTTATTTTGCACACTACAGTGCAAAAAATTAATCCTAGCTAAACACATCCTGTGTAATCATCGTTGGCAAAGTTCAATCGTTGCAATAAAAAACGTTCCTGTTGCCGACTGCAGCACTGATCATGAACTCCTTGCAGCTAAGATCAAATTCCGTTGCATCAAGAAAGGTGCTCCATTGAGAAAATTCAACATGTCTAAAATCCCCCATCATACACTATTGAGGTAGCAAACCGATTCGAACTGCTTGACACATCAGAAAATCATCCAGGGAACTATGGCACGATATACAGTCCACAGTTATGGAAACAGTCAGTAAGCATCTTGCCTATAAGAAGCAGGAAAAATGACGCTATTAGTTGTCGGAGCAAGCCCTCAGAATAGCTGAGAAAAGGAGAGCAGCAAAGGTGGCCGGCAACTAAAATGAAGTTCATCAACTAAATGCCAATTTTCAGTGAGCAGCAAGGAAAGACAAGCAAATGGACTGGAATGAGTGTTGCAAACAACTCGAAGCAGAAGCCATGACAGGCCATATGCGAAGCCTATTCTCACAGGTCAAGATGGACCAAAAACCTTTCATGGTATGTAACGGCACAATCAAAAGCAAAAATGGGAAGGAACTGAAGGACAACAGAGTATCAAGGGTAGGTGAAGGGAATACACAGAAGAACTTTTTGCCTGCAGCTATGTATCTGGACATTGTATGAGGTAGCACCTATGGACTTGAAGGCCCCCATTCTGGAGTCAGAAGTCGTTATGGCAATGAAACAACTAGCCAAAAACAAAGCACCAGGCATAGATAACATACCAGACTGCTTTGGCTCCATTAACTGAGCGATACTCTATTAAAGTTTTAGCACCCAACACTTGTTCAGTGTAAAAGGGCCCTTAGACTAGACATATTTAAAATTCACTAGATTTATCACGGTGGATGATAAATCTGATGTATCTTTAGACACCTTTGTCTAACTTAATACCACTTATTAGTTGGCTTAGTTTGCACCATTTTTATGCCACTCTTCCCCTATCCTGACCTTAACTTGTTTATTGACCATGTTTAAACTGTCTGCTGCTTCCCCTGACCCTTAGTGAACTTTGCCTGTCCTGACCTCAGCTTTGTTTTATGACCACTTCTTTTCTTTGCCCCTCCAATAGTGTCACAGTAATCCTAACCACTTTGCATCAGCTGCCACATAACCAAGACTATTTCTGGGGTAATGATCTGCAGTTCACTGCAGCTAAGACCAGATCTTGATTGGTGGGGTTAAAAGGGTGAAAACCAGGGGACTTCAGGTACTACCCCCAGCTCTAGTTCTAAGGCAAATTGGTTTTGTGATATTGTGGGTCCACATCCGCTGTTTTGATACAAGTGTTGTATTTTTTTCTGCACAAGCAGACCTCTCTGTATCGTATACTCATTGCTATCTATTTTATATTCTGCGTGTCTGTCACATAACAGTAGAACTGTTGAGTAAGCCATCTTTAATTCATCAGTAACAAAGCTCAGATGATTTTTCTTCATTATTTCACTGGGCTTTTAATAGAGAAATGCATTGATGGTTATAGCTTAATTGGAACAAACTATGGTAATGGTCTCATAGAGCCTCATACCAATAATTTTCTGCTGAAGTTGAGTTTGCTGAGCATATCATTCATCATCATAACCAGCAAGCATTCTTAGGAAAGACTAGAATATTTTCCTGGATGAACTATTCATAGTCCACAGACATTTAAAATTTATATTATCAACTTTACATCTAGAGTTTTAATTACTATGTGCTTACTAGTTAAATTGCAGAATGCGTGTTTGTACAATGATTTGTTTTAATTCAGCCAAATTAATTTTGCACAGTCAGTTTTATATGGCTTTGCTTATGGATTGACAGCAGGGTTCTGTTTGTTTATGCTGCCTTGGGCCTTTTCGAATGAATTCATTCTAAAATAGTAATTGTGCACCCTGCATACTCGTGACGCATTGTCTTACAATCATTTTGATTGGATCAACAGGCAGCTGGCACATAGAAACCACAAAATCAGAGATTTAATATAAAGTATTTTCCTCTTTCTAGCACTGTATAGAGAAACACTTGTTACTATATGTAAAAATGAACAATCCCAATTGTATTTAATCCACAATATCGAGATCTATTTAAAAAATATACCAATTATATTGATATAAATATAATAGAATAATCTTGGAGCTAAAATGTAGAAGAGTCATTTCCGTACATGAAAATCTCTCCTGTATAATGCGACAAAGCGATGCCTTTGATTTCAATAGATTAGTTTAGATGAACGTGTTTTTGCCGCACAAAATCTTCGTCCGAGAAAAGATAGGATCTGCCCTATCTTTATCTGTGTTATGCAGAAAGCTGCCATAGATGTCCAGGCAGCTTAAAAAAGGGGGGAGGAAAGGAAGTAAGGCCTCACGTCCATGGGCAGGGCGGATTCCGCATGCGGTGCGGGAGCACGCAGCGGAATCCGACCTTGCCCGCGGCCGGTGGCCCTGTGTACCTGTCCGGGTCTTCACTCTTCTCTACTGTGGATGTGTGCGGAAGTGCCAAACGGTGCCCCAGTGCACATGTGTAGGGGAGGTTTTTTCCTTTCAAACTCCTACTTTGCCGCAGAATCTACGCCCCGTCCACGATTCAGTTGCGGACGGGCCATGGATCAAATGGCATCCATTGAAGTCAGCACAGAATCCACGCTAAAATGGAGCATGCTGTGATTTGTTTTCTGCATGCAGAATCTGGAGAACAAATCCGCATGCTTTAATTCATGTGTGGACGCTTATGTTTCTCTATGGGCAGTTTGAACTGCAGATCGTCTCTGCGGTTACCCCACGCGGATCCTGCAATCCAAATCTGCTCGTGGACATCGGGCCTTACCCTGCGTACAATGGAGGGAAAAGAAGACAGCTAGCACTAATTTGGCATTGAATTGCTATTCTATTCCAAGGGAAGGGTGTAACACGTTAGCATGTGAACGGGTATTTTGGTAGGGAAAATAACTGATCTATCTCATTTAGACCATATGTTTAACATATATTTGTATAGCAAGAAAAATATTTAAATGCTCTAATTTTACTGAAAGATCTTATGGGGCAAAGAAATATGACATCTTTTTTTGTCTTAAACTTGACTAGTTTCCGTTTATTTTAACCCCTCAAGGACACGGCCCTCTTTCTTGTTTCAAATTTTTGGTTATTCCTCCCCACTTTCTAAAAATCATAACTCTTTTATTTTTCCATCGACGTTGCTGTCTGAGGGCTTACTTTTTGCAGAACGAGCTGTATTTTTCAATGGTGCTATTTAATGTCCCATATAATGTAGTGAAAAACTTAAAATAGAAATAAGACTCAATTCCAGTCTCTTTGGAGATCAGACTTTTACAGTTGCGGCAATACCACATATGTCTTTGTTTTCAGTATGGTATATATAGTATGTCTGCTGATATTGTGGCCTGTCTTAATAGATAGAAATACATAACAGCCCTGGGGGCCTTCAAGGGTGTTAAAGCATTGACAGCCACAATCAGCTGATCATGGCTGTATCAGGCAGGTGTCAGCTGCAAAAGACAGCTTATACCGGTCATGTATGAAGCTGAATCAGCTCCCGATCCTGCTCCATAGAAACCCTGCACACCCAGAATCTATGGTAGTAGTAAAAATAATAATCTTTAGTTATACACTGCTAACATATTCTGCAGCACTTTACAAATTGGAGGGTAGATAGTTAGAGACAATGTTAGACATTACATACAGCATTAAACAATTCAAACAGTGGCGGTAAGGGCACTGCGGCCGAAAACGAAAGTAAAATCGGGGCAAAGCACCGTGCAGAACGCACTTTCCCATGTTCATGCATGAGAGCGGCCTTACTGACACGGGCATACATTTTTCTATTGCCCAAAGCATGTTTTATAGTCCCAGTCTTTTGCTCTGGGTTTCAGATGTGCTTATTACTTCATTAGGCAATTGTCTTGTTTAGAACAGTGAATAAATAAGTGGCAGTAATAAAACAAAAAAAGTAAGTTTTTGAATGGGGGATGTTCAGTTTGTATAAATAGAGATCCACCTCGCACTCCTTTGAATTATTTACAACCTAGACTTAGGTGACTAATGTGACACTCTACTCCAAGTGATGAAACCCCCTGCACCACTAACTCCTGTGATAAAAGATCTTAGCCAGTTCAAAGAGTAAGGGCTCTTTCCCACAAGTAAATATTGACCGCCGTTTTCACGGCCGACCGATATATGCTACCATGTGATGCAGGGGCTCGGCATATATGCTGTCAGGCAGAGGAAGACAGCGTAGCGCTGCTACGCTGTCTTCCCCTTCCCTCACCTTGCCGCCTCCTTACTCCTCCCCTCCAGCTATTTGTAATGGGAGGGGGCGGAACGGGGTCAGAGCTAAGCTCCTGCCCCCCTCCCCACCTGTTGTCTGCAGCCAGCAAGGGGAAGGGGGGGCTTAGCTCCACCCCCTCCCATTGCAAACAGCTGGAGGGGGGGGGGGGAGAGGAGGAAACAAAGGGAAGGGAGTTTAACAGTCATGCTGCTAAACTCCCTCCCACCTTCCTTCTCTGGACACTCTCATTGGCAGAGAAAACGGCGCTGATATACGCTCGTGTGAATAAGCCCTAATAATGCACATATACGGAGAGCTAACAACTCCAACACCAATCCTGTGTTAACATAAACTCCATGGTGAAATCAAATGTGTTTCATGGACTCTCTCTTTACTTGGCTTAAAGCATCCCTCGACCCATCTGTAAAGTATTCATTTTTATAGAATGAAAAACGTGCTTGTTTCTAACTCTATCAAAATCAGCTGGCACCATCGCTTTTCCATTGTATACTATATTATCTAAGGAGCAAGTTAGAAAATTTGTCATTGCTACATTTCTTTTGGGGCTTTATACATTCCATTAGTCATATACATTCACCTGTATATTATAGAAATAACTCAACTTTTCAAAAACAAAGTGCAACAATCTTGGATTTATTTACCCAGTTTACCCAGTATAGTCTGTCTTTTAGTACCCAAGGGAAATTCTTCACAAATGACAAAATGATAACATTGCTTTGTATTCAGGAAAGGCATCATGCTGAGAGAGCATCAAAGGTTTATGACTGCTTCCAAAAAGGTATCACTTTGATACAACAGCTAACAGCAGCACAATCTGCTTACTGCAGAGAAAATAAAATGAATAGTTTCACCCAGTGTGACACAATGCATTTACTCCTCAGTTCATTTCACCTCCACTGTTCAAGCCATATTATTCTGCATACATTTTTTTATTTAAATTCGCCTTGTTTTCATTTTATTTTATAAAGAAGATTTACCTAATAAGCACGGGCATAGCATGGGCCCGGGTGCAAGAAGTTCAGCTTACTACTGCTTTTCAAGGCTGCTGGCTGTGATCAGCTCGAAATATTCTGTAGCATCGCTGGGTAACTTAAGTGGCCCAAGAATACAGTACTAACAGCAAGGGACATTATTATAATTTTAAAAGATTAAGGGCCCCAGCGCATGCCTCACTCCCCAGGAAAAGAGAAGAAAAAAAAAAAAACACAAAAACATATCTGTTAGAAAACTGATCACAGGTGAAGCCTTCTTTGATCAGCATCATCCACTCTTTGGTTTTCTTCTTTTGGACCATTATGACATCTTCCTGCCACCACTTAACTCTGCATGCTCTGCCTATCCAGCCACTATTAACTCCTCTGGAAAAGAAAGAAGCAATGTCATATGTTTTATAGTGCAATTATGTGACTTAACCTCTGTTACTTGAAGCAGCGTGGGCAAGGGAAGAGCTGAGCTACGCTGTGCAGGAAGTCATATAGCCCAACTGACACACAACTGCACTATAAACTTAGTGAAGGAGTGACACTGAGTTCTGGTGGATGGAAATACAGGAGTGCTGAGGTGGATTGGGCACTACAGCTTTAGTATATGTGGCGAGGAGGCCCCCATGCTTGTGGGGGGGGGGGGCAGGTCACAATTGTGACCATTGCGACCCCTATAGTTATACCATTGCTAATAAGGATGTAATATGCATAGTCCAAACACAACATAGAGTATACTGTACTCATGAAAAGTGAAGGTACAGGATTTGAAGGTCCCCTAAATACATAAATTAAAATTCTGTTACGATAAATGCATTCTATTATGTTAGGTGACATATTAAAAAGTTAATTCTGTGCCTTATTCAATTTTCTTGGTTTACATTGTTGTGCCCAAAGAGTGTTCCATATAGTGTTTGTTTTTTCTTAATATTCATCAGTAAATTATGGATGTGTCTAACAAGTAATACCTAATCCTCTCAAGGAGGTATAGACCGTCACAATTGGATTCCCAGACCTTGAACCCTGATGTATTTACAGAATGGTGGCAAGTGCCATCATGCAGAGGTATGGTCAGGATACCCAATGGTCAATACCAGAAAGTAGTGCAAGTCAGGCATAAGTAACAGTGGTGACCAAGCTATAGTCAAAATAATGACCCAATGATGATGCACAGAGGAATGACTGTAAGGTACCGGGCATAAATCCAAAAAGCAATAGGAATTGTGTATTTAGGATACAGAAAATTTGCGACTAGGATCAGGACAAAAATATATACGCATAGCACATAGGTCAACAACACAAATCTGAGCATAGTTTGGAGAGCCATATTTGTATAATCCCTTGAGGACATGGTCTATTTTGGGCTTAAGAACACAATGATTTTTTTGGGAGATTTTCATCTCCACTTTTTTATTTTTCTGTCGACATGGCCATACAAGGGCATGTTTTTTGCATAACAAATTGTAGTTTGTATTGGTAGCATTTACGAGATATTTTTTGAAGAGGAGGGAGAAAACCTACTTTAACCCCTTAGTGACGGCGCTATCGTAAAACTACGTCCTGCTGTTGCAGGACGTGTATGGAGGGAGGTAGCGCCGCTATCTCCCTCCATACAGCGCGGGCGTGAGCTGTTTATTACAGCTGACACCCGCGGGCAATAGCCGCGCTCGGCCGTTCATCCGATCGCGGCTATTAACCCTTTAAATGCCGCTGTCAATTCTGACAGCGGCATTTAAATCCCCCGAACGCTGTTTGGGGGTCCCGCACGCCCCCCCCCCCCCCACGCGGTGAGATCGGGGGAGCAGTGCAGGTGTCATGGCAGCCGGGGGCCTAATGAATGGCCCCAGGGCTGCCTTAGCCGACTGCCTATCAAGCCATCCACACAGGGTGGCCTGATAGACTGCCTGTAAAAAAGCAGTATAACATAATGCTATAGCATTACGTCATACTGCAGGAGCGATCAAAGCATTGCATGTTAAAGTCCCCCAGGGGGACTTCAAAGTAAAGTAAGAAAAAAGATCAATATAGTTTTTTAAATTGTAAAAAAAGAAAAAGTTATAAAAGTTTAAATCATCTCCCTTTTGCCATATCAATTATTAAAAAAATCTAAATCATAAAATAAAAATATGTATTTGGTATAGCCGCGTCCGTAAAAGTTCGATCTATCAAAGTAGGGCATTATTTTTCCTGCACGGTGAACATCGTCCGAAAAAAAAATAAAGAACGCCAGAAATACACTTTTTTAGTTACCCTGTCTTCCAGAAAAAATGGAATAAAAAGTGATCAAAAAGCTGTATGTATTCCAAATTAATACTATCGGAAACTACAGGACATCCCGCAAAAACTGAGCCCTTGCACAACTACGTTGAAAGAAAAATAAAAAAAGTTATTGCGCGCACAAAATAACCGCAGAAAATAATTGAATAAAATTAAATATCTTAAAAAAAAATACAAGTACTACAGCAAGAAAAAAACTAATATAACTTTGGTATCGTAGTAATCATACTGACCCATAGAATAAAAATATCAGGTCATTTTTGTTGCAGTTTGTGCGCCGTAGAAACAGGACGCACCGAAAGATGGTGAAATGTCGTTTTTTTTTTCCATTTCTCTCCGCTAAGAATTTTTTAAAAGTTTTTTAATAAATTATATGGTACAATAAATAGTGCCATTGAAAAATACAACTCGTCCCGCAAAAAACAAGCCCTCATACAGCGACGTCGATGGATAAATAAAGGAGCTACGATTTTTTAGAAGGGAGTAGGAAAAAACAAAAATGGAAAAAAGTAAAAAAGCTCCGTCACTAAGGAGTTAATACTGCCATTTATTTTTTTAACAGCGTTAATCATGTATGATACATTTTCTTCCATGTTGGTATGGTTATGGCAATACCAAAATTATATATATATATAAGGTTATTACATATATATATATATATATATATATATAGTAATTATTAGAGATGAGCAAGCACCAAAATGCTCGGGTGCTCGTTGCTCGAGTCGAACTTTCCGCGATGCTCGAGGGTTCGTTTCGAGTAACGAGCCCCATTGAAGTCAATGGGCGACTCAATCATTTTTGTATATCGCTGATGCTCTCTAAGGTTTTCATTGGTGAAAATCTGCAAAACCCAAGAAAGTGATGGAAACGACACAGAAATGGATAGGGCAGGCGAGGGGCAACATGCTGGGCTGCATTTCAGGTTCCCAGGTCCCACTATTAAGCCACAATAGCGGCAAGAGCGGGCCCCCCCCCCTAACAATTTTTACTTTGTACAAACCGTCATTAGTAAGCCACACCTTAGCTAAGCACCGCACTACCTCCAACTAAGCACAAGCACTGCCTGCGGGACACACCGCTGCCACTTCTCCTGGGTTACATGCTGCCCAACCCCCCCACACGAACCAGTGTCCACAGCCCACACCAAAGTGTCCCTGCGCAGCCTTCAGCTGCCCTCATGCCACACGCTGGCCTCATAGCCACACCACCCTCATGTCTATTTATAAGTGCGTCAGCCATGAAGAGGAACCGGAGGCACACACTGAAGAGGGTTGGCAAGGCCAGGTAGCGACCCTCTTTAAAAGAGGCAGGGCGATAGCCCACAATACTGTACAGAAGCAATGAGAAATCCAATCCTGTGCCACCGCCGTCAGGAGCTGCAAACATGGGCATAGCAATGGGGAATCCATGTGCCCACACAGTATTCATTCTGTCAAGGTGTCGCATAGCTTAATCGACACTGCAAGGGGAAAGCTATCTGCGCTCTGCCCCCATACGCAAGTCAGTCAGTGTCTTTGTGCCAGACAGGTCAAACACCGTAATGGGAACTAAGTTTGCACCAACAGCATAGGTGGGTCCTAGGAAACCGAAGACATGAACAAAAAATTGATCTGAGCGGCCAAACATGGCAGACTTGCACCGCGCCCACGACATAGGCCCCGTCCACAGCTTCAGCAATCCTAGGCAGGAAGCGGACTTTCACTGCACCCAGGACATAGGCCTCTGCACAAACCCTCAGCAATCACGGGCCTACAGCGGACTCCAGTGCTAGCATAGCTGTGCACGTCTCATTAGCGCTGTATTGCTCCTGTAGTTTGTCCCAATGCAGTGCCCCGGATAGTAGAGCTAACGTCAGATTAAATACAGGTGGGCTTCGGCCCACATTGCATGCCCCAGTCTGACCGGGGTTTTTTATAAATAATCACAGGCAGGTACAACTCCACAATGGGAATTCCGTGTGCACCCACAGCATGTGTGGCTCCCTGGAACCCACCGGCGGTACATTAATATATGCCATTGCAGTGCCCTGGACAGCAGAGCTAACATCAGATTAAATGCAGGTGGGCTTCAGCCCACACTGCATGTCCTAGTCAGACTGGGGTTCTTTATAAGTAGACACAGGCAGGTACAACTCCGTGTGGACCGACAGCATGGGTGGGTCCCAGGAAGCCTCCGGCGGTACATAAATAAATCCCATTGCATTGCCCAGCACAGCTGAGGTAACTTCAGATTAAATGCAGGTGGGCTTTGGCCCACACTGCATGCCCCAAACTGACCGGGGTTTTTAATACATAGACACAGGCAGGTACAAATCCCCTATGTGAAGTCCCTGTGGATCCACAGCATGGGTGGCTCCCCGGAACCCACCGGCGGTACATAAATATATCCCATTGCAGTGCCCTGGACAGCAGAGCTAACGACAGATTAAATGCAGGTGGGCTTCGGCCCACACTGCAAGCCACAGTCAGACTGGGGTTCTTTATAAGTAGACACATGCAGTTACAACTCCGTGTGGACCTACAGCATGGGTGGGTCCCAGGAAGCCACCGGAGGTACATAAATATATCCCATTGCATTGCCCAGCATAGCTGAGGTAACGTTAGATTAAATGCAGGTGGGCTTCACAAACCCCTGTAGTATTTCATTGACAGCAGTGAGGACAGACCCCACTAACATTTCATTTGCAGCAGTATACACAGACCCCAGTAACATTTCAGTAATATCAGTATAGACAGACCCCAGTAACAGTTCAGTAGTATAAGTCTAGACAGACCCCAGTAACATTTCAGTTCCAGCAGTATTGACAGACCCCAGTAACATTTCAGTAGTATCAGTTGCGACATGCCCCAGTCACATTTCAGTTCCAGCAGTGCAGACAGACCCCAGTAACAGTAACGTTGAAGCAGTATGCGCAAAGCAGCAGATTCAAATTTCCCTGGCAGCAGTGTAGGGAGAGCACAGCATTTGTAACTTTTCAGTAGTAGCAGTATAGTCAGACCCCAGTAACACTTACGTAGAAGCAGTATGGGCAAAGCAGCAGATAAACATTTCCCTGGCAGCAGTGTAGGGAGAGCATAGTATTGGTAAGATTTCAATAGTAGCAGTATAGACAGTCCCCAGTAAGATTTACGTCGAAGCAATATGAGCAAAGCAGCAGATTCACATTTCCCTGGCAGGAGTGTAGGGAGAGCATTGTATTGGTAAGATTTCAGTAGTAACAGTATAGACAGGCCCCAGTAACATTAACGTAGAAGCAGTAGGGACAAAGCAGCAGATTCACATTTCCCTGGCAGCAGTGTAGGGAGAGCACAGCATTTGTAACATTTCAGTAGTAGCAGTATAGTCAGACCCCAGTAACAGTAACGTAGAAGCAGTATGGGCAAAGCAGCAGATTCACATTTCCCTGGCAGCAGTGTAGGGAGAGCACAGCATTTGTAACATTTCAGTAGTAGCAGTACAGTCAGACCCCAGTAACAGTAACGTAGAAGCAGTATGGGCAAAGCAGCAGATTCACATTTCCCTGGCAGCAGTGTAGGGAGAGCACAGCATTTGTAACATTTCAGTAGTAGCAGTATAGTCAGACCCCAGTAACAGTAACGTAGAAGCAGTATGGGCAAAGCAGCAGATTCACATTTCCCTGGCAGCAGTGTAGGGAGAGCATAGTATTGATAAGATTTCAGTAGTAGCAGTATAGACAGGCCCCAGTAACATTAACGTAGAAGCAGTATGGGCAGAGCCCACTATTAGTTACATTTCTGTTATAGCAGTATAGACCTGCCCCAGTAACATTTCCGTTGAAGCATTACGGGCAGAGCCCAGTATTAGTAAAATTACAGTAGTAACAGTATACACCAACCAAGGTAACATTTCAGGAGCAGAAGTATCGGCAGACCGAAGTAACATTTCTGTTGCTGAAGTATAGTCAGACCCCTGTAGCATTACTGTGGCAGAAGTATAGGTAGGCAGAACAGAGTTACATTTCTGTAGCAAAAGTGTAGGCCAACCCCAGATACAGTGGTGTACCATGAGTGCAGGCGAAGCCCATAAAAATTACTTGGATTACATTGTAGGCGAGGGCCCGAAAAATTGGTGTACCGACAGTACAAATGTACCCCAGAAAAATTGCCCATGCCCAACCCAGAGGGCAGGTGAAACCCATTAATCACTTAGCGTACTGTGGCTTAATTTTTAACTAGGCCTGGAGGCAGCCCAGTCTAAAAAACAATTGGTTCAGGTGGAAGTTTCAATACTTTAATGAGAATTGAAACAGATAAATATTATTTAGAACAGTTATATGAGCCTTTAGGCTCACAGAAAAATTGCCCGTTCGCGGTGATTACGAGAGGTTTCAGGAGGAGGAGTCGGAGGAGGAGGACGAATATCATACACAGATTGACAAAGGTCTTGAGGTAGCGCTGCTGTCCACTGGTGGAGAAGAGAAGTCTGGGGAAATCCAGGCTTTGTTCATCTTTATGAGTGTAAGCCTGTCGGCGCTGTCAGTTGACAGGCGAGTACGCTTGTCCGTGATGATTCCCCCAGCTGCACTAAACACCCTCTCTGACAAGACGCTAGCTGCAGGGCACGCCAACACCTCCAGGGCATACAGCGCGAGTTCGGGCCACGTGTCCAGCTTTGACACCCAGTAGTTGTACAGAGCAGAGGCGTCACGGAGGACAGTGGTACAATCGGCTGCGTACTCCCTCACCATCTTCTTACAGTGCTCCCTCCAACTCAGCCTGGACTGGGGAGGTGTGAGACAGTCTGGCTGGGGAGCCATAAAGCTGGCAAAGGCCTTGGAGAGTGTTCCCCTGCCTGCGCTGAACATGCTGCCTGATCTCCGCGCCTCCCCTTCTACTTGGCCCTCGGAACTGCGCCTTCTGCCACTAGCGCTGTCAGATGGGAAGTTTACCATCAGTTTGTCCACCAAGGCCCTGTGGTATTGCATCACTCTCAAACCCCTTTCCTCTTCGGGAATGAGAGTGGAAAGGTTATCCTTATAGCGTGGGTCAAGCAGTGTGTACACCCAGTAATCCGTAGTGGCCAGAATGCGTCTAACACGAGGGTCACGAGAAAGGCATGCTAACATAAAGTCACCCATGTGTGCCAGGGTACCTGTTTGCAACATATGGCTGTCCTCACTAGGAAGATCGCTTTGAGTATCCTCCTCCTCCTCAGGCCATACACGGTGAATGGATGAGAGGCAAGCAGCATGGGTACCCTCTGCAGTGGGCCCAGCTGTCTCTTCCTCCACAGGCTCCTCCCCCTCCTCCTCCTCCTCCTCCACGCGCTGAGATATAGACATGAGGGTGCTCTGACTATCCAGCGACATACTGTCTTCCCCGCCTCCGTTTCTGCCCACAAAGCATCAGCCTTTATGCTTTGCAGGGAACTTCTCAAGAGGCATAGCAGGGGAATGGTGACGCTAATGATTGCAGCATCGCCGCTCACCATCAGGGTGGACTCCTCAAAGTTTCCAAGGACCTGGCAGATATCTGCCATCCAGGCCCACTCCTCTGTAAAGAATTGAGGAGGCTGACTCCCACTTCGCCGCCCATGTTGGAGTTGGTATTCCACTATAGCTCTACGCTGCTCATACAGCCGGGACAACATGTGAAGTGTAGAGTTCCACCATGTGGGCACGTCGCAAAGCAGTCGGTGCACTGGCAGATTAAAGCGATGTTGCAGGGTGCGCAGGGTGGCAGCGACCGTGTTGGACTTGTGGAAATGTGCGCTGAGCCGGCGCACCTTGCCGAGGAGGTCTGACAAGTGTGGGTAGCCTTTCAGAAACCGCTGAACCACCAAATTAAAGACGTGGGCCAGGCATGGCACGTGCGTGAGGCTGGTGAGCTGCAGAGCTGCCACCAGGTTACGGCCGTTGTCACACACGACCATGCCCGGTTGGAGGCTCAGTGGTGAAAGCTAGCGGTTGGTCTGCTCTGTCAGACCGTGCAACAGTTCGTGGGCCGTGTGCCTCTTATCTCCTAAGCTGAGTAGTTTCAGCACGGCCTGCTGACGCTTGCCCACCGCTGTGCTGCCACGCCGTGCGACACCGACTGCTGGCGACGTGCTGCTGCTGACAAGTCTTGATTGCGAGGTAGAGGTTGCGTTGGAGGAGGAGGAAGGTTTAGTGGAGGTGGCATACACCGCCACAGATACCGATCTGGGACCCGCAATTCTGGGGGGGGGGGGTAGTACATGAGCGGTCCCAGGCTATGACTCGGTCCCAGCCTCCACGAAATTCACCCAATGTGCCGTCGGGGAGATATAGTGGCCCTGCCCGCCTGTGCTTGTCCACGTGTCCGTTGTTAAGTGGACCTTGCCATTAACCGAGTTGGTGAGGGTGCGTACGATGTTGCGTGAGACGTGGTCGTGCAGGGCTGGGACGGCACACCATGAAAAATAGTGGCGACTGGGGACAGAGTAGCACGGGGCTGCTGCCGCCATCATGTTTTTGCACGCCTCAGTTTCCACAAGCCTGTAGGGGAGCATCTCCAGGCTGAACAATTTGGCTATGTGGACATTTAAAGCTTGAGCGTGCGGGTGCGTGGCGGCGTATTTGCGCTTTCGCATCAACGATTCTCTTAGCGACAGCTGGACGCTGCACTGAGAGACATTGCTGGATGGGGCCGAGGACAGCGGAGGTGAGGGTGTGGGTCCAGGCCAGGAGACGGTTGTGCCTGTGTCGTGAAAGGTGGATTGGATCTCAGTGGCAGGTTGGGGCCCAGGGGGAGAGGCAGTGGTGCAAGCTGGAGGCGGTGAACGGCCTTCGTCCCACCTTGTGGGGTGCTTGGCCATCATATGCCTGCGCATACTGGTGGTGGCTCCCCGGCTGATCTTGGCGCGACAAAGGTTGCATACCACTGTTCGTCGGTCATCCGCCATCTCAGTGAAAAACTGCCACACCTTAGAGCACCTTGGCCTCTGCACGGTGGCTTGGCGCGAGGGGGTGCTTTGGGAAACAGCTGGTGGATTATTCACTCTTGCCCTGCCTCTACCCCTGGCCACCCCACTGCCTCTTCCAACCTGTCCTGTGGCTGCAATTGCCTCCCCTCTGAAGACCTGTCCTCAGTTGGCTTATCACACCAATCCTCTGTGCATTCCTCCCTCGGACTTACTGCCCTCACTACTACCTCACTGATAGACAACTGTGTCTCATCGTCATCGTCCTCCTCACCCACTGAAAGCTCTTGAGACAGTTGCCGGAAGTCCCCAGCCTCATCCCCCGGACCCTGGGAACTTTCCAAAGGTTGGGCATCGGTCACAACAAACTCCTCCGGTGGGAGAGGAACCATTGTTGCCCAATCTGGGCAGGGGCCCGATAACAGTTCCTGGGAGTCTGCCTGCTCCTCAGAATGTGTCATTTGCATGGACTGAGGAGGCTGGGAGGAAGGAGGAGCAGCAGCCAGAGGATTCAGAGTTGCAGCAGTGGACGGCGTAGAAGACTGGGTGGTCGATAGATTGCTGGATGCACTTTCTGCCATCCACGACAGGACCTGCTCACACTGCTCATTTTTTAATAAAGGTCTACGACGTGGACCCAAAAATTGCGATATGAAGCTGGTGGCCGCAGAAACTGTCCTCTCTCCTACTCCCGCAGCAGCCGGCTGCGAATCACCTGGACCAGGAACTCGTTCTATGCCCACACCAACCCTTGGGACTCCGCATCCTCGTCCGCGTCCACATCCTCTGCCCCTACCCCTACCCCTCAGCATGCTGGATTAAGAATCGAGCAGAGGGGCATGGCCTAACCACCATAGCGGGAAGACGCACAGCAGAAGAGCTCGTTGGAGAACCCAACAAAATTGTGTTCACAAAAACTCTCTTCACCTTCCCAAAGCTCCTTAAACCACCAACTGACCTCCTGGAGACACAGTGAGCAGCTGGAGACCCTGCGGCTACGTGAGGAGAACCAGGAAGCGCCGTAGCGAGTGAGGTCTGACAGACCTCCTGGAACCGGGGACTAAATTTTCGGCCACCTTATAGCCGCGAGCGACCGCAACTCTTCAAAGCGACCGGAGCGCACCGCTCGATCAGGACTTCCCCCACTCCATCCCCTGCATCAGCGAACATTAAAAAGGTAAGGGGAGCATCAGAAATAGCCCCTGAAGCGGCCGGAGCGCACTGCTCGATCGGGACTCCCCCCGCTCCATCCCCTGCAACTGCGGAACATCAGAAGGGTAAGGGGAGCATCAGAAACAGCCCCTGAAGCCCTGCGGCGGGCGCGGGAGTTGGACAGCAAGCCCGATAACATAAGAGTGCCAGACACTTACCGGAGCCCGCAGGTAGCAGTGCTTAGAAGAGGCAGGAGTCCCATCCCCTAAAGAAACAGCGCAGGTCTCCCATTACTCAGCACAGGAGGCGAGTGCATTCCCCTGGTAGAGACTGTACACAGCCTTAAACAGCAGGTGGACCTCTCTGGGACAGGACAAACATCCATCCTGTGAACAACCCCAGGGAGCCTATTATACAGTCCCCACTGTGAACTGTCTCTACTTGCTGTGTTTAACACAGACCCTTCCATCAAGTGGTGGTCCCACAACCCCCATCTTCACATTCTCCTGCAGGAACAGCCAAAAAGACTCTAACTTACTCTAATGAAGGCAACAACCCTACAGAATCTGAAGCTGAGAGTGATAATGAAACGGTACAGAGTACCTCACTGAAAGCCAATATATCAAAAGAATTTCTGAAGAGTGCTCTTGCACAAGCAATCCAACCAGTCCTCTCAGAACTTAACGTTATTAAAACCGAAATCCTGCATATCGGTAATAGAGTGGAGGAACTTGAAAATTCATATATGGACGTTATCACCAAAACAAACAACCTTACAGACCATATTGCACAACAGAGGGACCAAATTGATAGAGCCCTAGTGCTAATAGAAGACCAGGAAAATAGGAGTCGGAGACGCAATATTAGAATAAAAGGCCTGCCGGAGAATCACGCACCAGACGAACTCAGAAACATAGCTCTAGCCATCTTCTCAGACCTGCTGGGAAAAGAGAGAGCAAATGCAATTACAATCGAAAGAATCCACAGAGCAGTACGCCCTAAACCAAAACAGGGGGAACCACCACGCGACATAATCTGCGGCCTCCTTTCCTTCAACGATACCCACGCAATCTTATCTGCCTCGAGGGAAAGGGGACAGTCTACCTTTCAAGACACTCCGATCCAACTGTACCAGGACATAGCCCCGTCTACTTTAGCAAAAAGAAGACAAATGAGACCCCTGCTAGAGGCCCTCAGATCCAAAAACTTACAATATTCCTGGCTGTTCCCCTTCGGCCTCCTAATACATAAAGATGGAAAACGTATTATTATCAACACCTCGGCTGACCTAGACAGAGCATGGCCTATTCTGGACATTCCACCAATCCAAATCCCATCCTGGATGCCACTAGGGGAACAAAGAAATATTACCTAAGGCAGCTGCCCTCATTCCATGGAACAAGGCCACCCGATCCAAATCCCCTAAAAATAGAAGATCATACAAGAGATTGGACTTTCCACAGAACCAACCAGAACCTCAGGCAACTCCTCCTGAACCAAATTGAACTGCCACCCTAACCCGCCGGTGGCGCCCCTGATCAATGTCCACATTTGGTCAGGGTTGGCCGACGTCCGGACGTGCTACCAACACCAGGACAGTTAAGAGACAAACTCTTTGAGTGCAACGTTTCTCGCTTTCTTTTTCTTGTTTTAGTTCTCTTGTAGCGCTAGGATCCTGGTACGGAGTTAATCCAGTGGCGACGCGGACGTCAGGATGGACCCTATAAAGCCCTGCCTTCAGTCAGTGGGACGCGGAGAACTCTTTACCAATCGCCCTCTGATAGGACAATTACACCATTACTATAAGTATCCATTTATCTGTATATACATAATTGTCTATCTAGCCTGATGTGTTCGAGACCCTCCTGTTCTCACTTTTATATGGCGGGTCGGGGGAGCCTGACCTTTTTCGTCTCCCTCCCTGCCCGCGGGTCTCCTCCTGGGGCTCATACCATCCACCGGACCCCATAGGGCTCGTTGGCGGGGTGTACCCCCTGTGGGGAGCCGTGGGAGTGATGGAGCGATGAGGTGGGCTCTATGTTGGAAACCATTTGAATGTTGGGTGTGGCCCCCATGCCTGTTTATCACTAATCGCTCTTGGAGCTCATGCTGGATGAAGGGATGGGGAGTCTCTCTCTCAGACATTAAGACACCCCGGAGCTCCCATGGGGGTAGTAGTGTCCAGCTTGCAACACCTGCTGCTGTTTGGGGTTTCTTTGTTCTTTCGCGTTCCGGAACCGCCCTGCCCTTTTTGGGCCCTCGCTGGCCGATTGCTTCGTGTGTTTCTGCCATTGTGTTCACTTTAATACAAATATGTTCAGCTAGTCACACACCTGCACTTTGTAGGTGCACAACAAGCTAATTTATATCTAGTACTAGATAACTATTGACTATACTGCTGTACTGTCCTGTTGTATCCACTATCTGACCCGCTCCCTCACAGACCTAACCATAGTCTATTGAGGTAGCAGACACCTAACTTCAACCCTTAAAACTTCAACTCTTAAAGCTTAATTTCTAACTCTGACCTCTAACTTCATCCCAACCTAAACAGATACCTTACCCACTCTCCCTCCCCCTTTCTCCCCTATAAGAAACAACACCGAAAGATCTCTCGTTCTGATTTCTTCTGATTTCTCCAAAAAATCACAAACTACCATTTACACGAAACAAGATTCTGTAACAAAAATGACAAACAAACTCATTTTTACTTCTCTAAACACCAAAGGATTGAATACCCCTCAAAAAAGAAATAGAGTGACGTGGCTCCTAAATAGACTTAAAACCTCTATTGTGTTTCTTCAGGAGACCCACTTTAAAGACGTGGCACCCCAGAGATTTCCCCAAAAAATGTTTGACAGATGGTTTTTTAGCAACCACCCTAGGAGTGCTTCCAAAGGGGTAGCAATTGCACTACACCCTTCAGTACTAGAGATGAGCGAACACCAAAATGTTCGGGTGTTCGTTATTCGGAACGAACTTCCCGCGATGTTCGAGGGTTCGTTTCGAACAACGAACCCCATTGAAGTCAATGGGCGACCAGAGCATTTTTGTATTTCGCCGATGCTCGCTAAGGTTTTCATGTGTGAAAATCTGGGCAATTCAAGAAAGTGATGGGAACGACACAGCAACGGATAGGGCAGGCGAGGGGCTACATGTTGGGCTGCATCTCAAGTTCACAGGTCCCACTATTAAGCCACAATACCGGCAAGAGTGGCCCCCCCCCCCCTCCCAACAACTTTTACTTCTGAAAAGCCCTCATTAGCATGGCATACCTTTGCTAAGCACCACACTACCTCCAACAAAGCACAATCACTGCCTGCATGACACTCCACTGCCACTTCTCCTGGGTTACATGCTGCCCAACCGCCCCCCCCTCCCCCCCACAGCGCACACCAAAGTGTCCCTGGGCAGCCTTCAGCTGCCCTCATGCCACACCACGCTCATGTCTATTTAGAAGTGCGTCTGCCATGACGAGGGACCGCAGGCACACACTGCAGAGGTTGGCACGGCTAGGCAGCGACCCTCTTTAAAAGTGGCGGAGCGATAGCCCACAATGCTGTACAGAAGCAATGAGAAATAGAATCCTGTGCCACCGCCATCAGGAGCTGCACACGTGGGCATAGCAATGGGGAACCTATGTGCCACACACTATTCATTCTGTCAAGGTGTCTGCATGCCCCAGTCAGACCGGGCTTTTTAATTCATAGACACAGGCAGGTACAACTCCCTATTGTGAAGTCCCTGTCGACCCACAGCATGGGTGGCTCCCTGGAACCCACCGGCGGTACACAGAAATATCCCATTGCATTGCCCAACACAGCTGAGGTAGTAATGTCGTGCTTAATGCAGGTGGGCTTCGGCCCACACTGCATGCCCCAGTCAGACTGGGGTTCTTTATAAGTGTACAGATGTAGTAAAAACTCCGTGTGCACCTACAGCATGGGTGGGTGCCAGGAAGCCACCGGCGGTACACAGAAATATCCCATTGCATTGCCCAACACAGCTGAGGTAGTAATGTCGTGCTTAACCCTTTCCAATCCAATTTGTATATGGTTTTCCTAGGGGGCTTACACTTTTTCTGCCGTTATACAACGGCGCTATATGCTGGCTAAAGCCAGTACTGCATGAGCTGACACGTAGGATAGGCTCCGACAGCAGAGAGGCTGGCAATATACAGTAAGAGAACCCCGACGGACGTTTACCAACAACGGAGCTGTACAGCCTTAAACCCTAATGTCTTCACAGGTCAGACAGTGGACTGGAAAGGGTTAATGCAGGTGGGTTTCGGCCCACACTGCATGCCCCAGTCAGACTGGGTTTCTTTATAAGTGGAAACAGATGCATTTATAATTCCCTGTGGACCCACAGCATGGGTGGGTGCCAGGAAGCCACCGGCGGTACATAGAAATATCCCATTGCATTGCCCAACACAGCTGAGGTAACGTCAGCTGTAATGCAGGTGGGCTAAAAATTCATTTGATTACACTGTAGGCGAGGGCCCACAAAAATTGCTGTATCAACAGTACTAATGTACATCCAAAAAATTGGCCATGGCCAACCAAGAGGGCAGGTGAAACCCATTAATCGCTTTGGTTAATGTGGCTTAAGTGGTAACTAGGCCTGGAGGCAGCCCAGTGTAACGAAAAATTGGTTCAAGTTACAGTTCCAACGCTTTTAAGCGCATTGAAACTTATAAAAATTATTTGAGTGAGCCTTGTGGCCCTAAGAAAAATTGCCCGTTCAGCGTGATTACGTGAGGTTTCAGGAGGAGGAGGAGGAATATTAGACACAGATTGATGAAGCAGAAATGTCCCCGTTTTGGATGGTGAGAGAGAACGTAGCTTCCATCCGCGGGTGCAGCCTACGTATTGCTTACGTATCGCTGCTGTCCGCTGGTGGAGAACAGAAGTCTGGGGAAATCCAGCCTTTGTTCATCTTGATGAGTGTTAGCCTGTCGGCACTGTCGGTTGACAGGCGGGTACGCTTATCTGTGATGATTCCCCCAGCCGCACTAAACACCCTCTCCGACAAGACGCTAGCCGCAGGACAAGCAAGCACCTCCAGGGCATACAGCGCTAGTTCAGGCCACGTGTCCAGCTTCGACACCCAGTAGTTGTAGGGGGCAGAGGCGTCACCAAGGATGGTCGTGCGATCGGCTACGTACTCCCTCACCATCCTTTTACAGTGCTCCCGCCGACTCAGCCTTGACTGGGGAGCGGTGACACAGTCTTGGTGGGGAGCCATAAAGCTGGCCAGGCCCTTAAAGACTGTTGCACTGCCTGGGATGTACATGCTGCTCGATCTCCGCACCTCCCCTGCTACCTTGCCCTCGGTACTGCGCCTTCTGCCACTAGCGCTGTCGGCTGGGAATTTTACCATCAGCTTGTCCGCAAGGGTCCTGTGGTATAGCAACACTCTCGAACCCCTTTCCTCTTCGGGAATCAGAGTGGGCAGGTTCTCCTTATACCGTGGATCAAGCAGTGTGTACACCCAGTAATCCGTCGTGGCCAGAATGCGTGCAACGCGAGGGTCACGAGAAAGGCATCCTAACATGAAGTCAGCCATGTGTGCCAGGGTACCTGTACGCAACACATGGCTGTCTTCACTAGGAAGATCACTTTCAGGATCCTCCTCCTCCTCCTCCTCCTCCTCCTCAGGCCATACACGCTGAAAGGATGACAGGCAATCAGCCGGTGTACCGTCAGCAGCGGGCCAAGCTGTCTCTTCCCCCTCCTCCTCATCCTCCTCATGCTCCTCCTCCTCCTGTATGCGCTGAGAAATAGACAGGAGGGTGCCCTGACTATCCAGTGGCATACTGTCTTCCCCCGCCCCCGTTTCCGAGCGCAAAGCAGCTGCCTTTATGGTTTGCAAGGAATTTCTCAAGATGCATAGCAGAGGAATGGTGACGCTAATGATTGTAGCATCGCCGCTCACCACCTGGGTAGACTCCTCAAAATTACCAAGGACATGGCAGATGTCTGCCAACCAGGCCCACTCTTCTGAAAGGAATTGAGGAGGCTGACTCCCACTGCGCCGCCCATGTTGGAGTTGGTATTTGACTATAGCTCTACGCTGCTCATAGAGCCTGGCCAACATGTGGAGCATAGAGTTCCACCGTGTGGGCACGTCGCACAGCAGTCGGTGCACTGGCAGCTTAAAGTGATGTTGCAGGGTGCGCAGGGTGGCAGCGTCCGTGTGGGACTTGCGGAAATGTGTGCAGAGCCGGCGCGCCTTTACGAGCAGGTCTGACAAGCGTGGGTAGCTTTTCAGAAAGCGCTGAACCACCAAATTAAAGACGTGGGCCAGGCATGGCACGTGCGTGAGGCTGCCGAGCTGCAGAGCCGCCACCAGGTTACGGCCGTTGTCACACACGACCATGCCTGGTTGGAGGCTCAGCGGCGCAAGCCAGCGGTCGGTCTGCTGTGTCAGACCCTGCAGCAGTTCGTGGGCCGTGTGCCTCTTATCGCCTAAGCTGAGTAGTTTCAGCACGGCCTGCTGACGCTTGCCCACCGCTGTGCTGCCACACCGCGCGACACCGACTGCTGGCGACATGCTGCTGCTAACACATCTTGATTGCGAGACAGAGGAGGAGGAGGAGGGTGCTTTAGTGGAGGAAGCATACACCTCCGCAGATACCACCACCGAGCTGGGGCCCGCAATTCTGGGGGTGGGTAGGACGTGAGCGGTCCCGGGCTCTGACTCTGTCCCAGCCTCCACTAAATTCACCCAATGTGCCGTCAGGGAGATGTAGTGGCCCTGCCCGCCTGTGCTTGTCCACGTGTCCGTAGTTAAGTGGACCGTGGCAGTAACCGCGTTGGTGAGGGCGCGTACAATGTTGCGGGAGACGTGGTCGTGCAGGGCTGGGACGGCACATCGGGAAAAGTAGTGGTGACTGGGAACTGAGTAGCGCGGGGCCGCCGCCTCCATGATACTTTTGAAGGACTCCGTTTCCACAACCCTATACGGCAGCATCTCAAGGCTGATGAATTTTGCTATGCGGACGGTTAACGTTTGAGCGTGCGGGTGCGTGGCGGCGTACTTGCGCTTGCGCTCCAACAGTTGCGCAAGCGACGGCTGGACGGTGCGCTGAACTACACTGCTGGATGGGGCCGAGGACAGCGGAGGTGAGGGTGTGGGTGCAGGCCAGGAGACGGTAGTGCCTGTGTCCTGAGAGGGGGGTTGCATCTCAGTGGCAGGTTGGGGCACAGGGGGAGAGGCAGCGGTGCAAACCGGAGGCGCTGAACGGCCTTCGTTCCACCTTGTGGGGTGCTTGGCCATCATATGTCTGCGCATGGTGGTGGTGGTGAGGCTGTTGGTGTTGGCTCCCCGGCTGAGCTTTGCGCGACAAAGGTTGCACACCACTGTTCGTCGGTCGTCAGGCGTCTCTGTGACAAACTGCCAGACCTTAGAGCACCTCGGCCTCTGCAGGGTGGCATAGCGCGAGGGGGCGCTTTGGGAAACACTTGGTGGATTATTCGGTCTGGCCCTGCCTCTACCCCTGGCCACCGCACTGCCTCTTGCAACCTGCCCTGCTGATGCCCTTGACTCCCCCTCTGAAGACCTGTCCTCCTGAGTAAGCGTTGCACACCAGGTGGGGTCAGTCACCTCATCGTCCTGCTGCTCTTCCTCCGAATCCTCTGTGCGCTGCTCCCTCGGACTTACTGCCCTTACTACTACCTCACTGCAAGACAACTGTGTCTGATAGTCATCGTCCTCCTCACCCACAGAAAGTTGTTGAGACAGTTGGCGGAAGTCCCCAGCCTCTTCCCCCGGACCCCGGGAACTTTCGAATGGTTGGGCATCAGTGACGATAAACTCCTCTGGTGGGAGAGGAACCGCTGCTGCCCAATCTAAGCAGGGGCCCGAGAACAGTTCCTGCGAGTGTTCCCGCTCCTGAGCAGGTGTCATTGTAGTGGAGTGAGGAGGCTGGGAGGAAGGAGGAGCAGCAGACAGAGGATTCGGATTTGCAGCAGTGGACGGCGCAGAACTGCGGGTTGACGATAGGTTGCTCGAAGCACTTTCTGCCATCCAGGACAGGACCTGCTCACACTGCTCATTTTCTAATAACCGTCTCCCGCGTGGACCCATTAATTGGGCGATGAATGTGGGGACGCCAGAAACGTGCCTCTCTCCTAATCGCGCAGCAGTCGGCTGCGACACACCTGGATCAGGAGCTCGGCCTGTGCCCACACCCTGACTTGGCCCTCCGCGTCCTCGGCCGCGTCCACGTCCTCTAGGCCTACCCCTACCCCTCAGCATGCTGTATTACCAGTGATTTGATTTCACAGGCAGCTAATAAATTGGCGCAAGACTGCAGGCCAAATATAATTTTTTCCCTTTTTTGAAAACGAAAGGCCCCACTGCCTCTAGTGAATGTATAATCTAAGTTTAATAACTGTGCTGTTTTCCTGCTAATTTGTCACAGAACGTGAGTGTAGCAGAGTTATTAACTCTGGCAGAGCAGGTATTTTTTTTCCCAATTAAGGAAAGCAAATGGCGAAGCCAGCAGTAAACCGTAGCTGGGTGTGTCTGATTTTTAAAGGTTGCACACGCAGCCGACACGTGTCCACCGCCCTTAGGACGGACAGAGGCAGGACAAATAGAAATATTTTCTGTTTTTTTGCACCAAAAGGCAGCACTGCGTATATTCAATGAACATGAGAAGTTTAATAACTGTGCTGTTTTCCTGCTAATGTGTCACAGAACGTGAGGGTAGCAGAGTTATTAACTCTGGCAGAGCAGGTATTTTTTTTCCCAATTAAGGAAAGCAAATGGCGAAGCCAGCAGTAAACCGTAGCTGGGTGCGTCTGATTTTTAAAGGTTGCACACGCAGCCGACACGTGTCCACCGCCCTTAGGACGGACAGAGGCAGGACAAATAGAAATATTTTCCGTTTTTTTGCACCAAAAGGCAGCACTGCCTATATTCAATGAACATGAGAAGTTTAATAACTGTGCTGTTTTCCTGCTAATGTGTCACAGAACGTGAGGGTAGCAGAGTTATTAACTCTGGCAGAGCAGGTATTTTTTTTCCCAATTAAGGAAAGCAAATGGCGAAGCCAGCAGTAAACCGTAGCTGGGTGCGTCTGATTTTTAAAGGTTGCACACGCAGCCGACACGTGTCCACCGCCCTTAGGACGGACAGAGGCAGGACAAATAGAAATATTTTCCGTTTTTTTGCACCAAAAGGCAGCACTGCGTATATTCAATGAATAATAACTGCGTTGTGGCCCAGCCTACACAATTCTTTCCCTGCAGTATCAATGGAGGGTGCAATGCTCTGCAGAGGCGATTTTGAGAAGTAAAAAAAAATGCAGCACAGCTAACAGCAGCCAGCACAGTACTGCACACGGTTAAATATGGCCCTAGAAAGGACCGTTGAGGTTCTTGAAGGCTACACTCACTCCTAACACTCTCCCTGCCTATGCAGCACTTCTGTCCCTAATGCCGGGTGCAACGCTCTGCAGAGGCGATTTTGAGGAAAAAAAAATTGCCACTGCTAACAGCAGCCAACACACAGTTATCAGTGGCCCTAATAAGGACCTTTGGGGGGTCTTGAAGCCTACACTAACTACCAATTCTTTCCCTACAGCAGCTCCGGTACAAACAGCACTGTCCCTCATCTAACTCACACGGCATCTGAGGCGAGCCGCGGGAGGGGCCGACTTTTATATTCGGCGGACACCTGATCTTCCCAGCCACTCACTGCAGGGGGGTGGTATAGGGCTTGAACGTCACAGGGGGAAGTTGTAATGCCTTCCCTGTCTTTCAATTGGCCAGAAAAGCGCGCTAACGTCTCAGGGAAGGAAGTGAAAGTAACCCGAACACCGCATGGTGTTCGTTACGAATAACGAACATCACGAACACCCTAATATTCGCACGAATATCAAGCTCGGAAGAACACGTTCGCTCATCTCTATTCAGTACCCTTTGTCGAAATAGGGAGACTCTCTGACCAAGAGGGTCGTCTGTTATTTTTAAAGGGCAGGATTATGTCAGAAACCTTTACCCTAGCAAATCTATATGTGCCAAATAATAACCAAGTGACCTGGCTGATAGAAGCGCTAAATAAACTATCACTTTTTGCAGATGGCAAAATAATTATAGGATCAGACCTAAATTTGACCCTAGACCCCATTTTAGATGCATCTTCAGGAAGATCTCAGATCTCTCAAAGAGCACGAAAAAGACTCCATAAGGCCCTGAGCGAGCTAAAAGTTTCTGACACCTGGAGGACTTTGAACCCTACAGGCAAGGACTATACCTTTTACTCTGCCCCCCACAAATCCTTTCAAAGAATCGACTACATTCTCATTTCCACTTCACTAATCCAACACCTAAAACATGCCCACATAGGAAGCATAACAGTCTCCGATCATGCCCCAGTCACGAGCTCCATCAACTTGGCCCCTCTTTCGCATAAGTTCTGGAGCTGGAGACTAAATGAAACAATTTTAGAGAACCAAGAAGCCCTGGAGAATATCTCCACCCATTTGAAAAACTATTTTAAGGAAAATCAACTTAACCCAGAAAAATATCCCTTGGTGTGGGAAGCCCACAAGGCATATATAAGAGGTATCCTCATTTCCATTGGCTCCGCACAGAAAAAACAAAAACTCAAAAGAATAAATGATATACTATCACAAATCTCCAAAGTGGAACAGGCAGCCAAACAAAATAAAGTAATAGAAACCCATCCAGAACTAAAAAGCTTAAGAGAACTTCTTAAAGATATACTAAATAGTAAATTCGCAAAATCCTTACCTAGAAGAAGATCAATCGAACGGAACAAAAAACAGGAAACTAAACGAACTATTTGCCTCCCTGGACCTTCCCCAATTAAAACAAGCAGAAGCAGACTCCCTAATTGCTCCAGTGACTTTGGAGGAAGCTACTTCTGTATTGAATAGCTTCTCTCTTCACAAAAGCCCAGGCCCGGATGGATTACCCTTAATTTATTACAAAAAATTTCAAGACATACTCCTACCTCACCTAACCCTATCTTTCAATGCACTGTTAGCGGGTTCACATTTGCCGAGACAGACGCAAGAAGCCTACATTACACTTATATACAAGGAAGGTAAAGATCCACTATCATGTGGAAGCTATAGGCCAATCTCTCTTTTAAATCTAGATATTAAACTCTGGGCAAAAATCCTCTCCAAACGAATAAACAAATTTATCCCCAACCTAATAAATGAAGAGCAGTCCGGCTTTGTCACAGGAAGAGAAGGTAAGGATAATTCGTCTAGACTTCTTCACATAATTAGCTATGCCAAAAAACAAAAAATCCCCTTAGTCTTTCTAGGTATAGATGCCGAAAAGGCTTTTGATAGGGTAGATTAGAAATTCATGCGAGCAGCCTTATCTAAATTTAACTCCCCCTCCCCCCCGCCTAATCGAAGCGATTTTCACACTATATTCAAACCCTTATGCCAAAATCAAAGTAAACGACTCCTTTTCTCCACCCTTCTCTATCTCCAATGGAACTTGTCAAGGCTGCCCACTCTCCCCAACCCTCTTTATCCTCTCGCTAGAAATCCTGCTTCAATTGATACGCCTGAATGAAGATATCCAGGGAATTCACCTAAAACACCTTTCAATCAAATCCGTAGCCTTTGCCGACGATATCCTGTTCGTTCTCAGCAACCTAGAACAAGCCCTCCCAATATTAAAAAGCATCCTCGACCTTTATGGATACATTTCCAACTTTAAAGTCAATGAAGCTAAGTCGACCATACTAAATGTATCTCTATCTCCTGAAGTCGCCAAAAAGAACCTCAGGTTTCACTTGGTCTGAGACCTCCATCGAATATCTAGGTGTCAAAATAACAAAAAATCTAGATCACCTTTTCGATAGAAATTTTGTCCCACTCTTAGAAAATATCTCTTCTTCCCTGCAAACATACGACCTACCTGTAATTTCTTGGTTTGGCCGGAGAAACCTCCTACAAACATACATAGTCCCTAAGATCTTATACAAAATGCAAATGCTCCCAATTCTCCTCCCGGACTCCTTCTTTAAACAGATCAGAACAAAATTCTCCAAATTTATATGGAAAAATAGGAGACCCCGTCTAACCCACAACTTACTGGCACAGAAGAGGGAGTTTGGGGGAATTAATTTGCCGGACATGTCTCTCTACTATAATTCAATTCAACTAACCAGATGGCTGGAACTTACCAACCCCTCAAAAAATAGAATAGTGAGAAACTTAGCGCAAGCCACCTATGGCAAATATTTTTTAAGAGACATGTGGCTTCCCAAACAAAATACTTACAAGAAGACCACATTTGATCCGCTCCTAAAAGGTGCATGCAAGATGTGGGATACTCTCCGCGCCGACCTAGCGCCGCACCCATCTCCGGTGGCCCTTCTATCTCTGATACCAGACTATCTGGGATTAAAATTGGACCCCCACACAGAGAAATTATGGTTCGCCTTTGAGAAGCTTACCATCACTGACCTCTGGGTAGCTCGTATACCCAGAGGTAAACAATATATAGAAAACTTGCTTTCCCAGACTACATTGCCACCACTCAACCCCTTAACTTATCACCATCTTTATATAACACTAGAGAAATTTAACCAGGCCTACCCATCCTCACGCTCGTACACAGAGCTGGAGCGAGTGATGACAACTTGCAGCAACTCCAGCAGGAAACTTTCGCAAATTAAAAAGAAATTTATAACAGCGCAAATAACAAGCAAACCAGCTTACATTCTCTCCTGGGAGAAGGAGCTCAACATTAATCTTTCAGATGAGGACCTGAGAGTCGTGCTGGGTAGCTCACATGGCCACTCCACGTGTGTTAGGCTGCAAGAAAATCATTTCAAGTTATTAACAAGATGGTACAGGACTCCAGAGTGGCTCTTTGCCTATAAACTGGCTGACTCCAACCTCTGCTGGCGTGGATGTGGTCAGGTGGGCTCCTTATTACACATTTGGTGGACATGTCCAGTAATAAAGCCCTTCTGGGACCAAATAGAATTAAAGATCCAAGAAACCATAGCTAACTCCTTTCAACTCCTACCTGAACATATCATATTAGCCAAACCTTCCTCAAGCTACAATCCTAGTAAGACCAACCTTACTACTCACCTCATAACAGCGGCCAAGGCACTGATACCTACAAAATGGCTAACACCTGACATTCCTACAATAAGTCATTGGCTTGCCAAAGTAAACGAACTTTGCAGATTTGAGGAACTCACAAGTAAGACATCCAGAACACACGACAACTTCCTACTAACCTGGAAACCATGGTTGTCAAAAAGCCCGCTCAACCACAATTAATCTAGTGACCCCTGGTCCACTGAAGACTCTAATAAAGTTTCTTGATCTCTCAGAGCCACACACACACAGTTATTGCTGCTCACACTTGAACACCTCCTTCTCAGAACAGAGATCCAAATTCTACTCCTTCCCATACCCCCCCTCCACCTTTCTCCCACTCATCCGATACCGCCTCCCCCTTTTTATTTGTCTTATTACTATCTTTTTTCTCCTTTTTATTTTTATGTTCTGTTTTCTCCATGATTTTCCTTCTTTTTTGCTCAATGCTCTTATATCTCTATGTTATTGTTGTCAATATCAAAAAATAAGTGATTATTCTGATTTGCTTGCATTGTACATGCATAATAACCATCTTGTTTACCCTTCTATGCCATCTTAATGTATGTCAATCTTTTTTGAATGCGTTAATAAAGAAAGTATTTACAAAAAAAGAATCGAGCAGAGACAGAGCGGTGTAAAAATGTTTGTGAATTATTGCCGCGCAGTTGGTGGCTGCCAGCGGTAATATAACGGTAAATGAAGCCAGAGATAAATTATAAGGAAGGCTGCACTTAGGCCTTGCAGTGAACTATGCAGTTTGGATGGACGTGAAGTCCCACAGGCCACGCAGGCAAATGCACTGGGTCTCCGGTAGCCGTAAAAAGGAATTTTTAACAAAATCTCCTTATTTTTCTATGCAATGCAGGCTGAGGCTAGGCAGTGTGTATTGCACTTTCAATCTATGGGCGTCGGGCAGACCGTGAACTTCTGAGACAGCACACGTATAACACAGAGCATTGTAGAAAATGTGTGGTTTCTTGGTGTACACTTAGAGGCAGACTGCACTAAGGCAACGCAAAGTGCGGACAGAAATATGTTTAAATAAAGGCTGCACGCAGGCCTAGCTGTGAACTATGCAGTTTGGATGGACGTGAAGTCCCACAGGCCACGCAGGCAAATGCACTGGGTAAGCGTTAGCCGTAAAAGGGAATTTTTAAAAAAAATCTCCTTATTTTACTATGCAATGAAGGCTGAGGTTATGCAGTGCATATTGCACTTTCAATCTATGGGCATCGGGCAGACCGTGAACTTCTGAGACAGCACACGTATAACACAGAGCGTTATAGAAAATGTGTGGTTTCTTGGTGTACACTTAGAGGCAGACTGCAGTGAGGCAACGCAAAGTGCGGACAGAAATATGTTTAAATGAAGGCTGCACGCAGGCTCTGCTGTGCAATGCAGAGGTACTACAACTCCCAGCAAACACACAGGCAAATGCACACGGTCACAGGTTGCCCTAAGAAGAACCGTTGGGGTTCTTGTAGACAGGATTCTACACACTATCACTGTCCCTGCCTGACCAATACTGCCCCTATACTCAAGTACAGACTGCAGCCTGAGAACACTACAGCCTGCACGCCCAATATACATTAAAAAAAATGTGCAAAAGTGCTCACAGCAGCCACTACAGGTACTACAACTCCCAGCAACCACAAAGTTAAATGCACACGGTCACAGGTTGCCCTAAGAAGAACCGTTGGGGTTCTTGTAGACGGGATTCTACACTACCACTGTCCCTGCCTGACCAATACTGCCCCTATACTCAAGTACAGGCTGCAGCCTGCACGCCCGATATACAGTAAAAAAACATTTGTGCAAAACTGCTCACAGCAGCCACAACAGTAATGCACTAGGTGAGCTGAAGCCCTAAGAAGGACCGTTGTGGTTCTTGAAGACGCTAACACTGTCCCTATAGCAGCAGCAGCACTTTCCCTGATCTCTCTTAGTATGTGTCTGTGGCGAGCCGCGGGCGGGGCAGATTTAAATACTCGGGGGTCACTTGATCTTGCCAGCTACTCACTGCAGGGGGGTGGGATAGGGCTGGAACGTCACAGGAGGAAGTTGTTATGCCTTCCCTGTCTTTCTATTGGCCAGAAAAGGGCGTAAATTTCTCAGGTAAGGAAATGTAATGGAGTCGAGTGCCGCGTGGTGCTCGTCTTGAGTAACGAGCATCTCAAACACCCTAATGCTCGAACGAGTATCAAGCTCGGACGAGTGCGCTCGCTCATCTCTAGTAATTATATATATATATATATATATATATATATATATATATATATATATATATATACCGTATATACCGGCGTATAAGGCGACGGGGCGTATAAGACGACCCCCCAACTTTCACCTTATACTCCGGTATACAGTGGAGAAAGAAAAAAAAATCATTACTCACCTCCCCCGGCGTCCTGTCGCGCTCCGGCAGGATGTCGCTCGCTCCTCGTCCCCGGCGCAGCATTGCTTTCTGAATGCGGGGCTTGAAATCCCCGCTTCCAGAAAGCTAATACACACGCCGGCAGCCATGACATCATTGAATGGCTGTGATTGGCTAAAACACACGTGGCTTCAGCCAATCACACTATTCAATGACATCATTGAATGGCTGTGATTGGCTAAAACACACGTGGCTTCAGCCAATCACACTATTCAATGACATCATTGAATGGGTGTGATTGCTAACACGTGCGCCTTCAGCCAATCACAGCCATTCAATGCTGTCATGGCTGCCGGCGTGTGTACTAGCTTTCTGGAAGCGGGGATTTCAAGCCCCGCATTCAGAAAGCAATGCTGCGCTGGGGACAAGGAGCGAGCGACATCCTGCCGGAGCGCGACGGAACGCCGGGGGAGGTGAGTAATGAATTTTTTTTTTTTATACTTTTTTTTTTTTTGTATTACCGGCGCATAAGACGACCCCCGACTTCAGACCCGATTTTTCGGGGTTCAAAAGTCGTCTTATACGCCGGTATATACGGTATATGGCTATTTTATATATAAATATATATATATATATATTTATATATATGGTTTTTTAGTTTTTTTTTTTTACTTTTGCACAATAAAAAAACATTTTTTTTTAGAAATGTATCTCTTTTGTTGGCATTGCTGTATTCAGAGTCCCGTAACGTTTTTATTTTTCCATAGATGGAACTCTATGAGGGCTTGTTTTTGTGTGATGAGCTATAGTTTTCCTTGGTACCATTTTGGAGTACATATGTCTTCTTTTATCCCTTTTATTGCATTTTTTGGGGAAGCGGTATGAACAAAATAAGCATTTGGCTCCATTTTTTATGGGGTTTATTTTCAGTGCAGGTTAAACAGTGAGTTCAATGTATTGTACAGATCATTATGGATACGGAGACACCAAGCATGTTTTCTTTTTTATTTATTTTTCACTTTTTTAAAAGAGAGGGGAGTGGGTAGGAAAGGTTTTTGTGCTAATTTTTTTACACTTTTTTTCACTATTTTTATTTTTTTACACATTTCTTTATGCTCCTGTAGGGGACAAAAACCCACGATCGTATGATCACTATATTAATACATTGCAGTAAATCTGTACTGCAATGTATTATCGCAATTGCTAGCGATCATATGCCTGGGCAAACTGGGACATCAGACTCATCAGCCCCCTGCAATGACATTGGGGTGGGCTGATGACATCATAGAGAAAGAGCACTCCCTCTGTGAACCCTTTACATATTGCATTCAACATTGTAAAGGGGTAATAGCTCACTAATCCTGGATGGTGCAGCTGGATGCCAGCTGGCAGTCACAGCAGGCTCTTGCTGCCGATGGCACGTGCTCAGATGTAAATTTACGTCTCTTGCCTTAAGTTCCAAGCAGCTAGAATGGAAACTAACATCCTGCATTTTTAAGGGGTTAAATATCGCAGTTACCATTGGGTTGTGCTGGTTGTCATGGACTTTATTGTGTTTTGTTGAAATTTAAAGGGGTTTATTGAGTTGACCATTGAAGTCTATGATTGGCTGCAGCAGCCTGTGATGTTACCTTCATAGGCTGACTCTGAAGCTTGTAAGCAGGTCCAGCAGGTGAATGGAGAGGTGGTGCTGGGACTCAGGATAGATGAGTATATGTTAGTTTATTATTTTGGGGTATGGTAGGAGGATTTTTTTATTTTACTCATAAAACCCCTTTAATGTAAAAGTAACACATATAGGTGACCAAGCACTATGTGAAATCTATTGCTTTTTGAGTTTTCTCCTTAGAATTTTCAAGTCAGTGCTGACTTGTCCTATAGTGATGCATGGCTGTAAATATTGTTCCACAAATTCTGTTACTTGGAGTTTTGATAAAATGCAATGGATTTTTTGTGATATATAACACTGCCTAGTGATAAAGAGGCAGAGATAAGTCAAGTGAATTAAAAACAACTCAAGCAATGTTAGGACTGTGATTTATTTGGTATAATCTCTTTAGTAGAATACAAATTCAAGGCATTTCTTGAACTTGTAGAAATGGAAGACCTTCATAAATTGTATCAATTCCAAAAAAACACCTCATCTAAAGATACCTAACCATAGCAAATTGATTTTCCTTTACAGTTTCTACAATGAGAAAGTCAAAAATGGAGAGAAAGTTACAGAAGATGGTATCAGGTGAATTCATCCGGAGTTTTCTAAGTACATACACACTTCATAACTCATCTAACTTATTTACTAACTTTACTTTTTTAAAGCAATGTTCAGAAATGCTATTGAAGTACTAAATGTATTTTCCTCAGCAGACATCTGGATTATGCCGAGAGAAGTAAACAGGTAATGATTTTATCACAAATGTTCTATAATCCAGCATCAGTAAAAGAGCATTGTTATTTATGTCATGTAGAATGAAAAGTTAAACTATGTCAAATATTATCAGTGTTACGTGTGCTGCTGGGATCTGTGGTACTATGTACTCCTAGCAGCACAGTCAGGTGGTTGAGGGTTAATTGAGCTGGCTGGGTGTGGTACTTCCTGCTAGCCAATCTCCTGGATCTGTGCTCACATATAACCCAGCTCCTGTCAGTCTCTGGCTGGGTCCCCTAGGGTGAGTACTCATGTTGGTTCTGTGTCCTGTAACTTGTTATCAGTCATGTTCAGCTTGTTCCCACTCTGATCTGTGTTTGCAAGTAAGTCTATTGTGTGGCTCTGCTTCCCCAAGATTGTCTGGACACCTGTCGTCCTAGTCTGCAGTACATGCAGTCCCCTTTTCCTTCCCCCTGTTCAGGTGCAGCCTCCAGAAGTCTTATGTCTTACTCTGGGTGTCAGTTGGTGTAACTGGACACTCCCTTATGTCAGTTTGTGTAGCTGACTGTCTATTCCCCCCGGTATGAGGACACATAGACTTGCTGTGTGTACATGTGAGTTCTGAGTGGAGTCTGTCTTGCTGTGTTCCCTGTTCTCTGTCCTGTTCCTGATGCAGCTGGCTGTGTGTCCAGTGCTCTGTTCTGTCCTGTTGCAAGCTTTGCTGAGTGATTTCTGTCTTGCTGGTTCATGTCCGTTTGTACGTTTGTTGCAGCTTTCTGTGTGAACTCTGTCTGGTTCTGTTGGACTCCTGGTTAGTGTAGGGACTAGCGGTATAACCAGGAGCCGTGAAGTGGTCCGCTAGCTTCCACATATTGTACAACATGTCAACCAATACCTGGTATTTATATTCAGCTTATTATCTGTTACTAGTAGTTGCATGTTGGCTGCTGTATGCTCTGTGTTCTGGCTCTGTGCATCCTGTGGTTCTGTCTCTGTCCTGTAGCATGTGTTTGTCTCCTGTTCTGTGGCGTGGTTCCTAGGTTCAGCTAGGGCCCAGATCCGAAGACCGCTGGGCTGCCCTTATTGGGGCAATGTTCCCCGCTTAGGTAGGCTCATGCCATCCTCCCGGTAGACAGGGTCAGTTGCCTGAAACCTGTGTGACCCTGGTTCTACCTGTGTGCATCCCATCCATTCTTTCCCATTTTGGGTGCGATCATGTGGGCTCCCGTGCTTAGGTTGCCCACACGATCGTAACAATCAGTGTTATTCATCCAACATTAAATCCCTGTGCTGTTAAACATTCCTAATTAACTCATTGAAAAGACAAGTTTAATGTACTCCCACCAGCAAGGTGTAATTTGAACTGGGTTTAGGTCAAGTTTTGCATTCATCAAATTTGACCAACTTTGCGTTCGTTAACATCTACTGAAAAAGTTAAACAAAGAAGTAGGACATAGATTCAGTAGTCAGAGGCACATTAGATCATAGCCCCTCATGTACTACTGTTGAAGTTTTGTCTGATAATGTAATTCTGCATCTGATAATAATAAAGAGTTTCAGAAGTTCCTCAAAAGGTAGCCTTGTGTCCAAGAGGCAGTTTGGTGCCTGCTAATATTTAATTACATACAGTATAGTGCTGCATAAAATATCTTTACGTTTACTGTTTTAGGATGCTTTTCTACTTCACAAAGAAGCTGAAAATTATCTTGTTACTGAGGAAGTAGTATTTTTATGATCACTATATGCTTATTCTGTATATTTGCATTTACTGTAAGAAGGAGTAGAGATTAGAGATGAGCGAGCACACTCGGATAAAGCAGTTACTCAAGCGAGCATCACTCTTCTCGAGTAACCGCTTACTGGTCTGAGCAGGCTCGGGGCGGCAGGGGGTAGAGAGGGTACAGAGAGACCTCTCTCTACCCCCCGCTAACACCCAGCGCCCCCCCCCCTCCCCCAGCCTGCTCGGACCAGTAAGCAGTTACTCGAGAAGAGCGATGCTCGCTTGAGTAACTGCTTTATCCGAGCATGCTCGCTCATCTCTAGTAGAGATGCTTAAAGAGGTTATCCCACAATCCAACATTCTTGTCAAAAACACATTACCTTCTGTGGCATTTGTTGATTAGCCATGACTTGGGACAACCATCTTCTTTAAACAGCATGGTAGGCTTCACTCTCAGAAACTCACTTGACAACCAGAACTTTCTTTATATCTGGCACTTGCTAATTTTATTCCATCACCAGTGGTTTACAGCACTCCACACTTCACAGTAAACTGGCACACAAAACCTGGTCATCTGGCAGCTAACTATACAACAGGTTTGGCCCTAACTCGCATGCCTAGTGCTACAACACTTCACATCATCATACCCACTCTTTGGCTGCAGCACAGGAGGGATCTCCTCTATCATAGACTGTGTGACAGAACCCCAGGAGCTCCTAGCTCAGAAAAGTTAACTAGGAGTAACACTCCCACCCCTTTACAAAAACTTCACAGGTGCCTCATGATTAATAAGTAGAGGCAACTTTTCTCTGCCGAACCAATTTTCATATAGACTTTCCCTGAGCCATATAGTGGCCATTTCCAGTACTGCATTACCATATTTTTCCCCAAACAAAGGCCATAGGACTGGTCACTTGACATAGCACCCAGGGTCAACGTCCTACATCTCCTACACCTTTTCAGACTTATGGGGTTTTATACTCTCAACTACGTTTCCTGAACTAACTTACAAGGCATCACCTAAAACATTTGCCTTCTTTACTAAGTAATGCAGATCACTTTTTTCTTTTATAAGCACCAGTACATTCTCTGTATTCTTCTGCCATTCTCCCTCTTTTTTGAGACAGCACTATTCACAATTTCAGTATTTCCACTTCACTTAGTGCTTCCATTTCAACCAATTATATATTCTCTAGAATAGGACATTTGTGCACCACCAAAGGCTCTTCCAGACCTTCTCTGTTCACCTTCCTAAAACTTGCCACTTTAGCTTCACTCACTATATAACCTCCTTTTGAAGACTTTTATTTTCCACAGTATTCTTTTCAAACACAAAATCACTATATTGTACCTGAATCACTAATTCAATTATGCCGTCATCGTCACTGAAAACATTATTTGCATCTTCTAGGCTCTGCACTATACTCCTCATTCTAGGTGCCCTTGATTTTATTGAAGACCTTTTCACCACTGTAGGGCTATGCCTCTAGGGGCAACATGATATGCTTTCTTTTCGCTATCTTCCACCTGTAGCTACAGGATATCCTTTACCTCATTGGCCCACTTACCATCCCTGACATTAAGTGTACCACAGCCCGGGCAGGGCAAGAATAGCATTTTTAGTACATTTTTGTAACTCATACATATTCAATAAATCCTAATTGTTACACTTCAACATAATAGACATTTGGTTGCTACTAGCAACCACATTATTTTCACATGAAACTGACCTGATGATACAATTTTTTGGCTTGTCAGTCACTGTAGTAAACTTATTACATGTGATTTTGCATTAATACGTGAAACTTCATAATTTCTCACTTATCTCCTGAGCAATTGCTATTTCAGCAACAATAGACAACAGCTCAGGAGTTACCTTTGTTTTAAATCATGAACATTTAAAGTCACCTGATTTAGCACCATCCTCACCACCCATATTCTATTCAAAATTAGCTGCCCATTCCTCACCAGCTAAAGCCATAGTCTTGTCAACTAGCAACAGTTTCTGCAACATACTCAACACTTTGCTCTTTTTTCAGCTCACAGTATTCAACAACACTCATCTCACACACCTTTCTATCAATAGTAAGTGTAGGAGTCAAAGTGATGTGTCCTATGTAATGCTCATTGGTTCCTGAAAACACATTATTACATGCGAGAGATCCTTTACTGAACAGTCCCTGCTGGTTGGTTGTATGAGATGAACCCAAAAAACTAGTGGATGGAAAATATTTCAGCCCATGTACATGCTGCCAATAATTCATGAAATTAAACAGGTGAATAATATATACTCCGTGTAAAAGCACAAAAACAACAGTTCTTTGTATGCTTTATCAACTATTTTGAGCCTTTATATAAAAAATAAATGTCCCATATAAAGCCACCCTTACTTACATTGGTGCAGCTTTCTTGGTTATGCTCCTGCCGCTCAATTCACATGACCAGCATTTCTAACTGGGAAACTAGAATTCCTAGAAGGCGTCCCCCCCTCACCCCCCCCCCCCCATCCTGGCTGTTGACACCTTCCACCTTTATACACTGACTAGAAGCACAACTCTGCCTGTATACATGAAAACGTTAACTGGAGCATCTGCTCTGTGCATGCTCACACTGTATGCTGAAAACAGGAACAAGACAATTTTATAGAAGTTAAGGCATGCTAGACCAGTGGGAAATACTACAGGAGGACAAATCCAGGAACAACCAAAAGTAAACAGAATGAGGATGGGATTTTTAGAGGGTGACAAGTCAGGACTAGTGCATTTGTGAAAGAAATATATTTCCAAAGATTAATGATTCTAGCTACAGAATATACCGAGCCACCAATGTAATCTCGGGAATACCCCTTTAACCATTACAAACATCTGCCATGCATGTGTGGCAGATGTTGGGTGTCAGAATATGGATTGGGCTCAGGAGGAAACACAGTGGCCAAGATAAGAGATAAATGGGATCCTGGTCGTTTAACCATTTAGATGCTACTGTCAGTATTGACAGCAATATTTAAATGGCCTGACAGAGTAGCCTCCTGTGATAAGATTGCTGAGTTCCATTAGGTTACCATTGAAATGTAGCATGTTTGAAGGTTTGTTACAGATTTCTGCTTGTGACAGGAATTAATAGCAAGACAATAAATGTACAACATAATGAAATGCTAAAATATTGCAGTATATTGAAAAGGAGTCAGACAAGACAAAAGATTTTATTTTTTATAGTAGTACAGTGAAAAAAATAAGATAAGTTTCATATTTCCATAATTATACTGACTAGTGATTAGGAAGCTTTTTAAAAGTTCGTTTCAGCCAGTTCACAGAATTTTGTCAGAAAGTTTTGTTTGATTCAATGAATTAGAACCAAAATGGAAAGTCACCAATACCCCGTAAAAACTGGTGTATAACACTAAGAGCCATAAAAGCCCTGTATAATACTTTGAGGTCATCTAGTAGAGTATCTAAGTACTTTTGAGCTGTTTTAAGGCAACTTTAATGAAGAATAAATAGAAGAAAAAAAGGGGAAAGAAGAATAAAAAATAAAAACCAGAAGGAAAAAAAGAAAAACAAAAAAAGGAGGAAAAACAAGGAAATCGAAGAAGGAGGAGGAAAAAGGAGAAGAAAGAAAAAGGAGGAAAAAAAAAACTTGAGAAAGATTCTTTTTCTTTTCTGCTTTTTTCCTTTTTCGTCTTTTTACGTTTTTTTAGTGGGTTTGGCCGAGACAAACTACCCAAAGTTCCAGTTGTCGCTGAACCAAACTTTTAGAAAAATTCAACCGGCAACAGGGTTTGAGTGTTGCAGTTCACTCAACAATCGTACTGACCCACAGAATCAAAATAATTTGTCATTTTTACCACATTATTTCCTTTTCACCCCACCTAGAATTTTTTAAAGGTTTTCCCATACACCCTATGGTAGATTTTCATCTCCACTTTTCAAAAGCCATAATTTTTTAATTTTTTTGCTGACATGGCCATATTGGGGCTTGTTTTTTGCATGGCGAACTGTAGTTTTTATTGTTGCCATGTTTAGGTGCATATAATGCATCATAAAACTTTTATTAATGTTTTTATGATAGCAGGGAGAGAACACACACTAGGTGAATACGAGTCATGAGAGGCAGCTCTATACAGAGTAATAACACGCCCAGATGACGCGTCATACGTGGTGACGTTGCAGCGCACCACGTCATGACGTCACCTCGCGTGGGCGTGAGATCTCGGCGCTACGCATATGGGACGCATATGCGTCTCAAGAGACGCCGTGCGTCATGACGTCATCCCACGTCTATGCAGTGCTGTACGCCGGGGAGTGGAACGCAGGATGCGCTCCACGGCCACTCCAACACACGGACTCACACGAGTTCCGTAGCCGATGACAACTGGCCCATCCCGTCTTTATGGCCGTTACAATGCGCACCGCAGGTGTACGGCGCCACGACGGGGAGGCAGATATACAACCCGGCGTTACTATGGTTGCCATGGCATTTCTATACACGTCACGGGAATACACACCCCCTGACGTATAGCAGGGTTTTGATTGGCCCACGGTCACTGGAAAGGTGTGGAGGAAACGACGGGCCCCCTTTGATCCCTCCTATTGATGACATCATCACAAGCATAGTCCGCCGATCGTCACACCTGAATGGACGATCGCACCCACAACATAAGACTATCCACATACAACTAACTGTTCAGGACCCCTGATCCGGAATAGAGTTCATGCGGAGTCAAATAATAAAAAGCCCATCCATCTCACACACATGTTGTGTAAATAAAGGGGTGTATTCTATTCTGATAGGTGGACAGGTGGGTTACACCCTCTGGAAGGAGGGATTTGGACTATATAAGGCCAGCATCTTGCAGTCAGAGCTCATTCCCTAGCCTACCATCTGGGCTACGGACACCAGCTTTTGTTATTTTTTATCTTGTATCCATCCTTCTTTTCTGTCAACTCTGACAATCTGGGGAAAGAAACCTGGGCGGGTGTCTTTTGACAAGCTCCTACACGTAATGGGCTAGTAAATCACTAGTCCATTTATGTGATAGTTTAAGAAGCAGCAGACTTTTTATTGGGAGTTCTTTCATGAGGAGCAGAGGGCTTGTGCTTATTTCAATTCCCCCTCTCTGGGGTGCTACGTGTCCTGTATAGGCACTAGCACAAACACCTCTGCGACACCGGTATAGCGCTCCAGTATGCATATCGCATAGGACGAACCGGTTGCCTAATCTCTGGACAGAGACGGATTGCTCTAACATCACTCTATCTCACTAACAGGATATTACTGCATCCCTATATCCTATCCTGTGAGTGGTAGAAAACTGAGCATTTCCCGACTAGTCCTTGAAACTCCATGAAGGGCATTTATATTTAATGTCACTTTGGGTCATTGAGATACGCTATTCCTGGCAAAATCTCAAACTAACGCTTATGCTAATGAGAGAAATCCGGGCATTAAGAATAGTATTTAGGTGATATTTGACCCTCTAAAAACCTGCTTCAAAAACTGGTCCTTTAAAGATTTTGACACTCGTTTCTTTACCGATCAGTCTATTGAAGACCTCTTAATATCTTCTATAATGTTCAATCCCAACCTATAATGCTCCTGATGATCCACGCAAAATAAAGTGGTGAAACGCGTCGAGCAACAATAATACGAGAAATAGCATACAAAAAGGGAATTTGAATTCTTTTGGGTCGAGTAATTCTAAAACGACCCTTACTCACTGAGGGGAGGTTGTCTCATACTCTTGGGAGACTCCCTTAGAGGTTGCTATTATACATCCCTTATAACCTCGGGAGATACTCCCTATGATAAAGACCAATTCCGACTCTCTATGTTAGGAATCGGCTGCGTACCTCCAACCCTCTTTAGTAAAAAATTGTGAAAAAGCGGATATATGAGTCACTAAAATTGAACTCACTTACGGTGTGTGGGCCCTATAACAAAAAATTCTGGGGCCATTGGTGACCACATATCACAAATACCCACACACACAGTGTGATTGGACACTGACCGTTAGTGACGGTGTGGTTGGATGGTTTATACCACACCTCTTACATTTTCTTTCTTTTGTTTTGTTTTATGTGTTGTGCCCCTATGCGTGTATTTTTAAAAAAAGTTCTAAATAAAATTCGTACCTTTTCATTTAAGTCACCACTGTGAAAGGGCAAATTTGAGATAAACTTGGAGACTTCTACTCTGCCTATTCTGTGAAATATTGCAGGGAGAGAACACAGATCAATTCTGCCATTGTTTTTTGTGGGTTTTTTTTACAACGTTAATTATGCAGTATAAATGACACAATACATTTTTTTCTGCAGGGTGTTACGATTACAATGATAATAAAATTCTTTTTTTTTTTTTAGGTTTTTCCACTTTTCCACAATAAAAACCTTTTTTCTGGAAATTATTTGTTTTTATAAATCGCTGTATCCAAAGTCCAACAACATTTTTATTTTTCCATGGATGGGCCTCTGAGAGGGCTTGTCTTTTGCGTAACGAACTGTAGTTTTTATGCGTACCATTTTGGGGTACATACAGATTTTTTATCACTTTTATTGCTTTTTTTGAGATGCAAAGTGAAAAAAAAAGTATTCTGCCTCAGTTTTTTAAGGTGTTTTTTTACGCTTTTTCCTGTCCAGGATAAAAAGTGTGTGCTCAATTTGTTATGCGAGTTGTCACAGATATGACAATACCAAATATGTACAACTATAATAGAAAAATCCTCCTGCGCTCTTTTTTTGGGGTCTTGCGATCCAGTAAGGGAAACTATAAAGTCTCCACAGTAGGGAAAATATATTTAATTGTACAATTGTACATAAAAAAACATATATAACATGTAAAAGTCTTGCTTGACTTTTACATGTTATATATGTTTTTTATGTACAATTGTACAATTAAAGGGGTTGTCCCGCGCCGAAACGGTGTTTTTTTTTTTTTCAATAGCCCCCCCGTTCGGCGCGAGACAAACCCGATGCAGGGGTTTAAAGAAAAAAACGGATAGTACTTACCAGAATCCCCGCGCTCAGGTGACTTCTTACTTACCTTGCGAAGATGGCCGCCGGGATCTTCACCCTTGGTGGACCGCAGGTCTTCTGTGCGGTCCATTGCCGATTCCAGCCTCCTGATTGGCTGGAATCGGCACGTGACGGAGCTACGAGGAGCAGCTCTCTGGCACGAGCGGCCCCATTCAGAAGGGAGAAGACAGGAATGCGCAAGCGCGTCTAATCGGGCAATTAGACGCTGAAAATTAGACGGCACCATGGAGACGAGGACGCTAGCAACGGAACAGGTAAGTGAATAACTTCTGTATGGCTCATAATTAATGCACAATGTACATTACAAAGTGCATTAATATGGCCATACAGAAGTGTATACCCCAACTTTGTTTCGCGGGACAACCCCTTTAAATATATTTTCCCTACTGTGGAGACTTTATAGTTTCCCTTACTGGATCGCAAGACCCCGAAAAAAGAGCGCAGGAGGATTTTTCTATTATAGTTGTATTTGCTTCCTTCCCCATTTGTGTGGTGCAATAGCCACTGGGGTTTTTTCCTACTGCTGCATCTCCTCTTTTGAGGATTCTTGGGGATCTTGCACAAGAAGAACATCTTTAGTTCTACAGGTGACCGGGGATCATCGGTGCAAGTGGGTTATTCTCCCTGAGGTGGAGATCCCGCTTTGCACCAGGTGAGTAAAAAAAACCCTTATCCTTGATTTCGGATCCCTGTGTGGTGGCGCGGATCTACGCTTTGAGAATACCAAATATGTGGGATTTTAATTTTTTAAATATTTTTTATACTAATAGGTAAAAAAGCACAAAAAGGTATTGGTTTAAATTTTTTATTTTGACACTGTTTTGACACTGTTTTGTTCTTTTTTTTTTTTTACACTATTTGTGTCTTGCAATGCCTTATCACTTGTTATAGTGATTATAGGCACTGGCAATGCAGGACGCCTATATCTGGTGTCCTGTTGCCATGGTAACCCAACAGCCCTCTACGATAACATATTGGAGGGTCTGATGACGTCACAAAGGCAAGGTGCTTCCTCTGTGAACCCTTTACATGCCACAATCTACATAGAGTATAAAAGTACAGCAGCATTAGAGGCAGGTAAAGTATTTTCAAACCTTTATGGTTCCATATCTAAAAAAAAGAATCAGCCACGTTTCGACCTGCAAAGTCTTTGTCAAGCCAATCTACATAGTTCCCGGCAGGAAGGGTTTAACAGTGGGGGTCACTGTCCCGATGCACCCCCGCTGTTGCAGAGGGACGCCAGCTATGGGTGATAGCAATGGCATAGCGTGGGATCTCTTCTAATCTTGCGCTATCCCGAGGGCATAACTGTACATCTTGTTGTGATAATTATCACCCTGTCAGGATGTACAGTTATGCCCTGTGGTGTTAAGGGGTTAATTGTTCTGTTCTGCATCACTATTACATAGCATGATTTTTATGACATTTTATGAAGTATAAAAAATGTATCAATTTCTGTATTAGGAATGGTAATTTTTATAAAACTTTAACATTCATTTTTATACGCTAATTCTGAGGTGAACCTTGATCATGAATAAAACATAATGTGAAGAATAATATCAGGTTAATAGATCTATTGTACTGTCACTATATCCTAAAACTGAAATGAGAAAACCAGCTTTCTTTTTTATTAACAACCAAGACTGGTAGACTAATTTACACTAATTGTATATAATTTGAAGTACAAGATAGATATACAGAGTCTTTTTTTAATTCAGTTTATTTAGTTAATTAAGTTAAAGTAATCATTATAGTATTTTACCATTGATAGCACAAAATCATATAAACAATGTACCTTGTTAAATAATTACTTATGTAACCTTGAAATATTACTTCAACCTAGCACATTACATGATATACTTAATAATAAGTGAGCAATCTTACATTATGACACTGCAGTACAAAATGGTCCAAAATATGAAAACAATTATTGCCTTGGATAATAATAATTGTCTAAAATTAATGGGAATGTTCTGGGAGGTTTGTTAGTGCCCAAGGTAGTGCTTTCAAAATGCACTTTGGACTATGAAGCTCAGCATAATAGTTCTCAGATGGACAGTGATTCTCTAACTGACAACTTTCTTTGAAGTTAGATGTGTCTAGACACACTATAGGAACTACAGACATCATACGGAGTGGCCATTGAATCACAATGAAATTTAACCTGATGTCTCTGTGGTCAAGAGCTTGACTGACATGGCCATAGCTTTTAATGGTTGAAGCTATACCACCAAGAGGTTAGAAAACTTCATAAATGAAGTCAATCACTCAGGGAAAAACTTTATGGCATCCATATCGGCCGTACCTTCCACTCCTCAGAAAAATTGTCATGGGGAGAAGGTAGGGGTATTGCACAAAATATATTTTTTTAAATTTAAGGTGCTTCAGTTGTTCAGCTGTTATGTTCATAGTATAATGAAATCCAAGAGAAAAGAAGGGTGGAACGACTCCGATTATGGATGTAGGGAGTAGGGTGCTGCCAGTCCAATAACCGTCACCATAGAAAACAGGGCATAGAAATGTTTAACTGTAAAAAGGAGAAAATAATGGACTGTGGGCACAACCCTTGTAATGTAAAGCACATAAAAGCAAGGAGATTAATAGAGATGAGCGAACGTACTCGTCCGAGCTTGATATTCGTGCGAATATTAGGGTGTTCGGGATGCTCGTTACTCGTAACGAGTACCACGCGGTGTTCCGGTTACTTTCAGTTTCCTCTCTGAGACGTTAGCGCGCTTTTCTGGCCAATTGAAAGACAGGGAAAAAAATCTATTTCGCCTGCCTCTGACAGTCCTCAGGGCTCTGGGTACGTGTGTGCTGCGTGCACAACATTTAAAAAAATCAGACGCAGCCAGCTACGTTTTACTGCAGGCTTGCGCCAATTTTTTTCCTGCATGGGAAATCCCTGATCTGCTGGAGCCAATAACTTTGCATCACTGCAGTTCTCTGACACATTTGCAGGGCCACAACACAGTTATAAAACTTAGTAGTATTCATTGAATACACGCAGTGTGGCTTGTCCTTTGAAAAACAAGGGAAAAAAATCTATTTCGCCTGCCTCTGACAGTCCTCAGGGCTCTGGGTACGTGTGTGCTGCGTGCAGAACGTTAAAAAAAAATCAGACGCAGCCAGCTACGTTTTACTGCAGGCTTGCGCCAATTTTTTTCCTGCATGGGAAATCCCTGATCTGCTGGAGCCAATAACTTTGCATCACTGCAGTTCTCTGACACATTTGCAGGGCCACAACACAGTTATAAAACTTAGTAGTATTCATTGAATACACGCAGTGTGGCTTGTCCTTTGAAAAACAAGGGAAAAAAATCTATTTCGCCTGCCTCTGACAGTCCTCAGGGCTTGCGCCAATTTCTTTCCTAGCTTGGAAATCACTGGTAATACAGCATGCTGAGGGGTAGGGGTAGGCCGAGAGGACGTGGACGCGGCCGAGGACGCGTAGGCCCAAGTGAGGGTGTGGGCACAGGCCGAGCTCCTGATCCAGGTGTGTCGCAGCCGACTGCTGCGCGATTAGGAGAGAGGCACGTTTCTGGCGTCCCCACATTCATCGCCCAATTAATGGGTCCACGCGGGAGACCTTTATTAGAAAATGAGCAGTGTGAGCAGGTCCTGTCGTGGATGGCAGAAAGTTCTTCGAGCAAGCTATCATCCACCCACAGTTCTGCGCCGTCCAGTGCTGCAAATCCGAATCCTCTGTCTGCTGCTCCTCCTTCCTCCCAGCCTCCTCACTCCACTACAATGACACATGCTCAGGAGCGGGAAGACTCCCAGGAACTGTTCTCGGGCCCCTGCTCAGATTGGGCAGCAGTGGTTCCTCTCCCACCAGATGAGTTTATCGTCACTGATGCACAACCATTGGAAAGTTCCCGGGGTCCGGGGGATGAGGCTGGGGACTTCCGGCAACTGTCTCAAGACCTTTCAGTGGGTGAGGAGGACGATGACGATGAGACACATTTGTCTTGCAGTGAGGTAGTAGTAAGGGCAGTAAGTCCGAGGGAGGAGCGCACAGAGGATTCGGAGGAAGAGCAGCAGGACGATGAGGTGACTGACCCCACCTGGTGTGCAACGCCTACACAGGACAGGTCTTCAGAGGGGGAGGCACGGGCAGCAGCAGGGCAGGTTGCAAGAGGCAGTGCGGTGTCCAGGGGTAGAGGCAGGGCCATACCAAATAATCCACCAACTGTTTCCCAAAGCACACCCTCGCGCCATGCCACCCTGCAGAGGCCGAGGTGCTCAAAGGTCTGGCAGTTTTTCACCGAGACGCCTGACGACCGACGAACAGTGGTGTGCAACCTTTGTCGCGCCAAGATCAGCCGGGGAGCCACCACCAACAGCCTCACCACCACCAGCATGCGCAGACATATGATGGCCAAGCACCCCACAAGGTGGGACGAAGGCCGTTCACCGCCTCCGGTTTGCACCGCTGCCTCTCCCCCTGTGCCCCAACCTGCCACTGAGATCCAACCCCCCTCTCAGGACACAGGCACTACCGTCTCATGGCCTGCACCCACACCCTCACCTCCGCTGTCCTCGGCCCCATCCACCAATGTCTCGCACCGCACGGTCCAGCCGTCGCTAGCGCAAGTGTTGGAGCGCAAGCGCAAGTACGCCGCCATGCACCCGCACGCTCAATCGTTAACCGTCCACATAGCCAAATTTATCAGCCTTGAGATGCTGCCGTATAGGGTTGTGGAAACGGAGGCTTTCAAAGCTATGATGGCGGCGGCGGCCCCGCGCTACTCGGTTCCCGATGTGCCGTCCCAGCCCTGCACGACCACGTCTCCCGCAACATTGTACGCGCCCTCACCAATGCGGTTAGTGGCAAGGTCCACTTAACTACGGACACGTGGACAAGCACAGGCGGGCAGGGCCACTACATCTCCCTGACGGCACATTGGGTGAATTTAGTGGAGGCTGGGACAGAGTCAGAGCCTGGGACCGCGCACACGGCCCACGAACTGCTGCAGGGTCTGACAGAGCAGACTGACCGTTGGCTTGCGCCGCTGAGCCTCCAACCGGGCAGGGTCGTGTGTGACAACGGCTGTAACCTGGTGGCGGCTCTGCAGCTCGGCAGCCTCACGCACGTGCCATGCCTGGCCCACGTCTTTAATTTGGTGGTTCAGCGCTTTCTGAAAAGCTACCCACGCTTATCAGACCTGCTCGTAAAGGTGCGTCGGCTCTGCGCACATTTCCGCAAGTCCCACACGGACGCTGCCACCCTGCGCACCCTGCAACATCGGTTTAATCTGCCAGTGCACCGACTGCTGTACGATGTGCCCACACGGTGGAACTCTACGCTCCACATGTTGGCTAGGCTCTATGAGCAGCGTAGAGCTATGGTGGAATACCAACTCCAACATGGGCGGCGCAGTGGGAGTCAGCCTCCTCAATTCTTTTCAGAAGAGTGGGCCTGGTTGGCAGACATCTGCCAGGTCCTTCGAAACTTTGAGCAGTCTACCCAGGTGGTGAGCGGCGATGCTGCAATCATTAGCGTCACCATTCCTCTGCTATGCATCTTGAGAAGTTCCCTGCAAACCATAAAGGCAGCCGCTTTGCGCTTGGAAACAGAGCCGGGGGAAGACAGTATGTCGCTGGATAGTCAGAGCACCCTCCTGTCTATATCTCAGCGCGTTCAGGAGGAGGAGGAGGAGCATGAGGAGGATGAGGAGGAGGGGGAAGAGACAGCTTGGCCCACTGCTGAGGGTGCCCATGCTGCTTGCCTGTCATCATTTCAGCGTGTATGGCCTGAGGAGGAGGAGGAGGAGGAGGATCCTGAAAGTGATCTTCCTAGTGCGGACAGCCATGTGTTGCGTACAGGTACCCTGGCACACATGGCTGACTTCATGTTAGGATGCCTTTCTCGTGACCCTCGCGTTACACGCATTCTGGCCACTACGGATTACTGGGTGTACACACTGCTCGACCCACGCTATAAGGAGAACCTTCCCATTCTCATTCCCGAAGAGGAAAGGGGTTTGAGAGTGTTGCTATACCACAGGACCCTGGCGGACAAGCTGATGGTAAAATTCCCATCCGACAGCGCTAGTGGCAGAAGGCGCAGTTCCGAGGGCCAGGTAGCAGGGGAGGTGCGGAGATCGAGCAGCATGTACAGCCCAGGCAGTGCAACAGTCTTTAAGGGCCTGGACAGCTTTATGGCTCCCCAGCAAGACTGTGTCACCGCTCCCCAGTCAAGGCTGAGTCGGCGGGAGCACTGTAAAAGAATGGTGAGGGAGTACGTAGCCGATCGCACGACCGTCCTCCGTGACGCCTCTGCCACCTACAACTACTGTGTGTCGAAGCTGGACACGTGGCCTGAACTAGCGCTGTATGCCCTGGAGGTGCTTGCTTGTCCTGCGGCTAGCGTCTTGTCGGAAAGGGTGTTTAGTGCGGCTGGGGGAATCATCACAGATAAGCGTACCCGCCTGTCAACCGACAGTGCCGACAGGCTAACACTCATCAAGATGAACAAAGCCTGGATTTCCCCAGACTTCTCTTCTCCACCAGCGGACAGCAGCGATACGTAAGCAATACGTAGGCTGCACCCACGGATGGAAGCTACGTTCTCTCTCACCATCCTCCTGAAACCTCACGTAATCACGCTGAACGGGCAATTTTTCTTAGGGCCACAAGGCTCACTCATCTAATTTTTCTAAACAATTTTTATATCTTTCAATGCTCTTAAAAGCGTTGAAACTTTAACTTGAACCAATTTTTCGTTAAACTGGGCTGCCTCCAGGCCTAGTTACCACTTAAGCCACATTAACCAAAGCGATTAATGGGTTTCACCTGCCATCTTGGTTGGGCATGGCCAATTTTTACTGAGGTACATTAGTACTGTTGGTACACCAATGTTTTGGGGCCCTCACCTACAGTGTAATCATAGCAATTTGTATGTTCTTCGCCTGCACTCATGGTACAGAAGTGTGTGTGGGGTTGGCCTACACTTTAGCTACATAAATGTAACTTGGGCCTTGGCTATACTGCAGCTACTGAAATGGAACTAAGACTGCGCTCCCACTATACTGCTGCTTCGGAATTGTTCCTGGGGCCTGTGTAGGCTGCTACTATTACTGAAATGGAACGAAGACTGAGCTCCCACTATACTGCTGCTTCGGAATTGTTACTGGGGCCTGTGTAGGCTGCTACTATTACTGAAATGGAACTAAGACTGTGCTCCCCCTATAATGCTGCTAGTGATATGTTAGTGGGGCCTGTCGCTAATGCTACGGCTGAAATGTTACTAATTCTGGGCTCTGCCTATACCGCTGCTAATGGTATGTCTCTGGGGTGTGGAAACAGAGGCTTCCCAAAGACATGATGGCGGCGAGGCCATTTCCCACCAACACTGTTACTGTTAAGGTGCATATAACCACGGACACGTGGAGAGGACACGTAGTGCCTCAAAAACATCCCCCGCCACGGCCCACTTAATCCTGGCCACATTCCGAAAACCAACAAAATAAAACCGTGCTACTAGGTCCGCAGTCACCACCACATTACCACCAACGCGGTTACTGTTAATGTACATATTACCAGTCTGACTGGGGCATGCAGTGTGGGCCGAAGCCCACCTGCATTAAGCACGACATTACTACCTCAGCTGTGTTGGGAAATGCAATGGGATATTTTTGTGTATCGCCGGTGGGTTCCAGGGAGCCACCCATGCTGTAGGTGCACACGGAGTTTAACCTACATGTGTCCACTTGTAAAGAACCCCAGTCTGACTGGGGCATGCAGTGTGGGCCGAAGCCCACCTGCATTAAGCACGACATTACTACCTCAGCTGTGTTGGGCAATGCAATGGGATATTTCTATGTACCGCCGGTGGCTTCCTGGCACCCACCCATGCTGTGGGTCCACAGGGAATTATAAATGCATCTGTTTCCACTTGTAAAGAACCCCAGTCTGACTGGGGCATGCAGTGTGGGCCGAAGCCCACCTGCATTAAGCACGACATTACTACCTCAGCTGTGTTGGGCAATGCAATGGGATATATTTATGTACCGCCGGTGGGTTCCAGGGAGCCACCCATGCTGTGGTTGCACAGGGAGTTGTAACTACATGTGTCCACTTCTAAAGAACCCCAGTCTGACTGGGGCATGCAGTGTGGGCCGAAGCCCACCTGCATTAAGCACGACATTACTACCTCAGCTGTGTTGGGCAATGCAATGGGATATTTTTGTGTATCGCCGGTGGGTTCCAGGGAGCCACCCATGCTGTCGGTCGACAGGGACTTCACAATAGGGAGTTGTACCTGCCTGTGTCTATGAATTAAAAAGCCCAGTCTGACTGGGGCATGCAGAGACACCTTGACAGAATGAATAGTGTGTGGCACATAGGTTCCCCATTGCTATGCCCACGTGTGCAGCTCCTGATGGCGGTGGCACAGGATTCTATTTCTCATTGCTTCTATACAGCATTGTGGGCTATCGCCCCGCCCCTTTTAAAGAGGGTCGCTGCCTAGCCGTGCCAACCCTCTGCAGTGTGTGCCTGCGGTTCCTCCTCATGGCAGACGCACTTCTAAATAGACATGAGGGTGGTGTGGCATGAGGGCAGCTGAAGGCTGCGCAGGGATACTTTGGTGTGCGCTGTGGGGGGGGGGCGGTTGGGCAGCATGTAACCCAGGAGAAGTGGCAGTGGAGTGTCATGCAGGCAGTGATTGTGCTTTGTTGGAGGTAGTGTGGTGCTTAGCAAAGGTATGCCATGCTAATAGAGGGCTTTTCAGAAGTAAAAGTTGTGGGGAGGGGGGGGGGCCCACTCTTGCCGCTATTGTGGCTTAATAGTGGGACCTGTGAACTTGAGATGCAGCCCAACATGTAGCCCCTCGCCTGCCCTATCCGTTGCTGTGTCGTTCCCATCACTTTCTTGAATTGCCCAGATTTTCACACAAGGAAACCTTAGCGAGCATCGGCGAAATACAAAAATGCTCGGGTCGCCCATTGACTTCAATGGGGTTCGTTACTCGAAACGAACCCTCGAGCATCGCGAAAAGTTCGTCCCGAGTAACGAACTCCCGAGCATTTTGGTGCTCGCTCATCTCTAGAGATTAAGCCAAATTCTTCTTTATGAAATTATAGCTAGCACAAATAACACATTTCGAGGACGCAGCCCCTTCTTCAGAAATTGCCGGAAATAAATACTAATAAAACAAGTGAAAAGTAGAAAGTAGGAAGAACAAGAGCTAAAAAAAAATCAATAATTTAAGAGCAATAATAAATCAAAGAGATTTTAACTAGAGATGAGCGAGCATGCTCGTTCGAGCATTAGCATACTCAAAAGTACTCGATACTCGAGCGAGCACCACACGGCACTCAGGTGTGCGAGAAAATTTCATACTCTCCTCCCCACATGTTTATTTTTTGCTAAAGTATATGCAAAATAGAATTTTGCATACACTTTAGCAAAAAATAGACAGTGTAAAATGAGTACAGCCTTGTTATATAGGGCGGATGCACAGGACACACACTACATTGTTCTCAATGGAGCCGCGGCTGCTGACGGCGGCTCCATTAAAGGCAATGGTCTGCTGGCACCCCTGAATTGTTTTTCATGGAAGGGCTTTACATATAAGCCCTTCCCTGAAAAACAATAATTTCAGTCTAAAAAAAATAAATGTATTAAAAAAAAACTTACCTTTTCGCCGCTGCCATGTCCCCCGTGGGGATGGAGAACACATCTGCTGCATGCGGCAGATGTTTCCTTTATCCCCGGTAGTAAAAAGAATTCCCTGCTGCTGCATCTGCCACATCTGTGACAGATACAGCAGAGGAATTCTTCAATTCCCTACCGTAGCTGTCACACATGAAAGCTGTGGTAGAGGATCCTGCGACAGCAGCCGCGGCTCCATTGAAAAATGCTCGAGGCTCCCATTGACTTCAATGGGGTTCGTTACTCGAAACGGGCTCTTGAGCATTACAAAAAGCTTGGTTCGAGTAACGAGCACCCAAGCATTTTGGTGCTCATTAGAGATGAGCGGGCACCCAAATGCTAGGGTCCGCGTTATTCGAGTCGAGCTTTTCGTAAAATTTGAGAGAGAGCTCTACTCGAGTAACGAACCCCATTGACTACAATGGGAGACTCAAGCATTTTTGTATGTGGGACGCCGGGTGCCGAGCTTTTTTTTCTTTTTTCTTGGTTCTTGTGTACTCTCTCTCCCATGCCTGCCAGGCAAAAAAAATTGCCAATGACTCGCGCTGCATCGCGGCGGGCAGGGGCCAAAACAGGCACGTCACAGCTGGGAGAAGCCAAAAACTGGGGTGGGGTCAAACACGATTTGATGCTTGTTCGAGTAACGAGCACCATCGAGTACGCTTATACTCGAACGAGCATCAAGCTCGGCAGAGTATGTTCGCTTAACTGTAGTGCTTACTCATCCCTAATTTTAACCCTTCGAATAATGCTACTAGATACAATAAATTAATAAAATACTATCGGTAAAAGAAGTAAAATATATAAATAAATGTGTGTGTATATATATATATATATATATATATATATATATATATATATATACATATTATAGTAATTAAAATAAAATATCATAGTGCTAAAAACAAAAAAATAGCAGGACTACTGTTGGGTTTTTCGTACACTTCAGTGCCCAGTTAGAGAATAGTTAATATCTATGTAATATAAAGCATGAATACTAGTGTCAAAACCAAATTATTAGCGTACTGGGAATGGTAAAAAAGCAAGGATAGTAAATATCTGGAACATAATATAATAAGGGATAGTTATTGAAATAAAATAATAATATAATGCCCATATTAAAATATAATGGAGACACAACATAAAATGCATGATTAAATAAATGGAAAGCGATGGAGTGGAGTACCAAAATATTTATAGATTAATTTATAAAGCATAAATTCATTAAAAAAAAAAAAGGAATAAATATTGGAGGAAGGAATGTTCTTGACTTGTATATTCGTTTAGGCACTAGTATGCGTAAGGTGATTTATGCATGAATATTTGAGCCTGAGCAGGTGTTCTTAACATTACTTCTGTGAATCCTTCCTATAGATTGCTGGGCAAAGTTCAGGGTTTAAATTCTGGGCAGGGCTGGTTGGCTGTGGGAAAGGGATTTTATAGTTAGGGAAAATGACAAGTAATGCAAATGACTTTGATTAGTAAAGGTCCATTTACACACAAAGATGAGTGCTCAAAATTTGTCAGAATCCGACAGTTTTGAGTAATCATTTTGCATTAGGTACTCATAGGCTAATCAGCTAACTAGCTTCATTTGCATGCATTTAGAGAACAGCGGTTGGTCTGTTCTCTAAATACATCATTTTAGTTCTCCTGAGAGCTGCCGGCTGCATACAATGCTATCAGCGCTGGCCGTGGAGAACACAGCATGCTGCACCACTTATCAGGGATGACGGATTTTATGCTGCGGTTAACTCAACAATGGATGAAGAGTGCACGGTAAGTGCACGACAGGCACACATTTACACGTAGCGGCTATCACTCAAAAGCTGTCATTTGGACAAATTTTCAGCGACAATTATTGCGTGTAAATCAGCCTTAAGCATTATTGTCTTGATTGGTATTTGACCATCATTGTACTAATTGTAAGGATACCTGGAGTAAAATCAGTGCTAGTAAATGTAAGAGCTGATAAGGATTGCTAGGCAGTGTCCAATAGAGCTGGTTAAGGGAAGGGATTTCATACAGTTTAGGCCAGTTGTTCAGCTCTTATGTTCATAGTATAATGAAATGACACATTTAGAAATGCAGACACTGCTGGTTGCATGTATCCTGAGAGAAATAATAAAGAGACAACTTCATCGGAAAATCCAGAGCTCCATGACAGCGCTCTCAGCAAACCACAAAGGTACAGTATATGCAAAGCTCTGTATTTACAAATAAGAAACATACAGCAACACATTTCAAGTCCAGATGGGCCTCTTACTTGAGTCATATTTCCACTAACAGTTGTCAGTGGAAATCTGCCTGACAAAGAGGCTCATCTGAACTTGAAATGTGTTGCTGTGTGTTTCTTATTTGTAAGTACAGAGCTTTGCATATACCTTTCTGGATTGGTCAGTGAGCTGTCACAGAGCTTTGGATCCTTTGTAGAGATGAGCGAGCACCAAAATGCTCGGGTGCTCGTTACTCGGGACGAAAATTTCGCGATGCTCGAGGGTTCGTTTCGAATAACGAACCCCATTGAAGTCAATGGGCGACCCGAGCATTTTTGTATTTCGCCGATGCTCGCTAAGGTTTCCATTTGTGAAAATCTGGGCAATTCAAGAAAGTGATGGGAACGACACAGCAACGGATAGGGCAGGCGAGGGGCTACATGTTGGGCTGCATCTCAAGTTCCCAGGTCCCACTATTAAGCCACAATAGCGGCAAGAGTGGGCCCCCCCCTCCCAACAATTTTTACTTCTGAAAAGCCCTCATTAGCAATGCATACCTTAGCTAAGCACCACACTACCTAAAAAAGCACAATCACTGCCTGCATGACACTCCGCTGCCACTTCTCCTGGGTTACATGCTGCCCCCCCCCCCCCCCCGCACGACCCAGTGTCCACAGCACACACGAAAGTGTCCCTGCGCACACCAAAGTGTCCCTCATGCCACGCCACCCCCATGTCTATTTATAAGTGCGTCTGCCATGAGGAGGAACCACAGGCACACACTGCAGAGGGTTGACACGGCTAGGCAGCGACCCTCTTTAAAAGGGGCCGGACGATAGCCCACAATGCTGTACAGAAGCAGTGAGAAATATAATCCTGTGCCACCGCCATCAGGAGCTGCACATGTGGGCATAGCCATGGGGAACCTATGCGCCACACACTATTCATTCTGTCAAGGTGTCTGCATGCCCCAGTCAGACCGCGGTTTTTTATAGTCACAGGCAGGTACAACTCCGCAATGGGAATTCCGTGTGCACCCACAACATGGGTGGCTCCCTGGAACCCACCGGCTGTACGTAAATGTATCCCATTGCAGTGCCCTGGACAGCAGAGCTAACGTCAGATTAAATGCAGGTGGGCTTCGGCCAACACTGCATGCCCCAACCTGACCGGGGTTTTTAATTCATAGACATAGGCAGGTACAACTCCCTATTGTGAAGTCCCTGTGGACCGACAGCATGGGTGGGTGCCAGGAGCCACCGGCGGCACATAAATATATCCCATTGCATTGCCCAACACAGCTGAGGTAATGTCATGTTTAATGCAGGTGGGCTTCGGCCCACACTGCATGCCCCAGTCAGACTGGGGTTCTTTAGAAGTGGACACATGCAGTTACAACTCCGTGTGGACCGACAGCATGGGTGGCTCCCTGGAACCCACCGGCGGTGCATAAATATATCCCATTGCATTGCCCAGCACAGCTGAGGTAACGTCAGCTTTAATGCAGGTGGGCAAAAAATTAATTGGATTACACTGTAGGCGAGGGACCCCAAAAATTGGTGTACCAACAGTACTAAGGTACCTCAGAAAAATTGCCCATGCCCAACCAAGAGGACAGGTGAAACCCATTAATCGCTTTGGTTAATGTGGCTTAATTTGTAACTAGGCCTGGAGGCAGCCCAGTTAAAATAAAAATTGGTTCAGGTGCAAGTTTCAACGCTTTAATGAGCATTGAAACGTATAAAAATTGTTTACAAAAATTATATGACTGAGCCTTGTGGGCCTAAGAAAAATTGCCCGTTCGGCGTGATTACGTGAGGTTTCAGGAGGAGGAGCAGGAGGAGGAGGAGGAATATTATACACAGATTGCTGAAGCAAAAATGTCCCCGTTTTTGATGGTGATAGAGAACGATGCTTCCATCCGCGGGTGCAGCCTACGTATTGCTTAGGTATCGCTGCTGTCCGCTGGTGGAGAAGAGAAGTCTGGGGAAATCCGGCTTTGTTCATCTTGATGAGTGTAAGCCTGTCGGCACTGTCGGTTGACAGGCGGGTACGCTTATCTGTGATGATTCCCCCAGCCGCACTAAACACCCTCTCTGACAGGACGCTAGCCGCAGGACAAGCAAGCACCTCCAGGGCATACAGCGCGAGTTCAGGCCACGTGTCCAGCTTCGACACCCAGTAGTTGTAGGGGGCGGAGGCGTCACGGAGGACGGTTGTGCGATCGGCTACGTACTCCCTCACCATCCTTTTACAGTGCTCCCGCCGACTCAGCCTTGACTGGGGAGCGGTGACACAGTCTTGCTGGGGAGCCAGAAAGCTGTCAAAGGCCTTAGAGAGTGTTCCCCTGCCTGTGCTGTACATGCTGCCTGATCTCTGCGCCTCCCCTGCTACCTGGCCCTCGGAACTGCGCCTTCTGCCACTAGCGCTGTCGGATGGGAATTTTACCATCAGCTTGCCCGCCAGGGTCCTGTGGTATAGCATCACGCTCGAACCCCTTTCCTCTTCGGGTATCAGAGTGGAAAGGTTCTCCTTATACCGTGGGTTGAGCAGTGTGTACACCCAGTAATCCGAAGTGGCCAGAATGCGTGTAACACGAGGGTCACGAGAAAGGCATCCTAACATGAAGTCTGCCATGTGTGCCAGGGTACCTGTACGCAACACATGGCTGTCCTCACTAGAAAGATGACTTTCAGGATCCTCCTCCTCCTCCTCCTCTTCAGGCCATACACGCTGAAAGGATGACAGGCATGCAGCATGGGTACCCTCAGCAGTGGGCCAAGCTGTCTCTTCCCCCTCCTCCTCAGGCTCCTCATGCTCCTCCTCCTCCTCAACGCGCTGAGATATAGACAGGAGGGTGCTCTGACTATCCAGCGACATACTGTCTTCCCCGGCTCTGTTTCCGAGCGCAAAGCATCTGCCTTTATGCTTTGCCGGCAACTTCTCAAGAGGCATAGCAGAGGAATGGTGACGCTAATGATTGCAGCATCCCCGCTCACCATCTGGGTAGACTCCTCAGAGTTTCCAAGGACCTGGCAGATGTCTGCCAACCAGGCCCACTCTTCTGTAAAGAATTGAGGAGGCTGACTTCCACGGCGCCGCCCATGTTGGAGTTGGTATTCCACTATAGCTCTACGCTGCTCATAGAGCCTGGCCAACATGTGGAGCGTAGAGTTCCACCGTGTGGGCACGTCGCACAGCAGTCGGTGCACTGGCAGATTAAACCGATGTTGCAGGGTGCGCAGGGTGGCAGCGTCCATGTGGGACTTGCGGAAATGTGCGCAGAGCCGGCGCACCTTTCCGAGCAGGTCTGACAAGCGTGGGTAGCTTTTCAGAAAGTGCTGAACCACCAAATTAAAGACGTGGGCCAGGCATGGCACGTGCGTGAGGCTGCCGAGCTGCAGAGCCGCCACCAGGTTACGGCCGTTGTCACACACGACCATGCCCGGATGGAGGCTCAGCGGCGCAAGCCAGCGGTCGGTCTGCTCTGTCAGACCCTGCAGCAGTTCGTGGGCCGTGTGCCTCTTATCTCCTAAGCTGAGTAGTTTCAGCACGGCCTGCTGACGCTTGCCAACCGCTGTGCTGCCACGCCGCGCGACACCGACTGCTGCCGACGTGCTGCTGCTGACACATCTTGATTGCGAGACAGAGGTTGCGGAGGAGGAGGAGGAGGGTGGTTTAGTGGAGGAAGCATACACCGCCGCATATACCACCACCGAGCTGGGGCCCGCAATTCTAGGGGTGGGTAGGACGTGAGCGGTCCCAGGCTCTGACTCTGTCCCAGCCTCCACTAAATTCACCCAATGTGCCGTCAGGGAGATATAGTGGCCCTGCCTGCCTGTGCTTGTCCCCGTGTCCGTTGTTAAGTGGACCTTGGCAGTAACCGCGTTGGTGAGGGCGCGTACAATGTTGCGGGAGACGTGGTCGTGCAGGGCTGGGACGGCACATCGGGAACAGTAATGGCGACTGGGAACTGAGTAGCGCGGGGCCGCCGCCGCCATCATACCTTTGAAAGCCTCCGTTTCCACAACCCTATACGGCAGCATCTCCAGGCTGATAAATTTGGCTATGTGCACGTTTAACGCTTGAGCGTGCAGGTGCGTGGCGGCGTACTTGCGCTTGCGCTCCAACACTTGCGCTAGCGGCGGCTGGACGGTGCGCTGACAGACATTGCTGGATGGGGCCGAGGACAGCGGAGGTGAGGGTGTGGGTGCAGGCCAGGAGACGGTAGTGCCTGTGTCCTGAGAGGGGGGTTGGATCTCAGTGGCTGGTTGGGGCACAGGGGGAGAGGCAGCGGTGCAAACCGGAGGCGGGGTGCTTGGTCATCATATGTCTGCGCATGCTGGTGGTGGTGAGGCTGGTGGTGGTGGCTCCCCGGCTGATCTTGGCGCGACAAAGGTTGCACACCACTGTTCGTCGGTCGTCTGCACTCTCAGTGAAAAACTGCCAGACCTTTGAGCACCTCGGACTCTGCAGGGTGGCATGGCGCAAGGGGGCGCTTTGGGAAACAGTTGGTGGATTATTCGGTCTGGCCCTGCCTCTACCCCTGGCCACCGCACTGCCTCTTCCAACCTGCCCTGCTGCTGCCCTTGCCTCCCCCTCTGAAGACCTGTCCTCAGTAGGCGTAGCAAACCAGGTGGGGTCAGTCACCTCATCGTCCTGCTGCTCTTCCTCCGAATCCTCTGTGCGCTCCTCCCTCGGACGTACTGCCCTTACTACTACCTCACTGATAGACAACTGTGTCTCATCGTCATCGTCCTCCTCACCCACTGAAAGCTCTTGAGACAGTTGCCGGAAGTCCCTAGCCTCATCCCCCGGACCCCGGGAACTTTCCAAAGGTTGGGCATCGGTCACGACAAACTCCTCCAGTGGGAGAGGATTCGGAACCATTGCTGCCCATTCTGGGCAGGGGCCCGAGTACAGTTCCTGGGAGTCTGCCTGCTCCTCAGAATGTGTCATTGTAATGGAGTGAGGAGGCTGGGAGGAAGGAGGAGCAGCAGCCAGAGGATTCAGAGTTGCAGCAGTGGACGGCGCAGAACTCTGGGTGTTTGATAGATTGCTGGATGCACTTTCTGCCATCCACGACAGGACCTGCTCACACTGCTCATTTTCTAATAAAGGTCTACCGCGTGGACCCATTAATTGTGAGATGAATGTGGGGACGCCAGAAACGTGCCTCTCTCCTAATCCCGCAGCAGTCGGCTGCGATACACCTGGATCAGGAGCTCGGCCTGTGCCCACACTCTGACTTGGGCCTCCGCGTCCTCGGCCGCGTCCACGTCCTCTAGCCCTACCCCTACCCCTCAGAATGGTGCATTACCAGTAGTGCAGAAGCAGAACGCTGTAATTAAATGTGCCGCTTATTGGCCTGTGGTTGGAGGCTGACTTCGCTTACAGAACGCACAGCAGAGCCAGGAAAGAATTTTGCACAAGCCTGCTGTAACACTTAGCTGGCTGCGTATGAATTAGGACAACTACTCCCAGCAGAGACCCAGTACACTGAGGACGGTCACAGGCAGCCCAAATAGATTTTTTTCCCCAAATGTTTTTGGAAAGGCCCACTGCCTATATACACTAAATATGTCTTCTGTCCCTGCCTCACCACTACTGGCCCTGGACAATGTAAAATTACTGCAGACTGTTTCACTGTGGACAGGAATACAGCGGTGATGTAACAGGCAACACAGAGCCAGGAAAGAATTTTGCGCAAGCCTGCTGTAACACTTAGCTGGCTGCGTATGAATTAGGACAACTACCCCCAGCAGAGACCCAGTACACTGAGGACGGTCACAGGCAGCCCAAATAGATTTTTTTTCCCAAATGTTTTTGGAAAGGCCCACTGCCTATATACACTAAATATGTCTTCTGTCCCTGCCTCAGCACTACTGGCCCTGGACAATGTAAAATTACTGCAGGACGCAATGCTCTGCACGGCCGATATACAAAAAAAAAAAAAAAGTGCAACACTGCAAAAAGCAGCCTCCACACTACTGCACACGGTTAGATGTGGCCCTAAGAAGGACCGTTGGGGTTCTTGAAGTCTAAAATCACTCCTAACACTCTCCCTATAGCAGCTCCAGTATTAGCAGCACTGTCCCTGATCTCTGTCAGGATGCATCTGTGGCGAGCCGCGGGAGGGGCCGATTTATATACTCGGGTGACACCTGATCTCACCAGCCACTCACTGCAGGGGGGGTGGTATAGGGCTTGAACGTCGCAGGGGGAAGTTGTTATGCCTTCCCTGTCTTTCTATTCGCCAGAAAAGCGCGCTAACGTCTCAGAGATGAAAGTGAAAGTAACTCGAACATCGCGTGGTGCTCGTCACGAGTAACGAGCATCTCGAACATGCTAATACTCGAACGAGTATCAAGCTCGGACGAGTACGTTCGCTCATCTCTAATCCTTTCGTGAAGCAGCGAGCTTCATCCCATCCTGTGAGGTAGAGTGTCTCACACAGCCTGGTTGTGCGCTGTATATATGTACATCATCTGCACATGGGCTTTTCCTTTTGCAAATGTTAAAGAGGCCACATATTAGTAACTCAAATGTTAAAGTGATAGCCAAAATGTGTTAATCTGTCATTGTTTTTTACATATTTTTACATAGAGACTTAGCCCTATTGGTTGTCACTTTTGAATTAGCAACTGACAACCAGCTGTCACTGTCATTAGCAGTGGCAGCTCAAATAGTTACATTAGTGATGTTACTAATTAAAGAGGAACAATTGCTATGGCTGCACCTCTTGTGGTCACTTTTCCAAAGAAAATCACCGCAACATAATTGAAAAATGAGAATATCATTATAAATAGTTAGACATAATTGCTAAAATCTGGTGTCACTTTGATGTGTACTAATATATAACATGTTTTAAATTGGTTTTCCAGAGAAATACTATTGAAGCCACCGGGCCGACCTCTGTGTAGTAGCCAGCGCTTGTAACTGCAGGCACGGCTCTCATTGAAATCAATGGGAGCCGTGCCTGCAGTTACAAGCACTAGCCACTATACGGAGGTCAGTGCGGAGGCTTCTACTCCGACCTCTGTGTATTTGGAGCGGAAGTCTCCATGTCGACCTCCCATGACGCAGAGTTTGAAAAGCCGGTGAATGAGAAGAAATTCCCTTTTTTCCCCAATCGTAGTTGAGCTTACAGTCGTCTGAATCCACTCTAACATATAATATATAAAGTGGTGATTCTTAGAATGGTCCAAGAGAACTGTACCCCACACTATGCTTATTTACAGGTAAACTGATAAAAAGCAGAAGCATTTCTGTAGCAATTCATTCAATATTTTTTATCTGGTTTTCAATAATACACTGCACTATGAGCATGCAAGTATGGCTATCATTGGAAAATAGGCACCAGTATCAAGTAGGTATCTTGCTAAGCTACAGGGTGGCCATGAAAATGTAGGTCGCCACTCTTATGATAGCTGTCTAAAAGAAAATCTGTCTTTGTTGCCCATAACGACCAATCACAGTGCAGCTTTCATATTACCTCAGCAGTATAGGAAATAAAAGCTGCGCTGTGATTGGTTGCTATAAACAACAAAGAAAAATTTTCTTTTAGACAGCTTTCATAAGAGTGTGGTGCCGGCCTACTTTTCTGTGACCCATCCTGTATTTCTGTCCCAATATGACTATTTTGAAGAAGTCCAATGAGAGGATTGACAGTACGCTTTTTTGTCTTATCAACTGATCTTCCAAAGGATAGTCAAAAAGTAGTCACTACTGCCCTTATGCAGCTTTACATTTCCTCCCCTCCCCCTCTTCAAAAAAACGACATAAAGCCATTGACAAATATCCCTGACATATTATAGTTTATGATGAGAATTTCAATAGCTGACACTGGTTTGTCTTACAGATACTACACAAGTGTTTGTCAGTGCTCGAAGAGTAAGATTGTTTTTTATTTTGAAGCATAGGAAGTTGTGGACAGAGCCAAATATAAGTGGCCTTCAGGCTAGTATTCTGTCCAAAGGAGTCTGATGCATGGGCAGTCAAGTGCCTATTACAAGATGGGTTTCGTTATATAAGAAGGGCTTAAAGGCTGTGTTCTCTTGCTCTGCTAAAGTAACTGGTGTTCGCTGCACTTTATGGATGATCAAGCTTAGATTTCTTTTGCGTTGATCGAAGCATCTTGAATCCTGTAGTATAAATACATAGTTATATGGCTTGTGCCTCTTATGTGGTTTTTCTTTGTTTAACAATGACAAAAATCACATTTTACCCTTGCAGTTGATGCTGGATGGTATGGATGATATAAGCATAATGTGTGTTCTATATTTTATGCCTTCTTGCTTAAATTTCTTGGCTTAGGGATTTATTAAAAACTACAGTTTTTATGTATTATATACAGTAAATATTTATATTTCTGATTGCAAACTGAGAAATAGGAAAGTGACTTAGGGCTAGGCTAGGGTTGCCACCTGGCCGGTAATTCACCGGCCTGGCCGATATTTTGGCCGCCAGGCCAATGCTGGTATTTTTTTTTTTGCCCGTATTACAGGCCAGTATTTTTTAATTCTTTCTGGAAGCGGGGCTTGACTTCCCCTACTACAGCAAAAATAATGCTCTGATTGGCTAGCCAGCACCGGCGTCAACCATTTAGAAGCTGACACTGGGTTGATCAATAACAGCCATTTAAGTACATCATTGAAAGGCTGTGATTGGTTAACCCAGCACCGGCTTTCATTGGCTGACGCTGGCTAGCCAATCAGAGCATTATCTTTGCTGGAGGCAGGTAATTCAAGCCCAACTTCCAGAAAGAAATCTCTCTCTCTACTCCCCGCTAACACCCACCGCCCTCCACTCACCCTCGACGCCCCCCCAAGCCTGCTCGGACCGGTAATCGCTCTTCTCGAGTAACTGCTTCATCCGAGCATGCTCGCTCATCTCTAGTAACTTCATTTTAGGAAGCTGTTTCCTAATTTAGGATAAAAGTGGTAAATGGTTTATTGTAAAAATCAGCTTAGGGTCCTTTATCAGATTGACAGCGATATTGAGCTGGCATTTGTGCTCGCAGAGCTTCTGCCTCACCGAGTGCTTGACTTGGGAATCTTTGGTGCTTTCAATGAAATGAATAGATCGCAGTAAGCTTGCCTGACCTGTGCTTCCTGTACTGTCCAACCTATGTTTCATTCATTCGGGGACCGACCGGGCCCCTGGTATCGTGATCAGTGGGGGTCCCAGCAGTCAGACCTTCATCGATCAGCTAGTTATTCTCTGTTCTGTGGATACAGGATAACTTGTTGGTAACGGAATATCCCTTTAAGGAAGAAGTGTGAAATAGGACTGAGATATCTTAAGATCCTTGCATCTTGTAAATTCCTTAGGTCACCATTCCCAAGTCATCACCTTGCTCAGCATTCAGGGCCCAATCAGATGCCATCTTTGAAGCCTGCATGCGAGAGATTAAAAGCTTCTTTTTCAGAAATTTCTCCATGTCACCCTGTGCCTTTAGGGTCCACAGTATGCTTGCTCACTTCCTTGAGCTTATCTATTCCAAATGTGCCCATTTTCTTTGGAGAGATAGCTACTGAGACATTTAGGCAGGCAAAGTTCGGAGATGAACTCTGGTCAAGACTCCACCGCCAATTTAGCTTTTTTTTTAATTCCCCTTAGGGGACTTGAAATTTTGTTCCCTTGATCTCTTTTACAATATACTACAAGCTTCAGTATTGCCACAGACAGGGCTTAATAAAGGAGCCTTCATTAGGCACAGGGCTACCATGGCAAAAATTGGCACACTGCAATCGCATGTCATCATCAGAAACGACAGCGCATGTAAGCTGTCAAATGGCTATGATTGGAGCCAGCTTCAATTGCAACTATTTGTGGTGGTTGTCAGCTGTTTTAACATACGGTACCAGCTGGGTATGCAGCAGGCCCGGCTCCTGAGCCAGCTTCATAACCCACCCATACATTTGTGATATATATGTACGTTACACAGGATGAATGAGTTAAAGTGTGTTCCAAGTTCTAAAAGCAAAAACGACAGTCATAAAAATAAAAACTTTTTTACGAGAGTTCATAATAAAAAAAATCAATAGTTGAAGCTTGAAGAGGTAATACAGCTTATTGTGATTGTAATCATCATCAGGAAACTGTACATTTCATAAACGAAACAAGTTGCCGTCAGCAACTAAAGATTCTTAGCTTCCCCAACTTTTGCAGGACCCAACTGGAGGGATGGCCACTTTGGACCTAATATTAACAAACAGGCCTGACAAAATAAAAGGGTTGCAGATGCGGGGGCATGTTAGAAATACTGATCATAACATAATAAATTTACACTTCTCTTTCAATAACATGTTTTATCGGGGGGATGCCACAAAAATATTAAGCATCAGAAGGGCAAAGTTCAGCTTATAGCTGCCCTGAACCCTATTGACTGTGATAATGTCCTCAAGAATAAGAGTACAGACAATAAATAGAAATTTTTTAAAACCATCTTAAGTACTTGCTGTGAGCGGTACCTACCTTGCAGGGATAAAAGAGTTAGGAACAGGAAAAAAACAATGTGGCTCAATAAAGATGTAAAAGGGGCAATAAACAACAAAAAGAAAGCATAGAAAATTACTAAAACAAGAAGGCATTGAAGATGCACTAAAATGCTTTAAGGAAAAAAATTAATTATGTAAAAAGCAAATAAAAGCAGCAATGGTGGAGACAGAGAGACTCATTGCCAAGTAAAACTAACCCTAAACTGTTCTTCAACTATATAAATTGTAAAAATATTAAAATGGAAAGTGTTGGCCCTTCAAAAAGTAATGAGGGAAGAATTGAAGAGGGTAACAAAGAGAAAAACAAATTTGTCAGGTAGTTTTTCACCAGTGTATTGACTCAGGAAAATGAAATGTCAGGTCAAATGCAAAGTGAAAAAAAACAAAAACCTCTTCATTAAATCTCACCAGTGTAACCCAGAAAGAAGTGTAGAGCTATCTTAAAAAAAATTTAAATAGACAAATCACTGGGTCATGATGACACACACCCCCGGGTTATAAGAAAATTAAGTAATGTGATAGACACACTGTTGTTTCTTATATTTAAGGACTTTATATTGACGGGGTCTGTTCCACTGGATTGGCACATAGCAAATGTAGTGTCAATAATCAAAAAGGAGTCAAATAGCAATCCTGGAAACTATACGCTGGTAAGTCTAACATATTGTCGGCAAAATGCTTGATGGGTTTCTAAGAGATGCTATCCTGTAGTACCTCAATGAAAAAAGCTGCATAACTCCGTATCAGCATGGGTGTATTACGGTTCAATCCTGTTAAACTGGCTGCTAACAAGGCACTAAGTGACAAACCACTCATTTGTCGGAGTCAGTTGATATCTAGCTCACCTAAAACTTAGTGACTGTCGGCCCATGTAAACAGAAGTCGAGCAATCTTTGAGTCGTTCAATCATTTTGGCCCTTAACAGGCTCTTGAAGGGCCGAAACGTGTTGCATGTTTACCTTCACTATATGTATGTTGTGTATTACCCACCATCTGTGTATGGAATAAAGTCAAGAAGGGAAAATCCATTTCTGAAGGACATTGAATTTTCTTCAGCAGCTACTTTGGGTCCTAAGGGAGGAGATCCACCCCACTTGCTGACACCAGGGGCATCTCCCCCTTTCCAAATAAGTACTGTTATTTCTCTCTTCACTCCATCATTTGAGCGTGTATGTTATATTTTAACTATCTTTCACCCCCACTTGTTGGGAGGATTTTTCTTTTCATCCATATGCTGCTCCACCATTGTGGATTTTACGTGGGGATGAGAAGAATTTCCAGAAAGGACATTCTCTAGGAATATCACTTGCATCATTTCAAGGTGCTGTCCTTTCTTTGATTTCTTATATACATACCACAGATGTATTTTTCTTTATTTGAAGAAGCATCTAGAATTTTTTTTAAATGACCTCATACATTGTGGTAAAAATGCTAATTATATTTACAGGTTTAGCTGATTTTTTGTTTGTAGTCCATTTATAATCATTCGTACCCCCATGGTTCTTGTGTGAATGGAGCCTTATTGTCCAATAATAATATACGGATTCCGTACTTATCAATATTAGGAAAACGCTGTAATTTGAGTAAAAGTATTGCAGCTAACCCAGTAGGATGCTCATCTAAATACAATACTTATTTCATGCATTATTCAGTATGTTCTGAATTTGCTTCATTCTAGCTGCTTATGTCATGTTTTACAAGAACATTTTTCTCAGTATTTTACACTTCACTTTTGCCATTTAAAATTCTCATCATGATGAAAATGTGTGCACCATAAACTCCTATGCGTATCAATGACAGACAAAGTGAAATCATTATGCTGCAAATTTCAGGATATCATGAATAAATTACAAAGTTGGAAAGCTGGAAATCTGTTCTTGCTATAAGATCTATTCAAAACAGAAGTAAAAAAAGTGTAATATGCATTACATTAACCATAGGCTCTAAACAAAAAGGGATAACATTTATCTATATATTTGTATTGTACTTTATTATTATTAAATATACACCATACAGTTATACCTGCAGAAAGCAGCGGTGGATTCAGTATATCCTGGGTCCTGGGCTGTTTGCACAACCCAGGCCCCCTACATAATTTCCCCCCCTAGAAAGTAATAGAGCCTGTGTCGCATCCCCCACAAGGTAATAAAGCCTGAGCTGCACCCCCCGAAGAAAGTAGAGCCCACTCCTCAACCTCTACTGCTGCACATACTGCACTGAGACAGAAGGGGGGAGAAGTGGGCTCTGCACAAACCAGCTGTAATGAGGCTGCAGTGTCCAGATTTATAATGTGCATTTGACATCCCAGCAGCCTTAAAAGATGGGGTATTTTGGGCTTCCACGGGTGCCCAGGGAGCCTCGGGCATGCGGCGGTTGCCCAAATCATCTCTATAGTAATCTGTGGAAAAATGGAGAGGCAAGTCATATGCAGCATCCCATAGGGTGACCCCAGACATAGCGCATACGTTGAGAAGTTGGGAGGGCAAGATGCTGGCTTGTCACGGCAGCACTTAGCACGCTCCCTCCCAGAGGGACACATGTAGCCTCGGCCAGGGCAGCGCTGGGCCTCTTCCGGACACCCCTAGTATAGGAATGCCCAGTCCAATAAACTGAAGAACAGGGATAGCCGATGTCACAGGTGACGCCACCATTCTGTTACCCTTGGCGGTAAATAAATGGAACCGCAGACAGAGTAACGTACCTCAGGTCCCTGGGAACAGTCAGGGCCTGGAAACCTTTACTGGAATAACTTCTTGCATACAAGGCACAAATGATAATGATTTGCAGTGCAGGTATTAGACAGACCTGAGAGTACCTCCACTCGGTGATCCCAGACTTCAGGGCAGCCGCATGTGAAAAACAAATGGGTGTACCTGTACGCAATGATCCACTAGATCCAGACAGCAGCATAGGAAAAATGAATATAGAGTACATCTGCACTAGGCCTTGGAAGTGGTACCTGCTTCTTGCTCATGCTCTCTTTCTCCCTTCAATTGGGGCTCCCTATTCTCTCATCTCTGAAACATACACTCTCAGGGAACCTCACTTCTTCCTCCATTCTTCACCACATGAGGGTTGAAGGTACCCCCCATGTGGCTGGCACTCTGAAGCCTCAGGAACCCAGAAGAATCTCCGAAAAATGGACTCTTTCCCGTTCTCACACACTCACATTTATAGCCTCACTCATACCATGTGACAGGACATAAATTGATACATTTACAGGCTATCCCCAGGCTTTTGGAAACACTTAACCCATCACACGCTGCAGCTGTGCAATATATATAACAGAATGACTAGACAGGTTTGGACAGTGCACCAACATAAGACATGTCATGTATGATATTATGGAGGGGGTCAGGAATGTATGTACTGGGCCACTACACATAGTTGAAAGAAGCTTACAATAACGGTTAAATGCAATCACTATTGTTTCTTTAATAGCAATCAATAAGTACAGCATTTCACTGTCCAGTCTACATTCTAATGAGGCCCTGCAAATCACCTGTGTGTCTCTGTTGTTTGGACCATATATGGTGAAACTGTTTGGTGATTTGATCATTTGGGGGCACTGAAATCCAATGCATCAGATCATAGTATATATCAGCCGGCTGTGAAAATAGCGGCTGATATACGCTCGTGGGAAAGAGCCCTCAGATGAACAACAATACAATGCAATTTACAGTGTGTCATTATTTATTTAATAAAAACTAGGCCAGACAGCGGAAAAAAATGTGTGAAAAATTAAATACACCATTACTGCTTCCATAGAAATTAAGAAGGTAAGTAGCAGCTATATGCCGCTAAGCAAATGCCCTTGTTTAATTGATCATCAGCAAATGTGACCTCTATAACAGCAGAACTTTTAGTAGTTTGCTGGCATGGAGTATTCCGATGCGTGTTAACACAATGCCAAGGAGGAAAGACATCAGCAATGACCTTAGAGAAGCAATTGTTGCTGCCCATCAATCTTGGAGGGGTTATATGGCCATTTCCAAATAATTTGGAGCCCATCATTCTACAGTGAGAAATATTATTCACAGGTGGAAAACATTCAAGACAGATGTCAATCTTCCCAAGTGTGCATGCCCCAGTAAATTTACCCAAGGTCAGACTGAACAATGCTCAGAGAAATTGCAAAAAACCCAAGAACTACATCTCAGACTCTAAAAACTTCAGTTAGGATGTTAAGTGTTCATGTTCATGACAGTACAATTAGAAAAAGGACTAAACAAGTATGGCTTGTTTGGAAGAGTTGCCAGAAGAAAGCCTTTTCTGTCTTTCTTCTTTCAGACTGCTTCTGCATGTTGGCCTAGTTTTTGTTAAATACTGTAAATAATGGCACGATACAATCTGTCATGTGTTGTTCTTCATCTGAGGTTTTATTTACCTAATTTTAAGACCTTCTAAAGACCAATTTGTAATTATGTCCTGATATGCAAAACCATAGAATTCAAGGAAGTTGTCATTAGTTTTTCTCATGACCGTATGTTATGTTTATTTATTTATTTATTTATTTATTTCTCATTAAGAGCTCAGTCAGATGGCGATTTTTGATGTGCATGTTTTTTGTGTTTGCGATTCGCATCTATTAGAATCAATGCTTTTCAAAGGCTGTGGTTACATGCCGTTTTTTTACCTACGCACAAAAATTTGTACTGGTAAAAATAGGGCAGCGGATTTCAAAACGCAAGTAACTGCGGCATTCAGGATTTTTTGGATGTCACATCCAGGGGTTTCACCTTGTGGTCAATGGGGCCGGGGGCAGCAGCGCCGACCCCAATGACAACATACAGTGAAGATCGCGATCTTCTGGCACAGCTGTGGCAGAAGATTTCTTCATCTCCGCGGGGAGTCTCCTCATCACTGAACACTGTGACAATGATGTCACAGTGTCCAGGGACAATGAATGGCTGCGCGCTGCCTCTGATCGGTCACAGTGCTCAGCCAATCAGTGGCAGCCCTTTTAACAGGTGGGGATTTTAAATCCCCACCTGCTGAAGGCACTTCAGAGCAGTTCAGGAGGACAAGCGGTTGGATGTGCCTGAGCCACGGCAGTGGCAGAGAGGTGAGTATATATATATATATATTATTTTTTTTATTTTTTTTACACATCCTTTCCCCGAAAATCACTGCAGGGGTTGCCGGCAGCGCCAGCCCCATTAGAAACAATAGGAAAACATTGCACTCCTGTGCCACAGCTGTGGCAGCTGTGGCAGGGGAATTCTTCATCCCAACGGGGAGACCCTTTTGTCACTGGACACTGCGACAATGCTTTCACAGCGTTGAGTGATGAGGGTACTCCCTGCAGAGATAAAGAAATCCTCTGCCACAGCTGTCACAGCTATGTCAGAGGATCGCAATTTTCACTGTATGTTCTCAATGGGGTTGGCACTGCTGCCGCCAGCCCCATTGACAACAAGGTGATGCTGTCACATCCAGGGGTTTCACATCCAAGGAATCCCCTGCTGCAGCTGTCACAGCCGCAGCAGGGCATAGTGGACACCTTCATGTTTGAATTTTAAACACAGCCAAGTGCATTTTTTTCAGTGTGATGCTCGCTTCGGTTACACAAATTTCTGTGTGCATGCGTTTTGTGCAACAAAATGCGCAGCAAACAAATGCTTAACTGACTGAGTCCTAATAGCTATATATCTAGGTGTCTGTGATAAAGCAGAAATTATCTAGGAACCTAAAGGTGATTTGAAACAGGCAGACTTCCTGCCCAAATTAGCACCTATTGACTTTTTCACAGGCTAATGCAAACTATACAATGCCGATAATTCAACATCCATATACTGTACTTTGCATATTATCGATAGTGCATTCCCTGTTTGTTTGTTTTTCTGTGTTTGCTCATTTTTCAGCTGACCTTAAGGCCCATCTACATGCAAAGATAATTTTTCAAACAACTGAAAGATTGAAAGATTTTGCGATCTATTTGCATTAGTCTTCATGGCCATTAATGGCAATTAACACTGTATCATCTTCATTTGTATGTAAAAGGGCCTCCAGGAGATGTTTGTATAGCCCAGTGTGTGAATAATCACACGCCCAGCTGTGCACACAGCTGCATTGTTCGGCTCAGAGCTGACAGCAGATTACAATGTTATCTGCCTCCTGTAGAAATAACAGCATGTAGTCTTTTGAGAGATACTTTATTTCTCACTAGCTGAACGATGGATTTTAAGTTTACCTTAAAATCATTGTTTAAATGAAAAGTGCACAATGCCCGCGTTTACATGTAACAATTATCACTCATTTCCGGTCGCTTGAATGAATTTTGAGCGATAATCATTATCTAATCTGTTTGGCCAATTATCAGCTCATGTAAAAGACTATTAAGCCATGGCTAAATGGTGACTGCAGATTCCCCTCAGTGCCCTAGATGTATAGAGATAATAGAAGTGTTATTGCTCCAGAATCCTATTTGTTTCTAAATCAAAATGCTTGCTGATAAATGTTCATAAGGGATTGTGCTGATATCCACCCTGAACTTAGATCACCACAGAGTTCTTTAGGTATACATAAATCCAGCACAACTCAGTTAGGCCTTAGTCACACAGGCGTTTTTTCCCGCGATTTGCGGATCGCATGACGGATGTGCATCCGCAAATCACGTGACCGGGGCCCGAAAAATCGCCTGAAAAAACTGCTCCTAGCCGCGTTTCAATAGAAACGGGCCGGAGCTGTCCAGCGCATTGAATTCAATGGAGCCGGCAATACAGCCGGCTCCATTGAAAGCAATGCGCTGCGGGCGATCTCACGATGAATTTTCGGGAAGGGCTTAAAAATATAAGCCCTTCCCAGAAATTCATCAAGAAATGTGTAAAAACAAAAAAATATATATACTCACCTGGTCCCAGCAGACGGAGTTCAGCGCGGCCGGCCGGCAGTTCTCCTGAACTGCTCTGAGTAGTATTCAGCAGCCGGGGATTTAAAATCCCCGCCTGCTGAATGAGCTGCCTCTGATTGGTCACAGCCTCACCAATCAGAGGCAGCTCTCACTTACCCATTCATGAATTCATGAATGGGTGAGTGAGTGCTGCCTCTGATTGGTCCCTGCGCTGAGCCAATCAGAGGCAGCACTCACTCACCCATTCATGAATTCATGAATGGGTGAGTGAGTGCTGCCCCTGATTGGCTCAGCGCAGGGACCAATCAGGGGCAGCTCTCAGCTGAATGACAGTATGGGTAAGTGAGAGCTGCCTCTGATTGGTGAGGCTGTGACCAAATTCATTGTGCGATCGCCGGCAGCCCATTGCTTTCAATGGTGCCGGCTGTATTGCCGGCTCCATTGAATTCAATGGGCAAACATCATTCTTCTCTGCCACAGCTGTTATAGCTGTGGCAGAGGAGAATGATTTGTCTACTATATGTTCTCAATGGGGTCGGCGCTGCTGCCGCCGGCCCCATTAAGCGCATATAGAGAAGAGAACAGGAATCGCAGATCGCAGATAGGTGCGATCTGCGATTTCTGTTCTATAATTTATCGGACGAGCGCATAAAAAGCTCATATGTGTCCGATACCATTGCAAAGCAATGGTTTTATACAATCGCCGGACGCATGCGCATGCGCAAATCGCGTGAAAAAACGCCCATCTGACTGAGCCCGTAATGTGCAGAAATGAAGTATAGCACTTGCCATGTACAGTAGTCAACTTAGCATTTAGTTAAAACAATTCCTTGACTCTATTCAAGTATCCTTAAAATCTATCAGACAACAAGATGATCACCATTGCAGAAATTAATGTGCCTGAAATGTGTGATCATTTTGTTGTCTGATGGATTTTAAATATAATTGAAAAGGGCCATTGAATCGTTTTAACTATTAAAGGGCCACTCTGGCAAAAACACATTTTTCCATTCTTGCCCCCATTACCTGAATGCCTGTCACACACTGAACGTCTCCTTTGTGCATTTCAGTTATATCCATGCAAGGCAGTCCCCTGTCTGATGTTTATCAGCCATCATTTTCAGGCTGAGATTTTTTGCTTTCAGTTTTACTTCTATCCTATGATATATCAGCACGGCATTAACTGAGGTTATGCCATTTTTGCCTGCTGAGGGGACAGTTTAATTATCATTACCTTCTATATTCATCTAAATAAGCTAAATACCATAAGTATATACGGTCAGGAGGATGAACCACTGTGATTTCTAGGAGTACCTGTGTCTCCCTCTAAGCAATTTTTATGGTACGGTCCTTGTAACAGCATCACATAACTGAAAAACTGACTAGAAAATGAATATATAACCCCATGCAAATCTGATCAGAAGTGAGATTTCATGACCATCAGAGGAAACAGAAGCCAGGGGTTTCAGACAGAAAGAAATAACTAACCGAGGTAATACTAGCTTACTTATACAGTATATTGTTGTGGTAACTGAAATAGGTTGTATGTATTGATGAGCGAGCACCAAAATGCTCGGGTGCTCGTTACTCGAGCCAAGCTTTTTGTAATGCTCGAGAGCTAATTTCGAGTAATGAACCCCATTGAAGTCAATGGGAGACTCGAGCATTTTTCAAGGTGACCACAGCTGTCACAGAATTCAAGGATGGGTGAGTGCTGCCTCTGATTGGCTGAGCCCAGGGACCAATCAGAGGCAGCTCTCAGCTGTCATTCAATAGCTGAGAGCTGCCTCTGATTGGTCACAGTGCTCAGCCAATCAGAGGCAGCTCATTCAGCAGGCGGGGATTTTAAATCCCTGCCTGCTGAATACTACTGAGAGCAGTGCAGGGAGAAGAGCCGGCAGGACGCGGCTGAAGAAAAGTGAGAATTCTTTTTTTTTTATTCACCCTTTCTTCTTGTTTTTCAGGGACGGGCTTATATTTTTAAAGCCCTTCCCTGAAAAACAATTTCAGGATGCCGGCAGCTGGATCCCCATACCACAGCTGTCAGGGAATTTTTTATTCCCCCGCAGGGATGAAGAATTCCTTTGCTGCATCTGTCATAGATGTGGCAGGTGCAACAGGGAATTCTTTTTTTCTTTTTTCTCACGGGCATGAAGGAAACATCTGCCACATGCGGCAGATGTGTTCATCCCCGCGGGGACATGGCAGAGGCGAAGAGGGAAGTTTATTTATTTATTTATTTTTTTACACTAAAATGATTGTTTTTTCGGTAAGGGGTTATGTTTAAAGCCCTTCCCTGAAAAACAATTACCGGGTGCCAGCAGCAGGATTCTTTACCGCAGCTGTCATGTGTGACAGCTGCGATAGGGAATTGAAGAATTCCTTTGCTGCATCTGTCACAGATGTGTCAGATGTAGCAGCAGGGAATTCTTTTTACTAGCAGGGATGAAGGAAACATCTACCGCATACGGCAAATGTGTCCTTCATCCCCGCAGAGACACGGCAGCGGCGGAGGGGTAAGTTTGTTTTTTTTTACACTAAAATTATTGATTTTCAGGGGAGGGCTTATGTTTAAATCCCTTCCATAAAAAACAATTCAGGGGTGCCGGCAGACCATTGTTTTCAATGGAGCCGCCGGCAGCAGCCGTGGCTCCATTGAAAACGTGTGGGGAGGAGAGGGTGAAATTTTTTCGAGCACCGCGTGATGCTCGGCTCCAGTAAGGAGTACATCAAGCAGGCTAATGCTCGAACGAGCATCAAGTTCGGACGAGTATGCTCACTCAACTCCAGTTGTATGTTAAAAAAAAAACAAATTTTGGTTTATTGCATCCTGGTGGCTAATCTAGTGAACTACACCAACTGCAATCTGTGGAATGTCAATAGACTAATGAGAAACCATTGAATTCCCTCTCTTTGTACAGGTCGAATCAAGTTGATGGGTCCAAAATGTAAATGTTTTTTGTCTCTCCTATAAAGTTTGATAGATTTGACATAAAACCTATTGCAGTTAGCACGATGATATACTTGGGGCATAGCTACATAATGAATGAATAACATAAAATCACCGGATTGGCCCTTTAAAGTCAATTGCTGGATTTTCTTTAACCCTGTATATGGTGATCTAAGTTCAGTTCATTTATACTGCAGTGCACAGTGTCCTGCCACTGTAATATGGACACTAAAATATACCCTTTAGTACCATGTGAATATGGAAAAATGCTTAATTGGAATGACAGGCATAGTATAATCTAAGGCTTGGTTTACACCTCCATTAACTTTTCCATTTTTCTGTTCCATCCTAGAACAGAAAAACAGAAATAACACAGTGCCAGATTTATCATACAATGGACACCAATGGTGCCCAACAGCACATATTAAACATAATGAGTTCCACTGGGATTCAGGATGTCCATCATTTTACAGCACAAAATAGCAGTGTCTGATGCGCTATTTGTCTGGTATTTATGTCAGAAACCCATGCTCTAACCAATGGTGCGGATTTTGACTCAGTTTTGGATGTGGAAATGCTGCAGAATTTGCAGTGGAATTTTAGCTGCAGTCATTCTGCAGCATTTCTGCCCCATGTAAACACAACCAAAAAGTTGTCAGTATGGTATATATGGTATATTAAACATTACCATTAAAAATACAACTTATCTCACAAGAAACAAACCCTTGTATGGCTATGTCAACAGGAAAATGAAAAAAAAGTTATAGTTCTTGCAAGATGGGGATGAAAAGACAACAAAGAAAATACAAAAAGTGTCTCGAGTGAAGTTGCTAAACTTGGTTGGGAAAAGCCGTGTGCTGTGTAAGTTTATTTCAACAGCAATTTGCGTCTAAATAGACACAGGAACAATCTTGCAGTTACTAAGCTAAATTATTTCTTAACTAAAGGAGGATATAAGACGACAGCTCTTATTGACTTGCAATTAGCCACATGTGATTTGGAATGACATTTCTTAATCCAATTTATTGATTGTCTTGGTGATGTTACAAAATGATTAAAACATTCTCAATGTTGGAGTTTCTCATGGGAATAATATAGGTTCCTACATTTTGATTATGGTATGTTCACTATGGTGATCTTGATTAAAAAAAAATATTAGCTGGTCATTTAAAGAGCGTTTCATTTACATATTACCAAATGTTCTCTGGTTTTTCTGATTGATTGATATAGGCATCTACTCCACATTACATGTTTTTTTGTAAAGAGATATATACATATGTTAAAACTGTTGTTTGTCTATATAGTGTAAGCACTAATGGTTTATGAATATTTGTAATGTGGGATGTCTTCCCTCATGAGATTCCCCTTTATAGGACCTATCACACAGGATAGACTTGTCAGCGGAAAGTGCTGTGATTCGGAAATTTCTGTACCAAATGTCCATATGTCTAAAGAGCGGTTTTGAATGTAGAATTGAAAATAGCTTAATTCTGCCAACAATTTTACATCAATTTGCCAAAATGGCAAATTCCGCTGTTTGTTGAGGAACATTTCCATTCCATATGAAGGTTCCCTAAGAAAGACACACACAAACCAAATAAAATTCCAACAGTTCAGCTTTATTAAACACAACAGTAAATACAGTGGCACAACAAGGGTTATGGTTACTGCTACTTTAAGAGGCACAATGAGCTTAATGGATATAATGCTCAGATGAGGTACAGATTCTTGTCGGCTTCAGTAGATACAAGGTAGCATAATTTCAGAAAATAACCGATATCTGCTCCCTGCCCGGCACCTTGGAGTATAAAGTTAGAAAATGAGCATGGCTAAGAAGAGTCAAAGTATGCAACACATCTATTAAAGCATATTTATGGTGTAATTTATACCAGCATCTACAGGGTCTAAAATGAAGCCATTAAGCAAGACAGCATTCTGGTGCAACTAACTAATGCAACAGATTTATATATGGTCGTGGGTCAAATTATTAAATCCCTTCAAATTAAAAGCACATTGGCACAAAATTAGCAGGTTTAAAAAAGACTGTGGCTCTGAAGAGTGCTGTGTGTAGCACTAACAGAGCAGGTACTGATCAGTAACTGCTTTACGCATGCTGCAGACAGCACTCATTAGGGCTTAAACAGATGAACTTATGTATAAAGTCACTCACCGCTATGGAGTGTATTTGCGCGTGAACTAGGTTTGGAGATGGCCCTAAACAGGCTGATATCCATTTGCCAACGAGTTTCACAGCCTGATATCGCGCTCGCCCATGTGAAATTAGCCTAACACATGAGTGATCCAAGTCTGCATAGCACAGAAATGCCTCTAAACCTGACAATGCCTTCAGATGGTGTCCCAAGATATAGGCTACATAAACAGTGATGCATGTAATATGTGCTCTTATTGAAAATGGACACTACAAGGGTATGGTCACACAGGCGGTAAAAGCTACTGATTTTTCACATAAAAATTTCTGCATGAGAAATCCCCAGCATTTACAGTACAAGCCACATGGATGAGATTTAAAAAATAATATGGCAATAGCGTACAACGGTATTATTTATATACAATGCAAACAGTTTACTAATGGTCAATTATTGCTATAACTTGGTCCGTACCCTACGAATAGTGTGTCTTTAATATTGTACATGCAATATAGCAGTATTACAGTCAGTTAATGGTTTACCCTGGTCGGGCTAAATAACTCCATAGATGCTGTTTGAAAATGCTAGTATCTTTTGAAATAACTTAGTCTTCCAGGAACTTCGATTAACTAAATAAATAAACCCGGTAATTGAAATATGAAGTCACTGTCCCCTGAACAAATTATTTGCACCGTTCCTCTTGGAAGGCTACCACCAAAAATTGAATATACAGATACTGGCTTTCAGTCCATCAGCTCTCATTGGTGGTCTCTCTCCTGGTGACTGCTCAGTGTTTGCGGTGGGCAATTGCAGATTTTTTCGTTTTTCTCTGGTATTTGTGTTACAGCTGGGTATAGCCAAACCTGGAATCTGAGTTGCACTTTTTGTCTCGCTAGTACGGGAAAGCCCAGCTTTCCAGTAACACTGGGTCAGCTCACTCCTCACAAGGCTCTCTACAAAAACTGAGTCACCACCGAGCACAGGGACAGTACCTGTCAGTTATATCCAGCCCATCAACAGGCAGCTCAGTTCCTGTTAATCTCCAACATCAACGCACTGATGTAAATAGGTCCAGCAGCACATAAAAGTATAGTAAGCAGCACAAATACGCTTGCGAGAACAAGTGATAGAGCTCCATTCACAGCACAATCACGATATCCTCTGAAGAATATGCGTATCTACGCATAGGCTTGTGTGCAGAAACCCAAAGAATGCTAAAATGGTACAGATTTTGTGATGGATCCACATCCAAATGGACAGCAAAATGGGGCCTAAATTGTCACATACTGCAATTCCACCACATTTAAACATATCCTAAATGATGTGTATAAGTCAGTGAATTGCTCTAACATGTTTCTGTAGCTGCTTAGTATTTTAGTACACGCTACAATATTGAAATCTGTTAATGGCTGCTGTCTGCATTAATATATCTATCGGTACATTTCCATATGCTCTGCTGACAGGTAAGAAGAAAGGAGCTGGCAGAATTTGCTGAGTCAGGAATGAGGCCAATAGTTGTCGAAGTGCGAACGGCACTGAGTTCAGGGTAGTGTTGGTAGATGATCATTCACGTGTTCCCCAAAGTAATTGGTAGAATTAGCAGGTGATATCATGTCTACTGGACAAAATCTATCCACATAATATACATGATTGGGGAGAATAGATCTTACAGACCCAGAGGGGCACATCAAACTTAAAACTGCTTAATGAAGCACTGACTGGGCAGTAAAATAAAATTAGTGAGGTTTAAAAACAGCAGGACGTGTATTTGCAATGAAAATGGTTTGTCTTCTGTGGCTTCATTTTATCCTGTATAATCACTCATATGTATGCAAGGCATCCCTGGAGCAGTGAAGTAATGCAGTAATAATCAGCAAGGCAATAAGTAGAGAAGATGACAGAGGATCAAATAAGGTTAACAGATGACTCTGGGTCAGGAGGGAATGCTTGTTCATTTTAATCTGCCATCTGCAACCCGGATTTTCTTTAAAAATATATTAAAAAGAGGATAGAACAGGGAAATAGCCATCTGAGAACGCAACTGAACACACTGCATCAATTTTTATCTCAAAGGACTTGCCTATCCATTGACTTTAATAAACACATTAAGTGACTGCAGCAAGGTTACGGGACAAAAACTATGTATATATGTATCTATAAATTAGAAATAATGGACTGTTTAATTTAATCTCAGTGACCCCAAGTTGATCACATGGAACAAGTCCCAAGCTAAGACCTAGGATCCGTTAACATTAGCATCATTAAGCTATCTCAGTAAAGCGAGATCTGTTTTCAAATTGATACTCTCAATTCCTGTCCAATTCCAATCACTTTAATTGAGTCAGTCGATGTCAGTAATTTTAACAGCATTTTTTTACAGCAAAATAGTGCAGACTGTAGTATTCTTATTGTAAAAAAATAACACCAAGTTTGACAAACCCAAACAGAACCTTAGATATTTCACACCAGAGGCAATGGCATTTGATTATTCTAAAGGAGGACACAAGTAAGGAGAAATACTGTATTTGTAATGTATAAAGCATTTTTTTTCAAGAATCAATATCAAATTACCTATCAGCACTCAAGAAACTTACTTCAAATCAATAAAATGCGAGTTTTATAACTTTTAAAGCCTAGTGGTTAATTTTTTTATAAGCTCCAAATTTGTATGCATGGCCTACTCATTCTGCAAATGAAGATTACTAAATAGAGTTGTATTTTAAAATCTTATCCCATTCCTGCCCACAGTATTCTAGCATGCAGTCCCATTAGCAGGATCAGCTGTCATGGCCTGCTCCTGTAGTGTGACAAAGAGCTTTATTTCCTTGGAGCCATACTAAAATGAAAACATACAAATGTAGCAAAGTTTAAATCAATGCTGATAACTTGCTTAAGACAACAAAAGCTATTGACAAGCTATTTCTAGGGCAAGAAACTATTCTGTCGTGTTCTGAAACTAGATTGGTGTCTCGGGTTGAAGCCAGTAAGGGCAGGCAACATGGTCAGGCAAGCCAGGGGTTGATACATGGAGATGGTGATGCAATACAGAAGATTTAAGCAAATACAAAGTCAGGAAACAAGCCAGTGGTCAGTACACAGAGAGCGTAAGGCACTACAAAGGATTAAAACAGGTACATAGTCAGGAAACAAGCCAATGGTCAGCACACGGAGATGGTGATGCAGTACAGTAGAATTCAGCAGAGACATAGTCAGGAAACAAGCCAACGTTCAGCACATGGAAAACAGTCTTCTTTAGAGGCAGCAGGTATATGGAGGAGCTGGTTTAAAGGCTGAGGGCTCAATAAACATGCAAGGCGGGCCAGGGCCAAGAAAACACAGGGTGGAGCCAGTCAGGAAAACACAGGAGAATGAAGCTGGCTAGGGAGCTGAATAGGTCAGCAGATTGACCTACTGCCTTAAGTACAGGAGTTCCTGGGTTTGAGTCCTAACAGTTGCCCTCTTCCTTCAGGATGGCCTCCAGACATCCCAGGGGCCAGTTTTCTTGGCTATCCCCTATGGAAAGCCTGTGTTAGCCTCGGGGCAGGGACATTGGCGGCTGGACCCCAGGAATTTTTCTCTGGGCCATTTCCCTTCCATTGGAACAGGTACTGTAGTTTTCTTCTAGAATTCGTAGAGTTTAGAATCTTCTTCAACTTGTACTCCTCCTCCTCTGGTGGAGGAGGTGGCTCGGTCTTTTTCGGAAAGAAATATTCTTCAAATTCTTTGAGGAGTGACACTGGTGGAGGAGGTGGCTGGGTCTTTCCCGGAAAGGAATATTCTTCAAATTCTTTAAGGAGTGACATTTGGTGGATCCTCAAGCTGTTAGGAAGATCCAGATGGAACACCAACTGGCATCTCTTTGCCATGATTGGGAATGGCCCAATAGACTTTTGCCCAAGCTTGGGGAGAGGGTCTTCAGGTTCTTGATAGGTAACGATACTTTATCTCCTACCTGGAAGGTAGGGGAGGCTTTGTGGTATCTATCCGCTGCTTGCTTGCAATTCTCCTGGGCCCCTCGTAGTACCTCCTTTAACTTTTTCTGAGTTTCTAGTAATGTCGTCAGTCTGTGGGTGACGGTTGGAACAGGATTATCGATGGGATGTATATCGTAATTTAAAAACAACATTGTTGTAGATGAATTCCAGTGAGAATCTGAATGAATCATTTAGTGTAAAAGGACCCAAACTACATCTTTTGCATCTTCTTGAAAAACAATTTTACCTGAAAATTAATCATCCAAGCCCTGAAATCTCTTTAGAATGCAATATTCAAAAAAGTTACATTTACTTATGGGCATGAAGATCCAAAGTAAACCTTTAGGCACCTTTAATGACAAAAAGACCCAAAACAAGTGGTGTCTTGGGTCTTTTTATCATTAAAGTGTCCCTCCGCTTTTAAGAAAAATTCTGTAACAGGTCCTAAGGGTACAGGGGTGAGTTACTGCAGTTATTCTTTGCTATTCTGTTTCAATCATTTTTATTAGAAACATTTTTCATAACAAAATAAGATCCAATACAAGCGTTAATAAACCAACACTGATAGTACAATAAAAAAGCATTCAGTAGCCAAGTAATATGTGTCATAGGTTATGGAATAAGGAAGAAAGAAAATAACTATGATTGGTTTAAACACTGAAATAACAGAAGTAGATAGATAAGTATTCAACACCCAGTAAAACAAAAGAAAATTACTTACATAGCTCCTGCCATTTAACGACTGACTGCTAAAAGCAAAGGAGTTTACACAGGTTGAAGAATATACAACAGTCATCCAAATGTGTACTAATTGCAAGACATCCAGGTTTTCCACATATACTGCAATTTCAAAAATAAAGATGGGTTGATTAAGATGGCAATTTCTCCTATATAGGGAATACCAATACTTTTCCAGTGCTAAGTATAATTACGTTTGATATTGCCAGCACTTTACAGGCTAGAGTTCAGAACTGTGGCAGGATCAACAATAATCATCAATGCCAGTGATTGAGATTTCTATACTGCATAACCTCAGAGAGGGTAATATTTAAATCACAGAGTCCCAATATTGATGAAGAAGAGGGCAGTTCCTAAATATATGAAACAAGAATTCTCTGCTGCCACATTCTCTCCAACAATTAGCTGAACGGTTGGGATATAATTGGACCAGACAAACTGCTGCACAGTATCTTAGTGTGATTTTTATTAATGTTTCTATATGTGTGGTACATTTAAAGGGGTTGTCCCGCGGCAGCAAGTGGGTCTATATACTTCTGTATGGCCATATTAATGCACTTTGTAATGTACATTGTGCATTAATTATGAGCCATACAGAAGTTATAAAAAGTTTTTTACTTACCTGCTCCGTTGCTAGCGTCCTCGTTCCCATGGAGCCGACTAATTTTCGCCCTCCGATGGCCAAATTAGCCGCGCTTGCGCAGTCCGGGTCTTCTGCTCTCTTCAATGGAGCCGCTCGTGCAGAATGCCGGCTCCGTGTAGCTCCGCCCCGTCACGTGCCGATTCCAGCCAATCAGGAGGCTGGAATCGGCAATGGACCGCACAGAAGAGCTGCGGTCCACGGAGGGAGCAGACCCCGGCGGCCATCTTCAGCAGGTAAGTATGAAGACGCCGGACCGCCGGGATTCAGGTAAGCGCTGAGCGGTTTGTTTTTTTAACCCCTGCATCGGGGTTGTCTCGCGCCGAACGGGGGGGGGGTTAAAAAAAAAAAAAAAGCCGTTTCGGCGCGGGACAACCCCTTTAAGTGCTTTATGAGTTGGAGAGAGGGCTTGTTACCATTCATTGTCGCTAAATTTCTGGCCCGGCTCCTTCTCCCATTCTTTTAGAGGGTAAGTTTTTTTTGAAGCAAGCTCAACCACCTATTGACTTTAATCCTTTAATTCCTTTAGAGAAAATTATAAATGTATTTAATTTTCCCCAAAAGATTAGCAGTCTATGTATTTGTAGGAAGTGCTGTCTTTGCAAGTACTTGTATTGGTCCCATGGGGTCAAATGATATTGAGATTTCAATTGCTCATATGAGACAAGAGATTCCTCTTGCAATACACGTGTGAGTGTGATGATATCTGATGATTTCCACTTTGAAATATTCAGATAAGGGATGGCATATTGAAACAGGTCTAAAGTAACATATCTTTTCAGTAAGAACAATCAGCTGAGGCCTCGGTCACACGGGCGATTTTTCGTGCGATCTGCGCATGCGCATGCGATGTGCGATTTTATGATACCATTGCTTTGCAATGGTATCAGACACATGAGTGCTTTTTATGCGCTCGTCCAATAAATTATAGAACAGAAATCGCAGATCGCACCTATCTGCGATCTGCGATTCCTGTTCTCTTCCCTATATGCACTCAATGGGGCCGGCGGCAGCAGCGCCGACCCCATTGAGAACATATACTAGACAAATCATTCTCCTCTGCCACAGCTGTAACAGCTGTGGCAGAGAAGAACGATGTTTGCCCATTGAATTCAATGGAGCCGGCTGTATTGCAATGGGCTGCCGGCGAGCGCACGATGAATTTTCGGGAAGGGCTTAAAAATATAAGCCCTTCCCTGAAATTCATCCAGAAATGTGTAAAAAGTAAAAAAAAAAATACTCACCTTGTCCCGGCAGACGGAGTTCAGCCGCGGCCGGCCGGCAGTTCTCCTGAACTGCTCTGAGTAGTATTCAGCAGCCGGGGATTTAAAATCCCCGCCTACGGAATGAGCTGCCTCTGATTGGTCACAGCCTGACCAATCAGAGGCAGCTCTCACTCACACCCATTCATGAATTCATGAATGGGTGAGTGAGTGCTGCCTCTGATTGGCTCAGGGCAGGGACCAATCAGGGGCAGCTCTCAGCTGAATGACAGCTGAGAACTGTCATTCAGCCCCGGTCACGCGATTTGCGGATACGCATCCGTCATGCGATCCGCAAATCGCGGGAAAAAACGCCCGTGTGACCGAGGCATAAGGCAGCGTTCCAGGGATAGAGTGAAAAAAGAACACCATACGGTGTTCTCAAAAGATTTTTCAAGTGATATATGGGTGAAAGATAAGTTTAGTATTGACTCACCCTGACATGGCCGGACTCCCTGCACCAGGAAACTCCGGCATGTCCTCGGTCCTAGTAGGTGAAATACTGGATTTACAAGTCCTTGTCTTCCAGACATCCAGAAATGGAGAGCGTCAGTGGGGTTCCAAACGTGTATAATTGGAAGGCATGTGAGAGAATAGATAATGATCTAACCACAAAAAAGCCCCAGCGCTCCAGGCTGTAAAAGTACTTCATGTATGTGAAGTACTTACTCCACATGGGTGTCTCCACAGATATCTTTTCAGTATAGAGCTTTGGGGTTTTGTCAGGTCAAGGAATTCTTTTCATATTTTTAGATATGTTTGAGTCAGTGGAGGGTGGTATGGGAGGCAAAAGTAAATGCCATAAAATTATGAGTAAAGATTTAAATAGAATAAGAGAGGCTAAGTGGTATTAAATATGGACCCAGTACTTCTGATTCTGAGATGTCCACCATGGAGCCTATTGGGAGACTAGTGTAGCTATATAATAGAGAGAGAGTAGTGTAGCCACTGGCACTGATGGCGGACTAGCAGCATATACTACACTACTCTCTCTCTCTGTCATTTTCTTTTTTATTGAACTTAGGGTGATTAGACTCTGATTAGATAGGCAGGGAGATCTGGGGTACTTACTTCAGGTATGCAGACCCTTGGGAAAGGATTGACTTTGTGTTGTAGGCTGATCCTGCACTTGATGCAGATATCTAGATCTATATATTAAAACATAGGGTGGAATAAGCTCTCTATTCCTCATATCCTTGTTATGATACTGATCTGTATATCTAAACAAAGGTTGGAATAAGCTCTTTATTCCTCATACCCTTGTTATGATACTAGGTCTCTAATGATTTAGGTTCCTGAAGAACTGTGTGATCAGGGAAATGCGTTGAGCCACTATACTAGAGAACATACTTATCAATGCATCGAAGAATATATAGTCCCTGAAGAACCATATATTTAGGGGACATTTTAGAGAAAACAAGAGCCAGTATATGAGAGGAAATGCCAATTAATGCATCAAAGAATATACAGTCCCTAATGAACCATATTTTTAAGGGACATTATTGAGGAAACATACATTATTGTGGAGACAAAGACACAGCAACTGAGATTAGTCACATAAGTGCTGTGGGGGCCCCTACTTCGGGCCACTATGCATGAATGTGGCAAAAAGCCATATTTTTCTGCATTTAATCATATAACAGCTAACTAGAGATATGAACTGTTTGAAGAACTATCTCAGTTTAAGTAAAGGTATGGCTTAAATGCAGTACAATAGACAAGGTGAGATATCCATCGTCATTTGCCCAACCCAACAGCGTTCGAGCACTTGTCTTCGAAGCTCCATTGAAATCTATGTGAGCGCTGTACTGCGGTTAGCGTGGGATTTGAAACGCCACGCTAATTGCGGTAATACATGGGCCTTGTGAGAGCATCCTAAGAGAGCGACCAAGTCACAATCACTAAGACAAAATGACAGGTAGACTGAGAAGCATATGAGGTACAGAAAAAAGGTGATGACTAGATGAAATCCAGGCAAAATAGATGAAATAGACACAGGATCATAGAATCATAGAATGGTAGAGTTGGAAGGGACCTCCAGGGTCATCGGGTCCAACCCCCTGCTCAGTGCAGGATTTACTAAATCATCCCAGGCAGATATTTCCCCAGCCTTTGTTTAAACACTTCCATTGAAGAAGCAGGAACAGGTTACCACCTCCCGTGACAACTTGTTCCACTCATTAATCACCCTCACTGTCAGAAAGTTTTTTCTAATATCTAATTTGTGTCTCCTCCCTTTCAGTTTCATCCCATTGTTTCTAGTCTTTCCTTGTGCAAATGAGAATAGGACTGATCCCTCTGCACTGTGACAGCCCTTCAGATATTTGTAGACCGCTATTAAGTCTCCACTCAGCTTTCTTTTTTGCAAGCTAAACATTCCCAGATCCTTTAACCGTTCTTCATAGGACATGATTTGCAGACTGCTCACGATTTTTGTAACTCTTCTCTAAACTTGCTCCAGTTTGTCTGTATCTTTTTTTAAAGTGGGGTGCCCAGAACTGGACACAGTATTCCAGATGAGGTCTGACTAAGGAAGAGTAGAGGGGGATAATTACCTCATGTGATCTAGACTCTATGCTTCTCTTAATACATCCTAGAATTGTGCTTGCCTTTTTATTGCTGCATTGTTGACTCATTTTCACATGTGCTGCTGCTTAGCCCAATTCCTCCCATTGTGTATGTGGTTTCTTCATTTTTTGCCAAGATGTAGGACTTTGCATTTCTCCTTGTTAAATACCATTCTGTTAGTCGCTGCCCACTGTGCAAGCTTTTCTAGATATTTTTGAATACTCTCTCTCACTTCCCTAGTGTTAGCTATCCTTTTTAGCTTTGTGTCATCAGCAAATTTGATCCGATTCCCATCAATTCCCTTCTCCAGATCATTTATAAAAATACTTAACAACACTGGGCCTAGGACAGAGCCTTGTGGTACCCCACTTGATACATTCTTCCACTTGGATGTGCAGCCATTTATGACCACTCTTTGAGTATGATCATTCAGCCAGTTCTGAATCCACATAACAGTTGCCTTGTCAATCCCATATTTGGTCTTTTTTTCAATAAGTATGGTATGAGATATTTTGTCAAATGCTTTACTAAAGTCAAGATATACTATATCCAGCACATTTCCCTGATCAACCCAGTCAGTGATTCTGTCATAGAAGGAAATTAGATTAGTCTGGCATCACTTGTTTGCTACAAACCCATGCTAGCTCTGGTTAATTACTCTATTTTCATCCAAGTACTTGCATACATGCTGTTTAATAATTTGTTCAAAGAGCTTTCCCGGTATAGAAGTCAGGCTCACAGGCCTGTAGTTTCCTGGATCCACCTTTTTCCCTTTTTTGAAGATAGGGACAACATTTGCCCTTTTCCAATCTTCTGTTCTCCAGGATGGAGGAAGAATTATCTCACCTTACTCTGTTCCTGACTGATCCTGCCTAAAGCAGGGCTGCAGCCCTAAGAAAGAACTACTCTATGTCTGGAGCCTAACTAGATTTCTGAGCTGCCCATCAATGGAAACTGTACAATTAAAGACAGATGATAGGGAAGATACATAGTATAGTGTAAAGGTCTTAGGCTGGGTTCACACGGGACAGAATTGCCATGGATTTCTTGCAGATGGCCATTGCAGATCCGCAGGACTGAAAAACTGCTGTGTTTGCAGTGCAAGCCAAAGTCAATGTGTTTTGACAAAAAGTTATTCTCACAGAACGGAATTTTTCCGCACTGCCGCAATGCGGAATTATTGTTGCGTCACTGTTTTTGAAGACGCAGTATGTCAATTCTTTGGACTTTTCTGCAGTGTTTTTTTCTCCATAGCCCTCTATGTACGCAGACAAATCCGCACTAAAAAATGAGGGAAATAGTTTTAAAAAACGATGCGGATTTAAATGCACGTCTTTTCCGTGCAGAAAAAAACGCACATAATACGTGAAATAAACGCAAGATCAAATTAAGCTTGTCAGTGGTTTTGCCACATATGTGGATATTCAGTGGAATTTCCACACAGAATTTCCGCGATAAATCTGCCTCGTGTGAACCCAGCCTTAAGGTGCCTATACACAGGATGTACATGTTGCAGAATTTCTACTATGGAATTTACTGCAGAAAGTCCACAGCATTTACAATGCAAGCCATGTGGATGAGATATAAAAAATCTCATCTACAAGGAGTGGAGAAATTCCATGCAGAATCTGTAGCGTATTTTTAATACACTGCAGATTCTAAATCCACCGCATGTCAATTTATGCTGTGGATTCTGCCAAAGGATTATAACTAGAGATGAGCGAGCATACTCGTCCGAGCTTGATGTTCGTTCGAGTATTAGGGTGCTCGAGATGCTCGTTACTCGAGTCGAGCACCACGCGGTACTCGTCTCGATTAAACGAGCACTGACCATTGAATTCAATGGAGCCGGCAATACAGCTGGCTCCATTGAAAGCAATGGGCTGCCGGCGATCTCAGGATGAATTTTCGGGAAGGGCTTTAAAATATAAGCCCTTACCTGAAAATCATCCTAAAATGTGTAAAAATAAAAAAATAAAAAATATGTCAGCATAAAGATCGTTCTCCTCTGCCATAGCTGTAACAGCTGTGGCAGAGGAGAATGATGTTAGCCCATTGAATTCAATGGAGCCGGCAATACAGCCGGCTCCATTGAAAGCAATGGGCTGCCGGCGAGCGCGGGATGAATTTTCAGGAAGGGCTTAAAAATATAAGCCCTTACCTGAAAATCATCCTAAAATGTGTAAAAATAAAAAAAAAATGTATACTCACCTTTCCGCTGCAGCCGGAGTTCAGCCACGTCTGGCCGGCAGTTCTCCTGAACTGCTCTCTGTAGTATTCAGCAGGAGGGGATTTAAAATCCCTGCCTGCTGAATGAGCTGCCTCTGATTGGTCACAGCCTCACCAATCAGAGGCAGCTTTCACTCACACCCATTCATGAATTCATGAATGGGTGAGTGCTGCCTCTGATTGGCTCAGTACAGGGACCAATCAGGGGCAGCTCTCACTTACACCCATTCAGGAATTAATGAATGGGTGTGAGTGAGAGCTTTCTCTGATTGGTGAGGCTGTGACCAATCAGAGGCAGCTCATTCAGCAGGCGGGGATTTTAAATCCCCGGCTGCTGAATACTACAGAGAGCAGTTCAGGAGAACTGCCGGCCAGACGCGGCTGAACTCCGGCTTCAGCAGAAAGGTGAGTATATATATTTTTTTTTTATTTTTACACATTTTAGGATGATTTTCAGGTAAGGGCTTATATTTTTAAGCCCTTGCCGAAAATTCATCCCGCGCTCGCCCGCAGCCCATTGCTTTCAATGGAGCTGGCTGTATTGCCGGCTCCATTGAATTCAATGGGCTAACATCGTTCTTCTCTGCCACAGCTGTTACAGCTGTGGCAGAGGAGAACGATCTTTATGCTGACAGTGCGGGGGGGGGCACTCTTACCGCTATTGTGGCTTAATAGTGGGACCTGGGAACTTGAGATGCAGCCCAACATGTAGCCCCTCGCCTGCCCTATCCGTTTCTGTGTCGTTCCCATCACTTTCGTGAATTTCCCAGATTTTCACAAATGAAAACCTTAGCGAGCATCGGCGATATACAAAAATGCTCGAGTTGCCCATTGACTTTAATGGGGTTCGTTACTCGAAACGAACCCTCGAGCATCGCGGGAAGTTCGGCTCGAGTAACGAGCACTCGAGCATTTTGGTGCTCGCTCATCTCTAATTATAACCTTTGAACTGCAAAAGTTGAAACCTGCAGCAAATCTGCACCAAAATCAACAGCAAAATGCACAGCATTTAAATGTGGATTTGACCCCTGCGGATTTGTTGTATATTCACTGATGATGTTCTGCTGTGTAAAGTCAGCAGCAAATACACTCCATGTGACAGCACCCTTATAGATGCCTCTGTATAATATTCCCCTGTGTCATAACTGAGAAACAATTTAACAGCATATAGTTACGGAAACTCTCCATATCCCTGTTTTTAAGGCTAATTTGCCACAGAATATATACAGAAATTACTTAATGTCCATCTTTTGCTCACTGTTAGTTTAGTACTTTACCTTCATATCTCCTACAAATAAATGTTTGCCTACATGATTGCATAGTATAAATATATGTACAAATTGCAAAATTCTAAAATCCTTATTTTTATTTTAATTAATTAGTTACCACTTTTTAAAAACTTTTTCTTAAATATTCCTAATTTGCATTTTGCATGTGCCACATAGTTTAGAAGTATTTTGCATTGTTGATGTATGCTTGTATTACTTTCAGCCATCCATTCGTTATGTCCTCTGTCCTTATTCCTTATGTCCTTGTTACTTTGCATTTCAAATTTCGCCTATAAACATTTAATTCTGTATTTGTTCTTTTGGTAAATTATTATGTGCATGTTTTACCTTAGTGTTTAACTGTTATGATACTACATTCTAGCGAAGTTCATCTCACAGGCTTCACCTTGTTACTGTCTTCTAATACAAGTGCACACCATTTGATTTATAGACCAAATTCAAACAATCCAAAAATATAGCTGAACCTTTTGTGAACCTGCTTACAGCTTCCTAAAAGTAATAATTTATTTCTGTTTTATTTCCTTTACTGTTAGTGCAGTAAACTTACAATGATCATGAGGAGAACCTAAGCCCTTACTCCTATAAATCTATAGCAAGGTTAGGAAGGAAGGTTAATATATTTTAGGTACTGAAGTAAAATTACAATAGTCACTGATTCAAAGTCGCTAAGGACAGATAGGGGGGACAGCAGATGTTATGAATACAACTCATTTCACATAGGATTAAAAATCTGAAAAAGGTGAATGCTGCCTGTAGAATATTATTGTGATGATGATGATGATGATGATGATGATGATGATGATGATGATGATGATGATGATGATGATGATGAAAAATATCATTTTTACTCATTTATAATTATTACTGCATTAAACCCTGCTAAAATAATTACAATCAGGCTAGTACCATATATAATATTGTAAATAAACCTTATAGTTTAACCCTTTCATGCAATTTGATGTAAATAAAGATTAGATGTGTGCAGGATTAGCATGGAGCGAGACACCCTGCCACAGTAGCCACAATCAGAGATAACCCTGATCCCAGTCATTAAAGGGGTTTTCTAGGGAGATTACTACTGATGACCAATCCTCTGAATAGGTCATCAATAGTTGATCGGCTGCGGTCTGACACCATGCTGTCAGCGCCGAAAATACACAGGGGTCGGAACAGAAGCAGCAGAAGTCTCTACATTGACCTCTGTTTAGTGGCCGATGCTTGTAACTACAGGCACGGCTCGCGTTGATTTCAATGAGAACCCATGCCTGCAGTTACAAGCGCTGCCCACTTCACATAGGTCGTCATGAAGACTTCCGCTGCTTCCACTTCCAAGGATAGGTCATCAGTAGTATTTTCTTTGGAAAACCCCTTTAAACATGTAGATGCACACTATATGCATTTCAATAAGCCGACAGAGAGAGGGGGTTCCCTCTGTCACCTCAAAGCCCCTGCCTTAACAGCACTTCACACATGGCAGATTTTGATGCACATCCGCAAAGTCTGTGTGTCGATTTCCATGCCGGTCCACTGCAGATTTCACCCTTTTAATTAGAGGGGTGAAATCTGCTGTAGATCCACATCATAATTCCCACTAAATGGTGGGGATTTTTATGTCAATTTTGTTGCAGATTTTCTGCAAATGTATTCAGCTATGGAGAATCCATGACAAATGCACCTTCAAAAGGCAAAATCTGGGTGAGGATTATGCGCTGATCCACAGTAAGAATTGACAGATTTTAAATCAACAGTGGATAAATCTGCGCTTAGGAAGAGAGCAACACAACGCCCATTCAAATGAATGGCACCTGTACTATAAAATAATGCATCTAAGGCCTCATTCACATTAGTTTTGGAGGTTCTGTTCAGAACCTCCCTCACTGATTTCTGCTAGAAAATAGGACAAAATAGTACAAGAAGCTGCGTTTGTTTGTCCTGTAATTTCAGCACAATGCCAGACTGCTGGCCAGAAATGGAAAAGCCCCTATTATAGTCAATGGGCATCCATTTGGCCCCATTCAGTTCTGTTATAACATAGAACCATTTGACCAGGTGGTGCCTCCCAAACACTGATGTGAATGAACCCTAAAATAAAAAAGCAATTTTGCAATAGGTCTTTATTGAAAATTCTCTATCTTTTTGCTCCTATGTGTCTCTATCATAATAGACAACAAACAAACCTTGCGTAGTCTGACCCTACAGTCATATTGTCTCTCACCTGTTGCCTACTTCTTGGTTTAGGCAAAGCTGACTAAAAGCATGCTTTCACTAAAGGGGCTTTCTGGCAACTTACTATCCATGACCTATCCTCAGGATAGACCATCAATAATTGGTTGGCAGGGGTTCGCCACTCAGGACCACCGATGATCAACAGTTCGCCAGCTCTGCTTTCTTTGTGGACAGAGTCAGAAGCAGACAGCTTTGTCCATTGTGCAGCAGCCCAGTTTAGTAATGCAGGCACAGCTCCCATTGAATTCATGTAACTTATTAGTAAGCTGCAGCTGGTATAAAGCTTTTTGCCACATTGCAGGTGTACAATGTCCTCAATTATAATACCGTGTGGCTTCTACTCTCACAGAGGACTGACAGGCAAGGCTTGTTAGTGCCAGTTGTGTGACATACAGTATGTATGAAAACAAAGATCTGGTACCGTGTTAGCCAGTAGAGCAAAATGTGATTGTTCTCAGCAAGAGAAACGACGTAATCTTGTAGATATGATACCTTTTAATGGCTAACAAAAATACATGATGTTATAATAGCGAGCTTTCGTACCAACGCAGGGTACTTCTTCCGGCTTAAATGGATTGGATCTGAAGAGGCATGCATATTTATACACACTTATAACATACATACTTATGACAAGGCACAGATATGGATGTGATTGGTTCGCACTTAAAAGGAATTCTGCAACAGCAAACAAACTTTTTTTGTCTAGGCACTGATAGCGGAGTGAAAGTTTTATGGTCTCTAAATTACTGTTGGAGGGGGGGGGAAAAGGTCAACAGGCTCGAATTGTTATAAGAGATACACAAACATTTTTAGCTAAATACTGATAAGGGAGTGAAAGTTTATGGTCCCTGAATTACTGTTGATGGGGGTCTTATCTGTGCAATCAAGTCTCACACTTCCCATTCACGCATAAATCCTGGGGAATAATTTAACCCAGTATTCAGCGTGTCAAAGGTTGTTATCAATTTATACTCCCAAATTCTTCTGTGGTTTTGTGACTTGAAACCACCCTTCAATATCAAAACTCTCATATCTCCTATGTCATGTCCGTGGTTAGAGAAGTGCTCGGCCACAGGTAATTCTCTTCTTCTGTGTTCAATCGTGTGGCGATGAGATCTCATCCTGGCTTTGAGTTTCTGTCCTGTTTCTCCAACATAAAGACCCCCAACAGGACATTTACTGCACATGATCAGGTACACAACATTGGACGAGGAACATGTGAATGTCCCCTGGATCTTATAGTCCTGCTGTGTGTTGGGGATCCGTAAAGAACATTTATAAATCAGGGCTACCATCCCACCTCAATTGATGACCAAATCACCAGAGCCACCAGGATACCCAGAAGTCAACTACTCCAATACAAGGAGAAGGAAAGAAACAATCGTGTGCCTCTAGTAGTGACCTACAATCCGCAACTAGAGGTACTAAGGAAAACCGCAAGAAAACTCCACCATACCCTGCACAAGGATGACCATCTGAAAACCATATTCCCGGACCCTCCGCTTCTGTGTTACAGGCAACCTCCTAACTTGAGGAACTTTATAATCAGGAGTGCATTACCCTCTGACACACAAAAAGGAACTTATCCCTGTAATGTAAGGAGCTGTAAGACCTGCTCACATGTACTGACTGCGGACAGGATACGGATCCCCAACACACAGCAAGACTATAAGATCCAGGGGACATTCACATGTTCCTCGTCCAATGTTGTGTACCTGATCATGTGCAGTAAATGTCCTGTTGGGGGTCTTTATGTTGGAGAAACAGGACAGAAACTCAAAGCCAGGATGAGATCTCATCGCCACACGATTGAACACAGAAGAAGAGAATTACCTGTGGCCGAGCACTTCTCTAACCACGGACATGACATAGGAGATATGAGAGTTTTGATATTGAAGGGTGGTTTCAAGTCACAAAACCACAGAAGAATTTGGGAGTATAAATTGATAACAACCTTTGACACGCTGAATACTGGGTTAAATTATTCCCCAGGATTTATGCGTGAATGGGAAGTGTGAGACTTGATTGCACAGATAAGACCCCCATCAACAGTAATTCAGGGACCATACACTTTCACTCCCTTATCAGTATTTAGCTAAAAATGTTTGTGTATCTCTTATAACAATTCGAGCCTGTTGACCTTTCCCCCCCCCCTCCAACAGTAATTTAGAGACCATAAAACTTTCACTCCGCTATCAGTGCCTAGACAAAAAAAGTTTGTTTGCTGTTGCAGAATTCCTTTTAAGTGCGAACCAATCACATCCATATCTGTGCCTTGTCATAAGTATGTATGTTATAAGTGTGTATAAATATGCATGCCTCTTCAGATCCAATCCATTTAAGCCGGAAGAAGTACCCTGCGTTGGTACGAAAGCTCGCTATTATTACATCATGTATTTTTGTTAGCCATTAAAAGGTATCATATCTACAAGATTACGTCGTTTCTCTTGCTGAGAACAATCACATTATACAGTATGTATCTAATGACAAAATCTAGCACATGGTCAAACCCAACATACATCTTGTGTCAGATTCCAAAAATTTGTTTAGATACTTTATGCTGTCTTGACTGAAGGCAGAATAAAATGGTGACAAACATGTGGATTTCGGTGGTCTGTTACTTATGGGGTAATGTGTAATAGTTTTTTAAGAATTTACAACTTATTGTTTTAGTTCATGACAAGATATGAGTAAGGTTTATTCTTGGCAATGTATGACTAGTTGCAGCTTTCACTGGTAATAACAGCTGATTCTTGAGCCAGGTTCAGTTCAAAAAGGACTTGTCTTTTTTTCGACAACCCATTCAAACCTGTTCCTGCCTTATTTTTCACCATATGGTATGTATCATTTATCTTCTTCTTTATAGAAATGACAAGCATATTCTGAGAAGCCTCCCTTTAGAAAGATTGGATCTGATATCTTCTGGTCAGCCAGCTAATTGATTGTACAATATCTAAACCATCAACTTTCCCAATTCATTTGATTCCCAATGTTTTCCAAATTTGCACTTTCAAGTTATCACTGTCCACTTTAAAGTTATCACTGTCATATTTTTTAGAAATAAAGTGTTATACAGAAAATAGTGAGACCCTTCAGTTAAAGTGTGAACATGTGGAACAGTAGTTGATGATTAGAGATGAGCGAGCACCAAAATGCTCGGGTGCTCGTTACTCGGGACGAAATTATCGCGATGCTCGAGGGTTCGTTTCGAGTAACGAACCCCATTGAAGTCAATGGGCGACCCGAGCATTTTTGTATATCGCCGATGCTCGCTAAGGTTTTCATTTGTGAAAATCTGGGCAATTCAAGAAAGTGATGGGAACGACACAGCAATGGATAGGGCAGGCGAGGGGCTACATGTTGGGCTGCATCTCAAGTTCCCAGGTCCCACTATTAAGCCACAATAGCGGCAAGAGTGCCCCCCCCTCCCAACAACTTTTACTTCTGAAAAGCCCTCATTAGCAATGCATACCTTAGCTAAGCACCACACTACCTCCAACAAAGCACAATCACTGCCTGCATGACACTCCGCTGCCACTTCTCCTGGGTTACATGCTGCCCAACCCCCCCCCCCCCGCACGACCCAGTGTCCACAGCGCACACCAAAGTGTCCCTGCGCAGCCTTCAGCTGCACTCATGCCACGCCACCCTCATGTCTATTTATAAGTGCGTCTGCCATGAGGAGGAACAGCAGGCACACACTGCAGAGGGTTGGCACGGCTAGGCAGCGACCCTCTTTAAAAGTGGCGGGGCGATAGCCCACAATGCTGTACAGAAGCAATGAGAAATATAATCCTGTGCCACCGCCATCAGGAGCTGCACACGTGGGCATAGCAATGGGGAACCTATGTGCCACACACTATTCATTCTGTCAAGGTGTCTGCATGCCCCAGTCAGACCGCGGTTTTTTATAAATAGTCACAGGCAGGTACAACTCCGCAATGGGAATTCCGTGTGCACCCACAGCATGGGTGGCTCCCTGGAACCCACCGGCTGTACATAAATGTATCCCATTGCAGTGCCCATCACAGCTGAGGTAACGTCCGATTAAATGCAGGTGGGCTTCGGCCCACACTGCATGCCCCAGTCACACTGGGGTTCTTTAGAAGTGGACACATGCAGTTACAACTCCCTGTGGACCAACAGCATGGGTGGGTGCCAGGAAGCAACCAGCGGTACATAAATATATCCCATTGCATTGCCCATCACAGCTGAGGTAATGTCATGTTAAATGCAGGTGGGCTTCGGCCCACACTGCATGCCCCAGTCAGACTGGGGTTCTTTAGAAGTGGACACATGCAGTTACAACTCCCTGTGGACCCACAGCATTGGTGGGTGCCAGGAAGCCACTGGCGGTACATAAATATATCCCATTGCATTGCCTATCACAGCTAAGGTAATGTCATGTTAAATGCAGATGGGCTTCGGCCCACACTGCATGCCCCAGTCAGACTGGGGTTCTTTAGAAGTAGACACATGCAGTTACAACTCCCTGTGGACCCACAGCATGGGTGGCTCCCCGGAACCCACCGGCGGTACATAAATATATCCCATTGCAGTGCCCAGCACAGCTGATGTAACGTCAGCTTTAATGCAGGTGGGCAAAAAATTAATTGGATTACACTGTAGGCGAGGGCCCCAAAAAATTGGTGTACCAACAGTACTAATGTACCTCAGAAAAATTGCCCATGCCCAACCAAGAGGGCAGGTGAAACCCATTAATCGCTTTGGTTAATGTGGCTTAATTTGTAACTAGGCCTGGAGGCAGCCCAGTTAAAATAAAAATTGGTTCAGGTGCAAGTTTCAACGCTTTAATGAGCATTGAAACGTATAAAAATTGTTTACAAAAATTATATGACTGAGCCTTGTGGGCCTAAGAAAAATTGCCCGTTCGGCGTGATTATGTCAGGTTTCAGGAGGAGGAGCAGGAGGAGGAGGATGAATATTATACACAGATTGATGAAGCTAAAAGGTCCACGTTTTTGATGGTGATCGAGAACAATGCTTCCATCCGAGTGTGCAGCCTACGTATTGTTTAGGTATCGCTGCTGTCCGCTGGTGGAGAAGAGAAGTCTGGTGAAATCCAGGCTTTGTTCATCTTGATGAGTGTAAGCTTGTCGGCACTGTCGGTTGACAGGCGGGTACGCTTATCTGTGATGATTCCCCCAGCCACACTAAACACCCTCTCTGACAAGACGCTAGCCGCAGGACAAGCAAGCACCTCCAGGGCATACAGCGCGAGTTCAGGCCACGTGTCCAGCTTCGACACCCAGTAGTTGTAAGGGGCAGAGGCGTCACGGAGGACGGTCGTGCGATCGGCTACGTACTCCCTCACCATCCTTTTACAGTGCTCCCGCCGACTCAGCCTCCACACTACTGCACACGGTTAGATGTGGCCCTAAGAAGGACCGTTGAGGTTCTTGAAGCCTAAAATAACTCCTAACGCTCTCCCTATAGCAGCTCCGGCACCAGCAGCACTGTCCCTGAATTATGTCAGAATGCATCTGTGGCGAGCCACGGGGGGGGGGGCGATTTATATACTCGGGTGACACCTGATCTCGCCAGCCACTCACTGCAGGGGGGTGGTATAGGGCTTGAACATCGCAGGGGGAAGTTGTAATGCCTTCCCTGTCTTTCTATTGGCCAGAAAAGTGCGCTAACGTCTCAGAGATGATAATGAAAGTAACTCGAACACCGCGTGGTACTCGTCTCGAGTAAGGAGCATCTCGAACACGCTAATACTCGAACGAGTATCAAGCTCGGATGAGTACGTTCGCTCATCTCTATTGATGATCTATAATATTCATAACTAAGTTTTTTTCTTCAATATAATGTAACAGTTTGAATTCTACTGTACAAGACCTTTTCTTACAGGACAAAAACCTCCATGTTAAAACAGTTGATAGCTGTTGGTGTTAATATCCCTTTAAGATAAGTGAGGCTGGTGAATTAAACATTACAGAAATGATCCAGACCTAGATAGCTCCCACACTGTGCATGAAAGCCTGAAAATTCTTGGCACAGAGAGGCTGTCTGAATATGTTTAGCAAAGCATACTGAACTGCGCATTGAATGGTATATTTTTTATTTTTGCCTTCAGCAGCAAACAAGTGACACAAGTGACTGAATGCTGTACCTTAGAAATAGTTGCTGAGAAGCCAAATTAAATGACTGTAAGATAATTAGTGTAAAATCCCAGGTGTTGCAGGAATAACACCAAGCATAATTGTAAAGTGCAAGAGTAGCAGTAATTGCTGAGCACAAAATCCCCTCAACAAAGAAAACTATTTAAAGCATGAATGAGTTATACCTAGTGGCACAACAAGGCAATAGGATGGGCATTACTTTTCGGCTTTCCAAGATTTCTGAAGTTCTAGACTCATTTGGATTAAAAGTCTATGTATATAGATTGAAAGTAGAATAAGAGTAATCAGTCATAGAGTCTGATTCTCCAATTCTGTCACACATTTTCCACATGCATAAGATATAAGTTATCGCCATTTCCATTGATGGCCCTTGCATGTTAGAGACTGATAAAACCCCTGAGGGTACTCTCCATCCTACTTCTTCAAATATAACATTATATACAATACATTCTGAAAGTCTTCAGACCCTTTTATTTTTTTTTTACATTTTGTAATGTTGTGGCCCTGTGCAAATTTAAAAAAAAACTTTTTTCCCTATCATTCTGCACGAAATACCTCATAATGGCAGCTGGGGGGTGTGAGGGGGGGGGGGGGGCTCAGTGACAAGGAGACTGGTCAGGGTTGATGGAAGGTTGCATGCGGAAAAGTACAGAGATATTTTTAATGAAAACCTCATCCAAAGCACAAGGGACCTCAGACTAGGCAGTAGGTTCATCTTCTAACAAGACAATGACCCTAAGCAAACAGCCAAGATTACACAGGTGTGGCTTAGGGTTAACTCTGTAAATCCTCTCAATTGGCCCAGCAAGAGCCTTGACTTGAAACCAATCGAACATTACTGGAGAGACCAAAGAATAGCTGTACACAGATGGCCCCCATCCAACCTGAGCTTGAGAGGTTCTACAGAGAAGAATGGCAGAAAAAAACCAAATCCAGGTATGCAAACCTTGTAGCATGATACCCAAGAAGCCTGGAGGTTGTAGTCACTGCCCAAGGTGCTTCAACTAAGTACAGCGTCTGAATACTTATGTCATTGCAGTTTTTCATTTTTAAAAACTTGGCAAAGATTTGTAACGTCCTGTTTCCACTTTTTCATGAGGATCTATGATTATGTCATGAAGGGACAGAGCAAAGGAATGCAGGCTGAAGGTCCTGCCTGTGATGACGGACATTTGCATGAGATCTTATTGCTAGGAAAGCATTGAGAGTTGTAGTTCTCTAATACCTTTTGATCCCATAATCTCATAATAACAGCCTGGACATGCTGTAAATTGTAGTTCTGTTACACCCTCTCCCTCTTGTAATGTCTTTTACTATCACCATCTGCACAGTCTTGGATAGTGTAAGGCAAAACCATTACACAAGTTCCACCCTATGGTTACTACTCGGTGTACTTAGACTACCTGGGATCTCACTTTCTCTGCAAAGCCATAATACATGACAGCATGTAAAGAAGTGGTATGGCCATACCCACTGAGAAAAACTGTTAGGATGGACAGAATCCAGGATACACTAACATTGCTATGGGGCACGTACATAATTCTTCTCCCCAAAGACTAAAGAAAAGTTACAACACTGTAACTAAACAGGAAAATAAAAAAGGGTAACTGGTAGGCTTGAAAAATATGAGGTAAGCGGCCTGAACAACACTTCCTCTGAATCTTGCAAAGGGTGCTTCAGTCAAAGTGTAAACTAGGCAATTCTACCTTGTTCAACAGTAGTACATGATCCCTCTCCAGATGGTAATGCATCCGGGACACACATGTATTGGGTTTAAATAAAAAGTCTATTTATTTATTCTGCATCCTAGCAGGTAGCTCAGCCTTGTCTCTCTGGTTTTCCTCAGGCTTAGAGGCTTGGAGAACTCTTGTCCTGGACCTTTTCAGAGGGCTGGAACCAAAAACAACTCGGTTGTCCGTATTGACTCAGGCACGGGGATACACTCTTCTCCATGTCTGAAAAATGGCGGAGATACTTCTTCTCCATTATTAAGTGAAGGTGCGGAGGAATCATCCTGTTTGTGATACCAAGGAGACAGCAGGGTAGAGAAAGACCTTGTCACAGTGCTCTACCATCTCCTCCCCTGAGGGTAGCTCGGGACCCGACCATGTTACTGCTGGGGAGATAACAGGGGTTGTAACCAGAGGTTACCTTAAGTCCAGTTGTCATTCGTAATGCCACCGTTCCATCCTCTGTAGTGGATCTTCCAGATGAAATAAAGTAGTCCACATACAGGGTAACTTTCTGAACAAGAATCGGTAACGGTCAGTTCTGTCCCTTTACTGTAAACTTCTCAAACGTAATTCCAAACAGTCTTCGTAGAAATGCAAAAAACTAGAGTGGTGCAACAGGGAGGATTCTCGGGGTACTCGGATAACCCACAGTCCCAGTTATCTGTGTGATCCCACTTCCGGCAAATCTCTCTATCTCTCTCTCTACCGGTCAATACTCCCTCTCATTGTCCTCTCCTCGCTATAAGGCCTCGGTCAGACGGGCGTTTTTTCGCGCGATTTGTACATGCGCATGCGATCTGCGCATATATACACCCAATGGTTTGCAATGTGATTGGTCATATGTCCACTTTTTATGCGGATGAGCGATCAATTATAGGACACACCGATTCGCAGAACGCACCTATCTGCGTTCTGCGCATCGCTGTGTTCTATATATGCGCTCAATGGGGCCGGCAGCAGCAGCGCTGACCCCATTGAGAACATATACTATAAAGATCGTTCTACTCTGCCACAGCTGTAACAGCTGTGACAGAGAAGAACGATGTTCGCCCATTGAATTCAATGGAGTACCAATCAGAGGCAGCTCTCAGCTATTGAATGACAGCTGAGAGCTGCCCCTGATTGGTCCCTGCGCTCAGCCAATCAGAGGCAGCACTCACTCACCCATTCATGAATTCATGAATGGGTGAGTGAGAGCTGCCTCTGATTGGTGAGGGCTGTGACCAATCAGAGCCAGCCCATTCAGCAGGCGGGGATTTTAAATCCCCGCCTGCTGAATACTACACAGAGCAGTTCAGGAGAACTTCCAGCCGGCCGCGGCTGAACTCCGGCTGCAGGGAAAAAGTGAGTATACTTTTTTTATTTTTACACATTTCAGGATGGTTTTCAGGGAAGGGCTTATATTTTTAAGCCCTTCCCGAAAATTCATCCAGCTCTCGCCGGCAGCCCATTGCTTTCAATGGAGGCGGCTGTATTGCCGGCTCCATTGAATTTAATGGGCGAACAGCGGACAGCGCTCCTTTGATCGGGCCCGTTTCGCCAAAAACGCTGCCAGCTGCAGATTTTTCGGCGAATCGTCGGCCCCGATCACGCGATTTGTGGACGCGCATCCGTCATGCGATCCGCAAATCGCACGAAAAAACGCCCGTCTGACTGAGGCCTTAAAGTAGCTTGCCCTACTCCTGATGCCCAGAATGGGTCCAGGCCAAGCATAAAGAAGTCGCTTGGCTTCCTCTATTCCCTCCACAGACAGACCAATGTCCAGTGTCTGTGTGGCTCACTCACTTGACTGACTCACTGACTCACCCACTGTCAGACCTCACTCTTCTTCCCTGAGTGACAGACATGTACTCCTTGCATTCTTGCAAACACATATACACAGCATGATCACGTGACTCACAAAACAATACATTTACCAGACAGGACTAGACATACCAGACATTAACCCATTCAGTACTGCAAACGTGCAATGCACATAAATTTGATGCATGCCACAAATAAGACGCTGACTAGACATTGACACAAGACAGACATATAACATTTGTGGAGGGGCCCTCATTAACTCTGGGCCATTACAATTTGCAGCACATTTCACCCCTTCAATTTGAATTCAATTGAAAGGCTGAAATCTGCTGTAGATCTGCACCAAAATCTGTGACAGCATTTGCAGAAAATCAGAAATGTGTGAACGCACCTTTTATGTGGATTTTGGTGTAAATCCACACCAAAATCCACCAAGTTGCCTTTTAGAGGTTAAAAAAACTAAATAAAACAGAGCTCACCTCCTCAGTCTCCCTCCAGTCCAGCGAAGGTGCTTCGGTGGCTGACAATGGTTTTCTTATTGGCTGCTAGCAATGATGTGATGTACACTATATGGACAAAAGTATTGGAACGCTGCATGTTTTTCAGAAAAAGTGAATTATTCTTCTATTTAGTAACGTGTCGGCCCTCCTTTTGCTTGTATTACAGCGGTAACACGTTGAGGCAGACTTTCCACAAGTTCTCTGTAAGTCTGGGCAGGAATAGCTTGCCATTCCTCGTGCAAGGCTGTGAGAAGAGATAGTTGTGAAGATGCGCATGGGTGGCGTTGTGGTACCTGTTGCTCCAGTCCGTCCCACAAGTGCTCGATGGGAAGAATGAATAGTTATTACAAAATGAGCAGCTTTTTATTTTACCCATGCCCTTCCCAGCATACCGTTCGGCAAACTCAGTATTTGCATATTTGCTGATTTTCTGCAGTGTCCAAATACTCTTGTCCATATAGTGTAATATGTGACTACTGCAGCTAATGACTGGCCTCAGAAATCTTGTGCTGTTCTTGCTGCCATCACCGCACAGCAGGGAGCAAATTATTTATCTCAGGGCAATTTTCTGCTGCTTTTTTGAACTACTGAACAACAACTTTACCAACCTGCACCAGAGCTTCAATGTCTCTCAAGGCTCTAAAGACAGGAATAAACATTGCAAGTGGCTTCATAGATGAGAAATCTATAGCAGAGATAACACACAGGCCCGGTGACCCCCTAACACCAATTTAGAGACCATAAAACTTTCACAATGCCAAGCCATATATAGTTAAAATACAGGCTACTGGGTGCTCCCTAGGCATTGTTCTGGGAGTACAGTATAATGCTTTGCCCTTACTTTATTTTGCTCAAAGCTTTCAACGAGGAGCCGTCAGTCTTGCTTTAGTGTGAACTGCAACTGCTACTTGGTAAGTCTGTCAATGCGTGTGTGTGTATATATATATATGTGTGTATGTATGTATGTGTATATACACATATATACATTTTTGGGGGGATGCCATTTTGCTGTTTGCTTTAGGCAGCAGAAAGGTGAGGCAGCTATGTACCCTACAATCCTACAATTCAATGATATACCTAATTCCCAAAACTTTATGTGTGCGAAATACTTTAAACTTTATACTCTGATCCCTAATTCTTGTACCATTGCTTTGTCTGTATTACCCAGGAACAACACAGGCTTGGTGACATTTCCCAGAGCTGTGTGAATTATGTGGGTCGGGCATGAGGGCATACAGCAAATGAGAGCACAATTCACACCAACAAGGAAGGCCAGGTGTCACCATCCATAAACATTCAACTGTCACCTTATCCTCCCATACTGCACTGTCAGCTACAAACTATGCATGACCTTATGGTATTGAGGTCCTGGGTTCAAATCCAACCAGCACAATAGCTGCACAGTGTTTGGCTGTTACTCAATTTTCTTTTTGCTCATAAAATAGTAGCTGTCCCCTAAAACCACTTCTTTGGCACTGCTTCTTGTAAACCAAACAGGTGTTCCTTCTTAGTTATAAAGAAAAAAGTTTGGTACTGTGTTAGCCAGATTGTTCTCACTAAGAGAAACCAAGTAATCTTGTAGATATGATAGTTTTTAATGACTAACAGAAAGACATGATATTATTGCGGGCTTTTGAACCTACTTAGGGTCAACGTCACAGAAGACGTTGGGAGTACAAATTTATAACCATCTTTGACACTCTCAAGACAGGAATAAACATTGCAAGAGGCTTCGTGCATCACTGGAGAATATGAGAAATCTATAGCAGAGATAACACACAGGCCTGGTGACCCCCTAACACCAATTTAGGCCGCACTGTTCAAAGTGGTCTCCAGCAGCACAACCAACAGTCCAAATGTCTTGGGGAAGCTCGCAGAGTGCTCTCTAACAAGATGGATCCTGATTCTATTAGGATCCAGCATAAAGTAATAGTATAGGGTACTTCATAAGCAGCATACGGCAATCTTTGTATTAAAAATAATTACATCCGTGGATGCATCTTTATTATGGCATTAAAAAGCGACGTTTCGGACACCATCTGTCCTTTTTCAATAGAGGCCGCACTCACACGACCGGATTTTTATTGCGGAATCCGTGATGGTCACACCCGCGGACGATCTGTGGTATTCCACACACATTACAAAGACAAGACATTCACATTTAAACTCAGATTTTTATTTCTGGCATTCTATGAAGCCTGAGGAAGAACCCTAAGTAGGTTTGAAAGCTCTCTATAACATCATGTCTTTTTTTAGCCACTGAAAGGTATCATATCTACTAGATTACTTGTTTTTTTCTTAGTTACAAATACACATTTTTATTTGTGTTTACTTACTACTATTTTTAAGCCCATATCAAGCACAAAAAATGGATGATTTTTTAAAATTGTTCCCTGACCAACTTTCCCTTTAAACCTAATCTATTCCTATGTAAATTTTTCCTTAAAATGTCATACGCTATGACAAGTGTATGTAGCTTTAGAAAAGGTTTATTCTATATTCATTAAAAAAAACAGCAAGCAAGCGATATTATGAGTGATGATTGAATAAAGGTTGCCCTAGACAGATCTGTGAGTAAGCTCAGTGATCAACCTTTAACATGACTTTCCACAAACTATCATGTCAGCCAATTTATAAGTCAGCAGATAGAGGACAGAAGAGTCAACAGATAGTCTATTCCATTATCATAATCAATAAAATAATGAAGATTGAAGAAAAAACAATTAACCACACTTTTCATAAAATGAAGTGTAATACACGATTAAGTCAATTAGCCGATTCATTCATAGGGATAAAATAATGTTTTTTTCATGACTTTTTATGGTATTTATATGAATAGTAAATGTAAGTCTGGAAAGTGCCATAACAAAATTGCTTTGCCCAAATTACAGTGACACATCCAAACATGTAATTAAGTAGTTCCTTTATAATTATGATTTTAGTTTAGTTTAAAATGCAATAAAGTGGGAACCAAAATGATCAAATTAAATGATACCTAATGACATTACATTAAATCAGCAGCAACTTGAAGATGAAATGTTTGAGAGTTGCCCAAGAAGTGCTGTATTCAGCAAATTAAAGAGATATTTCCCAAATATACAGCTATTTTCGACATAAAAACAGCACATATGGCATAACATTACTGACTTGAATGATGACATGTATTCAGGTCTCATTTTAAGCAATTTTTGCATTATACTAAAAACAAGGTCTCAGATCAACTTTGCTGACTACACTAGGCAAAATGATGATTGATGAACATGCATGACTTATCTGCTAAGGCTCAGGAGAACAGATGCAGCCCACACACACTGGTACAGTATTTGTAGACACCTGGTTGCCTAGATAGAAACTCTGGAAGATAAAGTATATTTGGGGCAGGAATGAAACACAGCTGCTAATTTACAAATTATGCAGACAGGCTGAATATCATAAACTGGAATTAAACACATGTGCAGATGTTGGCCACCTTGCCACGGTTAAGATTTATTTTACTGCAAACGAGGCTGTGTATTATGTTTATTTTTAATTATCTTAATTGTTACCTCTAAATCCCTTGTAAACTGCATGATAATGCTAAGATCCTATCTGAGAGGGATTTCGAAGGTAAATATTGTTATATAGTATCTAACGAGACAACAACACAAGTACATACAATCATATTTATACCATACTGGACTATTAAAACATGATTTATTGCTTGTGGGTCCTTAAGGACAATAGGGAATATTCAAAAATTTCCCTCACGTGTTTAGAAAGGTATATCCCAATTTTTGCCTACATTTATGTTGAAAAGTAGCATTTCTTCTGCAGTATATCAGGTTCATAAGCCTTTTATTGCCTTTTTTAATCTACTACTGCAAGGTATTAATACCCTAGAGCAACATTACTGGGTCAACTCAGTAATTAGCAAGTGAAATTGCTGTCTCTTGCTTATTATGTTTTCTTATAAGCTAGAGCTGCATCAACATTGTGTGGCGATAATACTGGTACATTCAACTATCTGATAACACTTGTCTTTTGTGATACTGATGCCTCAAAAAGTAATTCCTTTCTTTCTGTTTTTTTCTATTTTGCATATTTTCTTCAATTAAACATAAAATACTGTTTTTAAATAATCATTTCACATTTTAACAGAAAACGTTATTCAATATCAATATCACTCTGAAAAACTTAGACCCACACAAGAAAACTTAAAAACCTCTAAACTTTTTGCAGAATTGATTTACTTCTGTCACAATGGAGGTATTTTGCACATGAAATAATTATCTGGGTCATGATACAGCATCACGGTGCAGCTTAAATTACTGTAGGACTTTCACTAGGCCACCTTAAAACTCTACTTTTGTGTTTTCTGAGACATTCAGAAGGAGACATGCTACTGCAGCATAAGTCAATTGCACTTGAGCTTCAATTCTGAACTGATAACCATTCTCATTCAGAATTTTCTAGTAGAGAGCAGAATGATATGAACTAAGTACAAACTATCCTTACCCCCCACCACCATCATGTTTGACTGTTAGGGTTTAAACAGAGAGACGTATTCACAACTATGCTCATCGCATGCGCACGAACAGATTTTTTTTTTTTGTTCTTTTTGTACCATTCAAACTCTGCACTATTGCACACAAGTTTGAAGAAAAAAGCAAGATGATAGGTCCTGCCCTATCTTTCTAACACATAGTATTAACAATTTGTGAGAAACTAGACCAATAGGGGAAGGGAAGTGAAAGACCAGGTAAAAATATACAGCTAATTAATACATTTGAGAATCTCACTATTAGAAGTGGAAAGAAAGAACAAAGACAAGAAATTCAGAAGGCAAGTAGAGGAGCAAGAGACACCGATCACAAACTAAAATATTTTTACACAAATGCACAGAGCATGAGAAACAAACAAGGAGAATTGGAGATCCTAACACAGGAAGAGAAATATGATGTCATAGGCATCACGGAAACTTGGTGAAATGATACACATGATTGGAATACAAGGCTTAAAGGATACAACTTATTTATAAGGAACAGACCAAAAAGAGGGGAGGAGGTATTGCGTTGTATGTTAGGAAAACATTTATCTGCACAGAGATTCAAGCTTCAGAGTATGTAGTTCTGTAGAAACTGTTTGGGTAACAATACAAGAGGAGAAAGGACACTATTGGGTAACAATAGAAGAGGAGAAAGGACACCATTGTAGGCATTTAATATAGGCCACCTGGACAAGCAGAAGATATTGATGAACTCTTTCTACATCAGATAGCCAAACTCTCAAAAAAACATGACCTAGTGATCATGGGAGATTTTACCTATCCAGACATTTGTTGGGAATCTCTCTCAGGTAAAAGTAATGGATCCACCAATTTCTTATCCGCTCTTGCTGAGAACTTTATCTTCCAAAAGGTAGACGAGAAAACAAGGGGATCTGCTATCTTTGACCTAATTCTTACCAACAGGGAGGAAATTGATGAGGAAGTAAGAGTGGCTAGGACCTTAAGAGACAGTGATCATACTATTCTTGAATTTTGGATAAAAAGAGGAGGAAGACCTGAAAAAACGCAGACCTCAAGGTTGGATTTCAGAAAGGCATATTTTAATGGACTCAGAAAGAGGGTAGGAAGAATCCAATGGCTGGATGTTCTTAAGGACGAAAATGTCCAAGAAGGTTGGGAAATATAGCAAAATGAGATTCTCAAAGCACAATCGTTGACAATCCCTAAGGCCATAGGGATGCATTGATCACCCGCGGGTAGATAAATACCCGCGGATGGTCAATAAAAGGGATTTAAAAAAAAATGGAGCATGAAAAAATCTGGACCATGCTCCATTTTCGTGCGGGTCTCCCGCAGGCTTCTATTGAAGCCTATGGAAGCCGTCCGGATCCGCGGGAGACCTAAAATAGGAATTTAAAAGAATTAACTCACCCGCAGCGGACCGGGAAGGTCTTCTCTTCCTCACGGCCGGATCTTTCTTGCTTCGGCTCGGCAGATGTGCTCGGCGCATGCGCGCGGCACGCCGGCGATATGCCGCCGGCGTGACGAGTTCATCCGCCGGCCGAAAAAGAAGATCCAGCCGTGAGGAAGAGAAGACCTTCCCGGTCTGCTGCGGGTGAGTTAATTCTTTTAAATTCCTATTTTAAGCGCTCATGTCCGCGGGGCAGGAGGGACCCGCTACGGATTCTCCATGGAGAATCCGTAGCGGGCCTGATTTTCCCCGTGGACATGAGGCCTAAAAGAAGGAAGAATTGGAAGCATTTAAAAAAAACACAGAACACAGAACTTGTACACATGTTAAAAAATATGTTTATCAAATGGAAAGAGGGGGAAATATCTAAGGAAGAATATAATGCAGTCTGCAGAAACTGTAGGGCAAGTGTCAGAAAAGCCAAAGCTAATAATGAATTGAGGCTTGCAACAGAGACCAAAAGCAATAAAAAAGAATTTGGGGGGGTTTGTCAAAAGCAAAAGAAAAATCAAAGATGCTATTGGATGCTTTCAAGATGTAAATGGGGAACTGGTTAAAAATGATGTTGAGAAGGCTGACTTTTTAAATTCCTATTTTGTTTCTGCTTTCTCTCAGAAAGTAGATGGAACATCAACTGATCTTCCCTGTGCTATTGGGGGAATAAAAGAATGCAGGCTATCTTTAACCAGGGAGATGGTGAGGGAACACTTAGCTAACTTAAATGAATTCAAGTCTCCAGGTCCAGATGAATTACATCCTAGGATACTAAAGGAAGCAGCAGAGGTAATTGCTGAAACACTTGCCATAATCTTTGAAAGTTCCTGGAGAACAGGAGAAGTTCCAGAAGATTAAAAAAAGGCAAATGTTGTCCGTATCTTCAAAAAAAGGATAAAGGTGGATCCAGGAAACTACAGGCCTGTGAGCTTGACTTCTATACCAGGTAAGATCTTTAAACAAATTATTAAACAGCATGTATGCAAGTAATTGGATAAAAATGGGATAATTGACTAGAGCCAGCATGGGTTTGTAACAAACAAGTAATGCTAGACTAATCTAATTTCCTTCTATGACAGTATCACCAACTGGGTTGATCAGGGAAATGTGGTGAATATAGTATATCTTGACCTTAGTAAAGCATTTGACAAAGTATCTCATACTATACTTATTGAAAAAATTATCAAACATGGGATAGACAAGGCGACTGTTAGGTGGATTCACAATTGGCTGAGTGATCGTACTCAAAGACTGGTCATAAATGGCTGCACATCCAAGTGGAAGAATGTATCAAGTGGGGTACCACAAGGCTCCGTCCTAGGCCCAGTGTTGTTCAACTTTTTTTATAAATGATCTGGAAGAGGGAATTGATGGGAAACTGATCAAATTTGCTGACGACACAAAGCTAGGAGAGATAGCTAACACTAGGGAAGAGAAAGAGAGGATTCAAAAAGATCTAGAAAAGCTTGCACAGTGGGCGGCGGCTAACAGAATGGTATGTAACAAGGAGAAATGCAAAGTCCTACATCTTGGCAAAATATGAAGAAACCACATACAGAATGGGAGGAATTGGGCTAAGCATCACATGTGAAAAAGACTTGGGTATATTAATAGATCACACACTGAACATGAGTCAACAATGTGATGCAGCAGCCAAAAAGGCAAACACAATTCTAAGATGTATTAAGAGAAGCATACAGTCTAGATCACGTGAGGCAATTATCTCCCTCTACTCTTTCTTAGTCAGACCTCATCTGGAATACTATGTTTAGTTCTGGGCACCCCACTTTAGAAAAAAAAGGCAAACTGAAGCAAGTTCAGAGAAGAGTTACCAAGATGGTGAATGGTCTGCAAATCATGTCCTATGACATTTGTCAGTTTAGCCACCTGCATGTTGAGGGGATGCAGCTATCTGCCCTCTTGTATTAGTATCTGTCTGTTCTCTGTGATTGTTTGATTCTATATTTTTCTCTCTGTGATACATTTATATTAGTGTAGGGACTCACAAGACATGAGGAGCCTTGACGATCGGCTTGTGAGCTAAGGTTTTTGGCCAAAATCCAACTAATACCTCATTTATTACGTATTATTCACATGCAGTGTGGCTTTTAAATGCCGGGGAAGCCCAGGGTGGCATTACCAATGTGGTCCACTTTTTGAGGTGCAGAGCAGCCCGACAAACTATTATGGCGTCATTAATAGGTTGCTAGTCTGCATGGTAGACTACATGTATCAGAAGGTCTGGCACTTTGTATCTACTCTGTGCAGGAGTATACACCTAGCAGCCACCCCCTCTATATTAAGAGGCTGTGTGAGTGGCTGTTTCATTGGTATTCAGCACAGGTGTAATTGGCTCCCTCCTTTGGCAGTTTAGCCACCTGCATGTTGAGGGAATGAAGCAATCTGTCCTCTTGTATCAGTAAGTATCTGACCATTCTCTGTGATTATTTTATTTTTTCTCTCTCTGTGATACATATGAAGAACAGTTAAAGGATCTGGGAATGTTTAGCTTGCAAAAAAGAAGGCTGAGAGTAGACTTAATAGCTGTCTACAAATATTTGAAGGGCTGTCACAGTGCAGAGGGATCAGCCCTATTCTCATTTGCACACGGGAAGACTAGAAGCAATGGGATGAAACTGAAAGGGAAGAGACACAAATTAGATATTAGAAAAAACTTTCTGACAGTGAGGGTGATCAATGAGTGGAACAGGTTACCACAGGAGGTGGTGAGTTCTCCTTCAATGGAAGTGTTCAAACAAAGGCTGGACAAATATCTGTCTGGGATGATTTAGTGAATACTGCACTGAGCAGGGGGTTGGACCTGAAGACCCTGGAGGTCCCTTCCAACTCCACCAGTCTATGAGATAGGGCAAATCATAATGTGCTATGAACACGCTAAAATATGCATCAATGGTTTCGCTTCATCCTATGCTTTTCATGGTCGCATTACAGGACTAAAATATCTGAAGAAGCCCTTAGTAACAGTATGGGGTTCTTGTGGAATCCTAAAAAGTATTTTGGAATAAACAGATATAGTATGACCACTGTCTTCTCAAAAGTTCTACTTTAAGCACATCAGCTCACAGAACATTGTTGCAACTTTCCCATTGAAATAATTTTTACTCAGATTCTTTCCATTGGTGAATTTATAAATGCAGGCCTTATTTGAGGTAAGTGTTCAAGCTTTTGTAGCTTCCTGGATACGTTATCAATATGCTATTAGAGAAATGTTTGGTAGGTCAGCCACTTCATGGACAAGTACTATGTTTACTCAATTTGAAAAAAATGTCTGTTTCTGTCATTTGTTCTATTCTAGTTCTCCTCTTTCAAAATAGTTTTGTAATTGGATGACTGAGTGAACATGAGGTCAACTACTTTTTCACATAAAGATTGTTCGAAAGCTTCTTTAGTCAGAAGTTTTTTCCCTGATATTAAACTTAATATAAAGAGCTGAAACAAACAGGAGCAATACTTTGTACTATATGAACCCTTTACAGTATAGACCTGTAGGAAAAATATAAACTTTATTATAATAGTTTAAAAGCAGGGCACAGAGTTAGGTCACATGCACCTTATTCGTGGAGAGAGCAAGTGCAGGCAGCCTAGATGGACACACACATTTTAGACTTAGACAAAAACAAAATTAAGGATTCCCACGTTCGGGTCTTCTGGCAGGGATAAGTGCCCTATCTGCTAGTGTGGGTAACAGAAGAGGTCTGATTCCCTAGAATTATTGATGGGGGGTTCGTATAATGTCCTACCAAAAGTGATTTAGCACATTAGTCAAAGGCGCTATCACGGGTTCCCCATTCTAGATACATATTTGAGATTTATCACTTTATGGTCTTTGATTCATTTGAAGTATACAACTTTCTTGAATTGCTGGGTCTGCATCTGGCATTAACAGCATGAAGTTGTATCTCTTAGGTGCACTGTTGGGGTCAACAGGCCGGTGGTGGTGGTGTCATGGTCAGGCCAGTGTTTTCCTGGCATGGCCTAGGACCATTGATCATCGTAGTACAATCCTTGAATGGTGAAGGCTACAAGGACCTGTTAGCTGACAAGATGCACCCATATCTTTAGGAAGTCTTCCTCATACACATTTTTTAACAAGACAACACCCTTTATTATAGAAATAAACAAAAAACAAAGTCAGCATTTCAAATAAATAAATTAAACGTGAAGGTGATTGTAAGCCACAGCCGTGGAAAATCCAGTAACAGAAACATGTGCTTCAGTGCTCATACACATTTAATACCTGAATAACTTTATTTTATTAGTTGGAAGTGCTGACTTAGTTTTTTCTGTTGCATGTGGGCTGGTGGAGCAGTGGCTGCCTTTACTTTTGTTGTGTACTCTATTCACCCATCCATCCCAGGTGCTTTGGTGAGAGTATACAGACAGGTATCCAGTTTTCTCATTCAATTGGAAGATTTTTCTAAAATAGTGGTGTCTTTAGGCTGTATTCACAATGGCAATTTTCCATTTGATTGCAAAACGGACAGCAATCGTAAGAGAATAGAAGCCCATGCATTTAAATTAGTCTATTCACATGAACGATCTTTCACTTGCACCTACAGTTTAAATTTGAAAGATGGCCGCATTTCCTATTTTTGGAGGATTCTTCTTCATGAATTGCCCATTATTTTTCATGGAAGTGTTACAAAAAATGTATCGCACTCACATTCAAAGCGAATAACATGTGAGTATTATCTGATTTTAAAGCAGTTCAATATTGGAACCACTTGAGATTTTTTTTTCATGTGCTTGAAAAACACATAACTCTGATGCAAAATTTGCATTTTTAACTCTAAAACGTATCATATATGCATAAAGATCACAGTATACTCACAGGAAAAATGATAAATTTTTCACTGTCCTGTATCCCACTCGTCATGTGAACACAGCCCCAGGTCTGTTTCAGATGGCCATAGGCGCAACTACACTCACTGGTACGGAGTGTAGTTGTGTCTGAATGAGGTAAATTTCTTTCTCTTCATCGGCTTTTCAAACTCTTGTGCTATGCTATGAATTCAATAAATAGCTAAACGCTGCCTGTGATTGCTTGAGCGCTCAGCCAATCAGATACTGCCCTTTCAGCAGGTGGGGATTTTAAATGAAACCAATCACAGCTATTCAATAATGTCACTAAAGCTTGGCAAAATACAGCATTCAGTGCCTTAGAATAAACCTTTTAAGCATTTACAGTTCCTTTAAAGTCAGTTTGTTGCAAATGCAGTTCTTTTCTCAAGGCATATACATCCTCAGCCACAGTTATCTGATGGACGCTCCAGCTCCTTCTCTGTATGACTGACAATTTTATCACCGAAGGGGATGAACCTCCTACGACGGGAGACTTCGTCCAGGCTCCACTCTGGCAGGAGCAGCCCCTCTCTCCTCCATCTCTAATTCTCTCTCCCTCTCCAACTACTTACTAATGTCTCACTCCACCTCCTCCCACTAACACCTGACTTAATGAAAGGCAGGTGCACACAGAAGGTTAAGACACACAATACACATAACTAGTAACTACAACCATATATTTTCCAGACACCAGACATTAACTCATTCATGCCCTGTTTTGAATTAAGACAGATAACACTGTTCCACTCAATACTCCTAACAGTGACACGAGACACACGGAAAACATACAAACTTCTCTGCTGGAAGTTTGTATGTCTTGCATACTGTTTGTATGTTTTGTATGTTTTGCATACTGTTTGTATGTTTTGCTACTGTTGTGGTCCAGTGCTGGAAGGACCTCCAACTGGACCACAACAGTAGCATTGAGAAGAGTTGATAGTGGCTACATAGAGAGAGCGTGCAGAGCAAAGTGGTGGCTCAAAGATGTCATAACGGTCAGAAAGAAAACAAAACTGAAAATGGACAATGCTGATCAAAGAAGGCTTCACCTGTGATTAATTGGGGTAACTGCCCTGTAATCTTAATCTTTTAAAGCTATCACAATATCCCTTGCTGATAGTGATGTATCATTAGGCCACTTAAGAGATCTAGTGTACAGCAGAATGTTTCAGGCAGAGCACAGCCAGCAGCCATGAAAAGCAGTAGTAAGGGGAGCCCTAGCTGAACTTTTTGCATTCGAGGCCACCATGGGCCTTTGGCTACATCCCTATGCCTGGACATGGCAGAGGGGCCCACATGTTTTGATCAAAATTACACTAACTATGTGGTTAATATAAACAACTGCTGTTAGCAATTTAATTACGTCTTTTTAGTTAACTCTCCTCTCAAAATATGTAATGAAAAATGATTAAAAAGTCGTATGTACCCCAAAATCATCAATAAAAACTACAATTTACCATGCTAAAAACAAGCCCTCAAACAGAAACATCAATGGAAAAATAAAACAAGTTGTGTGGCTGTGAATTTGGGGATACATAGCAATTTTAAAAAGTAAACATAATGGAAACTATATCAACTTGGTGTCTTTCTAATCATACAGAGAATAAAGTTAACATGTCTATGCAATCGCACAGTAAATGCTATAGGATCTAAAACCCAAAAGAGGTACAATTGCATTTTTTTCATTCCACCTCCTATTATTTTTTTACATTTTTCAATACAATATATGGAACAGTAAATGGTACCATTAACAAATATACTATAACCCTGATTCTTGCTCCCCCTGAGGACGCCATAAGGCAAAACATGTCAGGTGGCTATAGGTTAGACTTTTAATAGGGTTCTGGTGGTGCTGACCTACTAATTTCTACATAGGCTTTTGGAACCTGGCAATCCAGGCCTATGTATAAGGGCTTATTTACACAAGCATATATCGGTCGGGTTTTCACGCCTGGCCGATATATACGCTTACATCTAAGCAGTACCCCCCTTCCCTCCCCTCACCTCCTCTCTGCCTCTCTCCTCCAGTCCGGCGTTTGCAATTGGAGGAGGTGGGACAGGGGCAGAGCTAAGCTCCGCTCTGTCCCGCCCACTCCCATTGCTGATATACGCTTACATCTAAGCAGTACCCCCCTTCCCTCCCCCTCACCTCCTCTCTGCCTCTCTCCTCCAGTCCGGTGTTTGCAATTGGAGGAGGTGGGACAGGGGCAGAGCTAAGCTCCGCTCTGTCCTGCCCACTCCCATTGCTGGCTATGGACAAGGGGCGGGGAGGGGGTGTGAGCTTAGCTCTGCCCCCATCCTGTCCACTCCCACTGCAAACCACTCGGAGGGGAGGAGAGAGATGGAGAGCCGGTGAGTGGGAGGGAAGGGGGAACTGCTTAGATGGAAGCGTATATCGTCCGGCTGTGAAAACGCCGGCCGCTATATGCTCGTGTAAATAAGCCCTTAGGTGGGTTCACACAAGCGTGTTTTGGTGCGTACTTAGGTGCATACATACGTCCGCACCTAGATACGAGCAAAAACACGCGTGAACACAGCTGCGTGCTTGTTGTCAATGGAGCCGTGGCTGCTGCCGGCGACTCCATTGAAAACAATGTTCTGCCCGCCCCCTGCATTCTTTTTTAGGGAAGGGCTTTACATATAAGCCCTTCCCTGAAAAAGAAACATTTTAGTGCAAAACAAAAAAAATTACAAAAAAACGTATCCCTCTGCCACTGCTGTGACCCCCGTGGGCATGAAGAACACATCTGCCACATGCAACAGATGTTTCCTTCACCGCACTAGTTAAAAGAATTCCCTGCTGCTACATCTGCCACATCTGTAGCAGATGAAGCAAAGGGAATTCTTCAATTCTCAGCCGCAGCTGTCACACATGACAGCTGCGGTACAGAATCCTGCTGCCGGCATCCCGTCTATGGCTTTTCAGGGAAGGACTTCATAAGCCTTTCCCTGAAAAGCCATTTAAAATAGTGCAAAAAATAAAAAAAATAATAATACTCACCTCCCTGCAGCTGCCGGGGCTCAGCCGCGACTTCTGGCACTTTCCCCGACTCTGTAGTTCTAAGCTATCAACAGTGCTTCAGCCAATCACAATCAGAGCTACCAGCAGGTGGGGATTTTTAAATCCCCAGCTGCTGATAGCTCAGCAGTGCTACAGAGCCGGGGACAGCGGCAGAAGTCCCCGCTGAGCCCCGGCAGCTGTCAGTGGCTTTGCAGGAAAGGGCTTCGTAAGCCCTTCCCTGAAAAGCCTTTTAAAATAGTAAGAAAAAAATACTAAATAAAGAATTCCTCTGTGGGGGACACAGCAGCGGCAGACAGGTAAGTAATTTTTTTTTTACACTACTTTTAATGTGTTTATGAAGCTTATGAAGCTCTTCCCTGAAAAGCCATTGACAGCTGCTAGGGCTCAGCATTGACTCCTGCCGCTGTCCCCGACTCTGTAGCGCTGCTGGGCTATCAGCAGCGGGGGATTTAAAATCCCCGCCTGCTGATAGCTCTAATTGTAATTAGCTGAAGTGCTTCAGCCAATCACAATCAGAGCTACCAGCAGGCGGGGATTTTAAATCCCCGGCTGCTGATAGCCCAGCAGCGCTACAGAGCCGGGGACAGCGGCAGAAGTCAACGCTGAGCCCTAGCAGCTGTCAATGGCTTTTCAGGGAAGAGCTTCATAAGCTTCATAAACACATTAAAAGTAGTGTAAAAAAAAAATTACTTACCTGTCTGCCGCTGCTGTGTCCCCCACAGAGGAATTCTTTATTTCTTTACCGCAGCTGTCACACATGTCAGCTGCGGTAGAGGATTCTGCTGCCGGCAATTGATTTCAGGGAAGGGCTTTGAATATAAGCCCTTCCATGAAATCAAGTAAAAGTGGTTTAAAAAAACAAAAAAATAGATACTCACCTCCCTTCAGCTGCCAGGGCACAGCCGCGTCTTCTCCTGCTATCCCCTGCACTGCAGTGCTGATCTATCAGTAGCCGGGGATTTAAAATTCCCGCCTGCTGAAAGAGCTGAATGTGATTGGCTGAGGTGCTCAGCCAATCACAGGCAGCTCTCACCTGTCATTCATTCGGGGAGAGCTGCCTGTGATTGGCTGAGCACCTCAGCCAATCACATTCAGCTCTTTCAGCAGGCGGGGATTTTAAATCCCCACCTGCTGATAGATCAGCACCACAGTGCAGGGGACAGCAGGAAAAGACATGGCTGAGCCCAGGCAGCTGAAGGGAGGTGAGTATCTATTTTTTTTGTTTTTTAAATCACTTTTACTTGATTTTCAGGGAAGGGCTTATATGTAAAGCTCTTTCCTGAAAAACAATTCAGGTGTGCCAGCAGACCATTGTCTTTAATGGAGCTGCCGGCAGCAGCAGCGGCTCCAATAAAGTGAATGGCTGCATTTTTTTTTTCTACACCAAAATTTTTCCTTTTCAGGGAAGAGCCTATATGTAAAGCTCTTCCCTGAAAAACAATTCAGGTGTGCCAGCAGACCATTGTCTTCAATGGAGCTGCCGGCTCCATTGAAGAGAACGCCTGTGTTTTTTATTTTTTTGACACTAAAATCTTTTGTTGTAAATACAAGCGTGTTTTTGTGCGCACGCTCGTGTGAACCCAACCTAAGTGTGCACAATTAGGTATAATGAAAACAAAGGTTTGGTACCGTGTTAGCCAGTAGAGCAAAATGTGATTGTTCCCAGCAAGAGAAACCAAGTAATATTGTAGATATGATACCTTTTAATGGCTAACAAAAATACATGATGTTACAGCGAGCTTTCGAGCCAACGCAGGGTTCTTCTTCAGGCTTAAAGAAGAAGAACCCTGCGTTGGTTCCGAAGCTCGCTGTAGCATCATGTATTTTTGTTAGCCATTAAAAGGTATCATATCTACAAGATTACGTGGTTTTGTCTTGCTGGGAACAATCACTTTATGCACAATTACACACACCATACTGATTGATGACTGTAGGACACACTATATGGCTGCCATCATTTGCGCCTTTATTTTATAATATTATTTTATGTTGTCCTTGTCTATTTTTGAATAATAAAGCATTTATATTTCAGGGAATATATATTACCTATGGGTATTTTTTGCCTTTGGCAATTAGAAATATCTTTATGTAACTCAGAGTATTCCTAGGGCAATCTCACAGTACTAACAAATATAACTCATTTCACAAAACACAAGCCATCACATGGCTATAACGATGGTAAAATAAAAAAAAAGCTTATAACTAGGTTTGCACGTAAAAACAAAAATGAATCTAAAAATGGCTGCAACAAGAAAGGGTTAAACAATTCTTGCAAAGTCCAATAATAATGTAATGTGTTTCCTATTCTAACTGTGAGCGTAGTGGAATTACTCCAAAGTCACACACTCAGTCATTAAAAGTTGTAACTGATAAATTGCTTGAGGGAATGACATTAGCATATTTTGCAGAATCATCTTTTTTGATAGAAACATAATTAGGACTATCAAAGGTGACTTCCCCTCATACATGGTAATGTATTTAGTAATACGTCTGAATTCCAGCCCTGCTAACGCTAGTACAACTCTATGACTTTCCCAAAAACGTTTCACTTTTTCCTTCCTGTGGAGTACTTTGTTTTTTGATTCTAATCTATTAATATAGTTCAAGTATTAGACCATCAAAATGATTTACTGTATGTGTCTACAAAAGACAGAAAGGACATACATTTTAATGAATATGAGCATGTATAAGTATGAAGATCTTAACCCCTGAATAACTGCCAATAAAAGTTTTTAAAAGTTTTTAAAAGGATATATTCATGCTCCAGAAAAGTGGCAGCACAGACTTGCTGAGCTTTGAACTGTAACAAGTTTTAGGTCTGACAGTAAACAAGAATATTTCCAATCACTGACAGCTAACAGTACAGACAGCTATCATAGATCTTGAAAATTGCAAGACAGTAAAACACAGACTATGCGAGGAGGTTGTTTACTTTTTCTAAAATTAAAGGGGATTCCTCATAACAACCCCTTCCCATATAACTGATTAAGCACAAAAAGCTACATAGAGTGCCATTTGCTATGGATCTAGTCAGCCTTGCAGTAGTCCGGTGAATACCACAGTCCCAGTCTATATTTAAAAAACAAGAAAAGTTTAGTACCATGTTAGCTAGTAGAGCAAAGTGTGATTGTTCTCACTAAGGCCTTAGTCAGACGGGCGTTTTTTTGCGCGATTTGCGCATGCGCATGCGTCCGGCGATTTTTTTAAAACCATTGCTTTGCAATGGTATCGGACACATGAGCGCTTTTTATGCGCTTGTCCGATAAATTATAGAACAGAAATCGCAGATCGCACCTATCTGCGATCTGCGATTCCTGTTCTCTTCTCTATATGCGCTCAATAGGCCGGCGGCAGCAGCGCCGACCCCATTGAGAACATATAGAAGACAAATCATTCTTCTCTGCCACAACTGTTACAGCTGTGGCAGAGAAGAACGATGTTTGCCCATTGAATTCAATGGAGCCGGCAATACAGCCGACTCCATTGAAAGCAATGGGCTGCCGGCGCGCGGGATGAATTGTCGGGAAGGGCTTAAATATATAAGCCCTTCCCTGCAATTCATCCAGAAAAGTGTTAAAATAAAAAATATATATATATACTCACCTGCTCCCGGCAGCCGGAGTTCCGCGCGGCCGGCCTGCAGTGGGTGTGAAGGGGGTGTGAGTCAGACCTGCTCCCTGATTGGCTCAGCGCTGAGCCAATCAGGGGGCAGGTCTGACTCACACCCCCTTCACACCCACTGCAGGCCGGACGCGCGGAACTCCGGCTGCCGGGAGCAGGTGAGTATGTATATATTTTTTATTTTAACACTTTTCTGGATGAATTGCAGGGAAGGGCTTATATATTTAAGCCCTTCCCGACAATTCATCCCACACTCTCCCGCAGCGCATTGCTTTCAATGGAGTCGGCTGTATTGCCGGCTCCATTGAATGCAATACGCTGGACAGCTCCAGCCCATTTCTAATGAAACGCGGCTAGGAGCAGATTTTCGGGCGATTTTCGGGCACCGGTCACGCGATTTGCGGATGCGCATCCGTCATGCGATCCGCAAATCGCGCGAAAAAACGCCCGTCTGACTAAGGCCTAAGAGAGAACAATCACACTTTATATTTAAAAACGCATTGAGAACTGTAAATCCCACTATTGTCTATATGATTTTTGTCAATATTTTTTAGTATTATTTATAGACATGAAAAAAAATAAACTCATTAATTTTGACAAAAGTAGAAACGTATATTTTCAAACATATAATAACATACTCTAGATGTTCATTAAGAAGAATTGCTGTAAAGAAAGAAACTAGAGAAAGTTTTAGAATTTTTATTACTTTAATGGAAAATAAGGTTGTAACAATTATAAAGATAAGAAAGAAGTGATAGATGTGTACTGAACACAGTAGCTCACAGTTACTAAGAGTGGCATGTAATATTAAGTAAAGAACGAGTGAATTGTGTTAAATTTATTGTATCATTCTTAGGACTTGTTCATATCAACATTAACCCTTTCCAATCCACTGTCTGACCTCTAAAGACATTATGATTTAAGGCTGTACAGCTCCGATGTTGAAAGACGTCTGTCAGAGTTCTTTTACTGTATATTGCCAGCCTCTCTGCTGTTGGAGCCTATCCAACGTGTCACCTCATGCAGTACTGGCTTTAGCCAGCATATAGCGCCGTTGTATGATGGCAGAAAAAGAGTAAGCCCCCTAGGAAAACCAGGATACAAATTGGATTGGAAAGAATTAAGATATTACATTTTTCTGCTCAGTTTTGAGAGCAGGAAAATGGCACTCCCTGGACGAACGGTTACGTCTCAGGGCTGAACAAAACAGCACCGAATGGCCCCTCCTTGACTATAATAAGGGTCCGTTCAATTTCCAGCCAGCAGTCCGACATTTTGCTGGAGTCCACAGAATGAAATAGAACAGCTTGCTGCAATGTTTTGTCTTGTTATCAGCAACAGAAGTTCAGTTTTTCTCCTGGTAAATTGTAAGAATGTATGAATTCCCATATAAACTGTTGTATAACTGTGGTATACCTAGTGCAGAGTCTCATTAGCAAGTGGGTCATTAGCCAAACACAACCTTGGATATATTGCATATTTTAAGATAGTATTTGAAATTCCTTTTGTGGGTACTTATGAAAAATATTGATGGCCTTTGGTAATAAAGAATTCTAACAGTATTTTCAAAATCACATCTTCCTTAAAGCAATTAAAGGAAAACTTCAATGAAAATTGAAGGAGGCTGCTGATCGTGTAGAACAACATAGTGGTTGTGGTTGTCACATGCTAACTAAAACCTCCAATCCCAGCTTTTTAACACCTTAAATATTATGATCAGTGCTAATCATGGTATTAATGGGGCTGTCTGGGACTTCAGGCATTTTTTCTATTGATGACTTGACCTCAGGTTAGATCATCAAGAGCTGATCAGCAGGGGGTCTGACCCTTGGGATCACAACTGATCAGCTGACTCCCAGCACTGCTGTCAGTACAGACACTGCAAGCAGCAGTGGCCAAGTTTGGTATTGCAGGCGCAGCTCCTGTTGAATTCAATAGGAGCTACTTCTGCACTACTAACTCGAACCACTGCAGTACCTATGGTGTGATCTGCTTTCTGACAGTGATGCTGGGAATCATACTGATCATACTGACAGTGATGCTGGGAATCTGCTCATTGGCGGGGATCCCGAGCAATGGACTCCCATAGATCATCTATTAATGACCTATCCTGAGGATAGGTCATCAATAGTAAAAAATGCCTGAAGTCTTAGATAACCCCTATAACACAGCAACAGGGTGCTTTTTGGATCAATGGAGTTCAAGTATATATACATGTGGCTTGGATCCCATAAAAGGTCCTTTGACAATGCCCGTTTAAGAATACTTAAGGTATGTGCATATTATTATTAATGGTTATAGCATAGTGGCAAATAGATAATGCTGTACAGGAATTGTTCTTTTCTGCAATTCTGACATAACAGAAATTTAAATAAATTGAATGCTAATTTATATATACACTAAAATGGCACGTAAAAACATACAAATCATCCCACAGTATAACAAAGCCTCATATACTTACATTGACATAACTATAAAAACACTTATGCTGATTTAGGTACTCAGAAGCAAGAATGAGTCAAATTCTTTAAGGCCAAAACTTACTCGATCTTCAAGGAGTTAACATACTCCTTAATACTGTCACTGGTATTTTGCCATTGAACAGAATTACAAGGTTAGCTGAGGGCAAGTTCAACCCTGTTGTATTCGGGTATTAATATGCTAAAATGTTCTGAACATTAGCACCATAAAACTCTGCCTACATAGAGATCTTCTGTTTCTATGACCAATATTCAAGTTTTATTTCTCTCAATAGCACACAGGCAGCTAAAAGTCTGCATTATGCTAAACATTCATGGTAATATTCAAATCTGCCAGATGCTTCCAGCTCTCTCTAATGCATTTGTGTTCATATAATTTAAGTCCCATTTATCAATAGACTTGAAACATGTACTATTTTTACACTTACTACAAGATCTCTGTACTGTAAGTATTATTGAGGGTGAACATTTTGTACTTCAAGTTAACTGACACAGAAGAATGGGTTCATTGTCTATGCTCCATTAATTCACTAAGTTCCAGAGATGTTTCCTGATTCACACAATCCACTTTACTATTAAATAGACAGATTGACCTTCACCATGTTTCATTTTCTATTTTTCAACTATCAATCAGCTTCTGGAAGCAAGGACAATACCAATTCCATTTTAGCTTGAAATTGTCTGTTGCATATACAGTACATACATACATTGTGGCTGAAATATGAAGTATTTGGGTCTTTTGAAACTTTAACTGCCACATTCCCAAAACTGAGATATTGGACTCATGTTGCTCTATCAATTACAAAGCAATCTTAAAAAGGGGTTGACTGTATTGGACAATCCATTTTTGTTAGAAGGGTTCCTTAACAGGATGCCTCGCTGTGAAGACATTCAGCAGTCAGCTGTGGGAGAACCCAACATTGTGTGTCAGATTCTTCTACAGCACCAACATAGGTAAATCAAGTGTTACACAACTCTTACTTAAGTTAATGGGCTTTTCATGTAAAGAATGGAGTCCTCCAGGCAAAGAAACACTCTTTGTAGTTGCACTCCACTGTGGCCAATAAAGGCAAACCTTGAACTGTAGGCCTCCCGTGTAGTAACTCACTAATAGAGTTTTTTTTATGGGTTTTCTAAATCAGACAACCACTTTGAAATTTGTTTTTCATAATTAGCTTGACTCTAAGGGCAGCAATTATGGAAGAAATTGAAGTTATTTAATAACACAAAAATCTACACTAATTTTCAAAGAACATCAAGCAACTAAAAGGAGCTGTAGTTTTGCTGCAAAACTCGGCATGCAGTTACATCTCAGCAGAAATGCAAATAATTAGAGTTGTAGCGAGATAAGATGTACCCTTGGCCAGTTAAAAGACTCTTAAAGGCTACTTGTGTGTAGTAGACCTCGTTTTCCATTAGGTAGAGCTTGTTGACCACTAGACATGCCTCTATAATGTCCAGTTAACAGAGTTTGAGAGGGGGCATATCATTGGAATGCGAGTTGCGGAATTCTTGCATTGACAAATTGCCAGCCATCTGGGCTATTCTGACCAGACTATTAGGGGGTGTTGGGACCTGTGGATGCATGAGGGCATGCACACAAGGTGACCAGGCTCAAGATGCCCTCGACAGACCACCAGTAGAGAGGATCATCTGATCAAACAACAAGTGTAACCATTTCTACCTGTTTTGTTGTCCCCCCTCCAAAGACAGTGGCACCATCATTACAGGCCCTAATGTCTGTAAGAACGATTTCCACATGCTTGCCTAATGGACATTTGGTCTCATAGCACCCCTTATGTGTGCTTTCTTTCACACCCATCATTGCTTCAGTTTGCAGTAGTTTTGTGAATGACAAAACTGGACTGCTTCTGGGTGGTACTGGGTTGTATTTAGTGATGAATTCCAATTTATTTTGGGCCATGTTTGTATCTGGAGACTTAGAGGTGAGTGCCTCAATCCTGCCCTTGCTAAGGAGTGGCACATTGCTCCTATTGATGGTGTGATAGCCTGGGGAGCAATGTCCAGGACATCCTACAGGTATTTTCTAGTAGGATAATGCCTAGCCGCACACAGCAAGGGTGTCACAGGAATGCCCCCACAACATTGCCACATGGCCTTTCCGGTCACCATATTAATCTAACTTCGACAGCCTATGATTTTGCACATTCTAGAGCAGTGGTGGCAGACCTATGGCACTCTTGCCAGAGGCAGAAAGCAGAGCCCTCTCTGCTAGCACACTCGGCGATGGCTGCTCACCACAGTAGTGATTACAGGCTGGGCTGCCGCAGCTCCCTGACGGTAAGCAAGCAGTGGCACTGCTGGCAGCGATGATCCTGGTGCACACTCTTACGTCAGTGTGCAGCCAGATCCTCCTCCTCTCCCCCTTATTTCCGCAAGGGAGGAAATGTCAGTGTCAGTGTGCACCCGAGATCAGCGCCGAGAAGCGGAGGAGCGGCGCTGAAAACGAGGAGGTAAGTATATGGGTTGGGACTATTACTACTGGCACTACTGAAGGGGTTAATATTACTACTGGGGCTACTGAAGGGGTTAATATTACTAATGGGGCTGCTGAGGGGGTTACTATTATTACTGAGGCTACTGAGAGGGGTTAATATTACTACTGTGGCTACTGTGGGGAATAATATTACTACTGAGGGGGTTAATATTATTACTGGGGCTGCTGACAGAGTTATTATTACTGGGGCTACTGGGGGTTTAATATTGTTACTGAGGGTCACTGTGGGGGTCACTATTGTTACTGTGGTCTCTGTCTGGGTCACTATTACTACTGAGGCCACTGTGGGGGACACTATTACTACTGTGGCCTTTGTGGGGGTCACTATTACTACTGAGGCTACTGTGGGGATCACTATTACTACTGAGGCCACTGTGGGGGCAGTATTACTACTGAGGCCACTGTGGGAGTCCCTATTACTACTGAGGCCACTGTGGTAATCACTATTACTACTGGAACTGATATAGGGGACACTATAATTACTGGGGACATTGTGGGGGACAATATTACTACTGAGGCAAATATAGTGGTCACTATTACTGCTGAGGCCTCTGTGAGGGTCACTATTATTACTGAGGCCCCTGTGGGGGTCACTATTACTACTGGGGTCACTGTGGGGGTCACTATTACTACTGAGGCCACTGTGGGGGTCACTATTACTACTGGGGTCACTGTGGGGGTCACTATTACTACTGAATCCACTGTGGGAATCACTATTACTACTAGGACTGATATAGGGGACACTATTACTACTGAGGCTACTGTGGGGGTCACTATTACTGCTGAGGCTAATATAGGGGTCACTGTTACTACTGAGGCCACTGTGGGGTCACTGTTACTACTGAGGCCACTGTGGGGAACACTATTACTTCTGAGGTCACTGTGGTGGACACTATTATTACTAAGGCCACTGTGGAGGACACTATTACTATTGAGGTCACTCTGGGGGACACTATTACTACTGATGCCACTACAGATATGCAACTGATTTCCAGTCAAAATCTGCACCAATGGCGCTTGGGTTCTAGCTAGGAAAAAACACACACTGTCTATTTCGAAATGGCGCTTTTTTAAAAATAACGTTGGAGGTAAAAATCACAAATCGCAATAAGCCTCGCCCACCTGACATGTTGGCACTTTGCTATAAATAAGTGGGTTTTGGGTGGTAGTTTGGGAACTCGGTCAGTAAAAGGTTCGCCATCACTGATCTAGAGGCTCGGTTACAACAAATGCTGAGCGACATGCCACAGGACAGCATGTGGAACCTGTATACCTCCATGCCTACCTGCATTACATCTTGCATCCATACTAGAGGTGGCCCCACATGGTACTAGAACTTCCCTTCATGTGTTCAGTTTTCCGCAATAAATCATCCTTTTTGCTCTGATATTGAGATCACTTACTTCTATCAACATTATGGTCACACAAATAAAGTTGTACTCGATTCTGGTAACTCCTGCTAGTTACTTGATTTTTTGACAATGTATATAAAACTAAATATTCAGTATATCATTGTGTCACTAAAAGTCTAATAATTAACAAATATGAAAAATAATAAGCAGGACTGACATAATATTTCATGGCTGCAGTGAAAGAGGGAGAATCAATATTAGAAGTAATACTCTAGAAACTGTGCCCTTGTGTCATTGTACCAAAGAAAAGCAACCCTACAATATAACCAACCATCTGTTTATCCTTTTGTTGGCAGTTCTATTTAAATACAGATGCCAGATACATATTTAGAAGGACCTGGCAGCAGCAGAGGTGTCATGTCTCATTTTGCAGCTGCTCTATCTTAAAATTTATAGTAGAAAGACTCACCAATGTCAAAATGTCAGAAGTGCAATATTAGTGACTGTACCAGCAATTTATTGCAATGCAAGTGTATGAATAACTTAGTTTATTTTATTTGTCACACACATTTTAATACAAATCTTATTCTGCATGGTGAATGAGAAACACTTTGATCTAATCACTCAATCCATGAGAGTGATGATCCTTGAGCTTCCACACACAGCCTCTAGCAATGTTGTCTACTTCTATCACAGCTGTAGACCTTGGAAATATAAATAACAATATCAAGAAATTCTCAAGTATCCTTCATATTTTAATTCCCATTCTTTCTCTCAGAAATGGCCTCTACATTTACAGAAATATACCACAAATTTGTTGTCATTGATGCCATAAAAATCTGTAGGAAGGAACTCTATATACTACTTTATGAATTTGGAGGCCCACATAATTACAAAATGGGAATATAGATTATTTTGGATGTTTTATTGTGGATGTGTGCAATGCAGATCCATAATATGGCTATGTTTATGGGCCCAAAGACTTCTATCCCTAGCCTTTTCTTCTTTATATAGTATATTTCTCCTTTTATACTGTAGATACGTTGCGGGTAGTGGTATCTTGATGCAGATTCAGGATACGATGCAGCAGATGGAGTTACAAAAATATTCAATATTTATTTGCAAACAAAGAAATTAAAATAAGCAAGGTTATAACAAAAACAGTTTACCTTTTACAGTAGATTTTTCTACCACTAAGGGTGGCTTCACACAAGTGTGTTTTTGTGCGTGCATACGCGCGTACCAAAGCACCCGTCTATTACAAGCAATGAATTCACTATGGTGTGTTCACAAGTCCGTGCTTTGCAGGCATGCGCCTGCAAAGATAGGACATGCGTGCGCAATAGGGAATGCATGCATTGTCTTCAATGGAACCGCGGCTGCTGCCGGCGGCTCCATTGAAGACAATGGTCTACTGGCACCCCATAATTATTTTTCAGGGAAGAGGAAAAAGAATTCCCTGCTGCACTTGTCACATCTGTGACAGATGCAGCAAAGGAATTCTTCATCCCTACGGAGAATAAAGAAGAGATCCAGCTGCCGGCATCCTGTAATTGTTTTTCAGGGAAGGGCTTTAAATATAAGCCCTTCTCTGAAAAACAAGGCAAAGTAGTGTTAAAAATAAAAAATAAAAAATATACTCACCCTCCTTCAGCTGCCAGGGCTCAGCCGCGTCCTCTCTGTGCTGTCCCCGGCTCTTTCAGAATCAGAAGCAGCTCTTTTAGCAGCTCAAAGAACTGCATTGAAGAGCCAGGGACAGCGCAGAGATGACGCGGCTGAGGCCAGGCAGCTGAAAGAAGGTGAGTATGTTTTTTGGGGGGTTTTTTTACACTAATTTGCCTTGTTTTTCAGGGAAGGCCTTATACCCTGAAAAACAATTACTGGGTTCCGGCAGCTGGATCCTCTACCACAGCTGTCATCTGTGACAGCTGTGGTAGGTAATTCTTTATTCCCCACGGGGATTTAGAATTCCTTTGCCGCATCTGTCACATCTGGGACAGGTGCAGCAGGGAATGTTTTATTCCCAGGGTGGATGAAGAAAACATCTGCCACATGTGGCAGATGTGTTCTCCATCCTCGCGGGGATTAATAATTCCTTTGCCGCATCTGTCACAGATGTGACAGATGCAGCAGAGAATTCTTTTTCCCCACAGGGATGAAGCATACATCTGCCACATGCGGCAGATGTGTTCTTCATCCGCACGGGGGACACGGCAGCGGAGGACAAGTATATTTTTCTATATATTTTTTTTTTACAATAAAATGTTTGTTTTTCAATTACTGGGTGCCAGCAGACCATTGTCTGCAATGGAGCCACCATCAGCAGCAGCCACGGCTCCATTGAAGACAATGCCCGGACCTGCATACATGCGTGTTTTTGCACATACAGGGGTGCGCACATATGTACGCACACGCTCATGTGAAGCCACCCTTAAGTCTTAGGATTATTGATGCTCTATTCACAGTACAAAATAACAATAATGCGGAAAACGGTATCAATATGCTATAAAGAAAACAATCCAGTTAAACAGAAATATAGATCACACAGTTCATACTTTAAGAGGTTAATACTCTCTTATTAGCAACACAGTCCATGTGAGACACAGCATTCAATGCCAGACAATTTGTTTCAATTGTGTAGGCTCACGCCCCTGTACTCTATCTCAGTTTGTAACCACAAACATCAAAGCAGTTCAAGTCCAATGCAACATGCTTGATATTTAACTGTTTGAGTCCCAAATGGTGTGCACACCTATTGTCAGTTTAAGGCTGGCCTCACTTACAGTATGTTGTGCAGGAGTACTCACTTTCACCATCTCAGGTGAGTCCAGGGTCAGGAGTGCTCCTTTGTCACAGTTTCCAGCAATCCTTGTCGAAATCCTGATACCACCTTTTGGTTGGGGCATAGTACAGTCTCTACCTTTATCATTGGTGACTCCAAACAGCAGGCAATCCCCATCTCCTTAGTCCAGAGCCTTGTGCTCCTCCTCTGCTGCTCCGATATTTGGCCCAAAAAAATGACAGGCCCCTGAACACATAGCAACTCCCCTGCAGATCATTGCACCTTTCATGGAAAAACGTTCCACCTTTCCTGTAAGCACCTCAGCAGCATCAGCTCAATACACTTCCACAGTCTCTGTATTCTCTTCTAGCAAGAAAGCAAAAATTGTTAAATTATTTGGCACTTTCAGCACTGAGAATGTTTGGGACTCTAAGGGCTCATGTCCACGGGCAAAAGAAGAATTAAAATCCGCAGCAGATTTTAACTCTTCTCCTGCCCGCGGATCCGCACCCCATAGGGATGCATTGACCACACGCGGGGTAGATAAATACCCGCGGATGGTCAATAAAAGGGATTTTTAAAAAAATGGAGCATGAAAAAATCTGGACCATGCTCCATTTTCGTGCGGGTCTCCCGCGGGGACGGCTCCCGCGGGCTTCTATTGAAGCCTATGGAAGCTGTCCGGATCCGCGGGAGACCTAAAATAGGAATTTAAAAGAATTTACTCATCCGGAGCGGGCGGGGAAGGTCTTCTTTTCCTCACGGCCGGATCTTTCTTGCTTCGGCTCGGCGTATGTGCCCAGCGTATGCGCGCGGCACGTCGGTGACGTGCCGCCGGCGTGACGAGTTCATCCGCCGGCCGAAAAAGAAGATCCGGCCGTGAGGAAGAGAAGACTTTCCCCGCCCGCTGCGGATGGGTAAATTCTTTTAAATTCCTATTTTCAGCGCTCATGTCCGCGGGGCAGGAGGGACCCGCTGCAGATTCTACATGTAGAATCCGTAGCGGGCCTGATTTTCCCCGTGGACATGAGGCCTAAGGGGTGGGCCTTCCATCTTCAGCACTGACAGCACTGTTACTCTTCTTGCACTTCTGCATCTGAACTCACTGCAATTCACTTTAATCTGGCACATGGCCAATATTTCTTTCACTCCATTCCCCTGTCTCACAGAAAGGGGCAGAGGTTAGCATGATCAGAGCGGATGCTTAGCAGAGTAGATGGGTGCTGCTGTGTAAGACATGAGAGTGGAGCATCACTTAACATGGCCATACACATGAGAGAAAAGTTAGTGAAACTCTCCCATATAGATTAACCATCTCGTATGTATGGGGGACTGCCAGCAGTCTTCCAAAGGGTTCTTGTAGTGGCTTATTTCCTTCTCAATGCTAAAATAATGCATGCCTGACTGAGCCTAATGTGCATAAGATAGATAGATAGATAGACAGATGGATGGATGGATGGATGGATGGATGGATGGATGGATGGATAGATAGAAAAATTTTGTTATAAGTCTTACTTTTTTGATTCTGCAAATCTGCCATCATTCTCTCAATTTGTTTTTATTCTTATTTTGGAGAACTATCAGTTTTCGTTGCACATGGAACAAGGGTATGTTCACATGTGCTAGATTTGTTTCAAACACATCTGCAACTGTTAATAGTTCTATGCATCTCCATACTTTTCTGCAACATATATATGGATTTCTACAAATCCCATTCAGGTAAATAGGCCAGAAAATATCCTGAATTAGAATGAGCCTTGTCAAGTTTCTTAAAGATTCGGAAAGCAAAAAACAATATTTTACAGTACTTATGAGTAGAGATGAGCGAGCACCAAAATGCTCGGGTGCTCGTTACTCGGGACGAAATTATCGCGATGCTCGAGGGTTCGTTTCGAGTAACGAACCCCATTGAAGTCAATGGGCGACCGGAGCATTTTTGTATTTCGCCGATGCTCGCTAAGGTTTTCATGTGTGAAAATCTGGGCAATTCAAGAAAGTGATGGGAACGACACAGAAACGGATAGGGCAGGCGAGGGGCTACATGTTGGGCTGCATCTCAAGTTCACAGGTCCCACTATTAAGCCACAATACCGGCAAGAGTGGGCCCCCCCCCCCCTCCCAACAACTTTTACTTCTGAAAAGCCCTCATTAGCAATGCACACCTTAGCTAAGCACCACACTACCTCTAACAAAGCACAATCACTGCCTGCATGACACTCCGCTGCCACTTCTCCTGGGTTACATGCTGCCCAACCCCCCCCCCCCCCCCGCACGACCCAGTGTCCACAGCGCACACCAAACTGTCCCTGCCCAGCCTTCAGCTGCCCTCATGCCACAACACCCTCATGTCTATGTATAAGTGCGTCTGCCACAGGAAAAACAGGCACACACTGCAGAGGGTTGGCATGGCTAGGCAGCGACCCCCCCTTAAAAGGGGCGGGCTGATAGTCCACAATGCTGTACAGAAGCAATGAGAAATCCAATCCTGTGCCACCTCCATCTGGAGCTGCACACGTGGGCATAGCAATGGGGAACCTATGTGCCACACACTATTCATTCTGTCAAGGTGTGTGCACGCCCCAGTCAGACCGCGGTTTTTTATAAATAGTCACAGGCAGGTACAACTCCGCAAAAGGAATTCCGTGTGCACCCACAGCATGGGTGGCTCCCTGGAACCCACCGGCGGTACATAGAAATATCCCATTGCATTGCCAAACACAGCTGAGGTAGTAATGTCGTGCTTAATGCAGGTGGACTTCGGCCCACACTGCATGCCCCAGTCTGACTGGGGTTCTTTTCAAGTGTACAGATGTAGTAAAAACTCCGTGTGCACCTACAGCATGGGTGGCTCCCTGGAACCCACCGGCGGTACATAGAAATATCCCATTGCATTGCCCAACACAGCTGAGGTAGTAATGTCGTGCTTAATGCAGGTGGGCTAAAAATTTATTTGATTACACTGTAGGCGAGGGCCCACAAAAATTGCTGTATCAACAGTACTAATGTACCTGAAAAAAATTGGCCATGGCCAACCAAGAGGGCAGGTGAAACCCATTAATCACTTTGGTTAATGTGGCTTAAGTGGTAACTAGGCCTGGAGGCAGCCCAGTTTAACGAAAAATTGGTTCAAGTTAAAGTTCCAACGCTTTTCAGAGCATTGAAGCATCTAAAAATTGTTTAGAAAATTATGAGTGAGCCTTGTGGCCCTAAGAAAAATTGCCCGTTCAGCGTGATTACGTGAGGTTTCAGGAGGAGGAGCAGGAGGAGGAGGAGGAATATTAGACACAGATTGATGAAGCAGAAATGTCCCCGTTTTGGATGGTGAGAGAGAACGTAGCTTCCATCCGCGGGTGCAGCCTACGTATTGCTTACGTATCGCTGCTGTCCGCTGATGGAGAAGAGAAGTCTGGGGAAATCCAGGCTTTGTTCATCTTGATGAGTGTTAGCCTCTCGGCACTGTCGGTTGACAGGCGGGTACGCTTATCTGTGATGATTCCCCCAGCCGCACTAAACACCCTCTCCGACAAGACACTAGCCGCAGGACAAGCAAGCACCTCCAGGGCATACAGTGCGAGTTCAGGCCACGTGTCCAGCTTCGACACCCAGTAGTTGTAGGGGGCAGAGGCGTCACCGAGGATGGTCGTGCGATCGGCTACGTACTCCCTCACCATCCTTTTACAGTGCTCCCGCCGACTCAGCCTTGACTGGGGAGCGGTGACACAGTCTTGCTGGGGAGCCATAAAGCTGGCCAGGCCCTTAAAGACTGTTGCACTGTCTGGGCTGTACATGCTGCTCGATCTACGCACCTCCCCTGCTACCTTGCCCTCGGAACTGCGCCTTCTGCCACTACCCCTGTCGGATGGGAATTTTACCATCAGCTTGTCCGCCAGGGTCCTGTGGTATAGCAACACTCTCGAACTCCTTTCCTCTTCGGGAATGAGACTGGGAAGGTTCTCCTTATAGCGTGGGTCGAGCAGTGTGTACACCCAGTAATCCGTAGTGGCCAGAATGCGTTGAATGCGAGGGTCACGAGAAAGGCATCCTAACATGAAGTCAGCCATGTGTGCCAGGGTACCTGTACGCAACACATGGCTGTCCGCACTAGGAAGATCACTTTCAGGATCCTCCTCCTCCTCCTCCTCCTCCTCAGGCCATACACGCTGAAATGATGACAGGCAAGCAGCATGGGTACCGTCAGCAGTGGGCCAAGCTGTCTCTTCCCCCTCCTCCTCATCCTCCTCATCCTCCTCCTCCTCCTCCTCCTGAACGCGCTGAGATATAGACAGGAGGGTGCTCTGACTATCCAGCGACATACTGTCTTCCCCCGGCTCTGTTTCCGAGCGCAAAGCGGCTGCCTTTATGGTTTGTAGGGAACTTCTCAAGATGCATAGCAGAGGAATGGTGACGCTAATGATTGCAGCATCGCCGCTCACCACCTGGGTAGACTGATCAAAGTTTCGAAGGACCTGGCAGATGTCTGCCAACCAGGCCCACTCTTCTGAAAAGAATTGAGGAGCCTGACTCCCACTGCGCCGCCCATGTTGGAGTTGGTATTCCACTATAGCTCTACGCTGCTCATAGAGCCTAGCCAACATGTGGAGCGTAGAGTTCCACCGTGTGGGCACGTCGCACAGCAGTCGGTGCACTGGCAGATTAAAGCGATGTTGCAGGGTGCGCAGGGTGGCAGCGTCCGTGTGGGACTTGCGGAAATGTGCGCAGAGCCGGCGCACCTTTACGAGCAGGTCTGACAAGCGTGGGTAGCTTTTCTGAAAGCGCTGAACCACCAAATTAAAGACGTGGGCCAGGCATGGCACGTGCGTGAGGCTGCCGAGCTGCAGAGCCGCCACCAGGTTACGGCCGTTGTCACACGCGACCATGCCCGGTTGGAGGCTCAGCGGCGCAAGCCAACGGTCGGTCTGCTCTGTCAGACCCTGCAGCAGTTCGTGGGCCGTGTGCCTCCTATCTCCTAAGCTGAGTAGTTTCAGCACGGCCTGCTGACGCTTGCCCACCGCTGTGCTGCCATGCCACGCGACACCGACTGCTGGCGACGTCCTGCTGCTGCTGACACATCTAGATTGCGAGACAGAGGTTGAGGAGGAGGAGGAGGAGGAGGGTGCTTTAGTGGAAGAAGCATACACCGCCGCAGATACCACCACCGAGCTGGGGCCCGCAATTCTGGGGGTGGGTAGGACGTGAGAGGTCCCAGGCTCTGACTCTGTCCCAGCCTCCACTAAATTCACCCAATGTGCCGTCAGGGAGATGTAGTGGCCCTGCCCGCCTGTGCTTGTCCACGTGTCCGTAGTTAAGTGGACCTTGCCACTAACCGCATTGGTGAGGGCGCGTACAATGTTGCGGGAGACGTGGTCGTGCAGGGCTGGGACGGCACATCGGGAAAAGTAGTGGCGACTGGGAACTGAGTAGCGCGGGGCCGCCACCTCCATCATAGCTTTGAAGGACTCCGTTTCCACAACCCTATACGGCAGCATCTCAAGGCTGATAAATTTGGCTATGTGGACGGTTAACGATTGAGCGTGCGGGTGCGTGGTGGCGTACTTGCGCTTGCGCTCCAACACTTGCGCTAGGGACGGCTGGACTGTGCGGTGCGAGACATTGGTGGATGGGGCCGAGGACAGCGGAGGTGAGACTGTGGGTGCAGGCCATGAGATGGTTGTGCCTGTGTCCTGAGAGGGAGGTTGGATCTCAGTGGCAGGTTGGGGCACAGGGGGAGAGGCAGCGGTGCAAACCTGAGGCGGTGAACGGCCTTCGTTCCACCTTGTGGGGTGCTTGGCCATCATATGTCTGCGCATGCTGGTGGTGGTGAGGCTGTTGGTGGTGGCTCCCCGGCTGATCTTGGCGCGACAAAGGTTGCACACCACTGTTCGTCGGTCGTCAGGCGTCTCTGTGAAAAACTGCCAGACCTTAGAGCACCTCGGCTTCTGCAGGGTGGCATGGCGCGAGGGTGTGCTTTGGGAAACACTTGGTGGATTATTCGGTCTGGCCCTGCCTCTACCCCTGGCCACCGCACTGCCTCTTGCAACCTGCCCTGCTGATGCCCTTGCCTCCCCCTCTGAAGACCTGTCCTCCTGAGTAAGCGTTGCACACCAGGTGGGGTCAGTCACCTCATCGTCCTGCTGCTCTTCCTCCGAATCCTCTGTGCGCTGCTCCCTTGGACTTACTGCCCTTACTACTACCTCACTGCAAGACAACTGTGTCTCATCGTCATCGTCCTCCTCACCCACAGAAAGTTGTTGAGACAGTTGGCGGAAGTCCCCAGCCTCTTCCCCCGGACCCCGGGAACTTTCGAATGGTTGGGCATCAGTGACGATAAACTCCTCTGGTGGGAGAGGAACCACTGCTGCCCAATCTAAGCAGGGGCCCGAGAACAGTTCCTGGGAGTGTTCCCGCTCCTGAGCAGGTGTCATTGTAGTGGAGTGAGGAGGCTGGGAGGAAGGAGGAGCAGCAGACAGAGGATTCGGATTTGCAGCACTGGACGGCACAGAACTGTGGGTGGATGATAGCTTGCTCGAAGCACTTTCTGCCATCCAGGACAGGACCTGCTCACACTGCTCATTTTCTAATAAAGGTCTCCCGCGTGGACCCATTAATTGGGCGATGAATGTGGGGACGCCAGAAACGTGCCTCTCTCCTAATCGCGCAGCAGTCGGCTGCGACACACCTGGATCAGGAGCTCGGCCTGTGCCCACGCCCTCACTTGGCCCTCCGCGTCCTCGGCCACGTCCACGTCCTCTAGGCTTACCCCTACCCCTCAGCATGCTGTATTACCAGTGATTTGATTTCCCAGGCAGGAAATAAATTGGCGCAAGCCTGCAGGCCAAATATAATGTTTTCGCTTTTTTGCAAAGGGAAGACCCCACTGCGTATATTCAATGAACAAGAAGTTTAATATCTGTGGTGTGGCCCTCAAAAAGTGTCACACAACTATAGTGTAGCAGAGTTATTAACTCTAGCAGAGCAGGTATTTGCCAGTCAGGAAAGACAATGGCGCTAGGCTGCAGTAAAGCGTAGCTGGTTGCGTCTGATTTTTGTACGTTGTACACGCAGCACACACACGTACACGGAGACCTTAGGACTGACACAGGCAGGCCAAATATAATTTCTTTTCCTTTTTAGCAAAGGGAAGACCCCACTGCGTGTATTCAATGAATAATAAATGTCTTCTGGCCCTGCCAACACAATTCTATCCCTGTAGTATTAATGCCGGGTGCAATGGTCTGCACAGCCGGTTTTGAGAAGAAAAAAAAAATGTGCAACACTGCTAACAGCAGCCTGGACAGTACTGCACACGGATAGAAGTGGCCCTAGAAAGGACCGTTGGGGTTCTTGAAGCCTACACTAACTCCTAACACTCTCCCTGCCTAACCCCCACTTCTGTCCCTATTGCAGGGCGCAATGCTCTGCAGATCCAATTTTGGACAAAAAAAAAAAAAATACTGTGCTAACACAGTACTGCACACTAGTAGATGTGGCCCTGAGAAGGGCCGTTGGGGTTCTTGAAGCCTACACTGACTCCTAACGCTCTCCCTACAGCAGCACCAGCAGCAGCACTTTCCCTCAGCTAAGTCACAAGGCATGTGTGGCGAGCCGCGGGAGGGGCCGATTTTTATACTCGGGTGACATCTGATCGCCCCAGCCACTCACAGCAGGGGGGTGGTATAGGGCTTGAACGTCACAGGGGGAAGTTGTAATGCCTTCCCTGTCTTTCAATTGGCCAGAAAAGCGCGCTAACGTCTCAGAGAGGAAACTGAAAGTAACCGGAACACCGCGTGGTACTCGTTACGAGTAACGAGCATCCCGAACACCCTAATATTCGCACGAATATCAAGCTCGGACGAGTACGTTCACTCATCTCTACTTATGAGTAATGGGGAGCATTCTGATGTAGAAATATAGGATATCCAGTATTGCCAAGAACAAAAAACAATCTAAAAATACAATACTTTCTCATCATAGTTCATTATAATCTGGTATTTACAATAAATGTTAAATAAATATGGCACTCTTCATACTATCATCTTGGCTTCTATTCCTAATGGAACCTAGACCAGTATGAGAAACTATTTGAAACAGATCCTGGCAGATTCTATTGACTTAGAATGGGATATGTCAGACTTCCAGTCCGGTTGCAGTGTTTTGAGGGCAATAATTGTGCAGTAAACTAAACTATGGTACCCCAAAATATGGATGCATCAACTGTTCTTTTTGATGTGCCTTTCCATGTGAGTTATTGGTTGATTCTCTGTCAGGCAAATTTTTTGTATTCATTTATTGATGTTACTTTCTACTGATTGAAAACGTTTTAATATGAAAAATCCAAAAAATGTTACATTTTGTGTGATGAGAGCAGAGCCAGAAAGATGTAATATAAATGCAGGAAAAGGCAGTGACATTTAAACAGAAAATGGCAACTGTAGGATATGTCATTCATTCTCTTTTTCTAAGACACAGGGGAGAATGAAAATAATTGATGAATCTTGCTAAACATTCATTTTAGCGTATTCTTTAAGGCTTTCTTTAGAAGTTACAAAGAAAAGGTAGTGAAATAAAGAGGAAGGTAGAAATGCAAGCAATCGCAAATTAACCCAAAATCCAGACATTTCAAGACTTTATCAACACGTTAACCTTTAAAAATCATAACCCATTTTTTAGTATCCATAACACAATTCCTCATAATTAATTCATTGGACATGCGATGGAAGAATTCATATGGATATTTCTTTGAGATGAGCATGTTGCTTTGAAAATTGGTACAGCAACCCAAAAATTGGTCTACGAATGTAGACATGAGGGTCATAAAGGGAAAGACCCTAAGTGAATCGAGAAAGACAAGCAAGCAGCCAGGAGATATTCATCCTATTATTCTTGTGATGGTCCAGCTGCAACACTATCAGGCTCTACTGTAAGTCCTGGAGGTGTATGAGTACTGGGAGACACACTTAGCATCCTGCAAAGGTGACTGCTAACGGACAAAGTCAAGTTCTAATGTTTAACTTACAGTATGTGTCATTCTATCGTGCTGCAGTTCCTTGAATATCAGATGGTTGAACCATTGTTGTATATGCAAAATGCCAAAGGGACTGTGTTTCTTGCTTTTTGGGATTGGTGAGGGTTTTAGAGCTTAGATTACCACTAGAGATGAGCGAACGTACTCGTCCGAGCTTGATGCTCGGGCGAATATTAGGGTGTTCGGGATGCTCGTTACTCGTAACGAGTACCACACGATGTTCGGGTTACTTTCACTTTCCTCTCTGAGACGTTAGCGCGCTTTTCTGGCCAATTGAAAGACAGGGAAGGCATTACAACTTCCCCCTGTGACGTTCAAGCCCTATACCACCCCCCTGCTGTGAGTGGCTGGGGAGATCAGATGTCACCCGAGTATAAAAGTCGGTCCCTCCCGCGGCTCGCCTCAGATGCCTTGTGAGTTAGCTGAGGGAAAATGCTGTTGTGTTGGAGCTGCTGTAGGGAGAGTGTTAGGAGTGAGTGTAGGCTTCAAGAACCCCAACGGTCCTTCTTAGGGCCACATCTTTCCGTGTGCAGTACTGTGGAGGCTGCTGTTAGCAGTGTTGCACAATTTTTTTTTTTTCAAAATCGGCTGTGCAGAGCATGGCGCCCTGCAGTTATACTACAGGGACAGAAGTGGTGGTTAGGCAGGGAGAGTGTTAGGAGTGAGTGTAGGCTTCAAGAACCCCAACGGTCCTTCTTAGGGCCACATTTAACTGTGTGCAGTACTGTGCAGGCTGCTGTTAGCAGTGTTGCATTTTTTTTTTTTCAAAATCGGCTGTGCAGAGCATTGCGCCCTGCAGTAATACTACAGGGACAGAATTGTGTAGGCAGGGCCAGAAGACATATATTATTGATTGAATATAGTCAGTGGGCCTTTTCTTTAAAAAAAAAGGGAAACATTCTATTTGGCCTGCCTCTGACAGTCCTCAGCGTTCTGGGTACGTGTGTGGTGGGTGGAGAACGTAAAGAAATCATACGCAGCCAGCTACGTTTAACAGCAGGCTTGCGCCAATTTATTTCCTGCCTGGGAAAAATCACCGCTCTGCTGCACTTCATATAACACTGCAGTTCTGTGGAACACAGTTCTTATCTGATTGAATATAGTCAGTGGGCCTTCCCTTTAAAAAAAAAAAAGGGAAACATTCTATTTGGCCTGCAGGCTTGCGCCAATTTATTTCCTGCCTGGGAAAAATCACCGCTCTGCTGCACTTCATATAACACTGCAGTTCTGTGGAACACAGTTCTAATCTTATCTGATTGAATATAGTCAGTGGGCCTTCCCTTTAAAAAAAAAAGGGAAACATTCTATTTGGCCTGCCTCTGACAGTCCTCAGCGTTCTGGGTACGTGTGTGGTGGGTGGAGAACGTGAAGAAATCATACGCAGCCAGCTACGTTTAACAGCAGGCTTGCGCCAATTTATTTCCTGCCTGGGAAAAATCACCGCTCTGCTGCACTTCATATAACACTGCAGTTCTGTGGAACACAGTTCTAATCTTATCTGATTGAATGTAGTCAGTGGGCCTTCCCTTTAAAAAAAAAAGGGAAACATTCTATTTGGCCTGCCTCTGACAGTCCTCAGCGTTCTGGGTACGTGTGTGGTGGGTGGAGAACGTAAAGAAATCATACGCAGCCAGCTACGTTTAACAGCAGGCTTGCGCCAATTTATTTCCTGCCTGGGAAAAATCACCGCTCTTCTGCACTTCATATAACACTGCAGTTCTGTGGAACACAGTTCTAATCTTATCTGATTGAATATAGTCAGTGGGCCTTCCCTTTAAAAAAAAAAGGGAAACATTCTATTTGGCCTGCAGGCTTGCGCCAATTTATTTCCTGCCTGGGAAAAATCACCGCTCTGCTGCACTTCATATAACACTGCAGTTCTGTGGAACACAGTTCTAATCTTATCTGATTGAATATAGTCAGTGGGCCTTCCCTTTAAAAAAAAAAAAGGGAAACATTCTATTTGGCCTGCCTCTGACAGTCCTCAGCGTTCTGGGTACGTGTGTGGTGGGTGGAGAACGTGAAGAAATCATACGCAGCCAGCTACGTTTAACAGCAGGCTTGCGCCAATTTATTTCCTGCCTGGGAAAAATCACCGCTCTGCTGCACTTCATATAGCACTGCAGTTCTGTGGAACACAGTTCTAATCTTATCTGATTGAATATAGTCAGTGGGCCTTCCCTTTAAAAAAAAAAGGGAAACATTCTATTTGGCCTGCCTCTGACAGTCCTCAGCGTTCTGGGTACGTGTGTGGTGGGTGGAGAACGTAAAGAAATCATACGCAGCCAGCTACGTTTAACAGCAGGCTTGCGCCAATTTATTTCCTGCCTGGGAAAAATCACCGCTCTGCTGCACTTCATATAACACTGCAGTTCTGTGGAACACAGTTCTAATCTTATCTGATTGAATATAGTCAGTGGGCCTTCCCTTAAAAAAAAAAAGGGAAACATTCTATTTGGCCTGCAGGCTTGCGCCAATTTATTTCCTGTCTGGGAAAAATCACCGCTCTGCTGCGCTTCATATAACACTGCAGTTCTGTGGAACACAGTTCTAATCTTATCTGATTGAATATAGTCAGTGGGCCTTCCCTTTAAAAAATAAAGGGAAACATTCTATTTGGCCTGCCTCTGACAGTCCTCAGCGTTCTGGGTACGTGTGTGGTGGGTGGAGAACGTAAAGAAATCATACGCAGCCATACGCAACCTGGTGGCGGCTCTGCAGCTCGGCAGCCTCACGCACGTGCCATGCCTGGCCCACGTCTTTAATTTGGTGGTTCAGCGCTTTCTGAAAAGCTACCCACGCTTGTCAGACCTGCTCGTAAAGGTGCGCCGGCTCTGCGCACTTTTCCGCAAGTCCCACACGGACGCTGCCACCCTGCGGACACTGCAACATCGGTTTAATCTGCCAGTGCACCGACTGCTGTGCGACGTGCCCACACGGTGGAACTCTACGCTCCACATGTTGGCCAGGCTCTATGAGCAGCATAGAGCTATAGTGGAATACCAACTCCAACATGGGCGGCGCAGTGGGAGTCAGCCTCCTCAATTATTTTCAGAAGAGTGGGCCTGGTTGGCAGACATCTGCCAGGTCCTTGGAAAGTTTGAGGAGTCTACCCAGGTGGTGAGCGGCGATGCTGCAATCATTAGCATCACCATTCCTCTGCTATGCCTCTTGAGAAGTTCCCTGCAAAGCATATAGGCAAATGCTTTGCGCTCGGAAACGGAGGCGGGGGAAGACAGTATGTCGCTGGATAGTCAGAGCACCCTCCTGTCTATATCTCAGCGCGTTGAGGAGGAGGAGGAGCATGAGGAGGATGAGGAGGAGGGGGAAGAGACAGCTTGGCCCACTGCTGAGGGTACCCATGCTGCTTGCCTGTCATCCTTTCAGCGTGTATGGCCTGAGGAGGAGGAGGCGGAGGAGGAGGAGGATCCTGAAAGTGATCTTCCTAGTGAAGACAGCCATGTGTTGCGTACAGGTACCCTGGCACACATGGCTGACTTCATGTTAGGATGCATTTCTCGTGACCCTCGTGTTGCACGCATTCTGGCCACTACGGATTACTGGGTGTACACACTGCTCGACCCACGGTATAAGGAGAACCTTTCCACTCTCATTCCCGAAGAGGAAAGGGGTTCGAGAGTGTTGCTATACCACAGGACCCTGGCGGACAAGCTGATGGTAAAATTCCCCTCCGACAGCGCTAGTGGCAGAAGGCGCAGTTCCGAGGGGCAGGTAGCAGGGGAGGTGCGGAGATCGAGCAGCATGTTCAGCACAGGCAGTGCAACACTCTTTAAGGCCCTGGACAGCTTTATGGCTCCCCACCAAGACTGTGTCACCGCTCCCCAGTCAAGGCTGAGTCGGCGGGAGCACTGTAAAAGGATGGTGAGGGAGTACATAGCCGATCGCACGACCGTCCTCCGTGACGCCTCTGCCCCCTACAACTACTGGGTGTCGAAGCTGGACACGTGGCCTGAACTCGCGCTGTATGCCCTGGAGGTGCTTGCTTGTCCTGCGGCTAGCGTCTTGTCAGAGAGGGTGTTTAGTGCGGCTGGGGGAATCATCACGGATAAGCGTACCCGCCTGTCAACCAACAGTGCCGACAGGCTTACACTCATCAAGATGAACAAAGCCTGGATTTCCCCAGACTTCTCTTCTCCACCAGCGGACAGCAGCGATACTTAAGCAATACGTAGGCTGCACCCGCGGATGGAAGCATCGTTCTGTATCACCATCCAAAACGGTGACATTTCTGCTTCATCAATCTGTGTATAATATTCCTCCTCCTCCTCCTGCTCCTCCTCCTGAAACCTCACGTAATCACGCCGAACGGGCAATTTTTCTTTGGGCCACAAGGCTCACTCATATAATTTTTCCAAACAATTTTTATACGTTTCAATGCTCTTACAAGCGATGAAACTTTAACTTGAACCAATTTTTCGTTAAACTGGGCTGCCTCCAGGCCTAGTTACCACTTAAGCCACATTAACCAAAGCGATTAATGGGTTTCACCTGCCATCTTGGTTGGGCATAGCCAATTTTTTCTGAGGTACATTAGTACTGTTGGTACACCAATTTTTTTGGGCCCTCACCTACAGTGTAATCATTGTAATTTCTATGTTCTTCGCCTGCACTCATGGTACAGAAAGGTGTGTGGGGTTGGCCTACACTTTTGCTACATAAATGTAACTGGGGCATTGTCTATACTGCAGCTACTGAAATGTGAAAGAGACTGTTATCTCCCTAAACTGCTGCAATGGGAATTGTTACTGGGGCTTGTCTTGAGTGCTACTATTACTGAAATGGAACTAAGACTGCGCTCCTCCTATACTGCTGCTTCGGAATTGTTACTGGGGCTTGTCTTGAGTGCTACTATTACTGAAATGGAACTAAGACTGCGCTCCTCCTATACTGCTGCAATGGGAATTGTTACTGGGGCCTGTCTTGAGTGCTACTATTACTGAAATGGAACTAAGACTGCGCTCCCCCTATACTGCTGCTAGTGATATGTTAGTGGGGCCTGTCCCTAATACTACCGCTGAAATTTTAATAATTCGGGGCTCTGCCTATACCGCAGCTAATGGTATGTCACTGGGGTGTGGAAACAGAGGCTTCACAAAGACATGATGGCGGCGAGGCCATTTCCCACCAACGCTGTTACTGTTAAGGTGCATATAATCACGGACACGAGGAGAGGACACATAGTGCCTCCAAAACATCCCCCTCCTCCTCCAACAATGAAAACATTCTTGGCAAATACCTTTGCATTGGTCCGTCTGGTGGCAGTCCAAGAATTTCACCTTTAACGACACTACAAGAGAGCACCACCACCATCCCCTCGCCACGGCCCACTTAATCATGGCCACATTCCGAAAACCAACTACATAAAACCGCGCTACTAGGTCCGCAGTCACCACCACATTACCACCAACGAGGTTACTGTTAAGGTACATATTACCAGTCTGACTGGGGCATGCAGTGTGGGCCAAAGCCCACCTGTATTGTATCTGACGTTAGCTCTGCTGAGTAGGGCACTGCAATGGGATATATTTATGTACCACCGGTGGGTTCCAGGGAGCCACCCATGCTGTAGGTGCACACGGAGTTTAACCTACATCTGTCCACTTCTAAAGAACCCCAGTCTGACTGGGGCATGCAGTGTGGGCCGAAGCCCACCTGCATTAAGCACGACATTACTACCTCAGCTGTGTTGGGCAATGCAATGGGATATATTTATGTACCGCCGGTGGCTTCCTGGCACCCACCCATGCTGTGGGTCCACAGGGAGTTGTAAATGCATCTGTGTCCAGTCCACCTCTAAAGAACCCCAGTCTGACTGGGGCATGCAGTGTGGGCCGAAGCCCACCTGCATTAAGCACGACATTACTACCTCAGCTGTGTTGGGCAATGCAATGGGATATTTTTATGTACCGCCGGTGGGTTCCAGGGAGCCACCCATGCTGTAGGTGCACAGGGAGTTGTAACTACATGTGTCCACTTCTAAAGAACCCCAGTCTGACTGGGGTATGCAGTGTGGGCCGAAGCCCACCTGCATTAAACATAACATTATTACCTCAGCTGTGATGGGCAATGCAATGGGATATATTTATGTACCGCCGGTGGCTTCCTGGCACCCACCCATGCTGTAGGTGCACACGGAGTTTAACCTACATCTGTCCACTTCTAAAGAACCCCAGTCTGACTGGGGCATGCAGTGTGGGCCGAAGCCCACCTGCATTAAGCACGACATTACTACCTCAGCTGTGATGGGCAATGCAATGGGATTTTTTTATGTACCACCGGTGGGTTCCAGGGAGCCACCTATGCTGTAGGTGCACACGGAGTTTAACCTACATCTGTCCACTTGTAAAGAACCCCAGTCAGACTGGGGCATGCAGTGTGGGCCGAAGCCCACCTGTATTAACCACAACATTACCTCAGCTGTGATGGGCAATGCAATGGGATACATTTATGTACAGCGGGTGGGTTCCAGGGAGCCACCCATGCTGTGGGTGCACACGGAATTCCCATTGCGGAGTTGTACCTGGCTGTGACTATTTATAAAAAAACGCGGTCTGACTGGGCCATGCAGACACCTTGACAGAATGAATAGTGTGTGGCACATAGGTTCCCCATTGCTATGCCCACGTGTGCAGCTCCAGATGGAGGTGGCACAGGATTGGATTTCTCATTGCTTCTGTACAGCATTGTGGACTATTGGCCCGCCCCTTTTATGGGGGGGTCGCTGCCTAGCCATGCCAACCCTCTGCAGTGTGTGCCTGCTTTTCCTGTGGCAGACACACTTATAAATAGACATGAGGGTGGCGTGCCATGAGGGCAGCTGAAGGCTGGGCAGGGACAATTTGGTGTACGCTGCGGACACTGTCGTGCGGGGGGGGGGGGGGGTTGGGCAGCATGTAACCCAGGAGAAGTGGCAGCGGAGTGTCATGCAGGCAGTGATTGTGCTTTGTTGGAGGTAGTGTGGTGCTTAGCTAAGGTATGCCATGCTAATGAGGGCTTTTCAGAAGTAAAAGTTGTTGGGAGGGGGGGGCCCCACTCTTTCCGGTATTGTGGCTTAATAGTGGGACCTGTGAACTTGAGATGCAGCCCAACATGTAGCCCCTCGCCTGCCCTATCCGTTGCGGTGTCGTTCCCATCACTTTCTTGAATTGCCCAGATTTTCACACATGAAAACCTTAGCGAGCATCGGCGAAATACAAAAATGCTCGGGTCGCCCATTGACTTCAATGGGGTTCGTTATTCGAAACGAACCCTCGAGCATCGCGAAAAGTTCGTCCTGAGTAACGAGCACCCGAGCATTTTGGTGCTCGCTCATCTCTAATTACCACTATTCAGAATACTATGCAGGCATAACCCTTTAATCTCTTGAAACTACAGGGCATACAGTTACATCCGGCAGGTTCAGGGTGTGTATAGAGGGGGATTGCGAGTCGATCCTTCTCTATACAATATGGGTGCTGGCTACTTCTTACAGCCGACTCACACCCACAATAGCTCCAATAAGCCATGCCACTGATTGGAGTGGCTAAACCTTAAATGGTGCTGTCAATTCTGACAGCAGCATTTAAATGTCCCAAACGATGTTCGGTGATCCCACACTAACCCCCTCAATAAGATCACAGATTGCTGTGTGGTTGCCATGGCAATAGCCTAAGATCGCTGTAATAAGCGATAAGGTATGGCAGGAGAGAAGTCCTGCCATGCCTTATCGCAGCGATCTGCAGTGGGACATAGATATTGTAAAAAAATGAGAAAAATAAAGATCAAAAAATAAAAATGTTAAAAAAAAAGTTTAAAAAACCCTTTTTTATGCTTTTTCTTATATTAGCATAAAAAATTTTTTTTTTTTAAATCCCACATATTTGGTATTGACTAGAGATGAGCGAGTATAATCGCTAAGGCACTACTCGCTCGAGTAATGTGCCTTAGCCGAGTATCTCCCCGCTCGTCCATAAAGATTCGGGGGCCGCCGCAGCTGACAGGTGAGTTGCGGCGGGGAGCAGGGCAGAGTGGGCGGGAGAGAGGGAGAGAGAAATCTCCCCTCCGTTCCTCCCCGCTCTCCCCCGCGGCGGCACCCGAATCTTTCGGGACGAGCGGAGAGAAACTCGGCTAAGGCACATTACTCGAGCGAGTAGTGCCTTAGCGAGTATACTCGCTCATCCCTAGTATTGACGCATCCGTAACGACACGTACAATACATTGAACATGCTTTTTATCCTGAACAGCAAACAGCGTTTTTAAAAAAAACGCTAAAAAAACTAAGGCAAATGCTAATTTTTAGCATTTTGCATCCCAAAAAATGCAATAAAAGTGATCAAAAAAACTTATGTACCCAAAAATGGTACCAATAAAAACTAGAGCTCATCTCGCAAAAAATAAGCCCTCACAGAGCGTTGTCCATGGAAAAATAAAAAAGGTATACGACTTGGAATGCAGTGAGTTTAGAAAAAAGAGATAATTTCCAAAAAAGGGCTTTTATTGTGGAAAAGTGGAAAAACCTAAAAAAATATAACATTTTGGTATCGTTGTAATCGTACCGACGCGCAGAAAAAATGTAGTGTGTCATTTATGGTGCATAATTAACGCTCTAAAAAAAAACAACAGTTTTTAGCAGCTTCTGCATTCTCCTTTCCCGAATACATAGTTCTCAATGAGCACTTTTGACTAAGAAATTAAAGTGGAAGTGTTTCTTTCACTACGCGACCTGGTAATCACATGACCGCCGGGCCCCCTCTGTTATATCAGAGCTGCCGGGTTCTAGCAGACCCTGATCAGCTCTGCTAGTGACTATTGTCACTACAGGGGGATGTTTTTCCCTGTAACTGGGGCTCCTATGGATGTCCCAGCTACAACGGAAAAATGTGTAATAAAAAAAACCAGGCAATGTGTATGTCCCCCAGAGGACTTATATGATGTCATGAGGGTCATAGGTGGTAAAAAAAATAGTTACAAAAATAAGGAAAAAAGAGGATAATACAGAATAAAATTAATATATATACATATATACCCAAAGCTGACACCAACCAAAACCATCACCATATAAGCCCTGCAAATCTATTCCCATACTTTATTTTAGTGTAACTATACTAATTTGAAAAAAACAACAACTATAAAATATGTTTTTACCCCCAATAAAACTAAAAAATGGAAAAAAGGCAGTGAAAAAGGTATTTAAAAAATAGCAATATATGTTACAGAACAAAACACAGCAAAAAAAATAGTCCAGTAAAATCAACTAATGGATAAAATCCCCCAAAAGTCTCTGTTCCTTTAGGTACAAAACAGCCTGGTCCTTAAGGGTTTAAAGAAGTGGATAAAATGAATGACCCTGAAAGGATAGCAAATTTAGGCCTATTTACAGTACTTTGGATAAAGAGGAGATATTTCACCATGAATTAGATATCGGTACTACTTTGGCTTGCTATAGCTTAATAAGTTGACCCACTTCTAGCTGTGTTGCTGCAGGAAGCAGACAGCTCCATATATTGCGCATTGTCCTGGGCTAGTATTTCAGGCTGAATTCAATTCGCTTCAATTGGACTTGGTACCAGGTTCAATAAAGATGTAAAGGGGGCAATAAACAGAAAAAAAAGCATTGAAGCTACTAAAACAAAAAGACAGAGAAGAAGTATTAATAACGTAAGAAAAATTGTAGAGGCTGATGAGGAGAAAATGAATCCATTAAATAGCTCTTTTTTCCAGTGTATTCACAAATAAAAATGAAGTGTCAGATGAGATGCAGAGTGATAAAGTAAACTCTACACAAAATGTCACCAGTCTAACCCAGGAAGTAGTGCCAAGCAGTCTTAAAAAAATTAAAATAAACAAATGACCAGGTCCCGATGGCCTACACCTTCAGGCTTTAAGAGAATTAAGTAATATGATACACATACGCTTGTTTCTTATCTTTAGGAACTCAGTACTAATGGGTCTCTTCCACTGGATTGGTGCATAGCCAATTTGGTGCAGATATTCAAAAGAGGACAAAAACAGTACTTGAAGACTACAGGTTAGGAAACTTTGGTATTGGCGATGATCTACCACAAATTTGGCTGACAGTGTCATGCGGATGTCTGGTGCTGAATTGTACATCTACAGGAGTTGCTTCTGTAATCCCTTGATCTCTTGTTGCATACTAGCAACCTTTTTCTGGTAGGAGGCACAACATTCCTGGAGTTCCGTAATCTGATTTTTAGAGTGGCCACCACAGACTCCAAGTTTTACGTGATTATTTTGTAGCAGTTTAATGCACAAGGTTGGAGCCTCAGGTGTAAAAGCCACAGGTCTGGAGAGTAATTAATGAAGAGCCAAGAGTCAGCAACGGAAGTTCTCAGTTTGCAATACAGATGGATGAGGCAGGTAGCGTAGTCAGAAGGAAATCCAGAAGTCAGCAATGGGAGATCTCAGTTTGCAGTACAGATTGATGAGGTGGGTAGCATAGTTAGAAGGAAAGCCAGAAGTCAGTATAAAGGGGTCTTGTAGAAAGAGTGGAAGAACAGGCAAGTGGAGCTTGATCAAAAGGTGCTGTGGAGCACAATAATCATGCACTGAGAGTGTGGTAGGACCAGGCTTTTATAGAGAGTGCAATCAAGACAGAGGCAGGGTCAGGACCACAAGACAGGAACTAGGTAACTAGGATTAGGAAACACAGCTGAGAGTCATGAAAGGGAACTGTCCACAGACTGGATAGCTCAGTAATGAGAGCTACTGACTGGAGCACAGGAGGTCCCAGGTTCGATCTCTTACACAGTATTTGCTTGCAAGTGTGTGTGTATATATATATATATATATATATATAGAGAGAGAGAGAGAGAGAGAGAGAGAGAGAGAGATTTGTGTTACACACACAACTAACAGCAGAAACTCAAAAAATACACCCCATAATTGGCCAAATTATGGATGAATCACATAATTACTAATATGATACAGTGCCTATTCAACAGCAATGTAAATTTAGCATTTATTTGAAGACCATGCTTGGTGCATCACTATGCCTTCTAGTAGCTAATCATTTAACTTCAACAGAAAACTATGTGTTGCTACTAGAGATGAGCGAGCACCAAAATGCTCGGGTGCTCGTTACTCGAGTCGAACTTTCAGTGATGCTCGAGAGTTCGTTTCGAGTAACGAACACCATTGAAGTCAATGGGCGACTCGAGCATTTTTGTATATGACTGGTGCTCCGCTAAGGTTTTCATTTGTGAAAATCTTAGCAAATCACCAAAGTCATGTAAAAAACACAGAAATGGATAGGGCAGGCGAGGAGCAACATGCAGGGCTGCATTTCGGGCTCCGAGGTCTCACTATTAAGCCACAGTAGTGGCAAGAGTGAGACCCCCCCCCCGCACTGTCAACATAATGATCATTCTCCTCTGCCACAGCTGTAACAGCTGTGGCAGAGAAGAACGGTGTTAGCCCATTGAATTCAATGGAGCCGGCAATACAGCGGGCTCCATTGAAAGCAATGGGCTGTCGGCGAGCGCGGGATGAATTTTCGGGAAGGGCTTAAAAACATAAGCCCTTACCTGAAAAAGAAAGATTTTAGTGTAAAAAAGAATAAAAATGCAGGGATTCTCTTCAATGGAGCCGCTGCTGCTGCTGCCGGTGACTCCATTGAAGACAATGGTCCACTGGCACACCTGAATTCTTTTTCAGGGAAGGGCTTTACATATAAGCCATTCCCTGGAAATGAATTAAAAGTGATTTAAAAAACAAAAAAAATAGATACTCACCTCCCTTCAGCTGCCGGGGCACAGCTGCGTGTTCTCCTGCTGTCCCCTGCACTGTGGTGCTGAACTGCTGTCATTCAGCTGAGAGCTGCGCTGAGCCAATCAGAGGCAACACTCACTCACCCATTCATGAATTCATGAATGGGTGTGAGTGAGATTTGCCTCTGATTGGCTCAGCGCTGAGCCAATCAGGGGCATGTCTGACTCACACCCCCTTCACACCCACTGCAGGCCAGCCACGCTGAACTCCGTCTGCCGGGACAAGGTGAGTATATATATATATTTTTTATTTTTACACATTTCTGGATGAATTGCAGGGAAGGGCTTATATATTTAAGCCTTTCCCGACAATTCATCCCGCGATCGCCGGCAGCCCATTGCTTTCAATGGAGCCGGCTGTATTGCCGGCTCCATTGAATTCAATGGTCAGTGCTCGTTTAATCGAGACGAGTCTCGAGTAACGAGCATCTCGAGCACCCTAATACTCAAACGAGCATCAAGCTCGGACGAGTATGCTCGCTCATCTCTAGTTGCTACCACCAAAAAGTAGAATACCACAAGCAAAGTGATTTAGCGTGTCACTTAGCCTCCTTATTGTTATAAAACAGGCTTTCAATATGGGAGCATATCTTAATACAATCATCAATATTGCAAAATTAGAAAAGACCTGTCTATATAGTATAACTTATTCTTCTGCAGTCTCACCCCAATTGTCTGTATTTTAAAGGGTAAAAATATTTCCCAGCTCCAAATATGGATATAGCAATATATCCCTAACTTAGTTACCCATTTCACACAATCTATTACACATAACTTGCAGTATGAATTCATGAATGGGTGAATGCTTCCTCTGATTGCCTGAGCGCAGGGACCAATCAGAGGCAGCTCTCAGCTATCATTTAATAGTTGAGAGCTGCCTCTGATTGGTCACAGTGCTCAGCCAATCAGAGGCAGCCCATTCAGCAGACGGGGATTTTAAATCCCCGCCTGCTGAATACTCCTCACAGCAGTGCAGGAGAAGAGCCAGCTGGACGCGGTTGAGCCCCGGCAGCTGAAGAAAGGTGAGTATTTTAATTTCTGTCACCATTTTTTCTTGTTTTTTAGGGAAGGGCTTATATTTAAAGCCCTTTCCTGAAAAACAATTACAGGATGCCGACAGCTGGATCCCCTACCACAGCTGTCATCTGTGACAGGTGCAGCAGGGAATTATTTTTCCTCGCAGGGATGAAGGAAACATCTGCCCCATGTGGCAGATGTGTTCTTCATCCCTGCAGGGACATGCCAGCGGCACACGTAAGTATTTTTTTTTACACTAAAATTCTTGTTTTTCAGGGAGGAGCTTATATGTAGCTCTTCCCTGAAAAACAATTCAGGGGTGCCAGCAGACAATTGCCTTCAATGGAGCCGCCAGCAGCAGCCACGGCTCCATTGAAGGCAATGCACAAACCTGCATTCACACGTGTTTTTGCATGTACATGGGTGCGTACTTATGTACGCACAAAAACGCGCTCCTGTGAAGCCACCTTTAGGATGAGAGCCAACATAGAAAAGAGGTGTCAGGAGTATTCCACCTGTGAAACAAGACGAAGAGCCAAAACTGACCAAAAAGCTGCTCTCCACCCCATCATTGCTAGCAAATCATTAGAACTCTTAGCCATAGATCACTTGAAGATTTAGCCTAGCCTGTCAGGATACAGCTATGTGTTAACTATGACAGACCATTACATCAAATTAACCGTGGCAGTACCCATCAAAGATATGACAGCCAAGACCACAGCTGCAATAGTATGGAAACACTTCTTCTATTATGGATGTCCAGAGAAAATCCTCTCAGATAGAGGGTCTGCCTTCGAGTCTAAATTATTTCAAGAACTTTGTAGTGTCTACAAATGTCAAAAACTCCAAACCACCGCTCACCATCCACAAGGGAATGGACTCTGCTAGAAGGCGAACCAGACTATTCTAGACTTGCTCCAAACAATTCCTCCAAGTCAAAGATCACAATGCCCTGACATCCTCCCAGAACTCATCTACACTTACAACAATATCCCCCATTGATCTACCACGTATACACCCACTACTTAATGTTCGACAGAAAGGGTAGCCTACCCTCAGACCTTGCGTTGGGAATCCAAGTTCCTGACGACCTCAATCCCTTACCAATGACAGAATGGGTACAAGACCACCAACGCCAACTTAAAGAGGCCCAGCTCATTGTTGACACCCGTATGGAAGGAGTGCAGCAAAAGCAACAAGCGAACTGTAATAAGCATGCTCATGCTACGGCCTTACAAATTGAAGATCAAGTCTGGCTCTGCAAGGAACATTGCACCGGTAAACTCTATTCCTGCTGGGAGCTGCAACCATATGTCATATCATCTATACCCTCTCCAGATAAAGGGCTGTACTACATCACCCAGCCGAACAAAAGACCCAAATTGTGCATCGCAACTGGCTGAAACTATGCTCCGCGACAACGTCACTGCCAGAACGGACTGATACTGAAACTAAGAAGACAGACATTGACTCGGAAGCTGAACCAGAGGAGCAGCAAGACACTCTGTACAAATCCTTTTGATCCAGCTTATTTAATGATTTGGTACCAGTGCCCATTCCATGGCAGAGTCCACCACAGGTTCCTGCTCATCCTACATCTCCACCCAGGAGAAGACTACCCGCAACTCTGGTATTGGCCTCCAGACGTTCCACTAGAAGTACCAGAGGACAACTACCATCTCGCTATCAGGAATAACTGCTTACTTCTTTGTTTCTCTGAAAGAACGGTTGTTGGTTTTTTTGCATTTTATTTTTCTTTTTGGGTGTGTTTTTCCATTATACCCATTGATTACAATTTATTTTTACCCGTGGATTACAAATATCAAGACTGTGGCCCTGAAGGACTACTTAGAGATACTGCTACAAGGTTTATACCCTGAGAGACTGCTTGGTGAGTTGGCAGCATTCAAGAATTTGCCCCAAGAGACTACGTAATGATGTTTGCTTCATTTTTTTTTTGTTCATGAAGACCACAGTGTTAGGGGACCGCAAGGTGCATCCTGAGCTCATGGTCTGTGTGCCCCTCTGCACCAGGGACAATCTCTAAGCTCATTTCAGAAAAGTGGTCACCCTGAAGACTTTTAAACCTGGACTTCACATTATGATTTCACATGTCTTCCCTTTCAGGTTGGTTTTTCTTTATAATGTGAACTTTTCAGGACTTATATGTTATAACCTTTGTCTACTATTAACCTATGAATTCTTCACTTCCAGGTTACTTTCCTTACAGTTCATTTAAATTATTATTACATGCGTAACTATAATATATGTAATCTTCAGAATATGAGAAGACTAATGTAAAGGCCCCATAGCCAGCTGGGATCTAAGACCTCGTCTTAGCCCAACGTGTCAATTCCAAAGCATATACTTGCAAGTAGTCCAATTCTCTTTTAATACCCTTGAGCTGTCATAGGTTGGTAGCCTGTCTCGTCCTTTGGATCTTAGTTCACGCTGAGGATGACTGTGTTTTAAATAGGGGGGACTGTAGTGACCCGGAGGGTCCTTTAGGGTAGTCAAAAGGATTAATAAGTCGTCTAGACCTCGCTATGAGCCCTTAGGGGGACATAGGAGGCACCCCGCAGGAGAAAGACGCTGTCTCTTCCTGAGCCACGGGTTAACACTAGTTTGCCTAGCAACACCTAATTATCTGATTGGCTGCTGGCTGCTAATTTTAGTGAGCTAGTAAGCTAGGAGGGGAGGAAGTGAGTCAGCAAGTGTGGAGTTAGAGGACAGAGGAAAAAAAGAAGACTGGGAGAGGAGCAGGAGAGCATTGCAGAAATGCAAGAGCATAGCACCTTCCTCCAACAGCGCCCGGAGTGTGAGCGGAGTCATGTGCCTTCATTTAACAGGCAAAGCACCTGTGAATCATACACCTCCAGTTGCATCTCGTTCATTAATACACCTTTTGCCAATTAGCTCTTGGAGAAGTCATTATAAGAGAGGTTTACTTATTTTTTTCGCTGCACTGTGGATGTTCGTACAATGTGTACGAATGTGTACAATTATTTGTTTATTATTTCAGTTCGATTGTGTTTGCTTATAATTGTAATTTAGATAACAATTAGACCACATTGTATTAGTAAATAATAGAGAAATCCAAGAAATACCCAAGGGTTCGCTAACTTTTTCTTTAAAAAATTGAAGTTGCTTTTAGCTTCACTCTGAAGAGATAACATACATGAAAAGGTATGTGTGCATATATCGTGTGTGTTTACACTGGACAACCACTTTGATTACCTGATCATTCCTTATATAATCAATGCCATAGCAGAAACAACATAAAATGCCATCCTGGGGAGGAAGACTCTGATCAGGACATTGTAATTGCTCATTGCTGTATTTAAAAATCAAAGAAAATGTAAGACAAAAAGTGGGTCAGTGATCAGCTTTGGGTATTCCTGATGCCACTGTGTGAGAGAGAAAGAGATTGGCATGAAATGGACACATTATGATTATTCATGCACAAAGCCTTTTGGGATGAGAATCTAATTACTACTTTATGCTAAATGTAATGAGACTATGAGAATGAACCAAGGTAAACCTGAACAAGAATGACATAAAAGAAGGACAAATTGATCATGAAGAGAGTAGCAAATGCAATCTAGCTTTTCCCTTGTGCATTTGAGTATTCCCAGTACTTCGTACAAATTATTTCAAAATTAGAATTAAATATTGCATTGTTTACTGATTGGATTATTAAAACAATACCATACCAAGTCAGCAGCTAGTTGGTCATATGTTACTAATTAGTCAGTGTAAAAAAAATGTCACAGAAATAGTAAGAGCAAGAGAAATATTTGTCAATATACAATAAAGTAGCTCTACTTTCATTGTCACTAGTATTTACAGAACATATCAAATTCTCAGCATATTCCTTAACCCCTTAGTGACGAAGCCTGTTTGCGCCTTAGTGACGGAGCCAAATTTTGGAAATCTGACATGCGTCGTTCAAGCATAACTTCGTAAGGGCTTTACATATCCAAGTAATTCTTTTTCGCCACATGTTGTACTTCATTTTGGTTGTAAAAAGAAACCGATATAATTTGTGTATATTTATTAAAAGCGCCAAAATTGGGAATATTTTGAAAAAATCGTCATTTTTTCACATTTTCAACTGTAATACCTCAAATATGTCCAAACATACTGTACAAATTTTTGATAAGATATATATTTCCATCTGTTAACTTTATTCTGAATGCACATTTGAAAAACTTTTGTGTTTTTTTTAACCATTTAGATGACGTTCAAATTTAACAGTACTATTCAGCATTTTGAGGAACACTTTGTTTTCCTGCACCAAGCCAAGTTTGCAAAGGCCCATGAGTGTCAGAATAATAGATACCCCCCCAAATGACCCCATTTTAAAAACTACACCCCTTAATGTATCCACTGAGGGGTGTCATGAGTATTTTGACCCCACCGTTTTTTTTTTTAGGAATTAATTAAATTTAGAGGAGAAAAAATAACATTTCATATTTTTGCAAATATGTCATTTTAAAGATATATTTTTTTCCTATAGTGCCCATTAAAATGAGGATTTACACCCCAAAATGGATACCCCCGTTTCTCCCGTGTTCAGAAACATACCCGTTGTGGCCCTAATCTTATGTCTGGATGCACAACGGGGCCTAAAATGAAAGGAGTAGTCGGTGTCTTTCAGAACTGAAATTTTGCTTGAAGGCGTTTTAGGCCCCATAACACTTTTGTAGAGCTCTTGAGCAGCTAAAACCATAGAGAACCCCCACAAATGACCCCATTTTGAAAACTAGACCCCTTAATGAAATTATCTAGGGGTGTACTACCTATTTTGACCCCACAGTTTTTGAATGAATTCTAGCAAAGCAAAAGGAAAAAATTGTGATTTTCTTTTTTTGTCAATTCTGTCATTTTAAAAACAGCTTTTTTTGTACAGCACACACATGAATGAAGCCTTGCACCCCAAAATGGATACCCCTGTTTCTCCCGTGTTCAGATACATACTCATTGTGGCCCTAATCTTATGTCTGGATGCACAACGGGGCCCAAAATGAAAGGAGTAGTCGGTGCTTTTCAGAACATAAATTTTCCTTGAAGGCGTTTTAGGCCCCATAGCATTTTGGAGAGCTCTTGAGCGGCCAAAACCAAAGAGAACCCCCACAAGTGACCCCATTTTGAAAACTAGACCCCTTAATGAATTTATCTAGGGGTGTACTGCCCATTTTGACCCCACAGTTTTTGAATGAATTCAAGCAAAGCAAAGGGGAAAAAATGTGATTTTCGTTTTTATGGCAATTCAATCATTTTAAAAACTGCTTTTTTTGTATAGCACACACATGAATGAAGACTTGCACCCCAAAATGGATACCCCTGTTTCTCCCGTGTTCAGAGACATACCCATTGTGGCCCTAATCTTTTGTCTGGATGCACAACGGGGCCCAAAATGAAAGGAGTAATCGGTGGCTTTCAGAACTGAAATTTAGCATGAAGGTGATTTAGGCCCCATTGCCCACTTGAGCGGCCAAAACGACAGAGAACCCCAACAAATGGTCCAATTTTGAAAACTAGACCCCTTAACGAATTTATCTAGGGGTGTACTGTGTATTTTTACCCTACAATTTTTGAATAAATCTAAGCAAAGCAGTAGGAAAAAAATTACAATTTTCATTTTTTTGGCAGTTGTATCAATTTAAAAACTGTTTTTTCTTTGTACAGCACACATAGGAATGAAGACTTTCACCCCAAAATGGATACCCCTGTTTGTCCCGTGTTCAGAACCATACCCCTTGTGGCCCTTATCCACTTAAAGGACACATGGCTAGGCCTATAATGGAAGGAGCACCCGTTGGATTTCAGGGTACAACGGAATAAATTCCAGGCCCCATTGCCCACTTATTGAGCCATTGAGCGGCAAAACCGATAAGGAACCCCCTCAAATGACCCCATTTTAAAAACTAGACCCCTTAACGAATTCATCTAGGGGTGTACTGCGTATTTTGACCCCACAGTATTTGAATGAATCTAAGCAAAGCAGAAGGAAAACATTTTTTGGCAATTTTGTCAATTTAAAAACAGGTTTTTTTGTACAGTGTACATAGGAATGAAGACGTTCACCCCAAAATGGATCCCACCATTTGTTCCATGTTCAAAAACATACCCATTGTGGCCCTAATCTACTTATAGGACACATGGCAAGGCCTGTAATGCAGGGAACACCCGTTGGATTTCTGGGCACAACTGAATAAATTCCAGGACCCATTGCCCTCTTGTACGGAATAAAAATTGACTCCCTAAAAATTTCCCCCCCCCCCCTCCGTGCCCTTTTTGACGTTCCTCAAATCTTAGATAAAAGTAATAATGTGAACTGTGTGGTATTTCCGAAGACAGGGGTAACTACGGAGGCTCGTTGGGATGGGCCCATGGGGCAATAAAAGCGGGTATCCCCCCTCCTCTCATGCTTTTTGGGGGTATTTCGTGACCTCAGTAGTGGGTATGGGGTGTAAAAAGTGGTGCTTTTTGAGTTTCCGTAAGCCTACTGAGGTGCGGCGGTCTCGCACAGAAGACGCTCAACAAGCTGCTCCTGGAACTGCAGGAAGGCGAGCGTTCCCGGGGCTTCTTGTAAATTACGTATTACAGGTAGCGGTCTGAATAACGCCGGGCTTACGCAGCCGTAGGCGGGATCCGCTTGCGGAGGCCCACAGCGGATCCCGGCTGTGAGCCCGGCTGTGACTCTGCGTACAGCCCCGCGTAATGTACTGCACATAACTGCCTACTCACAGAGGCGGTCATGCGCAGTATATGTTTTTGTTGTTGTTTGTATTTCCTGCACCGTCGCTTAGCGATGACGCGGGTACCCGCAGCCCGTATACAACGTAGTTGCGCATGGGCAGCGGGTATATCCGCGACCATGGAGCACAATGGGCTCTATGTTGCGGATATCCACGGTAAAATAGAACCTGCTGCGTTCTCTTTTCTGCGAGTGGATTACACAATTCCGACCCGCTAATGTGAGCGGAATTGTGTAATCCAATGCGATTGATCGGTGTAATACCGCGGATCAGACGCATGCAGAATCCGTAATCCCTATCCGATCATGTGAGACTGACCTAAGGTAGATCGCTACCTTTTTATCACGGGACCGCTCAACGAGGCCACCCGTCACTGCTCTAGGCTCTCAGCGACCGTTGGTCGCTGGGAGCAAGGAGATTTTAAATTTCCTGGGTTTCCCGGCTCCTGCGAATGTGTCCGGTGTTTTGCCGGCGGTCGCATGCGCAGAATCCGGGAAAGTTCACGGACGAGGATCGCGTCGGGGTGCAAATACGGAGGCCTCCGTTAAAAACTTTCATCTCCCCTCACCGATCGCATCGGTGAGGGGAGATGAAGCTTCACCTTTTTTTTACTTGTACGTGATCGCCATTATCCATTGGATAACGGCGAACACGTGACCAGAAACCGCTCACCGCGGCCCCCCGTGAAATCTCCAGGCTCTCAGCTAAATTTTGTAGCCAGGAGCAGGGAGATTTTAAATTACGCTGGCAATCCACAGCTTTTGCGCATGCGTCCGCCACTTTGGCGACAGGTGCATGCGCAGAAGCTGGGGTAAGGTCCGCGGATAAATCCGCGGGCCTTAGGTACGTCATTTCATCCTCCTTCACGGATATGATCCGTGGGGTGTGATGAGACGTAATTTTTTTTAACTTTTCTTTTACTTTTTTAACCTTTTTTTTTTACTTTTTACCCTTTTTTTAAACTTTTTTACACTTTTTTTTTAACTTTACATGATCACTTTCATCCATTGGATGACAGTGATCATGTCCCTGGTGACATCCCTCTGCTCCTGGCTACACATTGCAGCCAGGAGAAGAGGAATTTTAAATTTCCCGGGGCTCTAGCCCCTCTGTGATTGACATCGGGCACGCATGCACAGAGGGGACACCGCTGAGGACCGGGGGGTGAGTATTTTCACCTCCCCTCATGGATCCGATCCATGAGGGGAGGTGAAACGGACACTTTTTTAAAACTTGTACCGCGGTCCCCAGTAACACCTCCTGGCTCCCTGAAGAAAAAAAGCTGCTTTTGCGCTCGTCGGGAAAAAAAGTTGAAAAAAATGTAAATATATTAATTTTATTTACATAAACACGAGCAACGCGTTTCGACGAGTATAATCGTCTTTTTCAAGCTCAGAAAAAACTTACATACAAATATTACAAAGCACGTCTATAAATAGCACTACTCACATGTTCCATATGCTTTCAGACTGGCAATCAAGGTTGTTCCCTGAGGAAAGGGAGGAGGCGTAGGAAACGCCTCTCCACTTCCCACAGATACGTCACTAATAGTTTAATTAAAAACCACATCACATGGAACGCTGTGAGCGTTCCATGTGTTTACTAGTGAAACTTTATTTAAAGCCGATCGGGGACACGATATGATCCGATTCACATTTAAATACATCGAGCCACACTTGATTATAGTGTACTAGTATTACTATAAACTAAATAAAAAATATTTAAAAAAACTATCTCATTGTGCATCAATATTCTTATTATTTATAGAATAAAATTTATCATATGTATAAATATATATAAAAAACACTAATGTAACATCAATAACCATGATAAATTAATATTTTATGAAGAGACCCTACGGAAACAAGTTATAATAATTCAATATTAATCAGTTAATAATTAATAATTAATAATTTAATAAACGAAAAAATAATAATAAATGTGCTAAAAGATTCAGGAGCCGGGAGCCAGGAGATTTTTAATTTGCCGGGGGCTCCCGAGCCGGGAGCCAGGAGATTTTTAATTTGCCGGGGGCTCCCGGGCTTCTGCGCATGCGCCTGACGTCATTGTCTGGCGCGCATGCGCAGAAGACCGCCGGCGGGTCCAGGAGGACCAGATTCATCGGGTGCAGCGCGGAGAAGGCAGGTGAGCATTTTCAGCTGCCCTGATGGATCCGATCCATCAGGGCAGCTAAATCTTCACTTTTTTTCACTGTTTTATTTACTTTTTTGCGATCAGCGCTATCCATTGGATAGCGCCGATCACAATGCCGGGGGGACTGCCCGCATCCTGGGATGACAGCTCCATGCTGTCGGTATCCAACCTTTCTTTATAAAAATGCCAGCACTTCTGTAAAAGTTCTGCGGTGTGTATAAAGAAAATCTCCAAGTTTCATACCTGTTTATAGAAAAATCTTGCTGGATTAATATATGTTCCTTAAAGGGAATCTGTCAGTTATTTTGAGCCCTATAAGCTAACTTATGCACACAAAGTAGGTGACACTCTGAGCCCAGAAGCGCTATCTTTTCTCCCAAAGGAGAGGAACTGTATATGGTGACTGAGAAGATTATAAAGGCCATGCACACTCCTCTGGGTTATGAATCTCTGAGCCCAGGGATGTGAATTTTATACTTATCTCTCCGTCAGTCTCCCACTGTCAGTTCGCAAAGCCACCACTGCAATGCAGAATGCGGAAGAATTCAGTGTCAGGTTTCACAACTGAAAGGAGGCAACGGTGGGGTAAGTATAAAACATTCCAAACTCAGCATGTCCGCTAATTTGAGACCATAAGTTTGGTGTTTAGGGCTCAAAGTAGCTGATAGATTCTCTTTAATGGAAGTCTATTAATCAGTAATGAAATATGGGCATTTTAGGAGCAGAAATAAAAGGGGTTTGAATCAAAAGCAGGGATTGTCTGTACAAGTGGGGAATTACACTGCACAGATAAGTTAAGAGATGAGTGATGGCTACAGTGTTTCCTGGCTCACGGCAATAATCTAACTTGTTGACTTTAGACTATAATGCAGTCTGTAACTAATGTATTGTCAAAGTTACTCAACTTTAGCCCACACTTTCATGCCTAATCATTGAAATATCAGAACTTCATAAGATTTCACTTGAATTTTTAGTATTTCTGTATGAATGTTTAAAGGTGGAGTCATGTACTGTACCTTTGATATTAACATTTCTTCTTTTATTTAACAATGCCTGTTCTCCTTCCCAGAGTGCTGTTTATTGTACTTCCTTGGAGGCAGCCAGAGGCAAGATCTAGTAATAGGCATGGAGCCTCTAGGCACATGAATTAAGTTACTGAGATTAAGTTACTGAGCTATGCTTCAATATGCCTGCCAGTGGTAAATATTAATATATTTATCTAGCACAGAAATCCACTTGTCAGAATTACTATAACAGACATAGGGATAAAACTCATACCGTGAATCACTGAATGTTACTTTACTAGGATATATGAATGTATCTGACATAATAGGCTCTAAAGTAAAGAATTACAATAAGGGATATTAAAGCTAAACATTATAACATCGTTCTGTCAAAGTGCTGCTGACAGAGAGATCTAGGATCGGCTAACAGGCGGCTTTTAAAAAAGTCTCTGTTCTGTCAACATATGCTGGTATAATGTCTTTAGTTGGCATGACAGAAGTTGAATTCTCTAGGGCCACATGGGTAAGTTGAAACTTATGAAAATTTCCAGTGCAATCTCATAGAGACCATAAACTGCAACACTCTAGAAATTGGACTCGGCACTTGCCGAACAGCGAATATACATTTACATTCAATATGAAGGTTGGCAAGGAATACAATTGGTCAGCCAGGTCCCTAAGTATGCAAATTAGGATTAAGACTAAAGGCTCATGCATACAGCAGAGAATCTTCTAGAGTAGATTAAATAGCATCTGATGGATCGTGACACAATTTCTTTTCAGATTCATGTGCAAAAAAGCCAACCTATTTATGTCCCCATATGAAATCAGAGGCATACTGTGGCACGTTAGAGACCTAATGGACCTTTAAAGCAACCCTATTACTATTCTATTAAAAGCAATATTCATAATATGGGCATGTGTAAGAGCACAAAAATGTCATTCTGGCTAAATTTCAACGATGTGCCTCATAGTCAGTTGCTCCACTGGGATTTATGTACAGAGAATACTACAGGCAAGGGAGTCAATCTAAACTCAGCTTGCCATATTTAAATCATCCTCTGACATGCTTATGGTACGTAACATATATTTTACTACTTATTTCTAGCTCCAGTTAGGTGCGCTCTTGTATTTCATCCTTGACCTTTTTTCCTGGCATTTTCCAACCTTTCCTTTACATCATACCTGGCACTTTATATGATCATGTATTGCAATTAGATTATATTGCACTTTTCCCTGATAATTTTGCATCTATCACCTATTCACTTCTACAACTCACCTTGTGTTGTGTGAGAAGAACCCAGTTTGTACAATTATATATTTCATCTTCCATTATTACAGGAAACCACCGGCTACAGCAAATGGACTTTTAGCTCTTTCCTTTTTATAAAAAATTATTCTTTTAGTCAGTCTGGAAAAAAAACATCTCATAATTAACAGAAGAGTATCAATATCCATAAGAAGTCTGAGTCCTACAAATAAATAGTACTAGCCTCAAACCTTTTTCCTGATAATTTGTAAAATCAGAGGCATTTAAGCTATCTCTCCTTCAGAAGGAACAAAATTGTCTCTCAAGTGTCAATTATATGTAGCTACCATTTAATTTAATGTCCAACCTATTAAAGAACTCGTTACTTGAGACGAACACCACGCGGTACTCGAGTCAATTGCATTTCCTTCCCCGCATGTTTAGAGCCATTTTCTAGCCAATAGACATGCGGGGAAGGCATTACCACTTCCTGCTCTGACGTGCCAGCAATCCCCCCACCCCCCACAGTAGTGAGTGGCTGGGCCGATCAGGTGACCGCCAAGTACTTAAACTGGTCCTGCCCGCGGCTCGCCTCAGACGCATGCTGGCAGACATTAGGGATAGTGCTGCTACTGTTATAGGAACAGTGTTAGAGTAGGATCCTGCCATCAAGAACCCCAACGATCCTTCTTAGGGCTACTCCTCATAGTGTGCATTACTGTTGTGGCTGGCTGGGAGCAGTAATGCACCAATTTTTTTTTAAGCATCTAGGGCTGTGCAGGCCATTTCAGCTATACTGTTCTGTGTGTGAAGTGCATAAGGCAGAGTGTAGGGACACAGCTACTTATATAGGGAAAGTTATACAGTCCTCCTGATCCTCTGTACAAGAACCCCAACAGTCCTTCTTAGGGCTACATCTTGCATCTCGTATTACGCATCTAGGCCTTTCAGTATTAGCGTTCTCAGCCTGCAGTGCCGTACAACCAGCTCTCACCATGAAACTGCACTCTAACATTTCCTAGCCTACTGCAAACTACTTCAGTTATACCGTTCTGTGTCTGCAGTGCATTAGACAGAGGTCTCACCGCTAAACAGTACTGTAATATTTCCTGGGCCACTGCAAAGTATTTCAGCTCTGCCGCTGTGCAGAGTGTCTCACAATACCCTTTCCTTAGTGGGGTTGAGATTGCCGCAGTTACCAGCACTATCCGCTGGCTTTAGAGTCTACTCCAACTCCATACAGCCTCTATCATCTACAAGTCTCTGCAAGTGGTAAATTACCCCTAGGTATCAACGCAAGACAGCGAGTTAATTTTTCAAGTCACAGCATAGAGCCTCCACTATCTACAAGTCTCTGTGTGCGGTGAATTAAGCTACAGTTGTCAGCCCTGTACAGTGGGGTAATTTATTTGGGCCCAGCTCTATTCTTAATCCACCATGATGAGGAGTAGGGGTAAGGGTTGAGGATGCGGACATCCAAGTGAGGGTGTGGGCACAGGACGAGTTCCTGGTCGTGGTGAATCACAGCCGGCTGCTGCAGGATTAGGAGAGAGGCAAGTTTCTGGGCTCCTCCGCTTCATATCACAATTTACGGGTCCGCGTGGTAGACCTTTATTACAAACAGAGCAGTGCGAGCAGGTCCTGTCGTGGATGGCAGAAAACGTGTTCAGCAATGTATCGACCACCCAGTCTTCTAAGCAGTCAACTACTCCCGGCCTAGGGACTGCAACTCTGAATCCTCTAGCTGCTCCTCCTTCATCCCAGCCTTCTCACTCCATGAAAATGACATATTCTGAGCAGGCAGACTCCCAGGAACTGTTCTCGGGTCCCTGCCATGAGTGGGAAAAAAACGGTTCCTCTCTCACCTGAGGAGTTTGTCGTGACCGATGCCCAACCTTTGGAAAGTTCCTGAGTCCGGGTGATGAGGCTGGGGACTTCCGGCAACTGTCTCAAGAGCTTTTTGTGGATGAGGATGGTGAGACACAGTTGTCTGTCAGTGAGGTAGTAGTAAGGGCAGTAAATCCGAGGGAGGAGGGCACAGAGGATTCGGAGGAAGAGCAGCTGGACGATGAGGTGACTGACCCCACCTGGTTTGCTAAGCCTACTGAGGACAGGGCTTCAGAGGGGGAGGCAAGTGCAGCAACAGGACAGGTTGGAAGAGGCAGTGGAGTGGCCAGGGGTAGAGACAGGGCCAGAGCGAAGAATCCCCCAACTGTTTCCCAAAGCACTCCCTCATGGCAAGCCTCTGTGCAGAGGGCACAACCGATAAACAGTGGTGTGCAACCTGTGTCACACCAAGATCAGCCGGGGAGGCACCACTACCAGCCTCACCACCACTAGCATGCGCAGGCATATGATGCGCAAGCACCCCACAAGGTGGGACGAAGGCCATTCACCGCCTCCGGGTCACACCACTGCCTCTTCCCCTGTGCCCCAACCTGCCACACAGATCCAATCCCCCTCCCAGGACACAGGCACGAGCACCTCCCAGCCTGCACCCACACCCTCACCTCCACCGTCCTCCACTCCATCCAGCAATGTCTCTCAGCGCAGCGTTCAGCTGTCGCTAACACAAGCGTTGGAGCGAAAGCGCAAATACACCACCACCCACCCACATGCACAAGCTTTAAGCGTGCAAATTGCCAAATCAATCAGCCTGGAGATGCTGCCGTACAGCCTTGTGGAAACTGAGTTTTTCAAAAACATGATAGCGGCGGTGGTCCCGCGCTACTTAGTCCCCAGTCGCCACTATTTTTCCCGGTGTGCCGTGCCAGCCCTACACCAGCACGTCTCCCGCAACATAAATGGTGCCCTCACCAACGCAGTTACTGGGAAGGTCCACTTACCCACGGACACGTGGACAAGTACTGGCGGGCAGGGCCACTATATCTCCCTGACGGCACCATGGGTGAACTTAGTGGAGGCTGGGACCGAGTCAGAGCCTGGGACCGCTCACGTCCTACTCACACCCAGAATAGCGGGTCCTACCTCGCTGCTGGTATATGCGGCGATTTATGCCACCTCCTCCAAACCCTCCTCCTCCTCCACCACTTCTACCTCTCAATTAAGAAGTGTGAGCAGCATGTCGCCAGCAGTCGGTAGCGCGCGGCACGGCAGCACACCGGTGGGCCAGCGTCAGCAGGCCGTGCTAAAACTAAACAGCTTAGGTGACAAGAGGCACACGGCCCCCGAGCTGCTGCAGGGTCTGACAGATCAGATCGACCTCTGGCTTTCGCCGCTGAGCCTCCAACCGCAACCGGGCATGGTTGTGTGTAACAACGGCCGTAGCCTGGTGGCGGCTCTGCAGCTTGGCAGCCTCACACACGTCCCATGCCTGGCCCACTTCTTCAATCTGGTGGTTCAGCGGTTCCTGAAAAACCGCCCCCACTTGTCTGACCTGCTCGGCAAGGTGCGCCATGCCTGCGCACATTTCTGCAAGTCCACCACGGACGCTGCCACCCTGAGGACCCTTCAATGTCGGTTTCAGCTGCCAGAGCACCGACTGCCCACATGCTGAAACTCTACGCTGCACATGTTGGCCAGGCTGTACGAGCAGCGTAGAGCAATAGTGGAATACCAGCTGCAACATGGGCGGTGGAGTGGTAGTCAGCCTCCGCAATTCTTTACTGAGGAGTGGGCATGGATGGCAGATATCTGCCAGGTCCTCGGAAACTTTGAGGAGTCCACCCAATTTATCTGGCCCTCGCCTATACTGTTATCTAACTAATTTTTCCGGCCTTCGCCTACACTCTTGGTAACAATTTTTTCAGGTGATCGCCTATACTCTTGGTACACCGATGTTTCAGGGGTCCGCCTATACTCTTGCTGCAGAAATGTTACTGGGGTCTGCCTATACTCTTGCTATAGAAATGTTACTGGGGTCTGCCTATGCTGTGGATGCACAAAGACTTCCCATCGCGGTGTTTTATCTATCTGGCACAAATACACTGACTGACTTGGGCAGAAATGTGGGCCAAGGCTGAGGTCCTTGGCAGGCTGAAACTCTGCCATGTTTGGGCACTTTGATTTCTTCCTGTGTAATACCCTCTTTGTACACCAACAGCATAGGCGAGCCCAAGGAACTCAAAGACTTCCCATTGCGGTGTTGAGCTATCTGTCACCTACACAGAATGAAGTCTGTGGAGACCCATGGATTTCCCATAGCTATTTAACTCATGGTACCTTGGGTCACACAAGGAGGAGGCTGGGACCGAGCCTGACCCTGGGCCCGCTCACGTACTTCCCACACAGAGTATTGCGGGTCCTACCTTGGTCATGTTTTCTCGGCATTATTGTGCCACCTCCTCCTCCTGCTTGGGGTCTGGGGATCAGCGCTGGGCACCATGTATTTTCTCTTGTGTTACCACAGCTATCTGAGACACTGGTTTGGGCAAAACAAAAGGAGCATTACTACATTAATGAGACCTTCACAGCTGCACTAGCATCCGAGTCCGCTTTATGCCCATGATTAATGAGGGTATGAGCCGATGCTGAGCTTCTTGGCAGGGTGAAACTGCCATGTTTGGGTGCTCTGATTTCTTTATGTGTAATACTTTCCTTGGGTTCCAGGGGCTCGCCTATGCTGTGGGTGCACAAAGACTTTCCATTGTGGTGTTTTACCTGTCTGGCACAAATACACTGACTGACTAGGGTAGAAGTGTGGGCCGAGGTCCTTGGCGGGGTGAAACTCTGCCATTTTTGGGCACTCTGATTTCCTCATGTGTAATACCATGTTTGAGTTCCTTGGGCTTGCCTATGCTGTCGGTGCACAAAGACTTCCCATAGCGGTGTTTTACCTGTCTGGCACAAATACACTGACTGACTAGGGTAGAAATGTGGGCCGAGGTCCTTGGCGGGGTGAAACTTAGTTCTTTTGAAGTAGGTGGTCTTGCCCCTCTTCAAATCCCTGGCTAGATTCTAGTCGACTTTAATATCCCAGACATTTTGTCATTTTCTCCAGCCATCCACCTGCTCCATCCTCGAAAACAAAAAATAAATGTAGAGGACAGCTGTTCTCAAACAAGGAGGAGATGTAGTGGCCCGAAAAAGGGCACCACATAGCATTGTTTAGATGTGGGGACCAGTAATATAATAACTGACCCTAGGGGTTCAATCTGAGTTATTTTACATGGGTGATGCAGGTAACCTAGCAATCAGTTAGGTTGTTTTTATTCAGCTGCGCAGGATAGAGAAAATGCCTTGAGACTCAGGTGATGCAGGTAGCCTAGCAACCAAATAGGTTGTGATTGACTGCAGACAGACTGGTCAGGTGACTGAGGCGAGATATCAATGGGACACAATGGTTGTAGAAGGGGAGAAGAAAGAGAGAAGCAGGGAAGGGGAGTCTGCTGTCACAGGGAGAGTGAGCTGTCATGGTGAGGAGAAGAGGAGATGCAGAGAACAAGAGAGATGAGAGAGAGAGAGCTGAGACGAAAAGAGGGAGATAAAAAGTGTAGCTATGAAGAGGGATAGAGAAAAGAAATACAGAGTAAGCTCCCAGTATATAAACGTGTTATACACAAGTATCTTCATTGTTGTAAATTGTATATTATTCACTGGCAATTTGCTGGAGATATCATTTGTTACTCACTGTGTGTGTAGAGAATTGAAGAGAATTACCTCATCTCCCTGTCTGACTTAATAATAACTCTGTGTTTACTACAAGTTAAGCAGAATATCTGGCTCCATGTGTTATTCAGCACCTCACTACTCACTGCTACAAATCGAAGAAAACCATAATTACCCACGAATACGTCCACCATAAACCCATTGAAATCAATGGGTTCTTTTCACTGCATATTACGCATGCAATTTGTTTTGTGCGCAATACGCTGTGCAAATATGTTCATGTGAATCCGGCCTTAATATGGAAATAAACGCTTCTGATTTTCCCCACTGATTTTAATAGTTTTTTTTTTAACTGAAAGCAAACAGAAAGCTTTCAGTTTTCTTCCATCCTATTAAATTTCAGTTTTTTCGCAAGCTGTATTTTATAACAAATAATTGTGTATATGTGTGTTTTTCCTTTTTTATTTCCTATTCCTTCCTGACCTCATACTATAAATACCTTTATCATTTTTACATGTTACCAATTTTCATATGAAAAAAGTGTACTGTCCAGCTGCCTGATAAAGAGGTTTATCACCTCGTAACTCATTAGCCTTTTGGTCCTCAATATAGATTTCTTGCATACGCAAAATTAAAATACAATAAATCTTTATTAAACACAGTAAGTACAAAAACTGGACACACGATATTAAAAACACTTAAAAACTGTAGATCGAGAATACAAATAAGAAAAAAAATATGAGACCAAGCAACGTAAAATCTGAATGCGGATGCTCAATTAGTATAAGCAAGGTGCAAATACATGATACAGATATAGGAGTATATATAACTCCAATCATATGCTATTGGAATTCACAATAAATACCCTAAAGGGACACTCCAGGATACGTATGCAAATCCAGGCTGAATTAGCCACAAGTAAGGAACCTGTAGTAAAAATCGCCACACGTATCACCATGTCAAGTATGACTATGTTTTTTTTATTACCGGTGAGTGCCACATCTTATATTCTTATTTATTGAATATTCAAATGGATATATACTCATCTAGCATTCTGACATGTTAACATGTCTGACTTGTTAGATAATAGCTTATTTTGCCTTAGTTGCTATAATTTACTGTTCACTTTTGTTTTTCATTTCAGATAATAAACACTTTTCCTGTAGATCAAAACCATGGGAATAACCTAATATGCACTTTTACCCTGGATTTGTCTGATGGTTTTGGTAGCTAACACAGCCTTAACTAATGGGCTTTACATATGAGATTTGTTGAGGCTGCTACTGTGACCAGCTGAGAAAAATATAGGGATTTAATTGGCCATAGTGCTGCTTTTAAGTAGTGAGGTCTCACAAATCCTCTACCTTGTCCAATTTACTGAGTGATACTGCAATTCACAATTATTTATTAAACTGCCTCTGGCTTTAGTGTTCCTGAACACTCTTCTTAGACCTTGTAAAAACGGAAGCCTATTCCACAGTTCTAATGCATCAAAGCTTTAAGTTATGATTTAATTATTTAGGGTGATTAGGTGGTTGTAGTATTACACTGATGTGTCCTTCCTTACCTGTCCTCTTCACTGGATATGTTCAGAAATGTGTGCCAGGAGGTAAGTAGCTTTTCAAAGCAGCATGATTTTGCGATATTCTGTCACAAGATATCTATTTTCTATGTGTCTATTGTGGCCACATAGTGGTTGTGTTGTGAATTGCAGAAGTCAATGATTTTACAAGCATTTCGTTATATTGTATTGAATTGGTATTGAGATTTACTTAAATTTGCAATGTGACAGATAAGGTACTAAAGAAAAAATCAAGAGCAGGCAGCATCAATGGTGCAAAATTATCCTGTAGGACATTATTCCTCAACAGTCCGTAAACAGTGACATTTCGACTCCAGCAGGGAGTCTTTATGAACCTGACAAAACACTCACAGTACACATATTATATAAAAACAAGTAGCAAATCACAGACAACAAAGTAATTAAAACCTCCCCCATACAGATGAAAATCATACCTATCAAAAAAGATAGGCACACGAGGGGCACAAGGCGGCCATCAGATCCAGCTCCATTAGATAGGACTCCATAACAGCATCTCAAACATTGAAACACACATGCGCAAGACTTTTGTAGATCCCTTAAGAGTAGATGGTACTGATCCACGCCATAGTGGTGCCTAATGCGCACTACTACGCATGCGCGGGATTCCTGTAGATCCCATGAGACTTAGTGATATAAATGAATGTTCTAATTATGCCTAATGCAGACTACTGCACATGCATGAGATCCAATAGATCCCCCGATGCTATCCATACCAAAGACACATGAGGGGCCTAGAGGCCATACACGACCGCTTGATCTCTTCTCTGCTTTCTAATGGCTGTGTTAATTTTATCTTGATATTGTTGGAATTTATACTATGTAATAACTTTTTTGTTTTTGCCGATACGTTTTATCGCCAGTGTCAGGGGACAACAATGGGGTCCAATGGGGCCCCCACCTATGCTAATGTCTTTATGGACTATATCGAGAGGACATACATCTATACCTACCCATCCTGGCACAAGGTTCTGAGATGGTGGAGGTATATTGATGATGTCTTTGCATTATGGGATGGTTCTTGTGATCACTTGCTCATTTTCCAAGATGAACTAATTAACTTTCACCCCGAGTTGAAATTTATGCTGACACATTTGACCGATAGAATTCAATTTCTTGACATATTAGTGTTTAAGAATGGTACAACCTTGGTCACTGATTTGTTTTGTAAACCGACAGACAGAAACAATTTACTTTTGTTCAATAGCTGTCATTCACGGAGTGTGTTGGAATCCTTACCATGGAGCAGGTCCCTCCAGTATAACCTTTGTATCAATTTATGGACCTTTGAGTGGTAGGGTGTCCAGTATCCTTAGGCGATACTGGTAGATTCTTAGTAAAAATTGCCCTCATATTGAAAAATTTAGATCTATGCCTATGATGTCATATAGATGCAGTCCCAACCTCAAAGATAATTTTTTTGGTCAAAACATCTAAAGATCTGAGACAATGCACCCTTCTGCAAATGAAAAGAAGGAACTTCCCGTGCCTAGGCTGCTCATGCTGCAATAATATGGCCAGCAGTGACAAGTTCTATCACCCACATACAGAAGAGGTTTGCTATATACATAACAGATACATGTATAGATCTTCCTATGTCGTGCATGTGATTTCTTGTCCATGTGGTCTCCTATATGTTGGGGAGACGAGAATGAAAATAAAATTACATATCATAAGCCATAAGAGTACAATATGCACAAAGAAAGAGGACCTTCCAATCCCAAAACATTTTCTGACTATGGGATACACTATTAGCCAATTACAATTCAGGGTAATCGTCCATGTGCCCAAGAAAATTACAGGTGCAGACAGGTGGAGACAGAGAAAAAAACTTTTAAAAGAAAAGAGCTGAAGTGGATATTTGATCCCGATACACTTTCTTCTTATGGGCTCAATACATCCCCATATCTATAGTAGGTTTTCTTGCTTTCTTTTGCTGTTCTTTTTTCAAAATTACGGTTTTTCATTTAGTTATGTTAGTCATGTATAAGATTTTAATGAAAATTCTTTTTCTTTTCTCTTTATACAGATTCTCAGTGGGATAGAATATACAAGGTGGCCCATGGTGACATTTAGGATCTTGCTCGACTCCATTCAAAAAATAATTTTTGGGCTTGGATCCAGTGAAGACTGAAAAACCATATTTATGCTGTGTATTTCCTCATTAGGAGTTGTACATTATAGAACCCAGTTGGGTCCGTGCGTGTCTTGTCTAATAAAATGCATTATATCTCATTTTTGTCTTTCTACGCTCTCTTTGTACATACCATTTTGTATTGATGTGGGGAATTGACTAATGGCATTGTGAGTAACTCACCTTTTGGATGGTCATCGTGTTGGGAGTAACTTAACTTTTGGATGGTCATCTTGTTAGGCTGTTATTAAGTGCTCCAGTTACTGAGGCTTAACGTGCACACCTCTGGGTGGTATTGCTGCCCCGTTATTTGATGAGAGTACAGGCTGACCCTTTTTGCGGGAAGTGTATGTTTGGGACTAAAAACTACACACAATGTGCTGTATGAGTTGTTATGGCAGCCGCACAATTTGGTATGTTTTTGCTACATAGGGGTTAGCACTTCTAGTCCTGTACATACACTGTGACGCAGTCACGTTAGAGTTGGATAGTTTTGCACATGCTCTGTGCCTTGTCAACTCATGTAATGTTCTTCGCCTGGTCTTTGGTATGGATAGTATCTGGGGACCTGTGGGAGCCTACGCATGCGCAGTAGTGCTCATTAGACATAACTATGACGTTGATTTATATCACTTAGTCTCACGGGATCTACAGGAGTCCCGCGCATGCACAGTAGTGCACATTAGACGCCACTATGACGTGGATCAGTACTGCCTACCCTCACGGGATCCACAGAAGTCTCACGCATGTGTGTTTAAATGTTTGAAATGCTGTTAAGGAGTCCTATGGAGTGGAGCTAGATCTGATGGGCGCCTTGTGCCCCTTGTGTGCCTATCTTTTTGCTAGGTATGATTTTCACCTGTATGGGGAAGGTTTTAATTATTTTGTTGTCAGTGATTTGTTACTTGTTTTTATATAATATGTGTACTGTGAGTGTTTTGTCAGCTTGATGAAAACTTCCTGCTGGAGTCAAAACGTCCTATGGGATAATTTTGTACCATTGATACTGCCTGCTCTTGAATTTTCACTCATTGTACCCTGGATTCGGGTCAGATCCTTCCTTGGGCGCGCATCAAGTACCGCTCCATCGTGAGTGTGTTATCTAGTAAGTGCTGCTGACAAGATTCTCTTTTGTAAGCAGATAATATACTAAATGTATTGTATACTAGGAAATTACTGTTATATTTTAGCTACTTTTCGTCATAATGTTTGTCCGAAATGGAAAATGAAACAATTCTACTTCAGGCAAACATTATGATAAAAAGTAAGTAAAATGTACACAAAACATAACTTTATATCCTTTATATTGTACACTGGTTTCCGATCACAATTAAAATATTTGATTCAAGATATACTGTAACTCCAGACTGCTAGAAAAAGAGTCTTATTGACAAAAGCCTATAATAAATCACCAGGCAACTGGCAGATGGGAAGAAATCATTGTGAAATAACTAGTCATATTGAGGTATTACTCAAACTATTGTTAAGGCAGGAAAATCAATTGGGAAAGCCTTTGGCCTGTTCCAAAGGATGTTAAAATGGAATGTCAATAGCAGTTTGCATTTTCATTTCCCAACAATCTCAAAATATGATTGTGCCCAATAGTCTGCAATCTGAAACAAGCACATTGCTATCCCAGTAAACTTTTCAGCATAAAGCAGTATGACCTGTTTTGTGTATTGGTAAGACAACTAAATAGGTTTGTGCGGAAGTCTCTCCATACAGTGAGTGAAGAAGCTGGGCATTATAACAACCACCATTATATACCTACCATAGCAGGCCCCATGGAAGAACTGTGGCAAGCACACTTAAATGGGCATTATGGAATGCATTTTTCTAAGAGCTCAGTGACTACCGTGTTTCCCTAAAAATAAGACTTACCCAGATAATAAGCCATACCCTGATTTTTTTGGGGGGAGGGCTTGAAATATAAGCTCCTCCCTGAAAATAAGCCCTAACTACACTACATGAAAAAAACAAAGAAGCAATGCTCACCTATTTGGCGCCGTCTGGGTGCTTCCCACTGGTCTCCGGCATTCCTGCAGGCTTCCCGTGCACTTGTTAGCACCGACAGATCATCTCTCGCTGGTAGCAGGGCTTGAATACCCTGCCTCCAGCAAGAGATTGCCCGGATTGGTTCGCGAGCATCACCTCAGCCAATTAGAGCCGGTGTTCTATGAACTAATCACAGGCATTCATTAATTGACAAGTGCACGGGAAGCCTGCAAGACCACCCGTGACCAGCAGGAGGGACCCGGATGGTGACTGCTAGGTGAGAATAAGACACCCCCCAAAAATAAGCATAGCAGGCCCCATGGAAGAACTGTGGCAAACACACTTAAATGGGCATTATGGAATGCATTTTTCTAAGAGCTCAGTGACTACCCTGTTTCCCTGAAAATAAGACTTACCCAGATAATAAGCCATACCCTGATTTTTTTGGGGGGGAGGGCTTGAAATATAAGCTCCTCCCTGAAAATAAGCCCTAACTACACTACATGAAAAAACAAAGAAGCAATGCTCACCTATTTGGCGCCGTCTGGGTGCTTCCCACCAGTCTCCGGCATTCCTGCAGGCTTCCCGTGCACTTGTTAGCACCGACAGATCATCTCTCGCTGGTAGCAGGGCTTGAATACCCTGCCTCCAGCAAGAGATTGCCCGGATTGGTTCGCGAGCATCACCTCAGCCAATTAGAGCCAGTGTTCTATGAACCAATCACAGGCATTCATTAATTGACAAGTGCACGGGAAGCCTGCAAGACCACCAGTGACCAGCAGGAGGGACCCGGAAGGTGACTGCTAGGTGAGAATAAGACACCCCCCAAAAATAAGACCCTGTGCCACTTTTGGGGCAAAAACTAATTTAAGACCGGGTCAGGAAAACACAGTAGCATTATTATGATATTGCAAGCACAAGAGGTGTTATATGAGCACTGCTATAGTAGGCTATATGCATATTCTATTATATGGGCACTAGCATGGGAGCTATTACTATATGGCTGTGTCATTTAAGTATTTTCTGTATATGGAGATCTCATAGCTTTATGGGAAGATTTACATTTTATATATATATATATATATATATATATATATATATATATATATATATATATATACGATTTACTAGTAGAAAGCCCACCCAAGCCCACCCAAGGGCTACTAAACTACTATATATATATACACTACCGTTCAAAAGTTTGGGGTCACATTGAAATGTCCTTATTTTTGAAGGAAAAGCACTGTACTTTTCAATGAAGATAACTTTAAACTAGTCCTAACTTTAAACAAATGCACTCTATACATTGCTAATGTGGTAAATGACTATTCTAGCTGCAAATGCCTGTTTTTTTGTGCAATATCTACAAAGGTGAATAGAGGCCCATTTCCAGCAACTATCACTCCAGTGTTCTAATGGTACAATGTGTTTGCTCATTGGCTCAGAAGGCTAATTGATGATTAGAAAACCCTTGTGCAATCATGTTCACACATCTGAAAACAGTCTAGCTCGTTACAGAAGCTACAAAACTGACCTTCCTGTGAGCAGATTGAGTTTCTGGAGCATCACATTTGTGGGGTCAATTAAACGCTCAAAATGGCCAGAAAAAGAGAACTTTCATCTGAAACTCAACAGTCTATTCTTGTTCTTAGAAATGAAGGCTATTCCATGCGAGAAATTGCTAAGAAATTGAAGATTTCCTACAACGGTGTGTACTACTCCCTTCAGAGGACAGCACAAACAGGCTCTAACCAGAGTAGAAAAAGAAGTGGGAGGCCGCGTTGCACAACTAAGCAAGAAGATAAGCACATTAGAGTCTCTAGTTTGAGAAACAGACGCCTCACAGGTACCCAACTGGCATCTTCATTAAATAGTACCCGGAAAACACCAGTGTCAACATCTACAGTGAAGAGGCGGCTGCGGGATTTTGGGCTTCAGGGCAGAGTGGCAAAGAAAAAGCCATATCTGAGACTGGCCAATAAAAGAAAAAGATTAAGATGGGCAAAAGAACACAGACATTGGACAGAGGAAGACTGGAAAAAAGTGTTGTGGACGGATGAATCCAAGTTTGAGGTGTTTGGATCACAAAGAAGAACGTTTGTGAGACGCAGAACAAATGAAAAGATGCTGGAAGAATGCCTGACGCCATCTGTTAAGCATGGTGGAGGTAATGTGATGGTCTGGGGTTGCTTTGGTGCTGGTAAGGTGGGAGATTTGTACAGGGTAAAAGGGATTCTGAATAAGGAAGGCTATCACTCCATTTTGCAACGCCATGCCATACCCAGTGGACAGCGCTTGATTGGAACCAATTTCATCCTACAACAGGACAATGACCCTAAACACACCTCCAAATTGTGCAAGAACTATTTACAGCAGAAGCGGGCAGCTGGTATTCTATCGGTAATGGAGTGGCCAGCGCAGTCACCAGATCTGAACCCCATAGAGCTGTTGTGGGAGCAGCTTGACCGTATGGTACGCCAGAAGTGCCCATCCAACCAATCCAACTTGTGGGAGATGCTTCTAGAAGCGTGGGGTGCAATTTCACAAGCTTACCTCAACAAATTAACAGCTAGAATGTCAAAGGTGTGCAATGCTGTAATTGCTGCAAAAGGAGGATTCTTTGACGAAAGCAAAGTTTGATGTAAAAACAATGTTATTTCAAATACAAATCATTATTTCTAACCTTGTCAATGTCTTGACTCTATTTTCTATTCATTTCACAACGCATGGTGGTGAATAAGTGTGACTTTTCATGGAAAACACAAAATTGTTTGGGTGACCCCAAACTTTTGAACGGTAGTGTATATATATATAGACACACTTGCTCATCATCACCATAGCATCTACAGGATGGGCCACAGAAAAATGGAAACTGTCTAAAAGAAAATCTGTCTTTGTTGTCTACAGCTACCAATCACAGTGCAGCTTTCATTTATTATACTGCAGAGGTAAAATGAAAGCTGTGCTGTGATTGGCGCAGTCTTAGTCTTATGAGAGCAGAGTTGTTTTGGTAACAAACTGCACTACAGCAGGCTAAAATGTATGTATATTAGAAGTCTATTTTAAAAGAAAAACTAGAGTAGTGTAATACATGCAGTGCTTATGTTACATAAAAGGGTTCTTGTTATATTGAACATGCAGTCGAATCTGCTAGCAACATAGAGCAGGAGGAGCTATGCAGATTGATTATACAGTTTTGTGGGGAAACATTTAGTATAACCTGTAGCTTATTGATTAAAATCCCTAATATTTCTGGGTTTTTGAGCCCAGTGGGCAATCATATTGGTGATTGACAACTATCTCTATGCACTCTATGCACTATCACTGAATAACACCACCAAATCAGACTCCTCAAACTAGTATGAGTAGGAAATTCAATACATAAGTTACAGGTTATACTAAATCTTTCCCCATAAAATTATATATCAATGTGCTCAGCTCCTCCTGCTCTATAATATGATGGCTGTGGATTAAACAGCATTTTTATAGTGACAGGTTCCCTTTAAGGAAGAATAAAAAAGTTTACTGTAAGACTAGTGACTTTGAGCAGCAATGAAGATAACAGTACATTGCCCAGAGGTTGTCAGCCAGAGCATGGAAATTTGTTGTTGCTGTCTGCAATAAGTAATAGACCTCTAAAGCCCATAGTCTGATAAGAAATAAACATGTGGTTCACCGAAACAAAATACATAGATAAGAGGCTGACAGTGATTGCTCACAATGCTGAGAACTGATTCTGTCTAATAGGGTATTTGCTAGCATCAGTGTTAAAATGTAGATTAAAGGGGTTGTCCCGCGAAAGCAAGTGGGGTTATACACTTCTGTATGGCCATATTAATGCACTTTGTAATATACATCATGCATTAAATATTGGCCATACAGAAGTTATATACTTACCCCCCCCCCCCCTCCCCCGGTGTTGGCGTCCCCGTCTCCATGGCGCTGACCGAAGCCTTCTTCTGCCTGGATTAGACGCGCTTGCGCAGTCTGCTCTTTTTGTCCCGCTGAAGGGGCCGCTCCGGTGTGCTCGCGCCGCAGAGGTCTTCTGCGCATGCGCAGAAGACCTCTGCGGCGCGAGCACGCCGGAGCCGGACAGAAGAGGGCAGACTGCACAAGCGCGTCTAATCCAGGCAGAAGAAGGCTTTGGTCGGCGCCATGGAGACAGGGACGCCAACACCGGAGGGGGGAAGTGTATAACTTCTGTATGGCCAATATTTAATGCACGATGTATATTACAAAGTGCATTAATATGGCCATACAGAAGTGCTTAACCCTACTTGCTTTCGCGGGACAACCCCTTTAACTTAAAGGGTTTTCCAGGCAAAATAATATTGAAGACCTATCCTCAGGACTGCTATCACTTGAGACCACAGCCAATCAGCTGCTCAGGCACCCACTGGTAGCTGCTGTGTAGTGGCCAGTGCTTGTAATTGCAGGTGCAGCTCTCATTGAAATCACCAACCCACGTTTTGGTGAAAATCGTCTTTCCCATAATACATGCTGAACCAGGTTAGTATGCAACCGAACAGCAAACTGGGTGCCTTGATGATGTTAGCAAATGTATTCTCCATGTTTCATATGGGCAGCAGTTTCATTGGACGCCTGCATGACATGACCCAGCCATCTATAAAATAAGCACTGTGTTACTGCTGCCATTCTTTAGAAGTGGTTTTGTCCATGGAACACATAGAACAGGTCATGGAGTGGATTACATATGTCAACCACCAAACCCTACTCTTCCTTCCAGTCATAGGCACAGGGCAGCCATGAGCATTTTCCCCTCAAATGTTCCCCATGCCAAATACCTTAGACCCTCTGATGCAGTCCACATGAATCACTCTGAAGAACTGATTGATCATTCTGTGTCAAGGAAGCAGCAGAGTGCAATCACAGAGTACCAGATGGTGTATGTGGTTAGCAGACGCTGTATGGAGGTTGAGCGCTTGATGCCTGTGGAGTGACTACAGATCAAGGATGTGTGCCTGCTGAAACAGATGCTACAGGGCCTTAGGGACAATGACATGTTGCCGCTAAAGGAGGAAGAAGAGGAAGGGATACCATTCTCCCAACTTTCATGCCATCTGCCATTACTTAACACCACCAGGAGTGTGATTTTGGGCTACAAAGGAGGGGGAGGGGCTTCTCTGATACATTTTTCCACCCATGGGAGCAGTATAGATGAGAAAGAATAGGAGGAGAAAGAAGAAGAAGAGGAGGAGGACAATAATATAGGTCCAGAGGCAGGGGGGGGGGGGGGCTTTGCAATGTTCCTTCCATCTATCACTCACCCCAGCTATTGTCCATGGATTGTGAGACCAGCTGGAGGACACTCTGACCCCTGAGGAATGTAGATCGCCTGACCTTTATAAAAATGAACAGGTGTAGATTTCATGTGACTTCTGTTACCCCCATGTCAGATTTCTCTGATTAGTTTCAGCATGCTTTCAAGTTTTAGTCACATATGACTGAGAATAGATTTCTATCACAGAGCAGATTTTGCCCTCAAGGTGGTGTTGGTGTTGCTGCTGCTGTCCTTCTCCTACATCCACTTTGTTTCCTCCTACTACTACTGCTTCCCCTTCCCCCAAAACAAAAAGATTTAAGTAGCACAAGAAAGAGCTATAGCTCTAATGTTTCTTTTCTTGGAGGAGATCCATGTTTGGGTCGAACTTTTATATTTAAAAATTGAATTTATTGTAAAAAAAAGGCACCATTTCTACTTCTTAGCATAATTTTTGGTCTAGCAGACCCTATGAGGGCCTTCTTTGGTTGTCAGTGACACCCCCTGTACTCCAGGTGACCCTCACACCGCTGTACACTATTTTTACCTTTTGTTTGATGAGCACAGTAATCCCAGATGTGTGGCTGCATTACCTTGCAATTTGGGGGAATTTTGCAACATTAGGAATAGAGATGAGCGAGCACCAAAATGCTCGGGTGCTCGTTACTCGGGACGAACTTTTCGCGATGCTCGAGGGTTCGTTTCGAGTAACGAACCCCATTGAAGTCAATGGGCGACCCGAGCATTTTTGTATTTCGCCAATGCTCGCTAAGGTTTCCTTGTGTGAAAATCTGGGCAATTGAAGAAAGTGATGGGAACGACACAGCAACGGATAGGGCAGGCGAGGGGCTACATGTTGGGCTGCATCTCAAGTTCACAGGTCCCACTATTAAGCCACAATACCGGCAAGAGTGGGCCCCCCCCCTCCCAACAACTTTTACTTCTGAAAAGCCCTCATTAGCATGGCATACCTTTGCTAAGCACCACACTACCTCCAACAAAGCACAATCACTGCCTGCATGACACTCCACTGCCACTTCTCCTGGGTTACATGCTGCCCAACCGCCCCCCCCCTCCCCCCACAGCGCACGCCAAAGTGTCCCTGCGCAGCCTTCAGCTGCCCTCATGCCACACCACCCTCATGTCTATTTAGAAGTGCGTCTGCCATGAGGAGGAACCGCAGGCACACACTGCAGAGGGTTGGCACGGCTAGGCAGCGACCCTCTTTAAAAGGGGTGGGGCGATAGCCCACAATGCTGTACAGAAGCAATGAGAAATAGAATCCTGTGCCACCGCCATCAGGAGCTGCACACGTGGGCATAGCAATGGGGAACCTATGTGCCACACACTATTCATTCTGTCAAGGTGTCTCTGCATGCCCCAGTCAGACCGGGCTTTTTAAATCATAGACACAGGCATGTCCAACTCCCTATTGTGAAGTCCCTGTCGACCGACAGCATGGGTGGCTCCCTGGAACCCACCGGCGATACACAAAAATATCCCATTGCATTGCCCAACACAGCTGAGGTAGTAATGTCGTGCTTAATGCAGGTGGGCTTCGGCCCACACTGCATGCCCCAGTCAGACTGGGGTTCTTTACAAGTGGACACATGTAGGTTAAACTCCGTGTGCACCTACAGCATGGGTGGCTCCCTGGAACCCACCGGCGATACACAAAAATATCCCATTGCATTGCCCAACACAGCTGAGGTAGTAATGTCGTGCTTAATGCAGGTGGGCTTCGGCCCACACTGCATGCCCCAGTCTGACTGGGGTTCTTTACAAGTGGAAACAGATGCATTTATAATTCCCTGTGGACCCACAGCATGGGTGGGTGCCAGGAAGCCACCGGCGGTACATAGAAATATCCCATTGCATTGCCCAACACAGCTGAGGTAGTAATGTCGTGCTTAATGCAGGTGGGCTTCGGCCCACACTGCATGCCCCAGTCAGACTGGGGTTCTTTACAAGTGGAAACAGATGCATTTATAATTCCCTGTGGACCCACAGCATGGGTGTGTGCCAGGAAGCCACCGGCGGTACATAGAAATATCCCATTGCATTGCCCAACACAGCTGAGGTAGTAATGTCATGCTTAATGCAGGTGGGCTCCGGCCAACACTGCATGCCCCAGTCAGACTGGTAATATGTACCTTAACAGTAACCGCGTTGGTGGTAATGTGGTGGTGACTGCGGACCTAGCAGCGCGGTTTTATTTTGTTGGTTTTCGGAATGTGGCCAGGATTAAGTGGGCCGTGGCGGGGGATGTTTTGGAGGCACTACGTGTCCTCTCCACGTGTCCGTGGTTATATGCACCTTAACAGTAACAGCGTTGGTGGGAAATGGCCACGCCGCCATCATGTCTTTGGGAAGCCTCTGTTTCCACACCCCAGAGACATACCATTAGCAGCGGTATAGACAGAGCCCAGAATTAGTAACATTTCAGCCGTAGCATTAGCGACAGGCCCCACTAACATATCACTAGCAGCATTATAGGGGGAGCACAGTCTTAGTTCCATTTCAGTAATAGTAGCAGCCTACACAGGCCCCAGTAACAATTCCGAAGCAGCAGTATAGTGGGAGCGCAGTCTTCGTTCCATTTCAGTAATAGTAGCAGCCTACACAGGCCCCAGGAACAATTCCGAAGCAGCAGTATAGGAGGAGCATAGTCTTAGTTCCATTTAAGTCATTGTAGCAGCCTACACAGGCCCCAGGAACAATTCCGAAGCAGCAGTATAGTGGGAGCGCAGTCTTAGTTCCATTTCAGTAGCTGCAGTATAGCCAAGGCCCAAGTTACATTTATGTAGCTAAAGTGTAGGCCAACTACACACACACTTCTGTACCATGAGTGCAGGCGAAGAACATACAAATTGCTATGATTACACTGTAGGTGAGGGCCCCAAAACATTGGTGTACCAACAGTACTAATGTACCTCAGTAAAAATTGGCCATGCCCAACCAAGATGGCAGGTGAAACCCATTAATCGCTTTGGTTAATGTGGCTTAAGTGGTAACTAGGCCTGGAGGCAGCCCAGTTTAACTAAAAATTGGTTCAAGTTAAAGTTTCAACGCTTTTAAGAGCATTGAAACATATAAAAATTGTTTAGAAAAATTAGATGAGTGAGCCTTGTGGCCCTAAGAAAAATTGCCCGTTCAGCGTGATTACGTGAGGTTTCAGAAGGAGGAGCAGGAGGAGGAGGAGGAATATTAGACACAGATTGATGAAGCAGAAATGTCCCCGTTTTGGATGGTGAGAGAGAACGTAGCTTCCATCCGCGGGTGCAGCCTACGTATTGCTTACGTATCGCTGCTGTCCGCTGGTGGAGAAGAGAAGTCTGGGGAAATCCAGGCTTTGTTCATCTTGATGAGTGTTAGCCTGTCGGCACTGTCGGTTGACAGGCGGGTACGCTTATCTGTGATGATTCCCCCAGCCGCACTAAACACCCTTTCCGACAAGATGCTAGCCGCAGGACAAGCAAGCACCTCCAGGGCATACAGCGCTAGTTCAGGCCACATGTCCAGCTTCGACACCCAGTAGTTGTAGGTGGCAGAGGCGTCACGGAGGACGGTCGTGCGATCGGCTACGTACTCCCTCACCATCCTTTTACAGTGCTCCCGCCGACTCAGCCTTGACTGGGGAGCGGTGACACAGTCTTGCTGGGGAGCCATAAAGCTGTCCAGGCCCTTAAAGACTGTTGCACTGCCTGGGCTGTACATGCTGCTCGATCTCCGCACCTCCCCTGCTACATGGCCCTCGGAACTGCGCCTTCTGCCACTAGCGCTGTCGGATGGGAATTTTACCATCAGCTTGTCCGCCAGGGTCCTGTGGTATAGCAACACTCTCGAACCCCTTTTCTCTTCGGGAATGAGAGTGGGAAGGTTCTCCTTATAGCGTGGGTCGAGCAGTGTGTACACCCAGTAATCTGTAGTGGCCAGAATGCGTGTAACGCGAGGGTCACGAGAAAGGCATCCTAACATGAAGTCAGCCATGTGTGCCAGGGTACCTGTACGCAACACATGGCTGTCCGCAATAGGAAGATCACTTTCAGGATCCTCCTCCTCCTCCTCCTCCTCAGGCCATACACGCTGAAATGATGACAGGCAAGCAGCATGGGTACCGTCAGCAGTGGGCCAAGCTGTCTCTTCCCCCTCCTCCTCATCCTCCTCATGCTCCTCCTCCTCCTCCTAAACGCGCTGAGATATAGACAGGAGGGTGCTCTGATTATCCAGCGACATACTGTCTTCCCCCAGCTCTGTTTCCGAGCGCAAAGCGGCTGCCTTTATGGTTTGCAGGGAACTTCTCAAGATGCATAGCAGAGGAATGGTGACGCTAATGATTGCAGCATCGCCGCTCACCACCTGGGTAGACTGCTCAAAGTTTCGAAGGACCTGGCAGATGTCTGCCAACCAGGCCCACTCTTCTGAAAAGAATTGAGGAGGCTGACTCCCACTGCGCCGCCCATGTTGGAGTTGGTATTCCACTATAGCTCTACGCTGCTCATAGAGCCTAGCCAACATGTGGAGCGTAGAGTTCCACCGTGTGGGCACGTCGCACAGCAGTCGGTGCACTGGCAGATTAAACCGATGTTGCAGGGTGCGCAGGGTGGCAGCGTCCGTGTGGGACTTGCGGAAATGTGCACAGAGCCGGCGCACCTTTACGAGCAGGTCTGACAAGCGTGGGTAGCTTTTCAGAAAGCGCTGAACCACCAAATTAAAGACGTGGGCCAGGCATGGCATGTGCGTGAGGCTGCCGAGCTGCAGAGCCGCCACCAGGTTACGGCCGTTGTCACACACGACCATGCCCGGTTGGAGGCTCAGCGGCGCAAGCCAACGGTCGGTCTGCTCTGTCAGACCCTGCAGCAGTTCGTGGGCCATGTGCCTCCTATCTCCTAAGCTGAGTAGTTTCAGCACGGCCTGCTGACGCTTGCCCACCGCTGTGCTGCCACGCCGCGCGACACCGACTGCTGGCGACGTCCTGCTGCTGCTGACACATCTAGATTGCGAGACAGAGGTTGAGGAGGAGGAGGAGGGTGCTTTAGTGGAGGAAGCATACACCGCCGAACATACCACCACCGAGCTGGGGCCCGCAATTCTGGGGGTGGGTAGGACGTGAGCGGTCCCAGGCTCTGACTCTGTCCCAGCCTCCACTAAATTCACCCAAATGTGCCGTCAGGGAGATGTAGTGGCCCTGCCCGCCTGTGCTTGTCCACGTGTCCGTAGTTAAGTGGACCTTGCCACTAACCGCATTGGTGAGGGCGCGTACAATGTTGCGGGAGACGTGGTCGTGCAGGGCTGGGACGGCACATCGGGAAAAGTAGTGGCGACTGGGAACTGAGTAGCGCGGGGCCGCCGCCGCCATCATAGCTTTTAAAGCCTCCGTTTCCACAACCCTATACGGCAGCATCTCAAGGCTGATAAATTTGGCTATGTGGACGGTTAACGATTGAGCGTGCAGGTGCGTGGCGGCGTACTTGCTCTTGCGCTCCAACACTTGCGCTAGCGACGGCTGGACTGTGCGGTGCGAGACATTGGTGGATGGGGCAGAGGACAGCGGAGGTGAGGGTGTGGGTGCAGGCCAGGAGACGGTAGTGCCTGTGTCCTGAGAGGGGGGTTGGATCTCAGTGGCAGGTTGGGGCACAGGGGGAGAGGCAGCGGTGCAAACCGGAGGCGGTGAACGGCCTTCGTCCCACCTTGTGGGGTGCTTGGCCATCATATGTCTGCGCATGCTGGTGGTGGTGAGGCTGTTGGTGGTGGCTCCCCGGCTGATCTTGGCGCGACAAAGGTTGCACACCACTGTTCGTCGGTCGTCAGGCGTCTCTGTGAAAAACTGCCAGACCTTAGAGCACCTCGGCCTCTGCAGGGTGGCATGGCACGAGGGTGCGCTTTGGGAAACAGTTGGTGGATTATTCGGTCGGGCCCTGCCTCCACCCCTGGCCACCGCACTGCCTCTTGCAACCTGCCCTGTTGCTGCCCTTGCCTGCCCCTCTGAAGACCTGTCCTGAGTAGGCGTTGCACACAAGGTGGGGTCAGTCACCTCATCGTCCTGCTGCTCTTCCTCCGAATCCTCTGTGCGCTCCTCCCTCGGACTTACTGCCCTTACTACTACCTCACTGCAAGACAACTGTGTCTCATCGTCATCGTCCTCCTCACCCACTGAAAGGTCTTGAGACAGTTGCCGGAAGTCCCCAGCCTCATCCCCCGGACCCCGGGAACTTTCCAATGGTTGTGCATCAGTGACGATAAACTCCTCTGGTGGGAGAGGAACCACTGCTGCCCAATCTGAGCAGGGGCCCGAGAACAGTTCTTGGGAGTGCTCCTGAGCATGTGTCATTGTAGTGGAGTGAGGAGGCTGAAAGGAAGGAGGAGCAGCAGACAGAGGATTCGGATTTGCAGCACTGGACGGCGCAGAACTCTGGGTGGATGATAGCTTGCTCGAAGCACTTTCTGCCATCCACGACAGGACCTGCTCACACTGCTCATTTTCTAATAAAGGTCTCCCGCGTGGACCCATTAATTGGGCGATGAATGTGGGGACGCCAGAAACGTGCCTCTCTCCTAATCGCGCAGCAGTCGGCTGCGACACACCTGGATCAGGAGCTCGGCCTGTGCCCACACCCTCACTTGGGCCTACGCGTCCTCGGCCGCGTCCACGTCCTCTAGGCCTACCCCTACCCCTCAGCATGCTGTATTACCAGTGATTTCCAAGCCAGGAAAGAAATTGGCGCAAGCCTGCAGCCAAAATAGAATTTTTTCCCTTGTTTTTCAAAGGACAAGCCACACTGCGTGTATTCAATGAATACTACTAAGTTTAATAACTGTGTTGTGGCCCAGCAAATGTGTCAGAGAACTGCAGTGATGCAAAGTTATTCGCTACAGCAGATCAGGGATTTCCCATGCAGGAAAACAATTGGCGCAAGCCTGCAGTAAAACGTAGCTGGCTGCGTCTGATTTTTTTTAACGTTCTGCACGCAGCACACACGTACCCAGAGCCCTGAGGACTGTCAGAGGCAGGCGAAATTGAATTTTTTCCCTTGTTTTTCAAAGGACAAGCCACACTGCGTGTATTCAATGAATACTACTAAGTTTAATAACTGTGTTGTGGCCCTGCAAATGTGTCACAGAACTGCAGTGATGCAAAGTTATTCGCTCCAGCAGATCAGGGATTTCCCATGCAGGAAAGAAATTGGCGCAAGCCTGCAGCCAAAATAGAATTTTTTCCCTTGTTTTTCAAAGGACAAGCCACACTGCGTGTATTCAATGAATACTACTAAGTTTAATAACTGTGTTGTGGCCCTGCAAATGTGTCAGAGAACTGCAGTGATGCAAAGTTATTCGCTACAGCAGATCAGGGATTTCCCATGCAGGAAAAAAATTGGCGCAAGCCTGCAGTAAAACGTAGCTGGCTGCATCTATTTTTTTTAATGTTCTGCACGCAGCACACACGTACCCAGAGCCCTGAGGACTGTCAGAGGCAGGCGAAATAGAATTTTTTCCCTTGTTTTTCAAAGGACAAGCCACACTGCGTGTATTCAATGAATACTACTAAGTTTAATAACTGTGTTGTGGCCCTGCAAATGTGTCACAGAACTGCAGTGATGCAAAGTTATTCGCTCCAGCAGATCAGGGATTTCCCATGCAGGAAAGAAATTGGCGCAAGCCTGCAGCCAAAAGGAAAAGCCACACTGCGTCTATTCAATGAATAATGTATGTCTTCTGGCCCTGCCTACACAATTCTATCCCTGTAGTATTAATGCCGGGTGCAATGGTCTGCACAGCCGGTTTTGAGGAAAAAAAAAAAATATGCAACACTGCTAACAGCAGCCTGGACAGTACTGCACACGGGTAGATGTGGCCCTAGAAAGGACCGTTGGGGTTCTTGAAGCCTACACTCACTGCTAACACTCTCCCTGCCTAACCACCACTTCTGTCCCTATTGCAGGGCGCAATGCTCTGCAGATCCAATTTTGAAAAAAAAAAAAAAAATACAGTGCTAACACAGTACTGCACACTATTAGATGTGGCCCTGAGAAGGACCGTTGGGGTTCTTGAAGCCTACACTAACTCCTAACGCTCTCCCTACAGCAGCTCCAGCACGATACCACTGTCCCTCAGCTAACTCACAAGGCATCTGAGCCGAGCCGCGGGAGGGGCCGATTTTTATACTCGGGTGACATCTGATCGCCCCAGCCACTCACAGCAGGGGGGTGGTATAGGGCTTGAACGTCACAGGGGGAAGTTGTAATGCCTTCCCTGTCTTTCAATTGGCCAGAAAAGCGCGCTAACGTCTCAGAGAGGAAACTGAAAGTAACCGGAACACCGCGTGGTACTCGTTACGAGTAACGAGCATCCCGAACACCCTAATATTCGCACGAATATCAAGCTCGGACAAGTACGTTCGCTCATCTCTAATTAGGAACCTTCTGGACACTAAATTAGTGGACCCCATTTTAACTCCTATTCACTTTAATGGGAATCAGAATTTGGTCATCCTGATTTCTGATTATTTTTGAAAAATTGAGCCGATTTCCCTTCATATCAGTTGGAAATTTTCCCTGTCTTGGATGCTCAGTCTGCGGTGATCTCCTCAAAGGAGATTGCTTCAGGCATCCCCTGCAAGGAAATAAATATCTTATTAAAGAACACTTTACTTGTGCCTCTAACTTTGTGGTGTATCTTATTATCTGTCCTTGTGGTCTTCACTATGCGGGCAAGACCACCATGGAGGTTCACTCCCGTAGGACCTATGTCCTGCAATGCCTTATCACTGGTTATAGCACTCAGAGGCACTGGCAAAGCAGGATACCTGTATCTGGTGTCCTGTTGCCATGACAACCTGTCAGTTCTCCGCGTTTACATCGCAGTGGTCCAATGACGTTACAGAGGGATCTCCTTCCCTCTGTGAACCCCATCAGTTGCGGTGCCCATACACAGGTTAACATTACTCAGATGCTGCTCACAGCAGCAGACTGTAGGGACACACTGCTCTGATAAGAGGAATGATAACACCCAGTTGTCAATTCAGTCATAAATATTCAGGAGAAATAACAGAGGAACAGCACAACGGGGTTATAAGAAAAGATGCTTTATTATTATTTCATGAGGAATACAAGTATCTACTAAAAAAGTGATGGCAGGGGGATATGACAGGTCCTCTTTACAGAAACACAGCAAGAAAAGTAGTAGCTGTTTTTTGCCTCTTTTGTTCTAACATACTCTGAATTTGTGAAAAAAAAATCTGGATGATGAAATGCTTGATAATTTGTATATTTGAAACATCTATAATTATTATGTAGCAACTAAAAAAACGGAAATAATTATTTAAAAAAGGTTGGAACATAATTATTATTAAAATTACACCAATTCGGAGGCAAAATTGCATAAAAAACTGTGCTCAAACTGAACACCTTATATCTTAATTCCAACACCATTTTGTCTGACACTTACAAAGTGCCATTAGAAATGGGAATGGTGTGTGACTGAATGAAAAAAAAAGCCGCCACATTTACACAATGAATAGTGGTGGTGAGTAGAGATGAGCGAGCACCAAAATACTCGGTTCCGCGTTATTCGAGTCAAGCTTTTCGTAAAATTCGAGAGCTCTATTTTGTATGGGACCCGTCGGTTGCCGAGCTTTTTTTTTTTTTACTGTGTTCATTCTCTCTTTCTCTCTCTCTCCTCCAAGCCAGCCACAAACTACCCTTGACGTGCGCAGTGTCGCAGTGGGGAGGGGTCAAATCTGACACATCAGCGGCAGGGAGGGGCCAAAACTGGGGCGGGGTCGAACACAGCGTGATGCTCGCTCGAGTAGCGAGCACCATCAAGTATTCTAATACTCGAACGAGCATCAAACTCGGAAGAGTACGTTCGCTCAACTCTAGTGGTGAGCAAAGCTAAGTACGGCAAGACCATCATCATAAAGCTAAAAACATGTTAACAAACATGGCATACACTACACTAAAGTTACATACTGCTATAGGACATTGTTAAAGGGACTGTGTCACTGCCATTATTCTGCGCTCTTTGAGGCACGCTGATTACAACAATAGGTCTGTTCTATGTATCTGTAAAGTAGTTGGCCAGAAACCTACATTTTGGCAGTAGCAGGACACATAGAAAATTACAGGAAGTTCTCCTTGATAGTCAAGAGCTTCAGGCTAACCCTGCCTACACGTGAGGCTTGTCCAGCCCACATGTTAAGCTAGGATTGCTCACTAAGCCTCTGGTAACTAAAGGACAGTTATCCCCCTATAAGGGCTCCTGCACACTTACGTTTTTCTTGCGTGTTTTTTTTTTCACGCCACTTTGCTGCGGTTTTTTTTTTAAAGTGATTGTCAATGGGACTTTCTAATGTTAAAAAAAAAACGCATCGCACAAAAATTGAAAAGCACCAACTTGCAATGCGTTTTTAATGTTCAATAATTTTTTATTAGGATTTCGTTTGACAAGTCATAAACGAGAAATATACATATCATGTAATAATCAAAGTGATATGAACTGACATGTTAGGAAATTACAACATTTATAACTTTACACTTAGAATCACATTAATGATATACTTAATGTAAATCCTATGCTTGCACTAGGCAACAAATATTTATATGTAAGCAGGAAATCGGGAAAGTGAACAATGGGTGGAGGGGAAGGGTAGAGGAAGGAGGTGGGGGTAAGGAGAGGGTGGGTTAGAGTGTTTTGGGAAGAGGGATCTGGGAGAGGAAAGGGGAAGGAAAAGAGAAGTTAAAACAAAATGGATCCAATTCTTGCTCACTTGAATATAGAGTATCTAACCAAGGTGTTGAGTACTCCCATGAGAGGATGTAAGTAAATAGATAAATACTTATATAGCAAACAAGAATCTAGTTCATAAGTTTGAGGAATTGGGTCGGAAATGATCCAGCCAGGGTCCCCTATGTCTCAACAAAGTGTTCAAGATTATCATTTCTATAAGCAAAGATTTTTTCATAAAAACAGTGTTCCGAGAGTAGGGGAATTATGTCCGACATAGTGGGTATGCGTTTTGTTCTCCAATTTCTTGTTATTAATAATTTGATGGAGAGGAGTCCGTGGGAAACCCATTTTCTACGATCAATTGGTATCTCCTTAATTCCTAACAGGAAAATCGCTAATTGTGGACAGAAGGGAACTTTGCACCCTGTTATTTTCTTTAGAAAAAGGAAGAATTCCTGCCAAAGGGGTTGTATCAGTGGGCAACTTCAGAAAATATGCAGTAATGTACCCCTTCCTCCACATTCCCTCCAACATTTATCCGAACATTCTGGTATAGAGTCCAATAGTCGAACTGGGGATCTGTACCATGTAGTGGTAACCTTGCTGTGGACTTCCATCAAGGAAGCGCAAGAGGAGGCCTTAATGGCCCAGCTATGTGCTAAGTTCCATTGTTCCGTAGAGAAGGATCGCCCCAGTTCCCTCTCCTAATTCAGAATATGGGCCTTTTTATGTAGATTACTGTCTTTGTTGCTTTCCCCGCAAAAAAGTCTCATATAGAGTCTTGAGATCTATCTTATGAGTTAGTGGATTAAAAAGTAGGTCATATAAGTAAATTGGTAATGAGAGTTTTCGGGCTGGGAGGGAAGCCCATATACTAGAAATTTGTAAATCTAAAAGAGGTCACTATCTGAGAGATTAAATTCTGTTTTGAGGGAGTCAAAGGATTTCATTATTTCCCCTGTTGCTAAATTTGAGATTGAGATGATACCTTTAACTTTCCAGCCGTGTGTATGTAGATTTGTGGACCAGAATTCCAGGATCTCTATGGGGAGTGGAGCGAGCTTCCTCGGAGAATGGTTCCTGGATATTTGTAATAGGAGTTTCCATATGGTAATTGCTGAGGTTATCATGGAGTTCCTCGGAAGCTCAGATTTGGGGTCTAGGTCTAGTGCACTGCTCAATATTTGGCCAACTAATCCCTGAGTGGGGGACGCACCAAGCTCTTATTTGTTTGATAATATTAGCTTTATAGTAAGCTTCTATATTAGGGACTCCTAAGCCTCCTAGTTTTCTAGGGCTATACATTATGGAGGCGGCCACTCTAGGTTTTTTGTGTCCCTAAATGAATAGTAATGATTGTTTTTGTAATCTCCTGAGAAATCTAGTACTGCATAAGAAGGGGATACATCGGAACCTATATATTATTTTGGGGAGGATCATCATTTTATAGATGACTATTCTACCTAGCCATGAGAATTCAACTCTACTATAAGCCTGTAGACATTTATCTATATCTTCTATTAGAGACTCCATATTAAGCCTCATTGTTTGTTCTAGAGAGTGTGTGATTGTTATTCCTAAGTACTGGACGCCCATCGGCTCCCACTCGTACGGGAATTCTTTGTTAATAAGGGATTGGAGTTTAGTTGAAGTATTGAGCGCCAAAATTTTTGATTTTGATGGATTGATTTTATAGAATGAGATCTCGCCAAAATTGGATAAGAGATTAGATGCCACTCTAAGTGACTCCAGAGGGGAGGACAGCATCAGGACCACATCATCTGCGAAGAGGCCAATTTTGTGTTGTCTAGACGATAGGGACACCCCTCTAATACCTGGCTCTATTCGGATTGCCTCTGCCAAAGGCTCCATGGTGAGGACAAACAAGGTGGGAGACAGTGGACAACCCTGTCTCGTTCCATTTGTTATTTCAAATGAGTTTGAGATTACTCCATTGATTAAGACCCTTGCAGAGGGGGATCCATATAATGCTTGAATTGCACCTAAGATTTCTCCTTCAAACCCCATCTTCCTCAACACTGAGAAGGCGTATTCCCAGTGGATCCTATCGAACGCCTTCTCCGCATCCAAAGTTAGGAGCAGACAAGGCGTCCGAGAGGCCTCCACTTCCTCCAGTATATCCAGTAGTCTTCTGGCCACATCCGACATCTGCCTACCTCGTACAAACCCTGCCTGATCGCTATGTTTAAGGTCAGGGGTGACCTCCAATAATCGTAAAGCTAGAATCTTTGCGTAAAATTTAGTGTCATTATTGAGTAGGAAAATTGGTCGGAAGTTGGCTGGGGAGAATGTATTTTTACCTGGTTTTGGTATTCTAGTTATGTTAGCTTGTAACATTTCAGAGGTAAGACGGCCCTTCGAAATAGCGCGGTTAAAAACATCAGTAAGACGTGGGGCTAGTTGTGTTTTGAAACGTTTATAATACTCATTGGAGAATCCATCAGGGCCCGGCGCTTTATCTTTTTTAGACTTGTTGATTACTTTTCGAGTTTCTTGGATGGAGATTTGAGCGTTTAGTTTGTTAAGTTGGGATTTATTCAATTTAGGTAGTTGAATTGATGCTAGAAAGTGATTTATTTTGTCTTCAGTAGGTTGTGGAGTAGATAAGTCTTTGTTAAGGTTGTATAGTGATTCGTAAAATCTACGAAACATTTCGGCTATCTCTAGTGAATTGGAAGTTTTTATCCCCTTGTTTGGATCTACCATGAAGGGTATCTTTGCTTTATTTCTCTTTTGTTTAACTCTGTTGGCCATCATTCGAGTAAATTTGTTATTGCTTATATAGTAGGAGGATTTTAATCTTTTTAGATTATTTTCATGTTTCTCGATAAGGATGTTTCGAACTTTAATTCTTAGTTCTCCTAGGGTGTTATGAGTTATAGTAGAGGAATTGTTTTGTAGCTCTTTTTCTATTTCCGCTAATCGTAAAAGGGTGTTTTTAAGGAGTTTGTCTCTTTCCCTTTTATAATTGGAACCCTGCTGAATCATCAACCCTCTGACAACGGATTTGTGTGCGTTCCATAGAGTGAACCGAAACATTTCTGGGGAGTCGTTGAATTTGAAATATTGCTCTATTGATTCTTTAACTTTCATTTGATAATTTGGCTCCTTCATTAGGAAGGGGTTGTTTCTCCAATTTCCAAATGAAGGGGCTTGAGGGCCCAGCTTCAGTTTAAGAGTAATTGGAGCGTGGCAGACCAGGATGTTATTCCAATTTTCGCCTCTTGGGCTTTTTTAAGTATTGAAAACTCCACCAGAAACATGTCAATTCTGGAGAATGACTTGTGGCGAAAAGAGTAGAAGGTATATTCTCTAGAATTGACGTTTAGGCATCTATAGGAGTCAAATAGGTTTGCCAAATGGATCCAGGTGGAAAGAGTTGGGACCCTTCCTCTGCTCGAGGAGCTAGTATCTAAGGTATCATCGGCAATTAGATTGAAATCACCACATATCAGGAAATTGCCTTGTTGGACTTTTCTAACCTTCCTTATTAATCTGTTCAGATATCTAATTTGCTTAGAATTCGGGGCGTATACGTTGACTAATGTCATCAGTAGTCCGTTAATTTTACAAATCAGTATAAGGAATCTACCCTCATTGTCTTTTATTTCCTCAATTAGTTGGAAGTCCACTGAATCTCTTATCACCACCATTACTCCAGCTTTCTTTTTGTTGGCGTTGGCTAGGAAAATCGTGGGGAATCTTTGATGGGATATGTGGAAAGTCCTGTCTCGGGCAAAGTGAGTTTCCTGTACACTACGTCCGCTCCAGAGTCCCTTGCTTCCTTCCACAGAGCTGATCTCTTGAAGGGTGTATTCAGACCTCTGGTGTTTAGGGAAAGTAAGTTTAACTCCATGAGGATTTTAAGGAGGACTCTTTATGTGGGAAGTACTTGTTCTTGTGGAAGCGTCTGGGGTATCTTCTTGAACCTCGAGAGAGAGACACAATTGGGAGGAGTGAGTTCTGAGAATGGATCCAAAATTGATTGGGAAAAGGAATAACAGTGCGAGTCGAATCTGAACTGATGGTACTCACTTTTTGAGTGACCATCTTGAAAAAATTTAACATTAGAACAGAAAAGGGCCTATTGGGAGCTTGGGGTCGTCCGAAGCTTACTATCAAAAGGCCTAGGATTGGGGTGATTAAAGTTCGACCTGTATTGGATGTCACCCTTTAAACTTGTTTTTAGGGCAAAGTATTGATAACGATGTGCAGGAGGCGCCTCAACTAGCGTCGCACTTGTTTCTGGAACCAGTCCTTGTTCACGTAGGGTGGAGCAACCTCCTGCGGAGTAGGAAGATTCCGTTTTTTCAGGAGAGACAAGTCTTCTTCGGATGTAGTAATAATGTTGGTTTTGCCTTCTTTGTTTATGATAAGCTTCGTTGGGAAGCCCCACCTGTACAGGATTTTATGATCTCTGAGGACTGCTGTGATTGTTGGGAGTTTTTTCCGAGCTAGCATCGTGATTTGTGAGAAATCCGAATACAGCTTGAGGCCTTAGTCACACGGGCATTTTTTCCCGTGATTTGCGGATCGCATGACGGATGCGCATCCGCAAATCGCGTGACCGGGGCCAAAAAATCTCCCGAAAATACTGCTCTTAGCCGCGTTTCAATAGAAACGGGCCGGAGCTGTCCAGCGCATTGAATTCAATGGAGCTGGCAATACAGCCGGCTCCATTGAAAGCAATGCGCTGTGGGCGATCGCGGGATGAATTTTCGGGAAGGGCTTAAATATATAAGCCCTTCCCTGCAATTCATCCAGAAATGTGTAAAAACAAAAAATATATATATACTCACCTTGTCCCGGCAGACGGAATTCAGCCGCAGCCGGCGGCAGCTCTCCTGAACTGCTCTCTGTAGTATTCAGCAGCCGGGGATTTAAAATCCCCACCTGCTGATTGAGCTGCCTCTGATTGGTCACAGCCTGACCAATCAGAGGCAGCTCTCACTCACACCCATTCATGAGTTCATGAATGGGTGTGAGTGAGAGCTGCCCCTGATTGGTCCCTGCGCTGAGCCAATCAGAGGCAGCACTCACTCACCCATTCATGAATTCATGAATGGGTGTGAGTGAGAGCTGCCTCTGATTGGTCAGGCTGTGACCAGTCAGAGGCGGCTCATTCAGCAGGCGGGGATTTTAAATCCCCGGCTGCTGAATACTACAGAGAGCAGTTCAGGAGAACTGCCGCTGTCCATGGCTGAACTCCGTCTGCCGGGACCAGGTGAGTATATATTTATTTATTTTTTTTTACACAGTTCTGGATGAATTGCAGGGAAGGGCTTATATATCTAAGCCCTTCCCGAAAATTCATCCCGCGCTCGCCGGCAGCCCATTGCTTTCAATGGAGCCGGCTATATTGCCGGCTCCATTGAATTCAATGGGCAAACATCGTTCTTCTCTGCCACAGCTGTTACAGCTGTGGCAGAGAAGAATGATTTGTCTAGTATATGTTCTCAATGGGGTCGGCGCTGCTGCCGCCGGCCCCATTGAGCGCATATAGAGAAGAGAACAGGAATCACAGATCACAGATAGGTGCGATCTGCGATTTCTGTTCTATAATTTATTGGACGAGCGCATAAAAAGCGCTCATGTGTCCGATACCATTGCAAAGCAATGGTTTTATAAAATCACCGGACATATGCGCATGCGCAAATCGCGCGAAAAAACACCCGTCTGACTAAGCCCTGATATTGTTGAATGTTGGGGGTAACTCCTTGGAGATCCTTGATATTTTCATTAGCTCGTCTTTTATGTTGTAAAAATGCAGTCTGAGAATTACGTCCCTAGGATTGCTGTTTGGGATATTTTTTGGTTTAGGAAGTCTATGTATCCCATCTATGATACGCTCCTGTGAGTTAGAGTTTGGGAGAAAGGTCTGAATTAGATCTTGGACAAATTTGTTAAGCTCTTCTGGCCTTACCGCCTCAGGTATCCCTCTGAATTTGATGTTGTTACGCCCATTGCGGTCTTCCAGGTCCACCAATTTTAGTTTAAGCGTTTCAACTTCATCTTCTAATTTGTAATAAGCATCTATGAGATCATTGTGCGAGCTTTTAATTTCGCCTGTTTTGTTTTCTAAATGATCTACTCGGTCGCCGAGGTTCGCTGTAGCGGAGCTGACTCTGGTGTTGATCTAATTTAGGTCATTTTTAAGTGATCCTCTGAGTGCTAGCACCATATCTCTTATGAAAAATTCTGATGCCATTTGAGTGGAGCATTCTATGTTTAAGATAGGATCTGTAATATTTTTATCACTGTTGCTCTGATGTAAGGTAATGTCAGGATCATATTCCTCAAATCTTTGATGTCTCTTCTCTGGACTATTGCTAGCTGAGGCTATATCTGCAATTCGCTTCATTCTGCATCAAGAGAGAGGCAGAAGATGGCGCTGGAATGATAGACCCCTCCCCCTTCTTCCATGTACTGAGCGGTGCCATTTTATTCTTTCTACTTGTCTCCTTCCTTAATGTTTGTGGCTCTTGGGATGAGGGATGCATAAACCTATTATGGTGTGTATGGCTGGGGGATGAGGGACAGGAGGAAGCACGCTTACCCCCTCTTCCAGATGCAGGATTCTTTCTGACAGCCGCCTCCGCTTCTCCGCTGGTCGGGTCCCTGTCAGCTGCATGATCCCGCTCCCGCTCCTCCTCTGCATCCCGAGCCGCGAAGAAGTCCGTGAGACGTTTCGGACCCGGCTTATTCTGCCTCCTACGTGACATTGCTGTGTGCACAGCGCTCTCCGGCAGCTGTTGTGGGTGAGAACTCTGCTCTGCAGACGCTGTGAGTTGCTTTTGGGTGAGTGTTCTAGCGGAGCTCACAGAAATCTGACCGCCATCAATGCCATCCAGGCCACGCCCCCTTGCAATGCGTTTTTAACATTAGAAAGTGCCATTGAAAACCACGTGAAAAAAACGTGCAAGAAAAACGCATGTGTGTAGGAGCCCTTACTGTGCATATGAAGACAGCTGTCAATCAGTAATTGTAGCTGCAAGCTGGACTGGGCAAGACTGGCCAGCAACTCATGAATATCGAGGATTACTTCCTGTAGTCCTATGTGTGTGCTGCTACTGATGAAGTGTATGTTTCTGACAAACTACTGCAGCCATGTAGATGTCATTAGCATGCCTGTTACTCGCAGAGAGGGCAGCCTAAAGGTGGTCACAGATTTTCTTCAACCCCTTAAGGATCAAGCGTGGTAAATATGTGGCGCTTGGTCCGTGGTTTTAATCCCAGCCAATAGCAAAATTCATTATTGGCATGGGATTAAAGCCTCTGCTCCTGCAATCAAGCAGGAGTGGGCTGGGTCCTCAGCTCTCAGCTACAGCTGAAGACTCAGAGGAGAAGGTAGAAGCAGTTTTAACCCCTTCTGCATTCTCCTTTCCTGGCTAGATAGCACCAGGTACATGAGCACTATGTACTTAGGAGTGAAAGCGGAAGTGTTAGCTCCGCTATGCAACCCGGCGATCACATGACCCTCATCAGCTCTGTTCATGACTGATGTCACTACAGGGGTATGGTTTTTCCTGTAACTGAGACTCCCATGGATGTACAAATTTTTGTGCACGTTTGTTTTAGCTAGAGATGAGCGAACACCAAAATGTTCGGGTGTTCGTTATTCGGAACGAACTTCCCGCGATGCTCGAGGGTTCGTTTCGAACAACGAACCCCATTGAAGTCAATGGGCGACCAGAGCATTTTTGTATTTCGCCGATGCTCGCTAAGGTTTTCATGTGTGAAAATCTGGGCAATTCAAGAAAGTGATGGGAATGACACAGAAACGGATAGGGCAGGCGAGGGGCTACATGTTGGGCTGCATCTCAAGTTCACAGGTCCCACTATTAAGCCACAATACCGGCAAGAGTGGCCCCCCCCCTCCCAACAACTTTTACTTCTGAAAAGCCCTCATTAGCATGGCATACCTTTGCTAAGCACCACACTACCTCCAACAAAGCACAATCACTGCCTGCATGACACTCCACTGACACTTCTCCTGGGTTACATGCTGCCCAACCGCACCCCCTCCCCCCCACAGCGCACACCAAAGTGTCCCTGGGCAGCCTTCAGCTGCCCTCATGCCACACCACGCTCATGTCTATTTAGAATTGCGTCTGCCATGACGAGGGACCGCAGGCACACACTGCAGAGGTTGGCACGGCTAGGCAGCGACCCTCTTTAAAAGTGGCGGAGCGATAGCCCACAATGCTGTACAGAAGCAATGAGAAATAGAATCCTGTGCCACCGCCATCAGGAGCTGCACACGTGGGCATAGCAATGGGGAACCTATGTGCCACACACTATTCATTCTGTCAAGGTGTCTGCATGCCCCAGTCAGACCGGGCTTTTTAATTCATAGACACAGGCAGGTACAACTCCCTATTGTGAAGTCCCTGTCGACCCACAGCATGGGTGGCTCCCTGGAACCCACCGGCGGTACACAGAAATATCCCATTGCATTGCCCAACACAGCTGAGGTAGTAATGTCGTGCGTAATACAGGTGGGCTTCGGCCCACACTGCATGCCCCAGTCAGACTGGGGTTCTTTAGAAGTGGACACATGTATTAAAAACTCCGTGTGCACCTACAGCATGGGTGGCTCCCTGGAACCCACCGGCGGTACATAAAAATATCCCATTGCATTGCCCAACACAGCTGAGGTAACGTCAGCTGTAATGCAGGTGGGCTAAAAATTAATTTGATTACACTGTAGGCGAGGGCCCACAAAAATTGCTGTATCAACAGTACTAATGTACATCCCAAAAATTGGCCATGGCCAGCCAAGAGGGCAGGTGAAACCCATTAACCGCTTTGGTTAATGTGGCTTAAGTGGTAACTAGGCCTGGAGGCAGCCCAGTGTAACGAAAAATTGGTTCAAGTTAAAGTTCCAACGCTTTTAAGCGCATTGAAACTTATAAAAATTGTTCAGAAAAATTATTTGAGTGAGCCTTGTGGCCCTAAGAAAAATTGCCCGTTCAGCGTGATTACGTGAGGTTTCAGGAGGAGGAGCAGGAGGAGGAGGAGGAATATTAGACACAGATTGATGAAGCAGAAATGTCCCCGTTTTGGATGGTGAGAGAGAACGTAGCTTCCATCCGCGGGTGCAGCCTACGTATTGCTTACGTATCGCTGCTGTCCGCTGGTGGAGAACAGAAGTCTGGCGAAATCCAGCCTTTGTTCATCTTGATGAGTGTTAGCCTGTCGGCACTGTCGGTTGACAAGCGGCTACGCTTATCTGTGATGATTCCCCCAGCCGCACTAAACACCCTCTCCGACAAGACGCTAGCCGCAGGACAAGCAAGCACCTCCAGGGCATACAGCGCTAGTTCAGGCCACATGTCCAGCTTCGACACCCAGTAGTTGTAGGGGGCAGAGGCGTCACCAAGGATGGTCGTGCGATCCGCTACGTACTCCCTCACCATCCTTTTACAGTGCTCCCGCCGACTCAGCCGTGACTGGAGAGCGGTGACACAGTCTTGGTGGGGAGCCATAAAGCTGGCCAGGCCCTTAAAGACTGTTGCACTGCCTGGGATGTACATGCTGCTCGATCTACGCACATCCCCTGCTACCTTGCCCTCGGTACTGCACCTTCTGCCACTAGCGCTGTCGGCTGGGAATTTTACCATCAGCTTGTCCGCAAGGGTCCTGTGGTATAGCAACACTCTCGAACCCCTTTCCTCTTCAGGAATCAGAGTGGGCAGGTTCTCCTTATACCGTGGATCGAGCAGTGTGTACACCCAGTAATCCGTCGGGGCCAGAATGCGTGCAACGCGAGGGTCACGAGAAAGGCATCCTAACATGAAGTCAGCCATGTGTGCCAGGGTACCTGTACGCAACACATGGCTGTCTTCACTAGGAAGATCACTTTCAGGATCCTCCTCCTCCTCCTCCTCAGGCCATACACGCTGAAAGGATGACAGGCAATCAGCCGGTGTACCGTCAGCAGCGGGCCAAGCTGTCTCTTCCCCTTCCTCCTCATCCTCCTCATGCTCCTCCTCCTCCTCCTCCTGTACGCGCTGAGAAATAGACAGGAGGGTGCCCTGACTATCCAGCGGCATACTGTCTTCCCCCGCCCCCGTTTCCGAGCGCAAAGCAGCTGCCTTTATGGTTTGCAGGGAATTTCTCAAGATGCATAGCAGAGGAATGGTGACGCTAATGATTGTAGCATCGCCGCTCACCACCTGGGTAGACTCCTCAAAATTACCAAGGACATGGCAGATGTCTGCCAACCAGGCCCACTCTTCTGAAAGGAATTGAGGAGGCTGACTCCCACTGCGCCGCCCATGTTGGAGTTGGTATTCGACTATAGCTCTACGTTGTTCATAGAGCCTGGCCAACATGTGGAGCGTAGAGTTCCACCGTGTGGGCACGTCGCACAGCAGTCGGTGCACTGGCAGCTTAAAGTGATGTTGCAGGGTGCGCAGGGTGGCAGCGTCCGTGTGGGACTTGCGAAAATGTGCACAGAGCCGGCGCGCCTTTACAAGCAGGTCTGACAAGCGTGGGTAGCTTTTCAGAAAGCGCTGAACCACCAAATTAAAGACGTGGGCCAGGCATGGCACGTGCGTGAGGCTGCCGAGCTGCAGAGCCGCCACCAGGTTACGGCCGTTGTCACACACGACCATGCCCGGTTGGAGGCTCAGCGGCGCAAGCCAGCGGTCGGTCTGCTGTGTCAGACCCTGCAGCAGTTCGTGGGCCGTGTGCCTCTTATCGCCTAAGCTGAGTAGTTTCAGCACGGCCTGCTGACGCTTGCCCACCGCTGTGCTGCCACGCCGCGCGACACCGACTGCTGGCGACATGCTGCTGCTAACACATCTTGATTGCGAGACAGAGGAGGAGGAGGAGGAGGAGGAGGGTGCTTTAGTGGAGGAAGCATACACCTCCGCAGATACCACCACCGAGCTGGGGCCCGCAATTCTGGGGGTGGGTAGGACGTGAGCGGTCCCAGGCTCTGACTCTGTCCCAGCCTCCACTAAATTCACCCAATGTGCCGTCAGGGAGATGTAGTGGCCCTGCCCGCCTGTGCTTGTCCACGTGTCCGTAGTTAAGTGGACCGTGGCAGTAACCGCGTTGGTGAGGGCGCGTACAATGTTGCGGGAGACGTGGTCGTGCAGGGCTGGGACGGCACATCGGGAAAAGTAGTGGCGACTGGGAACTGAGTAGCGCGGGGCCGCCGCCTCCATGATACTTTTGAAGGACTCCGTTTCCACAACCCTATACGGCAGCATCTCAAGGCTGATGAATTTTGCTATGCGGACGGTTAACGTTTGAGCGTGCGGGTGCGTGGCGGCGTACTTGCGCTTGCGCTCCAACAGTTGCGCTAGCGATGGCTGGACGGTGCGCTGAACTACACTGCTGGATGGGGCCGAGGACAGCGGAGGTGAGGGTGTGGGTGCAGGCCAGGAGACGGTAGTGCCTGTGTCCTGAGAGGGGGGTTGCATCTCAGTGGCAGGTTGGGGCACAGGGGGAGAGGCAGGGGTGCAAACCGGAGGCGCTGAACGGCCTTCGTCCCACCTTGCGGGGTGCTTGGCCATCATATGTCTGCGCATGGTGGTGGTGGTGAGGCTGTTGGTGTTGGCTCCCCGGCTGAGCTTTGCGCGACAAAGGTTGCACACCACTGTTCGTCGGTCGTCAGGCGTCTCTGTGAAAAACTGCCAGACCTTAGAGCACCTCGGCCTCTGCAGGGTGGCATGGCGCGAGGGGGCGCTTTGGGAAACACTTGGTGGATTATTCGGTCTGGCCCTGCCTCTACCCCTGGCCACCGCACTGCCTCTTGCAACCTGCCCTGCTGATGCCCTTGACTCCCCCTCTGAAGACCTGTCCTCCTGAGTAAGCGTTGCACACCAGGTGGGGTCAGTCACCTCATCGTCCTGCTGCTCTTCCTCCGAATCCTCTGTGCGCTGCTCCCTTGGACTTACTGCCCTTACTACTACCTCACTGCAAGACAACTGTGTCTGATCGTCATCGTCCTCCTCACCCACAGAAAGTTGTTGAGACAGTTGGCGGAAGTCCCCAGCCTCTTCCCCCGGACCCCGGGAACTTTCGAATGGTTGGGCATCAGTGACGATAAACTCCTCTGGTGGGAGAGGAACCGCTGCTGCCCAATCTAAGCAGGGGCCCGAGAACAGTTCCTGGGAGTGCTCCCGCTCCTGAGCAGGTGTTATTGTAGTGGAGTGAGGAGGCTGGGAGGAAGGAGGAGCAGCAGACAGAGGATTCGGATTGGCAGCAGTGGACGGCGCAGAACTGCGGGTAGACGATAGGTTGCTCGAAGCACTTTCTGCCATCCAGGACAGGACCTGCTCACACTGCTCATTTTCTAATAACCATCTCCCGCGTGGACCCATTAATTGGGTGATGAATGTGGGGACGCCAGAAACGTGCCTCTCTCCTAATCGCGCAGCAGTCGGCTGCGACACACCTGGATCAGGAGCTTGGCCTGTGCCCACACCCTGACTTGGCCCTCCGCGTCCTCGGCCGCGTCCACGTCCTCTAGGCCTACCCCTACCCCTCAGCATGCTGTATTACCAGTGATTTGATTTCACAGGCAGGAAATAAATTGGCGCAAGACTGCAGGCCAAATATAATTTTTTCCCTTTTTTGAAAACGAAAGGCCCCACTGCCTCTAGTGAATGAATAATCTAAGTTTAATAACTGTGCTGTTTTCCTGCTAATGTGTCACAGAACGTGAGGGTAGCAGAGTTATTAACTGTGGCAGAGCAGGTATTTTTTTTCCCAATTAAGGAAAGCAAATGGCGAAGCCAGGAGTAAAACGTAGCTGGGTGCGTATGATTTTTAAAGGTGTCACACGCAGCCGACACGTGTCCACCGCCCGTAGGACGGACAGAAGCCGGACAAATAGAATTATTTTCCGTTTTTTGGCACCAAAAGGCAGCACTGCGTATATTCTATGAACATGAGAAGTTTAATAACTGTGCTGTGTCCCTGCTAATGTGTCACAGAACGTGAGGGTAGCAGAGTTATTAACTGTGGCAGAGCAGGTATTTTTTTTCCCAATTAAGGAAAGCAAATGGCGAAGCCAGGAGTAAAACGTAGCTGGGTGCGTATGATTTTTAAAGGTGTCACACGCAGCCGACACGTGTCCACCGCCCTTAGGACGGACAGAGGCCGGACAAATAGAATTATTTTCACTTGTTTTACAAGCAAAAGGCAGCACTGCATATATTCAATGAATAATAACTGTGTTGTGGCCCTGCCTATACAATTCTTTCCCTGCAGTATCAATGGAGGGTGCAATGCTCTGCAGAAGCGATTTTGAGAAGCAAAAAAAAATGCAGCACAGCTAACAGCAGCCTGGACAGTACTGCACACGGATAAATATGGCCCTAGAAAGGACCGTTGAGGTTCTTGAAGGCTACACTCACTCCTAACACTCTCCCTGCCTATGCAGCACTTCTGTCCCTAATACCAGGTGCAACGGTCTGCAGAGGCGATTTTGAGAAAAAAAAAATTGCCACTGCTAACAGCAGCCAACACACAGCTATCAGTGGCCCTAATAAGGACCTTTGGGGGGTCTTGAAGCCTACACTAACTACCAATTCTTTCCCTACAGCACCTCCGGTACAAACAGCACTGTCCCTCATCTAACTCACACCGCATCTGAGGCGAACCGCGGGAGGGGCCGACTTTTATGTTCGGGTGACACCTGATCTCCCCAGCCACTCACTGCAGGGGGGTGGTATAGGGCTTGAACGTCACAGGGGGAAGTTGTAATGCCTTCCCTGTCTTTCAATTGGCCAGAAAAGCGCGCTAACGTCTCAGGGAAGGAAGTGAAAATAACCAGAACACCGCATGGTGTTCGTTACGAATAACGAACATCCCGAACACCCTAATATTCGCACGAATATCAAGCTCGGAAGAACACGTTCGCTCATCTCTAGTTTTAGCGCATTTTTTTGGCTCAAATTTAACTACATGGGAAAGGGTTTTTTTCTTGATTTTGCCCCCCTTTTTTGTTTTTTAATCATTATTTTGCCTAATTATTTTATAGCAGTAGATGATGCAGAAAAACATTTTTGGAGCAAACCATATCTTCAAATGCAAACTGGTGCAATTTTGGTATATATAATAGTGTTATGCAGAGATTGGCGCAGTTTAAACTACAAGGATATGGTGGTTATTTCATGTTTCTGCCCCCATTTGTGTGTTAAAATTGTAATTAGACTGCTGACTAATACTTTTATATTGGTATATAAAGCAGAATTTAATTTGTGGTGCAAAGCATATTTCAGAATACAAATCGGCGCATTTCTGCTGCACGTAGCACTACTATATGAAATTGGTGCATTTTTGGTACACCTTTCCTATGTTTGGTGCAGCATAAATTCTGCCACATTTATAAGTCTATGCACCAACTTTGTAAATTTGGCACAATTTAAGATTGTGAGTTCTAAAAAGAATTGGTGCAATATACACCAATATTCATGAGTAAGGGCCATTGTGTTTCTAACCATTTTACACAGATCCACGGTGGAGATCCAGGACATCTTCTGGACATCCATCCAGAGGTAGTGAAAGGGATTTTTCAGATATTGTGTAGGCACAAAATGTACTGGATAACTTGCTTTAACTATCTGTTTAGGTTTCAATGAGGCCTTGGAATATGGAAGTTAATGCTTTTTATATTTTATTTTATACAGTATGTATAAATATTTTTAACTTTGTCAATTTTTTTTCTCCCTTGGATTGATATATTTATACATGTTGTTTATTTATCAATATGTTTTATATTAGTATTTGTAGAATACTAATATTCTATGAAATACACACTCAGCTTTAACCCTTTGCAATCCAATTTTGGATTCAGGGATTCCTAGGGGGCTTTCTCTTTCTGTCATTATACAATGGCGCCATCTGCTAGCTAGAGCCAGTAATGCGAGATGGAACATGCTGGAGAGGCCACCCAACAACAGAGCCGCCAGTAATATACAGTAAGAATACCCCGCCGGACGTCTTCAGACATCGAAGCTGTACAGCCTTCAATAAGAATGTCTTCAGACGTCAGACAGTGAATCGGAAAGGGTTAATGTATGGTGTGTGATACCTCTATAACTTTTAAACAGTGTTATTTGTTTTGTTCCTTTTTTTTCATTTGTCATTACAATGTAAGTTGGATCGTGTATTGTGTCCTTAATGCGATTGGTAATATTAGTGACTGTTCTCCACACTGGGCCACATGATGTGACATCATTCCCCTCTGGTCCTGCCTTTCATTCTGCTCACCTGAGGGAAAGAAGGGAGGTTATGGTAAGTATATAAATTGTGTATTACATGCTAAGTATCTATACTTGTGAATCCTAAGAAGGCATCTGTGTTATTCATAGTACATACAAAGCTTTTCAGGGATTTATCTCTTCATATAAGACTGGTCTGAAGCGTGTCTCTCTGAAAATATAGGTACAAGGTTTCTCTATTTTCCACCGCATATGTAAGTGAAGCCTTTCCTTATGGTTGGAATTTTCTATGCTCATCCATTTACTGAGGAGATCTATCCTCATTTATTTTTATATATTTCCAGTCTCAGTCGTGATATTATTCTAATATGGAATCCATTTAAGCACATACAGGTATGACTGTGGCAGGAAAAAGTGTTGACACTGAAATATGGTTAAAATTTATAGCATCGGAAAGCCTTTCTTATACAAACATAAAACTATGTCCTATAGCATAGCATTATAAAACTTAATTTATACATATGGGATTTGTGATATGGAGAAAAATTCAATCCAATTACTAATTAAGGCACTTTTGTGACAGAATGTCTCAATGATGAATCTTATATGCTTTTCTAAGTTTCCTTGGGCTGTGCTATATTCCCTTTTCTTAGAGTTTATAGATTACCAGTCACATTTGATAACATTTAATTACTGCAATGCTGCAGCTTATTTTTACATATTGTACAGAAATGTTCCAAGGTTTTCTATTTTAAATGTGCATTTTTTTAGTTTCTTACTTTTTTCTCTTTGCTCGCTGTCTCACCTGCGTAAATTTTCATTCCAGATTTTATAATTACCAGTCTCCAGCCAATTCATTCCATTTCTGGAACTGGAGTAGACTGGAGCTTTTCTTAACAAGGGAACAACTAATGCCCCTTGTGAGAGGATTTAGGTTGGATCTGGAATATGTCCTAAAATATGTCAACGACTCTGCCTGCGAAGGACTTTACAGAACATTAGTTATTCTCTTACTATTATTAGTTCCTTCGTTAAAAAGTAGAGACATGTCAAAAGTATTTATCAGTGGGGGTCCCGCTGCTGAGACTGATTGCTAGAATGAGGGGCTGCAGCGCTGATAAGAACAATGTGTCCCCTCTATTGTCTTTATTGTTTTGGTTCTGCTTCTGACAGCTGAAGACAGCCTATAGTAATCGCTATACACATCTATGAGGCCTACTTCAGCTGCCGGAAGGGGCCAAAAAGCAGTGAAGACAGCAAAGGGGGCACAGTGATTAGGTCAGCGATGTAGCCCCTCATTCTAGTGATGTCAATACGTTTGATATGTCAAAAGTTAGCTTAAAGTGTAGCTACTCCTTAAGTGAGCTTATTTTGGAAGGCTAAGTTTAAACTGCGTTAGTGCTTAAACAGACGACCATGATTTTGTAGCGGTTTGCGGGCATGAAAATCACAGGATTAAACAAAACCATTGATTTCGATGGCTTCATTCTCACGGTCATGTTTCATGCACAGATACGCCTTGTAGCAGCAAGCGTATTTGCGCATGCACGACTCTGTTTTAGCCCTAAGGATACTATATTCAGCATATACACTGTTCTCTGATTTATACCCCTGTAAGCACATGTTCTTTTGGCATACATCAGCTACACTTAACAATACAACTGTACACATAAAGTTGCATATGTACAGGGTCCTTTACATGGGACAGAATAGGCAGTGGATTTTGCCATTGTGCTGAAAATTCCACATCTAAATCCACATTAGCGTCCATTAACACTTTATGCAAAATGATCGCTAAAACTATCAATATTTCAATCCTTTGGAAGATTGTCTTTGCGTTTAAATGGGCCTTTACATGTGGCTTTTCATGCGGAATTGAAAATGGCTTAATTTCACCCACAATTCTACATCAAAATCCACATTTATGGCTTAAACACACGCACGTGTTTATCTCCTGTTTTGCAGTCGTGATAAACACGGCCACATAACGGGAGAAAACGAAACCACTGATTTCAATTCATTTCAGTGGTTAAGCGTTCACTTTCATTATTCTCGCCCGTTAATTGTACAGACGAGAAAAAGATAGGACTTGCTCTATCTTTCCAGCACGTAGAATTAACTATGTGCAGGAAAGACAGGACAACACTAGAGATGAGCGAACCTACTCGTTTTGAGTAATTACTCGATCGAGCACCGCGATTTTCGAGTACTTCCGTACTCGGGTGAAAAGATTCAGAGGGTGCTGGGGGGCGGGGGGAGGCGTGGCGGAGCGGGGGTAGCAGCAGGGAACAGGGGGGAGCCCTCTCTCTCTCTCTCTCCCCCCCACTCCCCGCTGCAACCCCCCACTCACCCATGGCGCCCCCCCGAATCTTTTCGCCCGAGTACGGAAGTACTCGAAAATCGCGGCGCTCGGGCGAAAAAGGGGCGTGGCCGAGTACGCTCGCTCATCTCTAGACAACACCTATCTTCACAGTATTTTTTTCAAACTCCTGTGCTATGGTGCGGGTTTGAATGGCTAGCAGGAAAAAAAATCTCTTTCATGCGCAATTGCGATCTGTAGCGGCGAGCGCAGTTGCGCATACAGCCATCTGAAAGGGCCCTTAGCCACATGAATGTTTATTGTGAAAGCAGCCATGTAATATCATGGCTGATAAAAGCTGCTCCCACTCTTCTTTTCCCACAGCAATTGAATTTGAGGAAGGCGGGACAGCAGAGAGAGGATTGGTTGCCATGAGCTATGTGCTCTTGCTGGGTCATAAACTCTCAATCCCCAGGCATTAGTTCCTCCTGAATATTGTAGCAGGGGTTCAGCTTGCTCCTTTGGCTATTATTTTTACATCTTAGACCTCTATTTTATTTTTCATGGCACATTTTTAAAAGACAAACTTAAAAGGTAATTTGTCACCAGGTTTATGCTGCCACAACTGTGGGTAGCATTGGCTGAATGGGACAGATATGCCTATGTATGTTTTATTCAGAAACACTGCTGCATTGCAGAAAAAACACTTAGAATTTTGACTCGGAACTCGAGTCAAAGAGATGGGTCACACCGGGCTCTTCCCGCCCGCAGCATGTTGACTAACAGCTCTCTCCCTATATAGAAGCAAAGAGTAGAGCTGTCAGTTCTTGATGACGCCTGCGGGGACAGTCCGGTGCAGCACGCATCTTTGACTCTGAGTGAAACTTCTAATTTGTTTTTTAAACATAGCAGAGATTTATCATAAAACATACATGGGTCAATAACATATCTGTCCCAGGTTCATGCTGCCCGACTTTTGGGAAGGGTGAATCTGGTGACAGGTTTACTTTTACAATAAAGAATGTGGGTTGAAACTCCTTAAACTTAGACAATTTCTGACTTTTATATAGGATTGGAAATCTACATATTTAGCTGTGCACAATTGATTGACTGGATCTACAACCTGAGGAAGCTTGGGGCGAAACACGTGTCAGAGTGCAGGTGGTAAGGTGGGCTTTATGCATTTTGAACTGTTACGTATGTATGTAGGTTCAATCTTTTGTATGTTTGATGTGTAATTCTATACAATTAAATGATTGCTGATATATGGTTTTGCATACATGCATTTTTGAACTTATATATTATTCTATGAACTTGATATGTTGTATGCGTTCCTTCCGCCTGTCTGCTGCACATTGGAGACTCATCTCTGTTATATTGTAACATCTATTTAATTGTAATGAATAAAATATAGAAAAGTTGTTTTATGGAAGCTTTGCATGCTGACCTATGATTTAAATATATGTATGATCCTTTGCTGTGTTTGGAAAAGTTTTATCACTTTTCACATTTAAATAATATGATTTCTACCACTACCATTGTTATCAAGACAACACTGAGAAAGAAGTTACCTGGAAGGAGTATACCCTTTTCACAGTGATTACATGCATTCTGTCGTATTTACAATGGGCGCCCCACCTAAATGAATCTTCCTCTTTACCACCTGAGATTTTACATTTTAAGTTAAGAGGATCTATTTGCACATATTCTGCACTCAGCAGGAAGTTTCATTAGAAAGTTTTTGCAGCAAGGCAGATGCTCGACTTTATACCATAAATTTATCCGCTTCCCATAAATGCAGGTGCATTCAGACAGCAGTAAGCAACTAGAATGTCATTTGCAGTGCATTCTTTTGTATTTAACGTTTGCAAATGAACTCAAATGTCTTTTTACTTCTTCATATCTTCCATGCAAGTTAAATGAAAATCATGTTTATAGCTCCAAACGATTTCATATTTAGTAATTTGTTAACTTTGAGCAGTACTCCCCCTGCTGGATGAACTTACACATCATTTTATATAGTGTAGCTCTTATTTTTAGGGGAAATTAACATAATTGTAAAATCAAGCATAAATAGATAACCGTCTGCATAATATTGATAGTTTGTTAAACCTGTTAGATGAGGCAGATAAAGTTATATATAAAAATGTAATAATTACCTCTTTAAATGAATAGAACTGGAATAAGATGTCTAGGACAACTACAATAAAACAGGACTGCATGAATAGAGTAATACAACACATGGATAATTCAATTATTGGAATCTTTTGGAAAGGCATACAAAAGCATAAAAAAAATTAAATCCATAGATATTAACATGTGGAGTTTGCCATTTATTTCACCTTTTACAATCAGTGAAGTCCAAAGGCTTTCCATAAGACACTTAAAACAGATACAGCATGTTCGGAATTCCATGCAGATTTTTCTCTGCACTATGTGAAAGTGGTTAAAAACCCAATTACTTTGTATTTACTGAATTTCTGTTTTAAAAACACCATGTCCATGCAACTGATAGCACCTGCTGCAGTTTACAGGGACAGAATACCGTGAGGCCTGTGTCACACAAATGCATTTCATGTTCACTGAAAGAAATACGCAGCGTGCTCTATTTTTAGCACATTTGTGCACAAAAATAGCACATATTGAACTAATTAACTTAATCGCCCATTTCAATGAATAGAAGCATGGTTGCATGCTTTTTTGTGCACACAATTTGCACGGGCAAAAAGTACAGCAAAACACACACATGCGTGCCCAAATACAGAATCCCCATTGTGCACGTACGTGGCATAAATGAACGCATAAATGCGCTTACTTCCATGGGACACAGGCCTAAGTACTAGAAACCAGGTGACTCTTAAATGCAAGTGTGATTTTTTTTTTAATTGAATCCATTATTTTTTCGCTAAAAGCGTTGCTCACGGTCGTGTGAATGGACAAGAAAATACTAATTATCCCTGGCTGTGATCGTGGAAAAATGTCCAGTTGTCCAAATATACGGCACGGACGAGAAAACGTAAAAATGCATACGCTCGTGTGAAAGAGACCTTAGGGTGCATTCCCACGAACGTATATCGGCTCGGTTTTCACGCCGAGCCGATATACGTCGTCCTCATCTGCAGGGGGGGGAGGATGGAAGAGCCAGGAGCAGGCACTGAGCTCCCGCTCCCTCTCTGCCTCCTCTCCGCCCCTCTACACTATTTGCAATGGGGAGAGGCGGGATGGGGGCGGAGCTAATTCTCGGAACTTAGCCCCGCCCCACCTCCTTTCATTGCAAATAGTGCAGAGGGGCGGAGAGGAGGCAGAGAGGGGGCGGGAGCTCAGTTCCTGCTCCTGGTTCTTCCATCCCCCCCCCCCCCTGCAGATGAGGAAGACGTATTTCGGCTCGGCGTGAAAACCGAGCCGATATACGTTCGTGTGAATGCAGCCCCCGTGTGATTTTCACACAATCTTTTGCGTTTCTGTGATCATTCTAGCTGATTGTAATCTTTTTGCATCTGATTTGTATGTGCGTTAAAAAAAGCATGACTGGACAAATGATGTAATTAAAGGTTCTGCATACTTTTTTATGGTTACATGCAATAAAAATGGATCACAATCGCATCAAATGAGTGAAATCTGTTTGTTTTTTTTTAAACACACCCAGAGACTTGAATGGATGATTTTCATCCAAAAGCTACAACAAAATAGGACATGCTGCCATTTTTTTTTACTTGGACTGTTCATCTGAATAAAATGTAAATATCCCATTTACGATAATATGCTTTCTTTCTGTCCGATTTCAGTTTGATTTTTTTCAATCCGAAAAGCAGACAGAAAAATCGTTCCCCAAACTAGCTGACTACATTGTTGACGGTTCAGGCCGGAGCACAGACATCAGCCAAGGCAGGTGATGCACTACAGAAACTAATACAATAAGTGCAATGATCACAGCCTCAGTTATTATATACATAGTATAACATCTCTTGACAAGACAGCCTGGATTTATACCTAAATATCAAAGAAAACAGTAATTTATCTTGAAAAGTAAAAGACGCTAATTAGACGCTATGCCCAATCACAACCACTACAATACTGCTACAAACAGTGCAAAGATGATTACTTATGTTGTCACATTCTTGGTAAAGAATAGCTTCTGTGTAGAAGGCATCCAGCTCTCCTATTGTCATTTATCCAGAGTGCTCCCATCTTATTATTTTCAGTTTCTTACCCAAATGTTTCTGAATGATTACACATAATAAAATTAATAACAGCTCATTTCCGCCAGCTGCTCCAAGTAACATATGTATCTTTTGATGGATCTTGTCAGATTTCCTAGCAGAGACTTTGGAACACAGTACAGTACTAATAAAACTGCTTAGAAACAGTATGCAAGCCAAGCAGCACTGCAATGCAGAGCAGATAACTTTAGGACTCCACTACTAGCAAATCTCACTTAATTAGTCTCACTTGATTGATCACCCAGTTCTGTGTCATCCATGCCCTCAAATTCTCATGTCGAGTTGGTTTGGCATGACCAGAACTTCATCGTCTTTCTGCCTGTGGAGCGCCTGTAAGTATTTCGGAAAATGATTTAATTGTTTCATTTCAGGAACAATTTACTAGAATGCACAAAGGAGCTGGCAAAGCCGGAGCTGGAAACAGGTCGAAGATATTAAACAATGTATACATTGCATATAGATTTGGATAGAATGTGATTGTACATCTCACATAATTGTGGGTTAATTTGCCACCATTGTCCTGGAAAACACAACTCTGCTGCAGCTTCTACATCGATCACACAATGCAGTTTCCTCATTCCTCAATGACTTCATACAGCGCAGAATTAATACTGGGACGTATGTATCAATAATTAGGTTTTCACGAAATGCTGTTGAGGGCTGTTACTATACCATCTATGAAATGTATTATAGTGCATGTAGTCTGCACACCTCATACAACTTTGGTCATGTCAGAGAGAGTGATGTGATTTGAAGACCATACAGGCTCTATAATGTATTTCTTATATATGAAGTAGAAATGTGTGTCTACCTCGTTTCTATAGGAAAGGAGAATTGCAGCCAACGTTGCACCTAATTTATAAGGGACCTTTTACATGGGGCGAAATGTTACCCCTATGGGGCTTGGATTCCACACCTGCTCAAATCTATGCATCTTTACTTCAAAACCGCAAGTTTAACCCCTTAGTGACTGTCTATATGCCTCTTGACAGACTGTATCAGTGGTCTATGTATAAAGAGAAATCGGGGTGTGATCTCTCTCCATACATCACAGGCGCCGGCTGTCTCTGACAGCCGAAACCTGGTGGTAAAAAGCTCTGATAGGCCGTGTAGCAGATCAGAGCTATTAACCCTTTAAATGCCGCTGTCAATTCTGACATATGCATTTAAATCACCTGAACAATGTTGGGGCGTCCCATACGGCCCCGTGCGTACGATCGCAGGGAGCCATGGGGGTGTTATGGCAGCCGGGGTCCTGGAAGGCATGCTTGTGGGGTGGCTTGATAGACTGCCTGCCTGATCGCAGTATGATGTAATGCTATGGCATTACATCACATTGCAGGAGCGATCAAAGCATCGCTAATTGTTGACCCCTCTTATGACTAAAAATAAGATGAATAAATTTTACAAATTATTCCAAAAAAAAGTAATAAAGGTAAAAAAAACTTTTGCCATTTTTATAATAAAAGAATCTAGATATCTAAGTAGCGCTGCGTTTGTAAAAGTCCGATCTGTCAAAGTAATGTATTCTGTGCCCCGCATGATGAATGTTGTCAGTAAAGAAAAAAAAGAACGCCAAAAATGTGCTTTTTTTGGTCACCCTGTCTGCAAGAAAAATACAATAAAAAGCGATCAGAAAGTCATATGTACTCCAGAATAACGCAAATTACAGGATGTCCCATAAAAAATGAGCCCTTGCACAACTATCCCGATGGAAAAATAAAAAAGCTATTGCGCGCACAAGATGGCGGCAGAAAATAATCTAAAAATTAAAAAGCTATTGCACACGGATATTTAAAATAATAAATATCTTTGAAAAAGTACAAGTAGTACAGAAAAAAAAAACTATATAAGTTTGGTATCGTAGTAATCGTGCTGACCCATAGAATAAAGTTATCATGTCATTTTTGTTGCAGTTTGTGCGCCGTAGAAACAAGACGCACCGAAAGATAGCGGAATTTCATTTTTTTCCATTTCACTTTGTTTGAATGTTTTAGAAGTTTTTCAGTACATTGTATGGTAATTTAGTAGTACCATTAAAAAATCAAAGTCGTCCCGCAAAAAACAAACCCTAAGGCAACTAAAGTAATAAACAGAATGGACTACAATACCCAAAGAGGTTATCAAAATTGCGATTATTTAGTTTAGAAAAAAAGACTACTGAGAGGTGACCTAATAACTATGTATAAACAATTAAACATATCAGGGGACAATACAGAGATCTCTCCAATCGTCTGTAGTGGCCCAGATTTAGTGGGGCCCCTCCATAATGTTCAATGTCTGTCTCATGCCATTGTCTTGTCAGTGTCTTGTTTGAGATAAGCATTTGATTTATGTGGATTGCATGGTTGCAGGACTGAATGGGTTAATGTCTGGTATGTCCTGTCTTGTCTGAAATATGTAACGTTTTGTATGGGTCATTTGTAGTCATTTGACTGTGATATATATGTATATATATATATATATATATATATATATATATATATATATATATATATGTGTGTGTGTATGTGTGTGTGTGTGTGTGTGTGTTTGCTAGAGTGCAAGAGGAGGAGTCGAGATTTGGAGAGTCTGACACCCACACATTGGACAAGTCAGACAGTGTGTGGAGTAATGAAGGAAGCTAAGCAACTTCTTTTTTGCTCAGCTTGGGCCTAACCAATCTAGGAATCCTTGACGCTTCTAATGAGTGCTGGGAGTGAAACAACCCGCTGCTTAGCAAGAAGAGACGAAAGTGAGAGTGAGTGTTGACTGGCAGAGAGAAACAGTTTGCCGGGAGTGGAAATTACACAGATAACTTGGACTGTGAATTGTTCGTACACCCCAAGAATCCTCCCTGTATCTGTACCTTTACTGTTTGCTGGAGTTTGTGTTCAAGAGTTTGCAGTAAACAGATGGAACCAATCATTCCCGGTTCTTGTTCAAAAAGTTACCCTGTGTGTGGACTTCTTTATATCATCTGGAAGATTCGCCACAGAGGACGGGATGGTAGCGTCCCAAGTGACAATCAGACTCAAGGTAACCCCCAGGTTACTACCCCAGTGATTTTCCCCCGCATGTGATTGGGTCCCAAGCTACCCCCAGGGGAAGAGATGGTATAGCCCTGCGACAAGACCTTTCTCTACCCCGCTGTCTCCTCGGCTGTGGGCCCGCTCCTCACATGCTGCACATCTATTTGTACCCAGAAATGTGACTGTAACAAGGCGGCATCCTTTGCATCTCTAGCAGTGTTTCCCAAACTCCGGTCCTCATGGCCCCCCACAGGTCATGTTTTCTATATTTTCTCAGTATTGCACAGGTGATGTAATTATTATCAATGCCTCAGACATTGCCACAGGAGTTCTTACTATAGGATATCCTGAAAAGATGACCTGTGGGAGGTCATGAGGACTGGAGTTTGGGAAACACTGGTCTAGAGGAAAGAAGGTTTCTACACCAACATAAATGGGGGTGCTTTACTGTAAGAGCAGTGAGACTATGGAGCCCTCTGCCTGAGGACGTGATGATGGCAAATTCGATTAAAGGTCGGCCTGGACACCTTTCTTGGGGGATACAATAGTATATGTTATAATCATTAATAATTACGGAAAGATTGCTGATCTAGGGATTATTCCGATTGCCAAATTAGAGTCGTAAAGGATTTTTTTCCTTAAATTGAGAAAATTGGCTACTAACTCATTGGGTACTTTTTTGCCTTCCTCTGGATCAACATTGAGGAGAAATAGGCTGAATTGGATGGACATATGTCTTCTTTAGGCCTTACATACTATGTTACTATTTTACTGATTATTTAATTTGTAATACATTTGTATTAGAGATCCATATTACAGGCGTATACAAATATGCTCATCTGAAAGAAGCCTTAAATGATGTCATTGATGTTCATGCCATATTTTCTGTACATTTGCCTATGGATAGGTTTCCATTTAACAAAGTTCCAGATTGTAAAGCTTCACTTTCTGGTGCTGGCTCTGTGTGCTAAATGGTATTTTCAGTAATTAGTTTTATCTGGCTGAATGGCATTTAAGTTAGCATGCACTTGAATTGTTTTGTACAGCAGAATTGTTCTGAACATGTTCTTTCTTCTCATTGAGATAATATGCTTGTCTCTCCATTTTAACATCAAGGTGTGCTTATTCTATTGGACATTGTGTATGCTTCTCTACATCTTGAGAATACAATGGCAGCTTACAGATTTAGGTGTAATTGACAGTAGAAGAGAGGCTATTCATGCTACTGCAAGTAAATAAGAGGATTGAGCTGGGCAAGTATGAACATACAGAGATGCACATGGCATGGGAAAAGTAAAGCTCTTTAGGTACACAGATTTTTTGCAGCAGCAGCTCTAATTTCAACTGGAGCACAACAAATATATCACTAAGAACAGCATGAGGTTAAAAAAAGGACATATGCCTATTAAAATCAAAAGTGTCACAAAACAGAAAACATTCTACATATAGTCCCAGTCTCAAAGTTTCGTAATTGTCCTTCTTAAAGTCTCAAAGAATCATAGAATGGTAGCGTTGGAAGCAGAGGCGTAACTTGAAGCTCCTGGGACCCAATGCAAAACCTGTAACAGGGCCCCCAACTATAATGCTTTCTTCATAGTACTGAGCACCCTATATGGAGAGAAGGGGCCTTATGCTCCCCCCCCCCCCCCAACCGCATCCCCTGCATCCCCTATAGTTACATCCCTGGTTGGAAGGGACCTCCAGGGTCATCGGGTCCAACCTTCTGCTTCATACAGGATTCACTAAAGAAATTACAGACAGCTGTCTGTCTAGCCTCTGTTTGAAGGCTTCCATTGAAGGAGAACTTACCACCTCCTGTGGCAACCTGTTTCACTTATTAATCACCCTCACTGTCAGAAAGTTTTTTCTAATATATAATCTGTGTCTCCTCCCTTTCAGTTTCATCCCATTGCTTCTGGTCTTTCCTTGTACAAATGAGAATAGGACTGATTCCTCTGAACTGTGACAGCCCTTCAGATATTTATAGACAGCAATAAGTCTCCTCTCAGCCTTCTTTTTTGCAAGCTAAACATTCCCAGATCCTTTAACCGTTCCTCATAAGACATGATTTGCAGACCACTCACCATCTTGGTAACTCTTCTATGAACTTGCTCCGGTTTGTCTATGTCTTTTTTTAAATCGGGGTGCCCAGAACTGGACACAGTATTCCAAATGGCGTCTGACCAAGGAAGAATAGGGGGGGATAATTATTTCATGTGATCTAGACTCTATGCTTCTTTTAATACATGCTAGAATTGTGTTTGCCTTTTTTGTTGCTGCATCACATTGTTAATTCATGTTCAGTCTATGATCCATATAAATGGTACCCTACCTTCTCTGGTTTTATTTGTAGGCTTAGTCCCAAGAGAGGTGCATTCTTAAAGGTAGGTACCTATCTTTCCCAGGTTAAGATTAAACCACCTGGTAATAGCGTTAGGACCCATCTGAAAGCTTAGTCACCTGGATATTAGTAGATGGACCCATATGGTTTGATCAAATTGTAAACCAAGAACCTTGCATTATTTAATGTGGTTAGTGTATTTATTATAGTTATGTATATATCTGATAGTAAATGTATTTTGCGTACTGTTGACACTTTTTGGTTCTGCTTCTATTGTATATTACAGCCATGGTTTAACAAGCACCTATGGATTTCTATTGGGAAGTGCTGACCTATTTTATCTTTTTCAATAAGTATGGCATGACATACTTGTCAAATGCTTTACCAAAATCAAGATACACTATATCTACCACATTTTCCTAAACAACCCAATCAGTGATTCTGTCATAGAAGGAAATTAGATTAGTCTGGCCTGACTTGTTTGTTACAAACCCATGCTGGCTCTGGTTAATTACCCCATTCTTATCCAAGTTACTAATTCCTTGTTCAAAAATCTTTCCCAGTATAGAAGTCAGGCTCACAGGCCTGAAGTTTCCTGAATCCACCCTTTTTTGAAGATAGGGACAACATTTGCAATTTCCCAATCCTCTGGGACTTCTGTTCTCCAGGAATTTTCTCCAGGAAGATTAAAGTGACAAGTGGTTCAGCAATTACCTCTGCTGCTTTCTTTAGCATTCTAGGATGTAATTTATCTGAACCTAAAGGATTGAATTTATTTAAGTTAGCTAAGTGTTTCCTCACCATCTCTCTCTTCATAGATAGCCTCTATTCTTTTATTCCCTCAGTAGCATAGGGAAAATAATCTGATGTTACATCAACTTTCTGAGAGAAAACAAATACGAAATAGGAATTTAAAAGTTTGGCCTTCTCAACATCATTTTTAACCAATTTATCATTTTCCTCCTGTAAACATCTTGTAGCATCTTTGCCTTTCCTTTGCTTTTGATATACCTCCAAATCCTTTTTTATTGCAATTGGCCTCTGTTGCTAGCCTCAATTCATTATTAGATTTAGCTTTTCTGACACCTGCCCTACAGTTTCTGCAGACCGCATTAAATTCTTCTTTAGATATCCTTCTTTCCATTTGCTAAATATTTTTAAGATGTGTAAGGTCTGTGTTCATCCATCCTGGTTTCTTTAAATGCTTCCCATTCTTCCTTCTTTTAGGGATTGTTAACAATTGTGCTTTATGAATCTCATTTCCCAATATTTCCCAACCATATTGGACATTTCTTTCCTTAAGAACATCCAGACATTGGGTACTTCCTAATCTCTTTCTGAGTCCATTAAAATCTGTCTTTCTGAAATCCAACCTTGAGGTCTGAGTTCTTTCAGGTCTTTCTCCTCTTGTTATCTAAAGTTCAAGGATAGCTGATCAAAGATCGCTGTCTCCTAAGGTCCTAGTCACCCGTGCTTTCTCAACCACTTCCTCCCTGCTGATGAGAATTAGGCCCAGGATTGTTTTCTTTTCTACCTTTTCGAAGATAAAATGTCAGCAAGAACGGATATGAATTTGTTGGATCCATTACTTTTACCTGACAGAGATTTCAAACAAATGTCGGATAGTGAAAATCTCCAATAATTACTATGTTGTGCTTTTTTCAGAGGTTGGCCATCTGATGTATAAAGAGTTCATTCATATATTCTGCTTGTCCAGGTGGCCTATAGTAAATGCCTACAATAGTGTCCTTTCTGTTTTTTCTTGTATTCTTACCCAAACTGTTTCTACATAACTACCCTGCTCTGAAGCTTGAATCTCTGTGGAGATGTATGCTTTCCTAACATACAACACAATACCTCTTACTCTTTTTTTAGGTCTGTTTCTTATAAATAAGTTGTATCCTTCAAGCCTTGTATTCCAATGATGTGTATCATCCCACCAAGTTTTTGTGATTCCTTTGACATCATATTTCTCTTCTTGTGTTAAGAGCTCTAATTCCCCTTGTTTGTTTCTCATGCTCTGTGCATTTTAGTTTGTGATCGGTGTCTCTTGCTCTTCTACTTTCCTTCTGATATAGTCTTTATTCTTTCTTTCCACTTCTAATAACAAGTTTCCAAGTTGTATTAATTAGCTGTATATTTTTGTCTGGCCTTTCACTTCCCTTCCCATATTGTTCTAGTTTAAAGCTCTCCCGATGAGTGTCGCAAGTTGACTGCCAAATATATGTTTATGTGTTTTTGTAAGGTACAACCAGTCTCTAGCAAGGAGTCCATCATATAGGTAAATTCACTCCATGGTCTAGAAATTCACACCATGATCACTCAATTTCCTACTTTAAAGAATATCTGCAACTTCACTTTGGAGCTCTCCTGCTCTATTGGCCATTTTCAACTCCTTCCAACAGCTGAAGACAGTCCCATATTAGTCCCCTATAGCACTCACGTAGTGCTATATGGGGCTGCCTTCAGATCCTGGAACAGGAGCACTCTGAAGTAAAAGTGCAGGCACACTTTCAAGAGAATCTGTCCCCAAGTTCATGCTTCCTGAACAGTCCATTGGCGGTCCATTGCCGATTCCAGCCTCCTGATTGGCTGGAATCGGCACATGTGACGGGGCGGAGCTACGATGACGACGCGGTGACCAGCTCTCCGGCACGAGCGGCCCCATTCACCAGGCAGAAGCACGGACTGCACAAGCGCGTCTAAAAACGCCAGGAGACATCAGAATTAGACGGATCCATGGCGACGGGGACGCTAGCAATGAAGCAGGTAAGTGAATAACTTCTGTATGGCTCATATTTAATGCACGATGTACATTACAAAGTGCATTAATATGGCCATACAGAAGTGTATAACCCCACTTGCTGCCGCGAGACAATTCCCTTTAATGTTTATTAGCTCTGTACTATGACATCACTGTGTGCATTATCTTTTAACTTTTCAGAGGTGTAGCTAAGCTTTCCTGCTCCCAGGGCAAAGATACAGTTTGGTGCCCCTTCCACCCAAATAAGCAACTATTGGTATACAATTTTTTTCTTTTTTTTTCTACATTGGGAAGTCCGGATCTGGATACCTGATGATAAGATTTCATAGTATGGCTTCTGGGCAGCCATGATGCAGTTGAAAAATGCACTGAACAGCATGTTGGCACAGTTTTCAAATGTATTTGTTATTGGCTGCACTATTTTGCAGGTAAAGCTGATGTTTACCTACAAATTGTGCAGCCATTTGATAATCAATTTGAAACCACACCAAACAGTATCTCAGCACAGTTCTTGGCTTTTTCATTTATTGCAATATTTATATAGTCCCACTAGAGATGTCACAAATACGATTGCTTGATCGCCTTTATAATGCTCGGGATGGGGGAGAGGGGTGCTTTTTTGATGTTTGTCCTATTGGCCAATTTCCCTAGAAACTGCCCTGTCCATAACCATTAAATGAATTTTTTCACAGTACATATTGGATTGGGTTACAGAGTAGCAAAGAAATTATAGTGTACAGAGCAATTTAATGTTGAAATCTAATATTCTACTTTAGCAGTAAGAGCAAGCCTCACTGGATACAGACCTAAATAATACATTTGCGATGTTGTCACCAAATTATTTTCTTGGATTCATTACAAATCTTCAAGTTAGTAACGAATAATTTGCAGTCATAGCATCTTCATGAATTCAGTGGTGCTTGACATGCCTCTGATTAAGCTGTTGACCAGCAGAATGGAAGCAAGCATACTTTGTTACAGTTATTCTAATTATTCCAGGCAGTAATGTATTAGTGCTCTTAGTATGTGAATTGGTGTCCATACTGTGATCCACTAAGCTTAAGACGTCAGCACTGTATTATGAAGAAAAATACGACATTGTTCTCTAAAGGACACACAATGTGAACATGAAGTCATTATTGTCTACTTTTATTTGACAGGAAGAAATGCAGAGAAAGGAAAACTAACTTTGTTACATACTTGCCTCTGTTGGTGATGCCTTTTTAATGGGCCGAAAGATTTTTACTCTGCAAGGAAGTTAACCTCCTGTGTTCAAAGGGTGCAAAATAATGAACAGGTGCCGAGTACATACTACAATTACAGGAAAAGAAATGCGGAGATACTGCAACCTCATCTGGCCTGCTAGTATTTCTGTATTATTCATATATACTTCTAGCTTAAATGTGGCGCTCAACACAAGGAACATTGCAAAACTAAATAGACAAAACCAAATAATTCTTTGATTTCTCTTACAGGAACACCAATTTCAGCTCTAAAGTGTTGCTTGCCCGATATTTAATGGATACATGTTTTCTGCATAGTGTGGTTGTGCTTTTTCAAAAAAATTATGCCATTTTTAGAGATGTCAGCCTGACCTGTTCATCAGGATATCACACTGTATCCTCATCTGCCTTTTATGACTTCATATTTCAAATATACTAAAATAAGACAGCTTACACTTATTCTGCAAATTGGGATGGCCTTTTAGAGAGGTCATTCTGACCTCTTCAACATGGGTATGTCTTAGATTGAATGCACATGGGTGGAAATTCCGCGGCGAGATTTCCCGCAGAATTTCCGTCGTGCATGCTGCCATAGGATTGCCTTGGTTTATGCAATCCTATGCAGATGGTCGTGATTTGACCGTGTGAAAACTCACGCAGTAAAGAAATCGCGGCATATCCTATTACTGTAGTAGCCTTACAGAGGCCTGCACACAAACGTCACAGCTAACACGGCTGTGCTCTGCCCATGTGCGGCTGTGCGCCAGCCGGCATATCACAGAGCAGAGCGAAGACACTGGAGGAGGTGAGCCGCAGGTCACTGCAGGGGCATGGGTCGCATCCTGCTGTGAAAATTCTCGCAGCGGGATCCGACCCGGCCTTCTGCATTCACCCTTACCCAGCACTAATCTTAAATCTGACTTTTTCCTAATCTTCCTTAACCCTACCGCTGTGCATTTACCTCTCAGACCCTGTATTCTATATTATTGCTCCCCAGTTGTTGCGGACTTCCTGTGTTGGTGGCCACAATGACTATACAAGTAATAGACAACATACATGGGGTCATCAATGCTTCCCTACAAACTGTAGGGTGGCTTATGAAAGCGCAGTTATCATATTGTCGCTGTATGATGCTGTACACAGTTGTAGTGCTTCCTATGCTGGAAACACCAAGTGGCTCATGACACTGCTGCTTCATTAACAGAAACACATGCTTCAGCAGTGACTCACTTCATAGCTAAATAAAAATGCTAAATTATTATATAAGGTATACTAATAACATAAAAATGCAAGATTCTTAGCACAAAATTTTAATTGAAACATGAGGACCCGTCCAGATGACCACTGATTTCGGACAAGTTCCTAACACTAACAGATACCTCTCTTTTGCCTTAAGCCTCAATGGCTTCATGGAAAGCAGGATACCAGGCCATATAATCAGAAAAATCGAAGTAGGGGGGAACTGGAACAGGCTTGTGAAGAAACTTACAGCTTTATTATACCGTGATCATGTTACAGGACAAGTACAAGGAGAACGCATTTCAGTCCTATTCAGGACCTTAATCACCTGTTTCTAACAGCCAACACCCACCCGTACCAGCTCCGATAAGACAAGCCGCTCATCGGAATTGTTAACGCTTTAAATGCCACTGTCAATTCTGGCAACGTCATTTAAATGCCCCGATCGATGTTTGGGTATCTCGTACAGAGTAAAAAAAAAGTAAAAATAAGTTTAAAAAGTTTTACTAATTATTAAAAAGAGTAAAAAGTAATCATTATGGCCCATATAATTACCTCCATACTGTCACTCAACAAAACCCACTATACAAAGATCAACATTACCAATAATAACACTATATAAAGGGCCAAATAATACCGCCACACCATGATCACATATGATTAACCCCTTCCCGCTGCAGGGCGTAAGTTTACGTCCTGGCAGCAGGGTACTTCGTGCAACAGGACGTAAACTTATGTCCTGGAGATAGCGCGGGATCACATATGATCCCGCGCTATCCCGCAGCGGGAGCCGGCTGTCAGTCACAGCCGGCGTCCCGCTGCAACAGCGGGAGGGGGGGAGGGCATCAGAGAGCTCCGTACATCAAAAAATAAAAAAGTTACAGGACTTTGAATGCAGCGATTTAGAAAAAAAAAAGATTTCCAAAAAAAGGCCTTTTTTGCAGAAAAGTGGAAAAAACTAAATAAAAAGTAAGAATTTTGTTATCGTTGTAACCGTACCGATCCGCAGAAAAAATGTAATGTCTCATTTATGCTGCATGATTAACGCTGCAAAAAAAATTAAAAAAAATCTATGGCAGAATTGATGCGTTTTCTCTCCCTGCTATCATAAAAAAAACATAAAAGTTTTACAATATAGTTAATGTACCCAAAAATGACACCGATAAAAACTACAGTTCGCCACGCAAAAAACAAGCCCTTATACGGCCGCGTCGACGGAAAAATTAAAAAGTTATGGCTTTTGATAAACGGAGAAGAAAATCCGCCAAAAATTGTTGCATCCTTAAGCCCAAAATAGGCCATGTCATGAAGGGGTTAATACCTGTCACTGAAAAAAGACCTCTACAAAGATCAATACTACCAGTAATATCACTATATGAATACCAAATAATACCCCGACCATGACTACATAATATCACCATAGTGTTACTGAAAAAAACTATGCTAAGACCAATATTGCACCCCCATACAGCAACCATATATCAGTATATACGAGATCTACACAAGCACTTTGAAGATGATATAAATGATTACAGTACAGTTATATTCAGTGATCACAAGTGACAACCCCTCTGACTGGAGTTTTCACTTTCCCTTTTTCTTCATCTGGCCCAGACCATCGTGATGACTTTTCCCTGTTTCAACATGTTTCTGCAGAATTTGACATAGGCATATTTGACTCCTCAATTTTACAGTGATCTAGCTTCATTTTACAAGCTTCTATATAATCTTCCCATCCATAGTGCCCCAGATAGTAGTAATGCCACTTGAGTGACCCACATAGTAGTAGTATCCCCCTTTTTAGGCTCTCTGAATTAGTAAGAGCCACTTTTCATGCCACACACTCAGTAAATCTGCCCCCTCTCTATAATAATGTTCTCCTTATGCCCTCACTCTGTAATAATACCCTAAATAGGCCCTCACTCAGTGATAATGCCTCATAAAGGCCCCCACTCAGTAGTAATGCTCCATTTAGCCCCTACTCAGTAATAATACAGCTCACAGGCCCCAGCTCCTCCTCTCAGTTGCAGTGCCCTTTAAACAGAGTATAACCTCTGCAGTCCGTGTCAATTCAGCTCACCCGCTGACTTCCGGCTGGAGAGATCATGTGATCACATGTGCATGTCACATGATCGCTCTACATGGAATTCACCGGGTGAGCTGTATGGGCATGGACTGCAGAGGCCTGGAGTGGGAGGAGAGTCACGCTGGCACAGGTCAATATGTTACTGCTTTTTTTACATTCAACCAAAAAACTTCTGCCCATCCACTGGTCCACCAATAATTTTCGCAGTGGGTTGAATGGCCAGTCCGTCCCTGGACACAAAACACAATTTGCTGATGTCTAACTCCTTTTTATTAATGTTTTTATAGTTGTTTCATCTTAAAACAGCACATCCTATATGCAAGGCCAACTACAACCACTGATGAAAAAAAGCTGAAAAATAAACTAAACTGTATAGTAAGAGGCTTTTTTACAAAAAAAAAAGTTAGGAATTTAAGATTTGGAAAAAAATTCATATAAGTGATTTTATCGATATGTATTAATATATTCAATGACAACATATAGATTTTGTATGTAAAAATGAAAAAAATTGTCTTTCTCCTAGAGAAGGCCAGGCCCCTACACTGTGATTTCCCTTCCCCAAATGTGAACATTTACTAGTTCCTCTGTGCAGAGTACATTCTAAGATCAGTCAGTTTTTTTTAACATCCTAAGGATACATGCATATGGGCACTTTAAAAGATAATTTTGGGCGCAAGTCGCATTAGACAGCACTCGGTCAACCATTCTGTATGTATGCTGTCTGATGTGCTGAACGCTGCATATTGACATGTGCTATTCTTGTCCAAAAATTGACAAGAATAGGACACAATGCAATTTTCTTTTACTCGGACTAATAATTAAAAGCTCACCTAGCCACACATCCATTCAATGAATGCATTCTATTTCCATGCGATTTTTGGAACCCTTTTTTGGTTCAAAAATCATACAGAAAAAACATTTAAGTGCATGCACCCTTATGCTGTACAACCCATTAACAAGTTTAATGTCAAAAAGGTTATGTTGATGGACATAAAGCACAGTATATGGTACAGTACATTACCTGTCCTGTGCTACCTTGGGCTCGGTCAGACAAGCGTGTTTTATGTGCACACAAAAAGAGTGCTTCTAAAAGAACAAATAGGTTCCTATAGAAGCTATCACATGAGAGAATGTAGGTGTACTAAACAGAGCGCACCTAATAAAGATAGGACATGCGTGGCTACAATGCCAAAATACAGGTCCATGCTGTGCACTGTGCAGGAGTTTCCATTGACTCCTATGAGAGCAGGAGTTAATGGAAACTCCTGCACTGGGAAGATTCCCTACTGCTTACAGCAGAGCATTTAAAATTCTGCTGCCCAGAAATCAAATTTTATATGTCCCGCTGCAAACTTCTGTTAGTCCCCGCGGGGATGAGGGGACTCCCTGAGGGTTCCCTTAATCCCCGTGGGGACTAACAGGAATTTACAATGGGACAGTTAAAAAGTGCTTCTAGATGGCACGTTTAAATGCCCTGCTGTAACCAATGGGGTATTCCTTCTGCCTCGCTGCTGGGCAATTGCCCACCAGTGGGGGCAGTAGGGGACTCCCTCCTCCTCTCTCCCCAAGGGAGAGTTACAGGGCATCCCCCGAGAGCGTAGGAGGAGGAGGGGCAGGGCTAGAGGGATCCACCCCTAGCACCGCCCCTCCAACTCCACCCCCTCTATGGTTTGCTATAGGGAGATCACTGTAAGAATCCCTACTGCCCTGCTTACTTTCCCAAGCCCCGTCCACTCTCTCTGTGCTATGGGGATATCTCTCAGGATTTCCCCATAGCAGGGAGATAGAGGGGAGCTATGCTGGATTTCCCTATAGCAGGGAGAAAGAGGGGAGCTATGGTGGATTTCCCCATAGCAGGGAGATAGAGGGGAGCTATAGTGGATTTCCCCATAGCAGGGAGATAGAGGGGAGCTATAGTGGATTTCCCCATAGCAGGGAGATAGAGGAGAGCTATAGTGGATTTCCTCATAGCAAGGGAGAGAGCGGAGCAATAGGGAATTAACCCATAGCCCCGCTCAATCTCTCCCTGCTATGGGGAAATCCCCCATAAGTCAGCTCTCTGTCCCTGCTCTGGGGAAATCTCAAAGCCCTGTGGGATTTCTTCTCTCTCTCCTCCTGGAGCAGCTGTACTTTTCAGGCAATTTTCAGGAGCATGAAGCTCAGGTCTTCTGCGCTTAGAAAATCTGTTTGTTCACACAATTTGCGGAAATGCGACTGGTGATTTATTTTTTTTTGGCACACCTATTCATGCGCTAAAAAAAATTGCTCATCTGACCAAGCCCTTATTATGTAATTATGACTGATAAGTACTATAAAACACTGCCAAATTATTTTTCAGATCCCTATAACCAAATATGTTAAGTTTTTCTTAACTATTCTTTTTTGCCCATATTTATTCAGTCGTGCTCTTTGCATAGCAGATCAATAAAGGCTAGCTACTAGGATCTTGACTTTCCTGCTATAACATGATTTGCTGACTCTATGATGTTCTTGAACAGAGCCAATAATATTGTGATACAGTTATATACTAAAGGCAAGTAGAGGTGGGAGTAATAGATTTTTATACTGTAGAAACATCCGTTTCTGTATATTTACATATTTTACTTATTAATGTAACGTGCTACATATTTGGATTACTTTGTTAAGGTTCGATGTACATAAGGGTGTTTAATCTAAATAGCTAGGTGTAGCAATATGGAACTGAAGCAGCAATGTTGATTTCAAGACTTAAGCAGAGAATTTGTCCATTGGAATGGAACTAATTAAATGAACTTACAAAATGCAGAAAGTGATGAGCCAAAAAGTGCTTGGCAGACTTAATGTATATTGGCAGATGAGTGCAGATGGATTGCTGTAACATGGCTAGCTGTAATTGCTTTGATCTTGCAAACTATATTTTTAATTATGTTGTTTGTTCCTGGATGAGAAAATGTGATCCAAGATACACAGGACTTCATTCTTTGTTATCATCCCATTGGTTGTATACCAAAAAATATTTGTCAAACTATATATCTGATTTATTAAATGCAAAAAAAACGCAAAACAAATTTTTATATTTTTCCGTTCCATTTGGGCAATACTTAATTTTTTAGGCCTGCATTTTCCATTGGCAGGATTGGACTGGTCCATCAATGTACCACAGAATTTACCAGCAGGCCAAGATCTGACACAATTATTATTGTGTCTCCAAATCGGTTTGTCTTCTACTGGACCTTTAGGATAATTGTAATTATCCCAAAGGTCCAGTAGAAGACAATTCCATTTGGAGTCAATGACATGCTGCTAGGATCAATTTCTTATGAATTGCTTTTTTTGCCAAGGAACCTCAGACTAAGGGCGCCCACCCACTGGCGTTTGCGTTTTCCGCGGGAAAAAACGCAGCGTTTTCGCAGCGTTTCCCGCGATTTTTCCGCGCGTTTTTCGCGGCATTTTCGTGGCTTTTCCGTTAATTTCCATTGACATTCATGGGTGCATTAGGAGAAAAATAAGGACACATATGCAACTGACAGTTCCTATGTTAAAAACGCAAACGCAACGCAAAAAAAACGCCAGTGGACAGGAACACATGTTATCTTTATGCCTGTGCAGGAAAAACGCAAAACGCAGGTAAAAAAACGCCAGTGGGTGGGCGCCCTAACTGTTGACTATATTGTTTAGTTGTTAAAAGGGCGTTCTGACCATAGCTACAGATACACAATACATTTTGGATACATTTATGTATATAGTAAAATTGCCTCAGTAAGTAATCAATACAAATTAATGAGTAACAAGGAAAATAATGGATTTAAACATACAACACCAAATTTAGCTAATGAGAATTCTCAGTAGGTTGGGAAACCTTTGGGCACTATAAAGCTGCCTAAACATGTCAGATAAAAAGGGATGAGCACATGGTCAATCAATAGTACACCAGCATATCAGTGCTTTCCTAATGTGACCGCTATAGTATAGTATGATGATAGAGATGAGCGAGCGTACTCATTAAGGGAAATTACTCGAGCGAGTATGGACATTTTCGAGTACATGCCTGCTTGCCCGAAAAGATTTGAGGGCCGTTAGGGGACAGGGGGCGGTGAAGGAGAGCAGGGGGGGGGGGAATGGGGGAGATCTCTACCCCATGCTCACTCCCGCAACTCACCGCTCACCCCCGCCAGCCCCCGAATCTTTTCGGACGAACAGGCATGTACTCGAAAATGCCCATACTCGCTCGAATAATTTGCCTAAACGAGTATGCTCGCTCATCTCTACATGCTATGTTAATACATTACAAAATGCATCAGCTAACCCGGCTGTCTGCGTTGTTACATGTGCTTTTCCATTATAGAAACTGGCTTCTTATACAACACATAAAAACATTCTCCTAGTAACATATTAAAGGGCTTTTGTAGTCAAAGTACTTTGATGACACATCCTCAGAATAGGTCATCAATAGTTGATCGGCTGGGATCCCCTGCTCTGGATCTCGGCCAATCAGCTGAATAGGAGCCCACTGTAAGCACTGCTACACACAGGCGGCAGTTTAGAAGCTGCTGCTCCGACCCCTGTGTAGCAGCAGGTGTTTGGAACTACAGCCGCAGTTATCACTAAAATTAATCGGATAGGTCATCAATAGTTTTTAAAAACCCTTTTAATCCCTTAGTGACACGGCCTCTGGGACCTAAGAACACAACAATTTTTGGTGGATTTTCATCTCCACCATTCAAAAGCCAAAACGTTTTTTTTCCATCGACATAGCCACATAAGGCTTTGTTTTTTGAATGACGAGCTGTAGTTTTTATTATTTATTTGTACCATTTTTCGTGTACACATAAGCTATTGTATAACTTGTATTAATATTTTGGAGGGCAGGGAGAAAAAACACATCAATTCTGCCATTGTTTTTTTTTTTTTATGGTGTTCATCACGCACTATAAATGACATGATAACTTTTTGCTGGGATTCGCTACAATTCCGATGATACCGAAAAGATATATATACATTTTTAAGTCTTTTCACTTTTTTGCACAATAAAAACCCTTTTTTGGAATGTATATATTTTGCCTCGCTGTATTTAACCCCTTAACAACCACACATACGCCCCATTCTGATGCATACACCTTTTTACGGCGCTGCATCAGAAGCCTGGCACAGGTCTACCATGCTAGGGGGCCATGAGCAATGTAAAGGGCTGACAGAGACAGATAGCTCTCTCTGTCAAGCACCCAAACCTTCATGATCACATGGGTTGCTATGGCACCTAGAGGCTTGAATATGGCCTCTGAGTCTGCCAGCTATGGTGGCCTATGAGGCTCAGCCCCTAGCTGAGCTTTATAGGATATATAATGCACTGATATACTGAAGTATAGCAGTATATTATAAGAATAATCAAGTGTGGTAAAAGTTAAGTTCCCTAGTGGTAGAAAAGAATAAAAAAGCATTTAAAAAATAGTAAAATAAAAATGTTAAAACCCGATGCTTACTCCTTTAGGGCTTAGTCAGATGAGCGGCTTTTCCACACATGAATAGGTGGACAAAAAGATCGCCGCTTGCTTGTGGAAAAGATCGCGTGAACGGTGAATTCCAGCTGTTAAAAGTAGCCCGTTCACACAATCGAAAGTGCGTGTTTTCCAGCTCCCATTGGAGTCTATGGAAAGCACACTCCAAAGATAAGACAGATACTATCTTTGCACGCACCACGGACCTTAGGTGCGAGTTGCACTCGGACATCCTATCTTTGGCAGGTGCGAGTATTTTGCGTATCTAAAAATCATTCATGAGAACACTTCTTTAGGAACCCATTAGTTCTTTTAGAAGCAATCTTTTTGGACATGTATTCGTGCGTGGAAAAAATGCTCATCTGACCGAGGCCTTACTATGTAAAAAAAAAATTAAATAAAATAACCATCACAAAACTGGTATTGCTGCATTCATAGTGACCCAAAGAAAAAAGTTAGTGTGTACCTAATTCACAAGGCATAGTTAATTTTGCCTATCTTGCCTTACAAAAAGTGGAGCACAAAGCGCTCAAAAAGTTATATGGATGAACAAATGGTAACATTAAAAATGACATCCCATGAAAAACCTTCTCACACAGCACCGTTGACAAAAGAAAAGAAACATTTTAGGGATCTTTGAATGCTGTGATAATATTTTTTTTAGGCCGCCGTCAGACGCGCAGTTTTTTTTTCACACCTATGTGTGCAAAACAAATGGGCTCCACGGATGTGCAAGATGCGTGTGACTGAAGCTCCGTGTTACTGGAGCAGCTGTGCTTGTAGAAGTGCAGCTGCTCCACAAAGGTCCCCTTATCACTAAACACTTTGACAGCATTGAAAGAATCCCCTGCCACAGCTGTGGCAGAGGACCACAATGCTATCCCATTGCTTTTAATAGGGCTGGTGCTGCTGCCGCCCCATTGGAAGCAATGGTATGAAGGCAACCCCTGCAGCAATGATTTCAGAGGGGAAGGGGGGGCTTGAAATATGAGCCCTACCCTGAAAATCATCTCTTGCTGTTAAAAAAAATTTCTATAACTCACCTAGAAGCGCCGTCCGGTTCTTCTCCCCATCCCCGGCTGTCTTCATCTGTATTCTGGTGGCTGAGAATAGAACAATCCCCACTTCCAGAAAGTGCTGCCTCTAATTGGCAGAGAGCTGTGACCAATCAGAGGCAGTGCTCAGCCATTCATTGAATGACAGCTGAGCGCTGCCTGTGATTGGTCACAGTGCTCAGCCAATCAGAGACAGTGCTCAACCATTCAGTGAATTCAATGAATTGCCGAGCATTGCCTGTGATTAGTCACAGCGCTCAGCCAATCAAAAGCAGTGCTTTCTGGAGGCGGGGATTTTTAAATCCCTGGCCACCAGAATACAGATGAAGACTGCCGGGGATATGGAGAAGAGCCGGATTACGCTTCTAGGTGAGTAAAAAAAAATTTTTTAACAGGTAGGGATGATTTTCGGTGTTGGGCTTATATTTCGAGCCCCTCTCACCCACTCCCTGAAAATCATCGCTGCAGGGGTTGCCTTTATCCTATCATTGAAAGCAATGGGATAGCATTGCGGTCCTCTGCCACAGCTGTGGCAGGGGATTCAGGGTTTAAAACCCCAAAATGAATAAGCATTTTGCCTGTATGAGATAAAAATTGTGTTAAATTTATTGTAAAGCCTATTACGGATGCAGCAATATCAAGCATGTGGCTTTTAAACATTTTTTTTTTATTCTTTTAAACCACAAAGGGGAAAAATTACACACAGGTTTTTTCTTACTATTTCACTTTTACATTTTTTTGCACTCTTAAATTCTCCTTAGGGGACTGTAGGGCACTTGAACCTGTGTTCTCAAGTTCGCTCAGATAACACACTGCAGTACTTCTGTATAGCAGTATATTATTACTATTTCTGCCTATGGCAGGCAATGGCAAACTCAGACGCCATTGACAGAAATCATGTTGCCATGGAAACCCATCGGCCTTCCACCATCAAACAGCTGAGGGACGGTGAGTTTTCATGGCACCCTCCCTTTTTTAACCTCCTACATGCCACAAACAACATTGATCGTGGCACGCAAGGGGTTAATGGCAGAGACTGCTGTTCTCATCAATACCTGCTGTTGCATCCGGAAACTTGCTGTCACGCACAATCGCTTTCCTCTGGAGATGATACAGACTCAGTTCATGGACCGTTGCCATCCATAGGACACAAACATCTTTTCACGGCAACCTTTTCTCACCCAGGATATACATGTACACCCTAGGGTAGGGAGGGGTTAATAACTGAGAAGTACTTAGTGGAGAATGAAATTAATAGTGGTAATGGCAGTGACAGTTACTTTTACTTTACTTATACTTTCTTTAATTTACATTTTCAGGGGAAAGAAAATTGCCTTTTTACACTGTACTAATTTGGTCAGTATTATACATTACTATGTGGAAGCAAAAACCAGGAGTGGAACATAAACCTAAAAAGTCTTTCACGCTTTGGCCCCTTCCTAGTTTTGGCTTCCAAGTACTGAGCCAAAGTACTGACCAAAATATTCCCACACCAAAGTGGCTTTACTGTGTTATTGATTGACTTATTGTTTTCTGAAGACTTCCTATGAAGTTGGCCTTAGTGCTGGAGATAGGCAAGACCTTGAACTTGGCTACCTCTGTCAGTCTCATTGTAACGAATGAAGTGACACTGCAGATTGTTGACCACCGTTCCATTCAAGAAGGGACCTCTTGGACCCCATTCTCAGGAACAATGAGGATTTCAGTAGTTGGCCCACCACTGATCTGAAAGTTATCCTCTATCCTGTGGAAAGGAGATAACTTAATCCTGGCACAACCCTATAAAGCTGATGAATTTATTGAACTTTTCGGTCTACATATTGCATAATGTCTAGAGGATTTTGTGACTGTTAATTGGAATCTTGCTTTTTTTTACCTCCAAGAAGGTCAGTGATCCATTAAAAGCCTGTCATACTGATTTTGCAAAGGACTTCATCACAGTAAGCCATAAGGCAAACCTGGATAAACATTGACACTCCAAACAAAAAGGCATTGCAGACCTGGTTTGCTTTATTATGTACTTGTGTTTGCGCAGATCAAAATCTGACATTTTATTTTGTTAATAAGTTTAATTTTTTTAGCATTTTAGAGGAATGTTTAAACATTTTTAAAGATCTACACTGTACTGACAAACACATTGATAGAGTCATCGTCATGAGCAGAAAACAGGTCATGTATAGTTATTAGTTAATGATGAATTCCATAAGAAGTCCTGCAAACAAACAAATTCCAAAAACTATGCAAGTTATAGTTACAATGCTTCTTATGTAACTACTCAAAAACAGATATAAAGGGCAATATAGACAGCATTACGTAGGCTAAAATGGCATAATTGCTAAGGGGGACGCATTTCTATCCAGTTTAAAAAACAGATAGGGGCAGAAAATATGAAAATATCCTTGAAAAAGACCATTTGTGTCGAAACGTCGCTAGCTTCTTCCTTGTCTGTCACGGAAAGAAAATATGTGAGACAGAGATTGAAGAGCGCTCCGTCTTACATATTCACCCCTCTATCATGCAGTCCATCCCCATGCAGTTGTCTGCATAGAAGATGGAGAGCTGAGATGAAACCAGCACTGGATGGCCAAAGCTAGTGTGAAAGAAGCCTTATATTTCAAAAAGATCACTCTATATGTACAGTAATCTCCAGCCAAAGCAAAGGGAAAGAAATACTGGCCACCAGGACAGTCTAAAGCGATAAACTGTCAGTAGATGATTATAGTCATTGGGAACATACGTATTTATTCAATAATTAAAATTTTAAAAGTAAAACATTATTAAATACAATGAGCTAAGAATATAAAAATGATTTACATTGCACAGTAAAATGCACTTGATGGGGCTGTTATATTACATTAGTCATTGTAATGTGTTTAAAACACTTCCTGTGCATTGCTTAATTCAATGATGGCATTTTCATTTTCCAATTAAGTTTAGAATAGAAGTTTACTTCACCAGTCTATTTCCCTAGACATATGACTCAAGTGGTATGCTAAAATTCAATTAAAATGAACATCAAGTCATTAAAAGCCTACCTTTCTTGTAAGATATAGTCATTGATGCTTTGCCTTAACCCATTAGGATTAGGGTGTGAGGTGTTAGATTAAGGCCTTCGAAAGCAGTAAGGCCTTCGAAAGTAAGTAATTACTGAGTGGTCAGTGCAGAATATTAAAACTATAGGAAGTAGTGAAACATTTTATTATAAGATGTGTTCAAATTTTGATCAATTGCTGGTTATCCTGTTATTGTCACATGTGTTTTAGGGTTGGATATTTGTTTATTGCTAAATGATCTGAAGTATTTCTTCTGCACTTCTTCGGATTGCACTTGGGTAATGCAATGCAAGGAATGGAAAAGATCTGGAAAAGCAAGGATATTAGCATTGCAACAAAAACCAGACTGGTCAATGCAATCGTCTTTCCCATAACGACGTATGGTTGCGAAAGTGGGATGCTCTAGAAAACAGACAGAAGGAAAATTATTGCGTTTGAACTATGGTGCTGGAGGAAAATGCTACGGATACCTTGGACTGCCATGATAATGAACAAGGTAGTGTTAGATTGTGTCAAACCAAAATCATCAAACAGCGTCTCTCTTTTTTGGACACGTGATAAGCGCAAACTCACTGAAAAAAAAGTACTGATGCTCGGCAAAGTCAGTGGACAGAGAAGATCAGGACAACAAAGAACAAGATGGCAAGATACAATCAAGGCCACCACAAACATGTGAATCGCGAAAGTGAAAAAAGTTGTAAAACACAGAAATGCGTGGAGAACATTGATCTATAGAGTGACCGAATGTCGGATACCACTGTACGGATAATCATCATAATTTCTTCTGCCTTTTATATAAAATTGTTGTGCCTTAATAATTATAACCTAGGCAAAGATTTATTAAGACAAGCGTTTCATAGTTTGAAATTTGAAAATAGCAGAACTGTTTTTCATAAGCTGTGTCTGATTCTGCAGTTCGGCACCTAAACTGAAACCCAAATCCACAGCCTTTTTGTCCCAGACTACTACATCAGTCTAAGCAGTTTTGTGATGTATTCTTTTTTTTTTACTGCTTCTCTCTATATTTACATCCCTAAATCCATGGAGTGGTTTAGTATTTGGACTTTTTGCACTTTTAGTAAAGATAAATTTTGTTTACACATTTTTACATGTCAGCTTTAGCAACCTTTTGGACCTTTATTGTACAACATAGTGGTAAGAACCATGGTTCTGACCATAAAGATCAAAAGAGCTTGTTCAAATTATCCTGGGGACAAAGAATGCAGCAGTTGTATACATAGTAAATCAGAAGTCAGGAAGGGTATTGGACACAATTAAACAGCCCTGTGATATATATATACAGTGGATGATCATTGCATTAGGAACACCAACTCAGTAATGGGTTGGTCCACCTTTGGGCGATTATGACTTTCAGTCATTAGAGAACAGATTCCCCAAGATGGCCAATATTTTCCATATTCAACTTGATCCATGCTTACTGCAGCAGCTCTGTCAGTCGCTGGACATTTTGGGGATAAGGGAGAGCAGATCTCCCAGTCATTTCCAGCATATCCCAAAAATATTTAATTCAGTTACGGTCTCATGAGTTTGGAGGCCAAGGCAGAGTGGAGAATTCATGTTTATCCACTTCCTAATTATCTGAGCTCGATGACATGGAGCGTTGGACTGTTGAAAAATGGCACTGTGGTCGGGAAGACTTCATAATGATGTGTATACAGATGGTCAGCTAACAGGTCTCTGTAGCGTTCACCATTCAAGGATTGTGGCATGATGACCAGCAGACATACAAGGAAAATGCTCCCAAGACCATGACACTGGCACCACTAGCCTGTTGAACCCCAATAGTGCACCCATAGGATACAACTTCATGCTGCCAAATGTAGACTTGGCCATCCATATGGTTCAGCAGGAAATGTGACTCTTCACCCTAGATGACCTTCTGTGTCCAAGGTCCATTGATGTCTTTCCTAGGCCCATGTGAGGCATTGTTGGCAATGATGCGGGGTCGTGAGGGGCACTCTTGTTGGTCTTTAGCTACTGAATCCTAGTCAATGTTAGTTACACCGCATGGTATTGCTGGGTCAGTTGGTCCACTGTAGCATGTCATTGCTGATTTAACAGATCTGCCACTAGGATAAACCACACATGGCCTGCCACAGTGTGATCTTCTGTTGATTTTCTGTCCATGGTTCATCCATTTTTTGTACACTCTTGATACTACAGTTTGGGAACAGCCAACAAGTACAGCTGTTTCAGAAATAATGGCACTATATCTCTGGGCACCAACAATCTGCCTACAGTCAGTCAAAGTCACTCAAATCACCTAAGTCACCACATGGATGTCAAATGTTGCCTTCTGCTGTGCAATGGAGAGTTCAGCACATTATCATGTGAAAGCAGCCTGTGATGCAGGTATCATGTGGTTCAGTGTTAATGATCACAAGATGTCATGCACCAGCTGTCCCTAATGCAGTCATTGTCCACATATGATTAAACTAGAGGTGTTTCTAGTTAAAACACTTTGGGGGCAGAACCCAATAAAAGTTGTATGTACTCAGTAGGGCATGGAGTTTAGATTTCTTGAAGAAACAGAAATAGTACCAAATATTTGGCGCTGTTGAAGTGTAAGATGTGGAAGTACGTCATAATGTCTAAGAACCATCCATTGTGGTTTGGGGCAGGAGTATGTTTACTGTACTGTGGCTCAGTGTTTTGTCAGGTTCGAAAAACCTATAGATATGGTTCAATGTTTGCTTCTTGCACGTTTGATGAGTTTGTTTAACCAGCAAGGTACATTCAGGCATAACACTACAGTCACACGGTACCGATCTGAATAACAGATTGATAGAATCCATTAACCAGTTGCATTATATACCGTACCATTTGCAAAAAGTGCCAAATATTCCCCTGGAGGCAACATTTGGTACTATTTTTTTTTCTTCAGAAATCTAAATCTCATACCCTACTGAGTATATACACTAACTTTTATTGTGTTCTGCCCCACAATGTTTTCGCTAGAGACCTCTTAACACCTCTAATTTAATTATGACAACCTACATATATTTATATTCACACTATTTAAAGGGGCTGGCTACCTTCTATGCGATATTTTTAATTTTAACTTACTAATGTATTTTCATTAGAAGGTCGGTGGTTTTCCTCCTTCTCTGGCAAGCCACATCCTCTGGATGCAGAAAAGCCTTCTCCACTCTGTCCACAAAATGGTAGAGGATGGGGGTTCATGTGACTAGGCACGTTCATGGGTATCTGCACATGTGCTTTTGAAGTGGTAATATAACTACAAGGTGCTAGCAAGATCTCTGACTGCCCCATTCTAAGTATGTCTCCTTGTTTAGGAAAAAAAAAAACTTGAGCCACCAGGGAAGAAGGTTTGATGATGCTACTAAAAGCAGGGGATCATCACGGTCCCAGGCTGTAGTGCTGATACAAGCACTTGTATACTGGCTAAGGCAGTCAAGGATTTGGCCTGCAAGCTATGGCAGAGCTGACTACTGACAGGGATGTAAGGTGCTTATAATGTAGTGAGCCACATCATAGGCACCTCACATCCCTACCATTGTAATCCTGTACAGCAGGTATGTGGGATTACTGAGGATTGAAAAGAGAGAGTCCCAGCATGCTTGACTATGTATAGCAGGCATGCTTGTAGTATTTACCTTTGGTTCTCTGAAATTCTCTTACAGAAGTATACTGTACAGGATTAAAATGGCACTTGGGCATATGAACAAATGGTAAAATATATGTAAGAATGTTGGAATTGTACACAAAACATTGTTTTCCCTTATTAGTTATTTTGAGTCACTTAATTTATTTTGCTATTTTAGTGGCCAACCCCTAAAAGCCACCATATTGAGCAACCCAACTACTGCTGATCTCAGCTTTACAAGGCCATGGAACAAATCAAAATCAACTGATATTGTGATCTTGTTAGTGGTTTTAAAAGTGTTGTCTGGAACTTCATTTGTTGCTAATAGCAAAAGCTAAAGGCTTCCTCGTCTAAAGAGAACTGTAAAGAGCTTCAGAAGAGATAGTTAGCAAACACAGAAAGAATAAAAGGATTATTCGTTTGACATAACAATGGATTCCATATATCATTGTCTAAGAAACATACAAGATTAGTCCTCTGAAACATATGGAATCTTGTATTTATTGCACTCATTTCTTTTTGTATTGTGGCAATGTAATTTTCATTGTGTAGAGTGCAGAGATCAGGAAATGATTACTTTCCAGCAACCATTATATCTATTTAATACATACAATTCTGTATGTGACAATGAAACAAAGCAGGCAACATTTAACAAGACAATTTAGCATTTTGCAGGCCAAGCAGTGCTCAACAAGCATATAAGTTATATGCAAAATATGAATTGAAATTTGTGTAATAGGAAACGGTTATAGAAAAGTAGACTGAAACACATTGTACACGTCACCTGTTCATATTATAATTTTTATATAAGCAAAATGTAAGCATATACAATACATAAAGGATTGCTGCCTGCTTCTTTATGAGTAGCAGAAGCATACAAGTGCTGCCTGCAGTATAACAAATAAAACATATATGTCATATAATAAATACATGACTGTAACTGATATCCAAATCTATTGACTAATATGTGATATTTGTGTGCATTTGGCAGTTGAAGGGTGAACACTGAATTGTACTACTTCCTTCGGTGTGATTATATATTTCTATGAAATATTCTGCAATGTTTGAAAAAGTGACATTAAGATGTAAATGCCTATGATACATTAGAAATAAAATATGCAATGCTATGACCTTATACTCAGGAGCATAGTAGATGATCTTTTACAATTATTTCTAAGGATACTGCTGATGAGCATGTCTGTCACTTTGATGCTGACTGAGAAAATCACTAAGCACTAAATTCTTATTCTGCAAGAAATGATGAAAGAATTTAAAGGGGTTGTCAGGTAAGAAAATAACTTAAAATTTAGAGCTACAACAAAACAAAATGGTACTTACCGTCCTGCACCCCGAGAATCCAGCGCTGCAGCCCCACGATTCAAGTGGTCTCAGCAAAAATCACGTGAAAGTCACCTGCCACTCAGAGGCCACAGCATCATTGTTTGGGATAACTGACATCATGGCACCTAGGATGTGAAGAGCTGATGGCAGGAGAATGAGCTGTGACACTGCGGTCTCTGATTGACAGATAGCAATCGTCTGACTTCTGCTGTCAACAAAGACCTGGTGTCACGTCCAAGCACCACGCTCAGCATAGATTCAGGGTGATGTTAACAACTGCAGGAGTAGATAGATTTATGCACTGCAGAACAGTGCGTGCCCACCACAACTGAAATACGTAGCCCAGATGTAAAGCCTGTGCGACACTAGAGCACAGTGCAGGGCAACACTATGCAGATCAGTAACACCACTCCAGGGGGGAAGGAAGCCTGGCCCTAACCTAGCAGGGAGGTGACGGGTCCCTGCCTAAAGTGGAGTCATCACCTCGATAATAGGCGGCCCCACTGTCTTCTTTCTGGGCCCTGATTATCCCTATTGGAACCCCTGGAGAGATGAACTGACACCACAAAGCAAAACAGAAATGAACAGCGGGAAAACAACTGAAAAGGAACCCGCAGCAACCTATTTGCGAATCGCAATACACCCAGTACGGAAGAGCTCCAAACTCCAAGGACTCCACCATAGCACGAAATAAGCAGCAGTGATCACCAGGAGGGATGAGACGATATAGCCACTCTGCACCTGAAAACTGGCAGAGGGAATAGAAAACCACACTTCCAACCTACTCCCAGGCATGACTAATCCAGCATGCATCCATGCAGCAAAGGCAAACAGCACCATCAGACTCTGCACATGGTGCATTAACCCTTGACCTGCTTAACAAGGCAACAGGTTTTTACCTGTGTTGAGGCCACCATGCCACGACATTGTCGTGACTGACAAGCCGCGACACCTGGTTAATCGTGGGGTTGGCGTACTGGATCTCCAGGACTGAGGAGAGTAAGTACCCTTTTATTTTGTTGTTCTAAGTAATGTAACTGCAAATTTTAAAAGTTATTTTCTAACCAAAGAACCCCTGTAATGAAAAAAATGCTTTCAGACCTGTTTTATGGTGGGTTCCACAGCAAGAATAAATGGGTTTAGATACACAGAGGCCAAATATTAATTAAGTTTACTTAAAGGAATAAAAGTCGATCTACATGCAAGATATCAAAAGGCATCCAAGATATGAAGCAAGATACCATCATGAAAGATACGCAGAATCAAAAAATACAAATAGTATGCACAAATAGTATATCAGCAAGTTACGGAAAAGCAGAACAAAATTATACTTAGCATCTATCCCAATGGGTATGTGGCAAATCAATCTTGGGGAGGAGCCCATGTTCATCAGCCCCAGAAGTCCAGAGTAGACTTCAACTCCCTTCCATGTTGTACTTCCTCCTGTCTTTGTCTGCAGTGAACGTATAAACCACAGATGATGCTCCATGAGATTTCTAATACTGGTTTATTTACACAGGCGAGCTTCCCATTAGAGTTTTCTGCATTGCGAGTCATACTCACACAGAAATAGGCCTCATTGTTTTCAATGGGTCTATTTACTTGTGTGATTTTTCAATTACAGCGATGCTGTGAGATAGAACTTTTGTAATATGCTCTATTTTTCTGTGATTTTGCAGAAAACATGCCCATTATTTTCTATGGGCAAGTTAAAAAATGCAGTTGCTTTGCATTTGCATGTACATGCAAGTGCGATGCAATTTTTTAAAATTTCCCTATTGAAAAAACGTGATTTTCACACACATTAAAAAACTGCATTATTCAGCAATACAGTGTTATTTTCTTGCAAATCGAATTATTTTCTTCTTTGTTAGGTTGACATGTAATGTTTGTGTTAATAAAGAGCACAAAGCTATAACGTCAGAGCTCACCTATGTCTCCTCCCTCCCCTTTACATCACTTAGCTGCACCCCTATGGTATGGCCAACTGTTTAGGCAGTTCTCTGTTAGCTTCTGTCCAGCTGTCCAATGGCACATATGAACCATATAACATATAGACAGATGACAAGAAACAGACAAACAGAAAAAAAACAAAGAAACAAAAATGTATATACAGTGCCAAAGGTAAAAGAAAATAAACTCATGTTGCTAGCACTCCCTGCTTCCTGTGAGAGAAGAGAGAAACAAAAAAATAAAAGCATTTCTTTTTATCCAAGCAATCATATACCAGAATCCGTTGCACTATTCTGCACGCAGCTACATTCACAGCACACACATTCCTAACTTAGTTTCCTAAGTAACCAACACCAGAAAATGGCAAATGCTTGGTATGTTATCTGTACCAAGCACAGCTCAGACTCAATTAACTCTTCACATTATCTTCTGCTAACATTCTGCTTACTCTCGTAACATACTTTTACTTTTTATGAAATATTAACTCTCTCTTATTCAGCTACTATTCATCAACATTAAAGGGGTTGTCCAGTTGTAAACTATTAATGGCCTGTCTACAGGATAGGTTATCAATGGTAGGCCAGTACTGAACCATCACCTGGGACCCCATCGATCAGCTGTTCTCAGGTTCGGTGCACTGAGCTGATTTCTGCAGGAAGCAGATCGCTCCATTCCCATTGTAGTCGCCACACAGACAAGGACGGAAAAAAATGGTGAATATGGCGCAACCTTTAGACATCTTGTAAATGCATTTTGAGGTAAATGAACTTCTTCCGTAGTACTCAGTACTTGCTGGGTATACACTACACAAAAACATATAAAACCATAATGGAATAGGGAATAATATAAACCTTAATTGATGGAAGATAGAACATAATTCAGGTATAAAGAAGAAAATGGTAAAGGAAAAATAATAATAAATGAAAATGAATGAATACATGTACAATTCCATAATATTCAGAATCAATTGAATAGCTGGTATAAAAGTATTGTGAATACAAAAATAATCATGATTGAATCACTAATGAACAATATAGGATAATAAATATTGGATATTGAACAATCCTTGTCATATAATCAATAATCTATTTAGATCCAAGAATAAAAAAGCTGAGAAATCAATGCTTTGTCATTGTATATCCTAATGCATGGCATAAAAACTAAAAATAATAGCGGCATGAAATTTACCAATAGATATATCTTATTTTCAGAACAGGAGATTTTTGTTGCAAGATATTGGTATAAGAAACATTAATAAATAATATTTATAAAAGGATTCAATGTATGTATTTATAATATAAGATTCAGAAGAGAAATAAATAGAGATGAGCGAGCATGCTTGTCGGAGCTTGATGCTGGTTCGAGTAGTAGCATACTCGATGGCGTTCGTTACTCGAGCCAACACCATGCTGTGTTCGAGAAAAGTTTTGGCCCCTCCCTGCTTTACCACTTCCTGCTGTGACATGCCAGTGTGCACACGTCTACAGTAGTGTGTCTGGGAGAGAGAGAGAGAAAAAGAGGGGGAGAGGGAGAGGGAGGGAGAGGGAGGGAGAAAAAGAAGAAAAAAAACACTTGGCAGCCGGCGGGTCCATTGCAAAAATGCTTGAGTCTCCCATTGATTTCAATGGGGTTTGTTACTCGAACAGAGCTCTCAAATATTACAAAAAGCTCGACTAAAATAACGAGGACCCGAGAATTTTGGTGCTTGCTCATCTCTAGAAGTAAACTAAACCTCTGTGTGTTGAAATTATAAACATATAGCTGTTGCTAGTAGCAATAGATTGAGTACAAAGAAAATAAGGTGATGATCTTACCGTATCATAGAAAAAGTTATTTCTGCACTATTAACTTGAAGAGCTGTGGCGTTTATTTAAATTGCCAGTTTGGCAGGAGCAGAGGAACAGGAAAGGTATAGGAGAAATACGGTTTGTGTCAGGACTCAAACCCAGGATGTACTCCAGGTGGAACCTCTACCAGCTCAGCCATTCAGCCCTTTGGATAGCTCCCCTGCATGACCTTATTTTTGTTCCCAGCTACTGCTATCCAGTCCCAGTTTTAGCTCCGCCCTGTTCCTGATTGGACATGCTATAAAAACCTGGCCTTATCCCTCCTTCCTTTGCGAATTTTTTGATTCTGCAGCCTTTAAATCAGCTTCTCCATATACCTGCTCCCTCTAAAAGAAGATTGTTCTTTGTGTACTGACCACTGGCTTGTTTCCTGACTATGTCTCTATTTAAATCCTCTGTACTGCATCACCCTCTTCGTGTACCAACCCCCGACTTGCCTGACCAATCTAGTGTCAGAACATGACAGTTTGAATATGATTGGTGGACTAGAAAAATAAGGGAGGGGAGTTCAGAATGGAGGACTGCTAATGCGCAATTCAAATAACCACAATAGCGGGAAATTGCAGGGAAACAACTTTGGGCGCTAAGATAGGCGAAGGAGCCACAATGTATAAAGGTACAGCTGGTGCTGTGGGCACACACACTCCACAGTTCTTCCTCCCCCCCCCCCCCCAAAGTGGGGGGAATTAATAGTGGTATTTGGGATAAATGTGGGGAATATTTAATGAAGTATATGAGACAGGAGAGTAGCCCCAACACAATGAAACTAGTACAGTTGGTGATGCATAATCGGCATACAGTTGTTGGAGACCCACGCTAAGTATTAAATTAAACAATATTTAAATAAATAAATAAATGGTTGGACATCAAAGATGATATAGTGTATGGATAGGAAACTAACATAGTTTATGTGTATGTATAAAGACCTTACAAACATGGGTTGTCAGCAGAGGTACTAATTGGTGATCTTAGATAATAAAAATTAGAGATGAGCGAACGTACTCGTCCGAGCTTGATACTCGTTCGAGTATTAGCGTGTTCGAGATGCTCGTTACTCGTAACGAGTACCACGCGATGTTCGGGTTACTTTCACTTTCATCTCTGAGACGTTAGCGCGCTTTTCTGGCTAATAGAAAGACAGGGAAGGCATTACAACTTCCCCATGCGACGTTCAAGCCCTATACCACCCCCCTGCAGTGAGTGGCTGGGGAGATCAGGTGTCACCCGAGTATAAAAATCGTTAGGAGTGTTAGGAGTATTTTAGGCTTCAAGAACCCCAACGGTCCTTCTTAGGGCCACATCTAACCATGTGCAGTACTGTGGAGGCTGTTTTTTGCAGTGTTGCACTTTTTTTTTTTTGGTATATCGGCCAGATATATGGTATCTGGTATATGGTATCTGATATATGGTATATCTGGCCCTGGAGTAATACTCAAGGGCCAGAAGCGCTTAGGCAGGGACAGAAGACATATTGATTGAATATAGGCAGTGGGCCTTTGCAAAAAAATTTGGGGAAAAAAAATCTATTTGGGCTGCCTGTGACTGTCCTTAGTGTTCTGGGTCTGTGCTGGGTGTAGTAGTTCTCCAAATTCATATGCAGCCAGCTAAGTGTTACAGCAGGCTTGCGCAAAATTATTTCCTGGCTCTGTCTGGGCTCTGAAATCACCGCTGTATTGCAGTCCACAGTGCAACACTCTGCAGTTCTTTGACATACTCCAGGGCCAGAAGCGCTTAGGCAGGGACAGAAGACATATTGATTGAATATAGGCAGTGGGCCTTTGCAAAAAAATTTGGGGAAAAAAATCTATTTGGGCTGCCTGTGACTGTCCTCAGTGTTCTGGGTCTGTGCTGGGTGTAGTAGTTCTCCAAATTCATACGCAGCCAACTGAGTGTTACAGCAGGCTTGCGCCAAATTATTTCCTGGCGTTCCATAAGCGAAGTCAGCCTCCAACCACAGGCCAATAAGCGGCACATTTAATTACAGCATTCTGTTTCTGCACTACTGGTAATACAGCATGCTGAGGGGTAGGGGTAGGCCTAGAGGACGTGGACGCGGGCGAGGACGCGGAGGCCCAAGTCAGGGTGTGGGCACAGGCCGAGCCAGTGCGGTGGCCAGGGGTAGAGGCAGGGCCAGACCGAATAATCCACCAACTGTTTCCCAAAGCGCCCCCTCGCGCCATGCCACCCTGCAGAGGTCAAGGTGCTCTACGGTGTGGCAGTTTTTCACAGAGATGCCTGACGACCGACGAACAGTGGTGTGCAACCTTTGTCACGCCAAGATCAGCTGGGGAGGCACCACCACCAGCATGCGCAGGCATATGATGGCAAAGCACCCCACAAGGTGGGACGAAGGCCGTTCACCGCCTCCGGTTTGTACCACTGCCTCTCCCCCTGTGCCCCAACCTGCCACTGAGATCCAACCCCCCTCTGAGGACACAGGCACTACCGTCTCCTGGCCTGCACCCACACCCTCACCTCCGCTGTCCTCGGCCCCATCCAGCAATGTCTCTCAGCGCAGCGTCCAGACGTCGCTAGCGCCACTGTTTGAGCGCGAGCGCAAGTACGCTGTCACGCACCCGCACGCTCAAGCGTTAAACGTGCACATTGCCAAATTGATCAGCCTGGAGATGCTGCCGTATAGGCTTGTGGAAACGGAGGCTTTCAAAAGCATGATGGCGGCGGCGGCCCCGCGCTACTCAGTTCCCAGTCGCCACTACTTTTCCCGATGTGCCGTCCCAGGCCTGCACGACCACGTCTCCCGCAACATTGTACGCGCCCTCACCAACGCGGTTACTGCCAAGGTCCACTTAACAACAGACACGTGGACAAGCACAGGCGGGCAGGGCCACTATATCTCCCTGACGGCACATTGGGTGAATTTAGTGCAGGCTGGGACAGAGTCAGAGCCTGGGACCGCTCACGTCCTACCCACCCCCCGAATTGCGTGCCCCAGCTCGGTGGTGGTATCTGTGGCGGTGTATGCTTCCTCCACTAAACCATCCTCCTCCTCCTACTATGCAACCTCTGTCTCGCAATCAAGATGTGTCAGCAGCAGCACGTCGCCAGCAGTCGGTGTCGCGCGGCGTGGCAGCACAGCGGTGGGCAAGCGTCAGCAGGCCGTGCTGAAACTACTCAGCTTAGGAGAGAAGAGTCAGACAGCCCACGAACTGCTGCAGGGTCTGACAGAGCAGACCGACCGCTGGCTTGCGCCGCTGAGCCTCCAACCGGGCATGGTCATGTGTGACAACGGCCGTAACCTGGTGGCGGCTCTGCAGCTCGGCAGCCTCACGCACGTGCCATGCCTGGCCCATGTCTTTAATTTGGTGGTTCAGCGCTTTCTGAAAAGCTACCCACACTTGTCATACCTGCTCGTAAAGGTGCGCCGAGTCAGTGCACATTTCCGCAACTCCAAGACGGACGCTGCCACCCTGCGGACACTGCAACATCGTTTCATCTGCCAGTGCACCGATTGCTGTGCGACGTGCCCACACAGTGGAACTCTATGCTCCACATGTTGGTCAGGCTCTATGAGCAGCGTAGAGCTATTGCGGAATACCAACTCCAACATGGGCGGTGTAGTGGGAGTCAGCCTCCTCAATTATTTACAGAAGAGTGGGCCTGGTTGGCAGCCATCTGCCAGGTCCTTGGAAACTTTGAGGAGTCTACCCAGATGCTGAGCGGGGATGCTGCAATCATTAGTGTCACCATTCCTCTGCTATGCCTCTTGAGAAGTTCCCTGCAAAGCATAAAGGCAGACGCTTTGCACTCGGAAACGGAGGCGGGGGAAGACAGTATGTCGCTGGATAGTCAGAGCACCCTCATGTCTATATCTCAGTGCGTTGAGGAGGAGGAGGAGGGGGAGGGGGAGGAGCATGAGGAGGAGGGGGAAGAGACAGCTTGGCCCACTGCTGAGGGTACAAATGCTGCTTGCCTTTCATCCTTACAGCGTGTATGGCCAGAGGAGGAGGAGGAGGGGGAGGAGCATGAGGAGGAGGGGGAAGAGACAGCTTGGCCCACTGCTGAGGGTACACATGCTGCTTGCCTGTCATCCTTTCAGCGTGTATGGCCGGAGGAGGAGGAGGAGGATCCTGAAAGTGATCTTCCGAGTGAGGACAGCCATGTGTTGCGTACAGGTACCCTGGCACACATGGCTGACTTCATGTTAGGATGCCTTTCTCGTGACCCTCGCGTTACACGCATTCTGGCCACTACGGATTACTGGGTGTACACACTGCTCGACTCACGGTATAAGGAGAACCTTTCCACTCTCATTCCCGAAGAGGAAAGGGGTTCGAGAATGATGCTATACCACAGGGCACTGGTGGACAAACTGATGGTAAACTTCCCATCCGACAGCACTAGTGGCCGAAGGCGCATTTCCGCGGCCCAGGAAGCAGGGGAGGCGCAGAGATCAGGAAGCATGTACAGCGCAGGCAGGGGACCATTATCCAAGGCCTTTGCCAGCTTTCTGGCTCCCCAGCAAGACTGTGTCACCGGTCCCCAGTCAAGGCTGAGTTGGCGGGAGCACTGTAAAAGGATGGTGAGGGAGTACGTAGCCGATCGCACGACCATCCTCGGTGACGCCTCTGCCCCCTACAACTACTGGGTGTCGAAGCTGGACACGTGGCCTGAACTCGCGCTGTATGCCCTGGAGGTGCTTGCTTGTCCTGCGGCTAGCATCTTGTCAGAGAGGGTGTTTAGTGTGGCTGGGGGAATCATCACGGATAAGCGTACCCACCTGTCAACCGACAGTGCCGACAGGCTTACACTCATCAAGATGAACAAAGCCTGGATTTCCCAAGACTTCTCTTCTCCACCAGCGGACAGCAGCGATACCTAAACAATACGTAGGCTGCACCCGCGGATGGAAGCATCGTTCTCTATCACCATCCAAAACGGGGACCTTTTTGCTTCATCAATCTGTGTATAATATTCCTCCTCCTCCTCCTGCTCCTCCTCCTGAAACCTCACATAATCACGCCGAACGGGCAATTTTTCTTAGGCCCACAAGGCTCAGTCATATAATTTTTCTAAACAATTTTTATACGTTTCAATGCTCATTAAAGCGTTGAAACTTTCACCTCAACCAATTTTTATTTTAACTGGGCTGCCTCCAGGCCTAGTTACCAATTAAGCCACATTAACCAAAGCGATTAATGGGTTTCACCTGCCCTCTTGGTTGGGCATGGGCAATTTTTCTCAGGTACATTAGTACTGTTGGTACACCAATTTTTGGGGGCCCTCGCCTACAGTGTAATCCAATTAATTTTTAGCCCACCTGCATTACAGCTGACGTTACATCAGCTGTGTTGGGCACTGCAATGGGATATATTTATGTACCGCCGGTGGGTTCCAGGGAGCCACCCATGCTGTGGGTCCACAGGGAGTTGTAACTGCATGTGTCCACTTCTAAAGAACCCCAGTCTGACTGGGGCATGCAGTGTGGGCCGAAGCCCACCTGCATTAAACATGACATTACCTCAGCTGTGATGGGCAATGCAATGGGATATATTTATGTACCGCCGGTGGCTTCCTGGCACCCACCTATGCTGTGGGTCCACAGGGAGTTGTAACTGCATGTGTCCACTTCTAAAGAACCCCAGTCTGACTGGGGCATGCAGTGTGGGCCGAAGCCCACCTGCATTAAACATGACATTACCTCAGCTGTGATGGGCAATGCAATGGGATATATTTATGTACCGCCGGTGGGTTCCAGGGAGCCACCCATGCTGTGGGTCCACAGGCAGTTGTAACTGCATGTGTCCACTTCTAAAGAACCCCAGTCTGACTGGGGCATGCAGTGTGGGCCGAAGCCCACCTGCATTAAACATGACATTACCTCAGCTGTGATGGGCAATGCAATGGGATATATTCATGTACCGCCGGTGGCTTCCTGGCACCCACCCATGCTGTGGGTCCACAGGGAGTTGTAACTGCATGTGTCCACTTCTAAAGAACCACAGTCTGACTGGGGCATGCAGTGTGGGCCGAAGCCCACCTGCATTAAACATGACATTACCTCAGCTGTGATGGGCAATGCAATGGGATATATTTATGTACCGCCGGTGGCTTCCTGGCACCCACCCATGCTGTCGGTCCACAGGGACTTCACAATAGGGAGTTGTACTTGCCTGTGTCTATGAATTAAAAAGCCCAGTCAGGTTGGGGCATGCAGTGTGGGCCGAAGCCCACCTGCATTTAATCTGACGTTAGCTCTGCTGTCCAGGGCACTGCAATGGGATACATTTATGTACAGCCGGTGGGTTCCAGGGAGCCACCCATGCTGTGGGTGCACACGGAATTCCCATTGCGGAGTTGTACCTGCCTGTGACTATTTATAAAAAAACGCGGTCTGACTGGGGCATGCAGACACCTTGACAGAATGAATAGTGTGTGGCACATAGGTTCCCCATTGCTATGCCCACGTGTGCAGCTCCAGATGGAGGTGGCACAGGATTGGATTTCTCATTGCTTCTGTACAGTATTGTGGACTATCGCCCCGCCCCTTTTAAAGAGGGTCGCTGCCTAGCCGTGCCAACCCTCTGCAGTGTGTGCCTGCTTTTCCTCTGGCAGACGCACTTATAAATACACATGAGGGTGGCGTGAGGGCATCTGAAGGCTGGGCAGGGACAGTTTGGTGTGCGCTGTGGACACTGGGTCGTGGGGGGGGGGGGGGTTGGGCAGCATGTAACCCAGGAGAAGTGGCAGCGGAGTGTCATGCAGGCAGTGATTGTGCTTTGTTGGAGGTAGTGTGGTGCTTAGCTAAGGTATGCATTGCTAATGAGGGCTTTTCAGAAGTAAAAGTTGTTGGGAGGGGGGGGCCCACTCTTGCCGCTATTGTGGCTTAATAGTGGGACCTGGGAACTTGAGATGCAGCCCAACATGTAGCCCCTCGCCTGCCCTATCTGTTGCTGTGTCGTTCCCATCACTTTCTTGAATTGCCCAGATTTTCACAAACGAAAACCTTAGCGAGCATCGGCGATATACAAAAATGCTCGGGTCGCCCATTGACTTCAATGGGGTTCGTTACTCGAAACGAACCCTCGAGCATCGCGAAAAGTTCGTCACGAGTAACGAGCACCCGAGCATTTTGGTGCTCGCTTATCTCTAATAAAAATAGATGTTAAAAAAATAAATATAAGTATGTACATATGTAAAATGAATGTGTGTTAAAACATAATGGGGGGATTGAAAAATTATGTGGGGAATTATTTTTAAAAGGAGAACGAATATAAAGAAACAAACAAACCTGATACATTGTTCTGGAAATATAGATATTTGAAATAAAAAATGTATATATATATATATATATATATATATATATATATATATATATATATGGTAAAATTTATAAATTACAAAAAAATGGTAAAAGTGGACGTACATATAAACCATAACATGTTACTTTGGTAGTATGGATTAAAAAGAGGTTATTATATGAAATTAATAATTATGTACAATAGCAGACATTCAATGACATCATTGTCATTGGCTGTGATTGGCTGAAGGCACGTGTGTTTTCTGGAGGCGGGGATTTCAAGCCCTGTGTCCAGAAAGCAATGCTCTGCCGGGGACCAGGAGGGAGCGACAGCCTGCAGCAGCGCCGCAGAACGCCAGGAGAAGTGAGTAATGATTTTTATTCTTTGCTCCGCTGTATTCCCGGCGTAAAAGGTGACAGTTGGGGGGTCGTCTTATACGCCCCGTCGCCTTATACGCCGGTATATACGGTATATATTTTTATTGTAACACATTTCTGGATGAATTGCAGGGAAGGGCTTATATATTTAAGCCCTTCCCGACCATTCATCCTGCAATCGCCGGCAGCCCATTGCTTTCAGTGGAACCTGCTGTATTGCCGGCTCCATTGAATTCAATGGGCTAACATCGTTCTTCTCTGCCACAGCTGTTACAGCTATGGCAGAGGAGAACGATCTTTATGCTGACAGTGGGGGGGGGGGGGGGGTCATGCAGGCAGTGATTGTGCTTTGTTGGAGATAGTGTGGTGCTTAGCAAAGGTATGCATTGCTAATGAGGGCTTTTCAGAAGTAAAAGTTGTTGGGGGGGGGCCACTCTTGCTGCTATTGTGGCTTAATAATGGGACCTGGGGACTTGAGATGCAGCCCAACATGTAGCCCCTCGCCTGCCCTATCCGTTGCTGTGTCGTTCCCATCACTTTCTTGAATTGCCCCGATTTTCACAAATGAAAACCTTAGCGAGCATCGGCGATACACAAAAATGCTTGGGTCGCCCATTGACTTCAATGGGGTTCGTTACTCGAAACGAACCCTCGAGCATCGCGAAAAGTTCGTCCCGAGTAACGAGCACCTGAGCATTTTGGTGCTCGCTCATCTCTAGTGTTTACCCTTTCTTCATCATGGTAAGAAACACTAGGTAAAACAGTGTTGGAACATCAGTTCAGGCAACAGGGATAATCTGCAGGTCTACCAGCTGAGCATAGTACAGCACAATGTCTGGCTAGTAAATTTTAGCCTGCTGGGAAAGCAAAATACACTGACCCATGAATGGTCAGCCATGTTTTTGTATGTTCACATGTGGTGGATTTGCTGCAGATTTTCTGCAGTGGAAAAAATCTACAGCAAATCTGCACCAAAATCTGAACCATTTTGTGCATACTTAGAAGTGGATTTTGGTGTGGATTTTGATACGAATTTGTTGCAGGTTTTTTTGCTGTGGAAAATCTATAGCAAATCCACTAGATTAAAACGCACACTTAAGGCTCGGTCAGTCAAGTATCTTTTTTAAGCACCAATAGGAGTGCAAAAAGAGCACCTCTAAAAGAACCAGTGGGCTCCTATAGAAGCTCTTACATGAGAGAATGCTAGGTGCACGAAATGGCGCACACCAAACACAGATAGGATCTGACTTATCTTTGATGCACTGTGCAGGAGCTTCCTTTGACTCCTATGGGAGCAGGAGTCTACGGAAACTCCTGCGCAGGGAATAGATTCCCTGCTGCTAACAGCAGGATATATAAAATTTGCTGCCCAGAAGCACATTTTAAATGTCCTGCTGTAAGCTCCTGTTAGTCCCCACGGGGATGACGGGACTTCCTGAGGATTCCGTTTATCCCTGTGGAGACTAACAGGATTTTACAGCAGGACATTTAAAATGTGCTTCTAGGCAGCACCTTTTAAATGCCCTGCTGTAAGCAGCGGGGTATTTCTCCTGTCCCCCTGCTGGGCAATTCCCCAGCAGCAGGGGCAGTAGGGGATTCCCTCTATATTTGCTATAGGGATTCTCTGTGACAAGTGCTATAGCCCCGCCCACTCTCTCTGCGCAATGGGTATATCCCTCGGGGATCCCCATAGCAGGGACAGAGAGCAGAGCAATGTGGAGTTATCCCATAGCCCCGCTTCGTCTCTCCCTGCTATGGGTTAATCCCCCATAGCTTCGCTCTCTCTCTCTGCTATTGGGAAAGGTCTGCAGGGCTTCTTCATTCTCTCCTCCTAGAGCAGCTACATGATTTAAAGTGCAGCTGCTCTAGTGATTTGCCCGTTCGCACGATTTAGACACATGCGAGCAGCATTTTTTTTTTTTTTTTTTGCACGTCTATTGGTGCACAAAAAAAACGCTCGTCTCACCAAGCCCTTAGTTTAGAAACACAGTGCTGCTGGCCGCACACAGCCAAATCATGACCACAGACATTACTGGCAAAATTGTGCAGCCATTAGCCATCATGGGTGGGTATGGTTCGGGCATGTGTAGCCAGCACAATAGTGTACTTCCACCCTTAATTTGTTTATAAATATGGAACCAGAACTAACCCCAGTACATAAATACACAGCACTAGAACCAACTTTCTAACATGAATACAGCAACGGAACGAAGCTTAATATATAAATACAGCCGCAGCAAAACTAAGCTCATAGCATAAATATAGCACCAGAATCAAGCTCATAACATAAATACAGCACAAACCAACAGTACATAGATACAATACCAGAACCAAGCTCAGTGCATAATAGATAATCCAGCATCAGAACCCCTGAAAAAGATTATATATATCGTATAAGACAACCTTTATAATGTGCAGGCGTAGATACAGCAGCTCAGCTCTAGTATACTGCTAAATAATAGTTACCATATAATGTACTAGAATGCTGGATCTACACAGTGGTAGTGATCAGAGGCGTAACTTGAAGCTTCTGGGCCTCAATGCAAAATCTGTAACAGGGCCCCCAACTATAATGCTTTATTCATAGTACTGGACTCCCTATATGGAGAAGAGAGGCCTTATGGGCCCCCTAAGGCTCCTGGGCCCGGGTGCAACCGCATCCCCTGCATCCTCTATAGTTACGCCCCTGGTAGTAATGACAGCACAGTTACCTCAAGTGATCACAGGAGATGTTGTCACATTTTGAAGTTCTCTGTATTCAGTTTTCTTCTCTCTGGGTCCAGACTGCCACTGAGACTACTTCCAGGCATAATACCAAATCAACTTTTCAATGCCCCCTCCACAGTAAAAATGGGCCCACTTACTAACCCCTTAATGACTGGTCTGTGGATCAGCATAATTATAGTGATACTAAGTTTATATAGTTCTTTAAATATGCTACTTGTTTTGCATACTAAAAACACCTATAAAGCTAAATAAAATCTCTCTGTAACTGCATTACAAGAGCTAGAACAGATGACTTTTTAATTGCTTTTTATTACATTTTTTTCTTGGAAATAGGAAGGTAGTTGTAGCAAAAAACAGCAATCCTAGAATTATTCACTGTGCAGCATAAAGGACCTTTAACCTCAATTTTGCGGGTAAATACGATTGTAGTGATACCAAATCTATATAGTTTTTACTTTTTTTTTTACTTTTACACAATAAAAACACTTCTTTAAAGATAAAGACATTGAATTTGCATTGCCACATTCCAAGATCTATAACTTATTTTTATTTCTCTACCAATACAGCTATGTGTGGGGGTTTGTCTTTTGCACAATGAGCTGACTTTTTCATTGGAGACATTTTGGGTTCTAGACCTTTGCACAAGAAAACATTTGTTTGTTTTTTTCAAATTTTAATAGTAACAGCCTTGCACACTAGGTTTCCACTGCGGCTTGCCTGCAGGAACTTGCAGGGCTTCCCTCACATCATGATTCCACCCACTGTCACTCTATTGGTTCTCCTATAGCTGCAAGAACAACTGCTAATTGGATGAATGGCAGTCACCTGAGAAGACTGTCAGGCTCTCCTCCAATCCGTAATTCTCAGCTATTCAAGCACTGAGCAGATCCCTGTCTGCAGCTCAGTATCTGAACTCCCTGTCAAAAAAGAGGGGAGGAGCTACAGGAGCCAAGGAAATCATGATAAGTTTTATTTTTCCGGATCTTAGCTCTGACAATGAGTAAATAAACAGGCCACACTTTTTGCTATCCCTGACCAAGGCCTAAAATACTGTTGTGTTTCAATTCAAGTTCCAGGGCATAGTGATGCTTCTGAATTATTAGTAGTGTGAAAATAAAGTAGATTTTACTCATGTGACATCCATATAGTGCAAGGATGGTGCCATGCCTATCAAAGGCCACTAGCATGTAAGATAGTACAAGATAGAACATGCTGCAATGTTTATTGCCCATGTATTTCACACAATATGTGTGTTCGGCAGAATGCGAGGCTATGGCAGATTGGTGCAGTGTATTCTGCGCTCCAAACCCGTGCACAGAATACGCTGCACCAACACGGTACGTAAATACAATTATTACTGTGATTTAAAGAGTAGCTGTACTTTCAACTAACTTATGACATGTCATAGGTATTGATCAGTGGGGGTCCTGCTGCTGAGACTCCCTCTGATCACTAGAACAAGGGGTCTGCAGCACCACTTTTCAGTTCCTTCCAGAAGATGAAGACAGCCACATAGAGGTGTAAAGTGCTTTTTGTAGACCTCTATGCTGGTCATCGTCAGCTGTTAGATGGAGCTGAAAAGCAGCAAAGACAGCCAAGGGGGGATAGCACTCAGTGAGCATTGCAGACCCCTTATTCTAGCGATCAGCGGGGGTCTCAGCAGTGAGACTTCTATTGATCAACACTTTTGACATATCTCTAAGACATGTCAAAAGTTAGTTGAAAGTGCAGCTACTCTTTAATGTCTCCCAATGAGTAATTATCAACCCTGACCGTTCCCTCTACAAGTAGGGTGACTCTGAACTCCTATTCGTTCATCTATAATTCATTACCAATGGTGACGACTGAGCTGCAGTAGATGGGATTACTGCTCAGTTACTAGTTCTGTTATATATTCCTTAGACCGCTAAATAAAGCAATATAAAGTTTATGTCGTCCTAAGAGACCCATACAGCTATATACACTGTGTAAGCTAAAATCCCAACTCTCATTTTTCAAAACACAATTTAATATACATCAGGGTGGAGCAGAGGTGATACGGTTGCACAAATGTTCTCCAACCTTGATTATTCCGGAGATAGATTTGACAGACTGTTTGAGTTGTACATATATCTGTGCTTCCGTGACAAGTTATGAAGGTGAATACAACTCAATAATTTAATCATGGTTTCACGCCCAGTTGCCTGCTCCAATGTATGTAACGTTCATCCTGAGGTGTTATGTGAAAGCTTTTATTATGCACAATTAATGATTACAGAGATAGATATTATATATAGTAAACAGCCAGGTGGCAAAGAGGTGGATGGCAGGTCCTTGTCAGTGAGGCTTCTTATCTTAGTGATGTAAGTTCCAGAGAAAATTCTATGACCAGTGGCAGTGATGCTTTGCCACCGAATTGATTTTTAACTGGACTTTGGCTCTAGAATTTACGAGAGACTGAAGAGCCCAGGTAGGGAGGTTGCTCCCATACTCCATTCCAGGAGTTTCTTACCTGAACCAAACCCAGATGTGGCACAGGCATTTATATTAAAATGCAAGAGTATAGTTTCTCCTTAAAGGGGTTGTCCCGCGAAAGCAAGTGGGTCTATACACTTCTGTATGGCCATATTAATGCACTTTGTAATGTACATTGTGCATTAATTATGAGCCATACAGAAGTTATCAGAAATTTTTCACTTACCTGTTCCGTTGCTAGTGTCCTCGTTTCCATGGAGCCGTCTAATTTTCAGCGTCTAATCGCCGGATTAGACGCGCTTGCGCAGTCCGGTCTTCTTGTTTTCTGAATGGGGCCGCTCGTGCCGGAGACCGGCTCCTGGTAGCTCCGCCCCATCACGTGCCGATTCCAGCCAATCAGGAGGCTGGAATCGGCAATGGACCGCACAGAAGCCCTGCGGTCCACCGAGGGAGAAGATCCCGGCGGCCATCTTCAGCAGGTAAGTAAGAAGTCACCGGAGCGCGGGGATTCAGGTAAGCGCTGTGCGGTTTTCTTTTTTAACCCCTGCATCGGGGTTGTCTCGCGCCAAACGGGGGGGGGGGGGGGTTGAAAAAAAAAACCCGTTTCGGCGCGGGACAACCCCTTTAAGGAGAGAACCTAGAAGGTGTATGGGGAGACACCTAGAAGGTGAATGAGCAGACTTATAAGACTTATAAAGCCATCCATGATTCTCTGGGAAATATGCAAATAAAGAAGATGGAACAATACCTCTGCAGTGCCACCTACTGGAAGACAGCATTTCTGCAAGTCAATGTCAGGCTCTTTATACAAGTCTTAAAACAATGACTGGGAATTGAAAATCAAGCCAGAATACCATACACAAACAGCAGTTTCAAGGTTTCTGTAGACTGTTCTACATAAAACGACTAATGAGGATGATATAGAGGCATATTTAATGTCTTTGAGCAAGTCGCAGACAGAGATAAATTGCCTTTGGACCAGTGGGCTGAAGTGTTAGCTCCATACTTGATAGCTGGGCCACAAAAGGCATATTATGATCTCACCTTGCAGGACCCAAAGGACTCAGCAAATTAAAAGCTGAAATACTTGCTAGTCTGGGGTCAGTCTAGCAGTCTGGGCCCAGCAGGTACAACAGTAGATTTTCTGCAAAGATAAACCTGCAAATTCACAGGTGTTCGACCTGTTCCACTTGGTGCGGAAGTGGTTGTGACTAGAATCAACTTCCCCAGAGCAGATGGGGGAAAGAGTTATTATAGATCACTATGTCTCTGCTCCTCCTGTGCCAATAGAGTGCTGGGTGATCCTTGGTAAACCTTGTAGAGAGATATGCTATAGCTGAAATCCTCTTATCTGGAACTACTGAAGTAAGATCATCTCCATTGAACCCCAAGGTTCAATCTGATTTAAACCTGAAAGAGAGCAGGGGTAAAGGCCAGATAACAAGAAGAAAAAGGAACTCAAATCCAGCTCCAAAACCCAAAACTGCCTAATTGTCCTTTGGCTATGTCATAACCCTGGGCACATGGCAGAACATTGTCCTATCATGGCAGAACCAACAAAGTGTGACATGGTACGGCAAAGTTTCTTGTTTACACACCTTGTATACAGTGTTGCAACATGCCAAACTTATGAGCCTTAGGTGTGCTGGCTGACTGTCAGTGGCAGCAGCGTGACTGCTTTCCTGGTATTCCCTAATTTTACAAGAGTTATTATATATTTTACTAGCTTACCCATCGCGCGTTGCTGCGAAGACAGACATACATACATATATTTGTTTTTATATATCTAGATAACAACCAATCACAGCGCAGCTTTTTTAGGTTACCTCAGTGGTATAATATATAACAACCAATCGCAGCGCAGCTTACATGTTACCTCAGCTTTATAATATATAACTCCCAATCACAGCGCAGCTTATATGGTACCTCAGCAATATAAAATATAACAACCAATCACAGTGCAGTTTTCATGTTACGTCAGCAGTAAGAGAAATAACAACCAATCACAGCGCAACTTTTATTCTGCCTCAGCAATATAAAAAATAGCAACCAATCACAGTGCAGCATTCATTTTACCTCAGCGGTATAATATATAGCAACCAATCACAGCACAGCTTTTCTTTTACCTCTGCATTCTCAATATCCTATTTATGACATAATCAATGCTCGTGCCAAATTTTGCGCTTAGCATTGAATAATCGAGTTGGGACCCATTAACTTTTCCTATTTATGACATAATCAATGATCGTGCCAAATTTCCCGTTTCTATGACACCGGAAAGTGAGAAAATTACATTCCGTACGTAAAATTTGGACGCTAATTCTTTTGCGCATAGAATTGAATAATGGAGTTGGGACCCATTAGCTTTTCCTATTTATGACATAATCAATGCTTGTGCCAAATTTCGAGTTTCTATGACACCGTGAAGAGAGAGAATTAGATTCCGTACGTAAAATTGGACGCTAATTCTTTTGCGCATAGAATTGAATAATCAAGTTGGGACCTATTAACATTTCCTATTTATGACATAATCAATGCTCGTGCCAAATTTCCCGTTTCTATGACATTGGAAAGTGAGAAAATTACATTCCACACGCTTTTGCGCATAGAATTGAATGATCGAGTTGGGACCTATTAACTTTTCCTACTTATGATATAATCAATGCTCGTGCCAAATTTCAAATTTCTATTACATTGGGAAGCGAGAGAATTCGATTCCGTACGTAAAATTTGGACGCTAGATTCCGTACATAAAATTTGGGCGCTAATTCTTTTGCTCTTAGGATTGAATAATCGAGTTGGGACCCATTAACTTTTCCAATTTATGACATAATCAATGCTCGTGCCAAATTTCAAGTTTCTATGATATTGGGAAGTGAGAAAATTAGATTCCGTGCGTAAAATTTGGACGCTAATTCTTTTGTGCTTAGAATTGAATAATCGAGTTGGGACCTATTAGCTTTTCCTATTTATGACATAATCAATGCTCGTGCCAAATTTCATGTTCCTATGACATTAGGAAGTGAGAAAATTAGATTCCGTACGTAAAATTTGTATGCTAATTCTTTTGCGCTTAGAATTGAATAATCGAGTTGGGACCCATTATATTTTCCTAATTATGACATAATCAATGCTCGTTCCAAATTTCAAGTTTCTATGACATTGGAAAGGGAGAAAATTAGATTCCGTACGTAAAATTTGGACGCTAATTCTTTGGCGCTTAGAATTGAATAATCGAGCTGGGACCCTTAAACGTTTGCTATTTATGACATAATCAATGCTCGTGCCAAATTTCATGTTCCTATGACATTAGGAAGTGAGAAAATTAGATTCCGTACGTAAAATTTGGACGCTAATTCTTTTGCGCTAAGAATTGAATAATCGAGTTGGGACCCATTATCTTTTCCTAATTATGACATAATCAATGCTCGTTCTAAATTTCAAGTTTCTATGACATTGGAAAGTGAGAAAATTAGATTCCATACGTAAAATTTGGACGCTAATTCTTTTGCGCTTAGAATTGAATAATTGAGTTGGGACCTATTAACTTTTCCTATTTATGACATAATCAATGCTCATGCCAAATTTCAAGTTTCTATGACATTGGGAAGTGAGAGAATTAGATTCCATACGTAAAATTTGGACGCTAATTCTTTGGCGCTTAGAATTGAATAATCAGGTTTGGACTCATTACATTTTCCTATTTATGACATAATCATGGCTTGTGCCAAATTTCAAGTTTCTATGACATTGGGAAGTGAGAAAATTAGATTCCGTACGTAAAATTTGGACGCTAATTCTATTGCGCTTAGAATCGAATAATCGAGTTGGGACCCATTAACTTTTCCTATTTATGACATAATCAATGCTGCTGCCAAATTTCATGTTTCTACGACATCGCGAAGTGAGAGAATTAGTGGCAGTGATGGAAATCAAACGATTTAACGTGGGGGGCGTAACTGTCGACGAAGCTCGCGCACGCACCATTTATCATAGAATATTTGTACTATGCCTATAATCTTCCCAGGAGTGTACTCAGCAACTTCCCAAAGTTTCATGGCGATCGGATGAATGGTGTAGTAGCGCATAAAGGACAAACAGACTGACAGGCACGCAGACATACATTCAATTTTATATATATAGACTAGCTTACCCGTCGCGCATTGCTGCGACGACAGACAGACATACATTCATTCGTTTTTATATATCTAGATAACAACCAATCACAGCGCAGCTTTCATGTTACCTCAGTGGTATAATATATAACAACCAATCACAGCGCAGCTTTCATGTTACCTTAGCAGTATAAAATATAACAACCAATCACAGCGCAGCTTTCATGTTACCTGACCAGTAAGAGAAATAACAACCAATCACAGCGCAACTTTTATTCTGCCTCAGCAATATAAAAAATAGCAACCAATCACAGCGCAGCTTTCATGTTACCTCTGCGGTATTATATATAGCAACCAATCACAGCGCAGCTTTCATGTTACCTCAGTGGTATAATATATAACAACGAATCGCAGCACAGCTTTCATGCAACCTCAGTAGTATAAGAAGTAGCCACCAATCACAGCACAGCTTTCATGTTACCTCAGCAGTATCAGAAATAGCAACCAATCACAGCACAGCTTTCATTTTACCTCAGCATTCTCAATATCCAGAAATTGTCTAGTGAAACGTTCGGCGGATGCATCATTTTCTGGTTGAACACTCATCCCGTTGCTCATAATGCCTTTTGCTTTCGTGCTTGAGATGGAAATCAAACGATCCTTGTCTGGGGGGCATAACTGTCGACGATGCTCGCACGCGCGCCACCTATCGTAGGATAGTTGTACTATGCCAGTAACCTTCCCAGGAGTGTACTCAGCAACTTCCCAAAGTCTCATGGCAATTGGATGAATGGTGTAGTAATTCATAAAGGACAGACAGACAGACATACATTCATTTATATATATCAGGAAGTGAGAGAATTAGATTCCGTACGTAAAATTTGGATGCTAATTCTTTTGCGCATAGAATTGAATAATCGAGTTGGGACCCATTAGCATTTCCTATTTATGACATATTCAATGCCCGTGCCAAATTTCAAGTTTCTATGACATTGGAAAGCGAGAAAATTAGATTCCGTACGTAAAATTTGGACGCTATTTCTTTGGCGCATGGAATTGAATAATCGAGTTGGGACCCATTAGCATTTCCTATTTATGACATATTCAATGCCCGTGCCAAATTTCAAGTTTCTATGACATTGGGAAGCGAGAAAATTAGATTCCGTACGTAAAATTTGGACGCTATTTCTTTGGCGCATGGAATTGAATAATCGAGTTGGGACCCATTAGCGTTTCCTATTTATGACATAATCAATGCTCGTGCCAAATTTCAAGTTTCTATGACATTGGGAAGCGAGAAAATTAGATTCCGTACGTAAAATTTGGACGCTAATTCTTTGGCGCTTACAATTGAATAATTGAGTTGCGACCCATTACCTTTTCCTATTTATGACATAATCAATGCTCGTGCCAAATTTCATGTTTCTACAACATCGGGAAGTGAGAGAATTAGTGGCAATGATGGAAATCGAACGATCTACGTGGGGGGGGTCGTAACTGTCGACGACGCACGCGCGCCATTTATCATAGCATAAATGTACTATGCCTATAATCTTCCCAGGAGTGTACTCAACAACTTCCCAAAGTTTCATGGCGATCGGATGAATGGTGTAGTAGCGCATAAAGGACAAACAGACAGACAGACAGACAGACATACATTCAATTTTATATATATAGACTAGCTTACCCGTCGCGCGTTGCTGCGAAGACAGACAGACATACATTCATTTGTTTTTATATATCTAGATAACAACCAATCACAGCGCAGCTTTCATGTTACCTCAGTGGTATAATATATAACAACTAGAGATGAGCGAGCACCAAAATGCTCGGGTGCTCGTTACTCGGGACGAAATTTTCGCAATGCTCGAGGGTTCGTTTCGAGTAACAAACCCCATTGAAGTCAATGGGCGACCCGAGCATTTTTGTATTTCGCCGATGCTCGCTAAGGTTTTCGTTTGTGAAAATCTGGGCAATTCAAGAAAGTGATGGGAACAACACAGCAACGGATAGGGCAGGCGAGGGGCTACATGTTGGGCTGCATCTCAAGTTCCCAGGTCCCACTATTAAGCCACAATAGCGGCAAGAGTGCCCCCCCCCCCCCCCCGCACTGTCAGCATAGCTGTAACAGCTGTGGCAGAGAAGAACGATGTTTGCCCATTGAATTCAATGGAGCCAGCAATACAGCAGGTTCCACTGAAAGCAATGGGCTGCCGGCGATCGCAGGATGAATTGTCGGGAAGGGCTTAAATATATAAGCCCTTCCCTGCAATTCATCCAGAAATGTGTTACAATAAAAATATATACCGGCGTATAAGGCGACGGGGCGTATAAGACGACCCCCCAACTGTCACCTTATACGCCGGCAATACAGTGGAGCAAAGAATAAAAATCATTACTCACTTCTTCTGACGTTCTGCGGCGCTCCTGCAGGCTGTCACTCCCTCCTGGTTCCCGGCAGAGCATTGCTTTCTGGACGCAGGGCTTGAAATCCCCGCCTCCAGAAACACAGCCAATCACAGCCATTCAATGACATCATTGTCATTGGCTGTGATTGGCTGAAGGCACGTGTGTTTCTGGAGGCGGGGATTTAAAGCCCTTCGTAGAGAAAGCAATGCTCTGCCGGGAACCAGGAGGGAGCGACAGCCTGCAGCAGCGGCGCAGAACACTAGAAGAAGTGAGTAATGATTTTTATTCTTGGCTCCACTGTATTGCCGGCGTATAAGGTGACAGTTGGGGGGTCGTCTTATACGCCCCATCGCCTTATACGCCGGTATATATTTTTATTGTAACACATTTCTGGATGAATTGCAGGGAAGGGCTTATATATTTAAGCCCTTCCCGACAATTCATCCCCACGCACGCCGGCAGCCCATTGCTTTCAGTGGAACCTGCTGTATTGCTGGCTCCATTGAATTCAATGGGCAAACATCGTTCTTCTCTGCCACAGCTGTTACAGCTGTGGCAGAGAAGAATGATTTGTCTTCTATATGTTCTCAATGGGGTCGGCGCTGCTGCCGCCGGCCCCATTGAGCGCATATAGAGAAGAGAACAGAAATCGCAGATCGCACATAGGTGCAATCTGCGATTTCTATGGCCTAAGAAGGACCGTTGGGGTTCTTGAAGCCTAAAATCACTCCTAACACTCTCCCTATAGCAGCTCCGGCATCAACAACACTTTCCCTGAACTATGTCAGAATGCATCTGTGGCGAGCCGCGGGAGGGGCAGATTTTAATACTCGGGTGACACCTAATCTCGGCAGCCATTCACTGCAGGGGGGTGGTATAGGGCTTGAACGTTGCAGGGGGAAGTTGTAATGCCTTCCCTGTCTTTCTATTGGCCAGAAAAGCGCGCAAATTTCTCAGGGAAGAAAATGAAAGTAACCCGAACACCGCGTGGTGCTCGTTACAAGTAACGAGCATCTCGAACACCCTAATACTCGAACGAGTATCAAGCTCGGACGAGTATGCTCGCTCATCTCTAATAACAACCAATCACAGCGCAGCTTTCATGTTACCTGATCAGTAAGAGAAATAACAACCAATCACAGCGCAACTTTTATTCTGCCTCAGCAATATAAAAAATAGCAACCAATCACAGCGCAGCTTTCATGTTACCTCTGCGGTATTATATATAGCAACCAATCACAGCGCAGCTTTCATGTTACCTTAGTCGTATAATATATAACAACGAATCGCAGCACAGCTTTCATGCAACCTCAGTAGTATAAGAAGTAGCCACCAATCACAGCACAGCTTTCATGTTACCTCAGCAGTATAAGAAATAGCAACCAATCACAGCACAGCTTTCATTTTACCTCAGCATTCTCAATATCCAGCAACTGTCTCGCGAAACGTTCGGCGGATGCATCATTTTGTGGTTGAACACTCATCCCGTTGCCCGTAATGCCTTTTGCTTTCGTGCTTGAGATGGAAATCAAACGATCTTTGTCTGGGGGTCATAACTGTCGACGATGCTCGCACGCGCGCCACCTATCGTAGGATAGTTGTACTATGCCTATAATCTTCCCAGGAGTGTACTCAGCAACTTCCCAAAGTTTCATGGCAATTGGATGAATGGTGTAGTAATTCATAAAGGACAGACAGACAGACATACATTCATTTATATATATCAGGAAGTGAGAGAATTAGATTCCGTACGTAAAATTTGGACGCTAATTGTTTTGCGCTTAGAATTGAATAATCGAGTTAGGACCCATTAACTTTTCCTATTTATGACATAATCAATGCCCGTGCCAAATTTCAAGTTTCTATGTGAGAAAATTACATTCCGTACGTAAAATTTGGATGCTAATTCTTTTGTGCATAGAATTGAATAATCGAGTTGGGACCCATTAGCTTTTCCTATTTATGACATATATAATGCCCGAGCCAAATTTCATGTTTCTATGAGAGAAAATTACATTCCATACGTAAAATTTAGACGCTAATTCTTTGGCGCATAGAATTGAATAATCGAGTTGGGACCCATTAGCGTTTTCTATTTATGACATAATCAATGCTCGTGCCAAATTTCAAGTTTCTATGACATTGGGAAGCGAGAAAATTAGATTTCGTACGTAAAATTTGGACGCTAATTGTTTGGCGCTTACAATTGAATAATCGAGTTGGGACCCATTAACTTTTCATATTTATGGCATAATCAATGCTCGTGCCAAATTTCAAGTTTCTATGTGAGAAAATTACATTCCGTACGTAAAATTTGGACGCTAATTCTTTGGCGCATAGAATTGAATAATCGAGTTGGGACCCATTAGCGTTTTCTATTTATGACATATTCAATGCCCTTGCCAAATTTCAAGTTTCTATGTGAGAAAATTACATTCCGTACGTAAAATTTGGACGCTAATTCTTTGGCGCAAAGCATTGAATAATCGAGTTGGGACCCATTAGCTTTTCCTATTTATGACATAATCAATGCTCGTGCCAAATTTCAAGTTTCTATGACATTGGAAAGCGAGAAAATTAGATTCCGTACGTAAAATTTGGACGCTAATTGTTTGGCGCTTACAATTGAATAATCGAGTTGGGACCCATTAACTTTTCATATTTATGGCATAATCAATGCTCGTGCCAAATTTCAAGTTTCTATGACATTGGGAAGCGAGAAAATTAGATTCCGTACGTAAAATTTGGACGCTAATTGTTTGGCGCTTACAATTGAATAATCGAGTTGGGACCCATTAGCTTTTCCTATTTATGGCATAATCAATGCCCGTGCCAAATTTTAAGTTTCTATGTGAGAAAATTAGATTCCGTACGTAAAATTTGGACGCTAATTCTTTGGTGCATGGAATTGAATAATCGAGTTGGGACCCATTAGCGTTTCCTATTTATGACATAATCAATGCTCGTGCCAAATTTTAAGTTTTATGTGAGAAAAGTACATTCCGTACGTAAAATTTAGACGCTAATTCTTTTGTGCATAGAATTGAATAATCGAGTTGGGACCCATTAGCTTTTCCTATTTATGACATAATCAATGCTCGTGCCAAATTTCAAGTTTCTATGACATTGGGAAGCGAGAAAATTAGATTCCGTACGTAAAATTTGGACGCTAATTGTTTGGCGCTTACAATTGAATAATCGAGTTGGGACCCATTAGCTTTTCCTATTTATGGCATAATCAATGCCCGTGCCAAATTTCAAGTTTCTATGTGAGAAAATTACATTCCGTACGTAAAATTTGGACGCTAATTCTTTGGCGCATAGAATTGAATAATAGAGTTGGGACCCATTAGCTTTTCCTATTTATGACATAACCAATGCCCGTGCCAAATTTCAAGTTTTTATGTGAGAAAATTAGATTCCGTACGTAAAATTTGAACGCTAATTCTTTGGCACATGGAATTGAATAATCGAGTTGGGACCCATTAACGTTTGCTATTTATGTCATAATCAATGCTCAGGGCAAATTTCAAGTTTCTGTGACATTGGGAAGCGAGAAAATTAGATTCCGTACGTAAAATTTGGACGCTAATTCTTTGGCGCTTAGAATTGAATAATCGAGTTGGGACCCATTAGCTTTTCCTATTTCTGACATAATCAATGCTCGTGCCAAATTTCATGTTTCTACAACATCGGGAAGTGAGAGAATTAGTGGCAATGATGGAAATCGAACGATCTACGTGGGGGGGTCGTAACTGTCGATGACGCTCGCACGCGCGCCATTTATCGTAGCATAAAAGTATTATGCCTATAATCTTCCCAGGAGTGTACTCAACAACTTCCCAAAGTTTCATGGCGATCGGATGAATGGTGTAGTAGCGCATAATGGACAAACAGACAGACAGACAGACAGACACGCAGACACACAGACAGTCATACATTCAATTTTATATATATAGATTATATTTGGGGGGGGGGGGGGGCTCTCTGTAGAAGTTCCTTTACTATTTGCATTATCTGGGGAATTGTTTCCTATATCTGTGCAATATACTCAATTACACTTCTACACGGGAAAGCTTTAGACTCCATGTCTCCTTAGCTATATCAAACAGTTCATGAAGATGTACACCATATAGAGACCCAAGGGAAAACACTGTGGAGGCTTGTGGAACTTCCCTAAACGAAAACATGAAATATGACAACAGGCAATCCGAATTTTTGCTATCTTTTTCAGCAACTTTTTTCATCATGGCTTTCAAAGTTTTGTTAAACCTCTCTAAGAGCCCATAGGTTTGTGCATGGTATATTGAAGTTCTTACCGGGGTTATCTGGGGACAGAGTACCTGGAAGTGAAGATCAGACCAGATAGCCGGTGAGATGACAGAGGTGGGCCGAATGGGGAAGGGTCAGCATTAGAGATGAGCGAGCACCAAAATGCTCGGGTGCTCATTACTCGGGACGAAATTTTCGCAATGCTCGAGGGTTCGTTTCGAGTAACGAACCCCATTGAAGTCAATGGGCGACCCGAGCATTTTTGTATTTCGCCGATGCTCGCTAAGGTTTCCATGTGTGAAAATCTGGGCAATTCAAGAAAGTGATGGGAACGACACAGCAACGGATAGGGCAGGCGAGGGGCTACATGTTGGGCTGCATCTCAAGTTCACAGGTCCCACTATTAAGCCACAATACCGGCAACAGTGCCCCCCCCCTCCCAACAACTTTTACTTCTGAAAAGCCCTCATTAGCATGGCATACCTTAGCTAAGCACCACACTACCTACAACAAAGCACAATCACTGCCTGCATGACACTCTGCTGCCACTTCTCCTGGGTTACATGCTGCCCAACCCCCCTCCCCCCTGCACGACGCAGTGTCCACAGCGCACACCAAACTGTCCCTGCGCAGCCTTCAGCTGCCCTCATGCCACACCACCCTCATGTCTATTTATAAGTGCGTCTGCCATGACGAGGAACTGCAGGCACACACTGCAGAGGGTTGGCACGGCTAGGCAGCGACCCTCTTTAAAAGTGGTGGGGCGATAGCCCACAATGCTGTACAGAAGCAATGAGAAATATAATCCTGTGCCGCCGCCATCAGGAGCTGCACACGTGGGCATAGCAATGGGGAACCTATGTGCCACACACTATTCATTCTGTCAAGGTGTCTGCATGCCCCAGTCAGACTGGTAATATGTACCTTAACAGTAACCGCGTTGGTGGTAATGTGGTGGTGACTGCGGACCTAGCGGTTGTATTTTGTTGGTTTTCGGAATGTGGCCAGGATTAAGTTGGCCGTGGCGGGGGATGTTTTTGAGGCACTACGTGTCCTCTCCACGTGTCCGTGGTTATATGCACCTTAACAGTAACCGCGTTGGTGGTATTGTGGTGGTGACTGCGGACCTAGTAGCGCGGTTTTATTTTGTTGGTTTTCGGAATGTGGCCAGGATTAAGTGGGCCGTGGCGGGGGGATGGTGGGGGGGCTCTCTTGTTGTGTCGGTAAAGGTGAAATTCTTGGACTGCCACCAGACGAACCAATGCAAAGGCATTTGCCAAGAATGTTTTCATTGTTGGAGGAGGAGGGGGATGTTTTTGAGGCACTACGTGTCCTCTCCACGTGTCCGTGGTTATATGCACCTTAACAGTAACCGCGTTGGTGGGAAATGGCCTCGCCGCCATCATGTCTTTGGGAAGCCTCTGTTTCCACACCCCAGAGACATACCATTAGCAGCGGTATAGGCAGAGCCCAGAATTCGTAACATTTCAGCCGTAGCATTAGGACAGGCCCCACTAACATATCACTAGCAGCATTATAGGGGGAGCACAGTATTAGTTCCATTTCAGTAATAGTAGCACTCAAGACAGGCCCCAGTAACAATTCCGAAGCAGCAGTATAGTGGGAGCGCAGTCTTCGTTCCATTTCAGTAATAGTAGCACTCAGGACAGGCCCCAGTAACAATTCCGAAGCAGCAGTATAGTGGGAGCGCAGTCTTCGTTCCATTTCAGTAATAGTAGCACTCAAGACAGGCCCCAGTAACAATTCCGAAGCAGCAGTATAGGAGGAGCATAGTCTAAGTTCCATTTAAGTAATAGTAGCAGCCTACACAGGCCCCAGGAACAATTCCGAAGCAGCAGTATAGTGGGAGCGCAGTCTTAGTTCCATTTCAGTAGCTGCAGTATAGCCAAGGCCCAAGTTACATTTATGTAGCTAAAGTGTAGGCCAACCCCACACACCTTTCTGTACCATGAGTGCAGGCGAAGAACATAGAAATTGCTATGATTACACTGTAGGTGAGGGCCCAAAAAAATTGGTGTACCAATAGTACTAATGTACCTCAGTAAAAATTGGCCATGCCCAACCAAGATGGCAGGTGAAACCCATTAATCGCTTTGGTTAATGTGGCTTAAGTGGTAACTAGGCCTGGAGGCAGCCCAGTTTAACGAAAAATTGTTTCAAGTTAAAGTTCCAACGCTTTTAAGAGCATTGAAACGTATAAAAAAGTTTTAGAAAAATTATATGAGTGAGCCTTGTGGCCCTAAGAAAAATTGCCCGTTCAGCATGATTACGTGAGGTTTCAGGAGGAGGAGCAGGAGGAGGAGGAGGAATATTATACACAGATTGATGAAGCAGAAATGTCCCCGTTTTGGATGGTGAGAGAGAACGATGCTTCCATCCGCGGGTGCAGCCTACGTATTGCTTAGGTATCGCTGCTGTCCGCTGGTGGAGAAGAGAAGTCTGGGGAAATCCAGGCTTTGTTTATCTTGATGAGTGTTAGCCTGTCGGCACTGTCGGTTGACAGGCGAGCACGCTTATCTGTGATGATTCCCCCAGCCGCACTAAACACCCTCTCCGACAAGACGCTAGCCGCAGGACAAGCAAGCACCTCCAGGGCATACAGCGCTAGTTCAGGCCACGTGTCCAGCTTCGACACCCAGTAGTTGTAGGTGGCAGAGGCGTCACGGACGACGGTCGTGCGATCGGCTACGTACTCCCTCACCATCCTTTTACAGTGCTCCCGCCGACTCAGCCTTGACTGGGGAGCGGTGACACAGTCTTGCTGGGGAGCCATAAAGCTGTCCAGGCCCTTAAAGACTGTTGCACTGCCTGGGCTGTACATGCTGCTCGATCTCCGCACCTCCCCTGCTACCTGGCCCTCGGAACTGCGCCTTCTGCCACTAGCGCTGTCGGATGGGAATTTTACCATCAGCTTGTCCGCCAGGGTCCTGTGGTATAGCAACACTCTCGAACCCCTTTCCTCTTCGGGAATGAGAGTGGGAAGGTTCTCCTTATAGCGTGGGTCGAGCAGTGTGTACACCCAGTAATCCGTAGTGGCCAGAATGCGTATAACGCGAGGGTCACGAGAAAGGCATCCTAACATGAAGTCAGCCATGTGTGCCAGGGTACCTGTACGCAACACATGGCTGTCCGCACTAGGAAGATCACTTTCAGGATCCTCCTCCTCCTCCTCCTCCTCCTCCTCAGGCCATACACGCTGAAATGATGACAGGCAAGCAGCATGGGTACCGTCAGCAGTGGGCCAAGCTGTCTCTTCCCCCTCCTCCTCATCCTCCTCATGCTCCTCCTCCTCCTCCTGAACGCGCTGAGATGTAGACAGGAGGGTGCTCTGACTATCCAGCGACATACTGTCTTCCCCCGGCTCTGTTTCCGAGCGCAAAGCGGCTGCCTTTATGGTTTGCAAGGAACTTCTCAAGATGCATAGCAGAGGAATGGTGACGCTAATGATTGCAGCACCGCCGCTCACCACCTGGGTAGACTGCTCAAAGTTTCGAAGGACCTGGCAGATGTCTGCCAACCAGGCCCACTCTTCTGAAAAGAATTGAGGAGGCTGACTCCCACTGCGCCGCCCATGTTGGAGTTGGTATTCCACTATAGCTCTACGCTGCTCATAGAGTCTGGCCAACATGTGGAGCGTAGAGTTCCACCGTGTGGGCACGTCGCACAGCAGTCGGTGCACTGGCTGATTAAACCGATGTTGCAGTGTCCGCAGGGTGGCAGCGTCCGTGTGGGACTTGCGGAAATGTGCGCAGAGCCGGCGCACCTTTACGAGCAGGTCTGACAAGCGTGGGTAGCTTTTCAGAAAGCGCTGAACCACCAAATTAAAGACGTGGGCCAGGCATGGCACGTGCGTGAGGCTGCCGAGCTGCAGAGCCGCCACCAGGTTACGGCCGTTGTCACACACGACCATGCCCGGTTGGAGGCTCAGCGGCGCAAGCCAGCGGTCGGTCTGCTCTGTCAGACCCTGCAGCAGTTCGTGGGCCGTGTACCTCTTATCTCCTAAGCTGAGTAGTTTCAGCACGGCCTGCTGACGCTTGCCCACCGCTGTGCTGCCACGCCGCGCGACACCGACTGCTGGCGACGTGCTGCTGCTGCTGACACATCTTGATTGCGAGACAGAGGTTGCGGAGGAGGAGGAGGAGGAGGAGGGTGCTTTAGTGGAGGAAGCATACACCGCCGCAGATACCAGCACCGAGCTGGGGCCCGCAATTCTGGGGGTGGGTAGGACGTGAGCGGTCCCAGGCTCTGACTCTGTCCCAGCCTCCACTAAATTCACCCAATGTGCCGTCAGGGAGATGTAGTGGCCCTGGCCGCCTGTGCTTGTCCACGTGTCCGTTGTTAAGTGGACCTTGGCAGTAACCGCGTTGGTGAGGGCGCGTACAATGTTGCGGGAGACGTGGTCGTGCAGGGCTGGGATGGCACATCGGGAAAAGTAGTGGCGACTGGGAACTGAGTAGCGCGGGGCCGCCGCCTCCATCATACTTTTGAAGGACTCCGTTTCCACAACCCTATACGGCAGCATCTCAAGGCTGATAAATTTGGCTATGTGGACGGTTAACGCTTGAGCGTGCGGGTGCGTGGCGGCGTACTTGCGCTTGCGCTCAAACACTTGCGCTAGCGACAGCTGGACGGTGCGGTGCGAGACATTGGTGGATGGGGCCGAGGACAGCGGAGGTGAGGGTGTGGGTGCAGGCCAGGAGACGGTAGTGCCTGTGTCCTCAGAGCGGGGTTGGATCTCAGTGGCAGGTTGGGGCACAGGGGGAGAGGCAGCGGTGCAAACCGGAGGCGGTGAACGGCCTTCGTCCCACCTTGTGGGGTGCTTGGCCATCATATGTCTGCGCATGCTGGTGGTGGTGAGGCTGGTGGTGGTGGCTCCCCGGCTGATCTTGGCGCGACAAAGGTTGCACACCACTGTTCGTCGGTCGTCAGGCGTCTCTGTGAAAAACTGCCAGACCTTAGAGCACCTCGGCCTCTGCAGGGTGGCATGGCGCGAGGGTGTGCTTTGGGAAACAGTTGGTGGATTATTTGGTCTGGCCCTGCCTCTACCCCTGGACACCGCACTGCCTCTTGCAACCTGCCCTGCTGCTGCCCGTGCCTCCCCCTCTGAAGACCTGTCCTGTGTAGGCGTTGCACACCAGGTGGGGTCAGTCACCTCATCGTCCTGCTGCTCTTCCTCCGAATCCTCTGTGCACTCCTCCCTCGGACTTACTGCCCTTACTACTACCTCACTGCAAGACAACTGTGTCTCATCGTCATCGTCCTCCTCACCCACTGAAAGGTCTTGAGACAGTTGCCGGAAGTCCCCAGCCTCATCCCCCGGACCCCGGGAACTTTCCAATGGTTGGGCATCAGTGACGATAAACTCCTCTGGTGGGAGAGGAACCACTGCTGCCCAATCTGAGCAGGGGCCCGAGAACAGTTCCTGGGAGTCTGCCCGCTCCTGAGCATGTGTCATTGTAGTGGAGTGAGGAGGCTGGGAGGAAGGAGGAGTAGCAGCCAGAGGATTTGGATTTGCAGCACTGGACGGCGCAGAACTGTGGGTGGATGATAGCTTGCTCGAAGCACTTTCTGCCATCCACGACAGGACCTGCTCACACTGCTCATTTTCTAATAAAGGTCTCCCGCGTGGACCCATTAATTGGGCGATGAATGTGGGGACGCCAGAAACGTGCCTCTCTCCTAATCGCGCAGCAGTCGGCTGCGATACACCTTGATCAGGAGCTCGCCCTGTGCCCACACCCTCACTTGGGCCTACGCGTCCTCGGCCACGTCCACGTCCTCTAGGCTTACCCCTACCCCTCTGCATGCTGTATTACCAGTGATTTCCCAGGCAGGAAATAAATTGGCGCAAGCCTGCAGGACAAATAGAATGTTTCCCTTTTTGGGAAACAGAGGGCCCACTGACTATATTCAGTCAGATAAGATATGTGTTGCACAGAAATGCAGTTATATGAAGTGCAGCAGAGCAGTTACTTTTCACAGGCAGCAAATAAATTGGCGCAAGCCTGCAGGACAAATAGAATGTTTCCCTTTTTGGGAAACGGAGGGCCCACTGACTATATTCAATCAGATAAGATATGTGTTGCACAGAAATGCAGTTATATGAAGTGCAGCAGAGCGGTTACTTTTCACAGGCAGCAAATAAATTGGCGCAAGCCTGCAGGACAAATAGAATGTTTCCCTTTTTGGGAAACGGAGGGCCCACTGACTATATTCAATCAGATAAGATATGTGTTGCACAGAAATGCAGTTATATGAAGTGCAGCAGAGCGGTTACTTTTCACAGGCAGCAAATAAATTGGCGCAAGCCTGCAGGACAAATAGAATGTTTCCCTTTTTGGGAAACGGAGGGCCCACTGACTATATTCAATCAGATAAGATATGTGTTGCACAGAAATGCAGTTATATGAAGTGCAGCAGAGCGGAGACTTTTCACAGGCAGCAAATAAATTGGCGCAAGCCTGCAGGACAAATAGAATGTTTCCCTTTTTGGGAAACGGAGGGCCCACTGACTATATTCAATCAGATAAGATATGTGTTGCACAGAAATGCAGTTATATGAAGTGCAGCACAGCGGTTACTTTTCCCAGGCAGGAAATAAATTGGCGCAAGACTGCAGGACAAATAGAATGTTTCCCTTTTTGGGAAACGGAGGGCCCACTGACTATATTCAATCAGATAAGATATGTGTTGCACAGAAATGCAGTTATATGAAGTGCAGCAGAGCGGAGACTTTTCACAGGCAGCAAATAAATTGGCGCAAGCCTGCAGGACAAATTGAATGTTTCCCTTTTTGGAAAACGGAGGGCCCACTGACTATATTCAATCAGATAAGATACGTGTTGCACAGAAATGCAGTTATATGAAGTGCAGCAGAGCGGTTACTTTTCACAGGCAGCAAATAAATTGGCGCAAGCCTGCAGGACAAATAGAATGTTTCCCTTTTTAGGAAACGGAGGGCCCACTGACTATATTCAAACAGATAAGATATGTGTTGCACAGAAATGCAGTTATATGAAGTGCAGCAGAGCAGTTACTTTTCACAGGCAGCAAATAAATTGGCACAAGCCTGCAGGACAAATAGAATGTTTCCCTTTTTGGGAAACGGAGGGCCCACTGACTATATTCAATCAGATAAGATATGTGTTGCACAGAAATGCAGTTATATGAAGTGCAGCACAGTGGAGACTTTTCACAGGCAGGAAATAAATTGGCGCAAGCCTGCAGGACAAATAGAATGTTTCCCTTTTTGGGAAACGGAGGGCCCACTGACTATATTCAATCAGATAAGATATGTTTTGCACAGAAATGCAGTTATATGAAGTGCAGCACAGCGGTTACTTTTCCCAGGCAGGAAATAAATTGGCGCAAGACTGCAGGACAAATACAATTTTTCCCTTTTTTGGAAACGGAGGGCCCACTGACTATATTCAATCAATAATATATGTCTTCTGGCCCTGCCTACACAATTCTCTCCCTGTAGTATTACTGCAAGGCGCAATGCTCTGCAGACTGCCGATTTTGAAAAGAAAAAAATATGCAACACCGCTAACAGCAGCCTGCACAGTACTGCACACGGATAGATGTGGCCCTGAGAAGGACCGTTGGGGTTCTTGAAGCCTACACTCACTCCTAACACTCTCCCTACCTAAGCACCACTTCTGTCCCTGTAGTATTACTGCAAGGCGCAATGCTCTGCAGACTGCCGATTTTGAAAAAAAAAAAATTTGTGCAACACTGCTAACAGCACCCTCCACAGTACTGCACACGGATAGATGTGGCCCTGAGAAGGACCGTTGGGGTTCTTGAAGCCTACACTCACTCCTAACACTCTCCCTACAGCAGCACCAGCAGCAACACTTTCCCTCAGCTAACTCACAAGGCATCTGAGGAGAGCCGCGGGAGGGGCCGACTTTTATACTCAGGTGACATCTGATCGCCCCAGCCACTCACAGCAGGGGGGTGGTATAGGGCTTGAACGTCACAGGGGGAAGTTGTAATGCCTTCCCTGTCTTTCAATTGGCCAGAAAAGCGCGCTAACGTCTCAGAGAGGAAACTGAAAGTAACCGGAACACCGCGTGGTGCTCGTTAAGAGTAACGAGCATCCCGAACACCCTAATATTCGCACGAATATCAAGCTCGGACGAGTACGTTCGCTCATCTCTAGTCAGCATGTATTCTGTTATTTTTACTACTGCAGGCTGAGCAAAGCTTTACGCAATACTATGTCCCTGTAACTGTTTAATCTTCAGTATTTTACACAACTCTTTCGTCACCTTAGAGATAAATTGTGTTCCTTGGTCTGTCAATATTTCTTTTGGGAGACCTGCTCTTGGGCATATATGAAACAACTCATGAGCAATACACTTAGCTGATGTGATTCTTAATGGAGTTGCCTCTGGGTATCTGGTAGCATAATCTAGAAGTGCCAAAATGTATTGCTGTCTCCTAGCAGATTTGATAAATGTTCCCACTAAATCCATGGCTATCTGTTCAAATGGCACCTCAATGATGGAAAGGAGTACCAAAGTACCATCATATAACAACTCGGCCAGTAGAACCTCTGCAAAATCCCTTGTCTTGCCTGTAGCTAGGTGCCCCACCCAACAAAACAAATAAAATGAAAATAAATCTAGTTATTTGTATAGTGCCAACTTATTCTGCAGCGCTTTCAAGTAATTTAGGGTTACTGGGTACTCATTTTACCGATCTGAGGAGGATGGAAGGCTGAGTCGACCTTGAGCCGGCTACCTGAACCATGCATGGGTTGAACGCACAACCTTCAGGTCATGAGCAAGAGCTTGGGACTGCATTTCTGCTACCTTACTGTTTGTCATTTAGCACTGCCATACTCACTCATCCATTTCAGGTATTTCTTACCTGAACCAGGAGCCCAGATGTGGCTCAGGCATTTATTTTAAAAGGGAAAACTGCCAGAAGGCAATATAGAGTGTGTTTTCGTGGAAGAAGTAAGATCAATGAGAGTCATAACCCTGAACAGAATCTTGTGATGTCTGAAAAGCTGTCCGAGCACCACTGTGTAAGTTCTTCATGTTAAATTCTGAACTTTAGGACATTTCATTTCTGATCTTGCTACTGAAGCTAGCCTGTTTAAATTGCTGTTAATTTTCATTTACAATAAACCCTGGACAATTGAACTCTCACTTCTGACGGTGTCTGCCTGTTTGCTTGGCTAATAGACTGTCTGCAGGGTCCCGTTATGTAGCAGCATCAGAGCAGGAGAAGGGGAAAGAGCAGACAATGCACGGAGCATCGCTTTTTTTTTTTTTAAACATCTTTTTATTAATTTTTTCTTCACAGTATTTTGTCAGCATATCAAAATTAAAGTGAGATACTACAAGTTCAGTGAAAGCCTGTATTTCATTAACATGTGTGAGTTTAGTCTCGCAGGACCGATATTCATATAATCGTTATGAAAGCAAAAGAACCATTTCTTTATGCTTGTAACTTCTAAACCAGAACTAAACCTTCATCTTTCATAGAAAAGTTGGAAAATGTAAGTTAGAGAGGGAAAGAAAAAAGAAATGGAAAGGAAAGGTAGAGGGGGGAGGAAAAGGATATTACTTCAGGAGAACCTGTCTCTATACTCAGTGCCACTACTTTCTCTATCGTCCATTGTAGGGAGTCTTAACCTGCCCAGGGATCCCTTCGAGTCCTCCCTTAGATACCACGATGTATATTGAAAAGGTGTCACAATATTTGCTATATCTGAATCTGTGAAATGGGAGATCAAGAAAGTTTTCCATTTCCCGAAGAATTTCTTCGCTTCTCCTTCTTTCTATCTTTCCGCATCTATGCAATCAAATCTCATCAAAGCTTTGAGATGTGTAATAATTTCCTCCCCCATCGGGGTTGTATCTGTTATCCAGTGTGATAATGGTGCCCTTTTTACAACATATAGCACTATGTATATAAATGCTGATATGTTGTTTGTATTTTGGGGAATCGGAGCCTCTGTGGAAGTATAAGGCTGGGTTCACACAGGGCGGATTTGCCGCGGTTTTGCCGCAGCAGATCCGCCCACGGCCGCTAATCTCGGGATTAGCCAGCCATGTGTATGAGATTTCTCAGAAATCTCGTCCACACGGGACGGCTAATCCGCTGCGGTAAATCCAGTTGAAACCGCGGCTGCGGCCACTATATAGTTCTTAACGATTACCCACCCTTGTAAAGTTTTTTGCCTTATGTCCTGATCCTGTGTTATTTTTTCCCAGTGCTTCTTCTTATGAGCTTCTATCTTTAAAAATATTCCCCACCCCACCCACTTTTTCCTGTATGCTAGACAGCGAAGGTCTGCCCACAAGGGAAGTCAGCCATATAGCAAAATCCGTTCTTGTTACTTCTTTGTGAGGGTTTACTAACCTGCTCCTGCAAAATGCCAGAGCCTGCCTTGTCTGCAAAAAATGTGAATCTGGTTAATTAAATTTGGTTATCAATTCATGATTCACTGAAAAGGAAGCCATTAATGCAACACCTACTAAACTGCAGGCCAAGCACAATCGTCGTAGACCCTAGTAGAATGCAGTGGGCCATACGATAATTTGGAGGAGGTACTTGTTCAATGCAGACTAATAATGCAAGCCATTAGCTCAACCCAGCCCAAACTGGGGAGGAGTGACTGCAAACAAACATAGTCTGCAATGTGAACGGATACCAAAGACACCAACCACCGATAGGTGCGCCACACCATACAGGAGTGCGACCCTTACTGGCAAAGCAGTAGATCGCCGCGGATCTCCAAAGTGGTTCACACTGGCTGACATCTTGGGCTCTCCCAAATGTATAGCAAACTGCGCGCAAAAAATACTGATAAATGCGGGTGTTAGTTCTGCATTTTGGCCAAGACACATAAGCTCACGGGCCAACGGCAAGGCCACCACGTGTCCATCAGAACCTACGCTAGATACAATAAAATCACAGAGATGAGAGAAAAAATACGGACATTATTCACTGAAATTAAATTTGATTATCAATTCATGATTCACTGAAAAGGAAGCCAGTAATGCAACACCTGATAAACTGCAGGCCAGGCACAATCACCGTAGACCCTTGTAGAATGCAGTGGGCCATACGATAATTTGGAGGAGCTACTTGTTCAATGCAGACTAATAATGCAAGCCACTCACTCAACCCAGCCCAGATTGGGGAGGAGTGACTGGTTATTAACTGTTTCCAATCCACTGTCTGGCGTCTGAAGACATTCGAATTGAAGGCTGTACAGCTCTGATGTCGGAAGGCGTCTGGCAGGGTATTCTTACTGCATATTACTGGCAGCTCTATTGTCTGGAGGCCTCTCCAGCATGTCCTATACCACAGTACTGGCTCTAGCCAGCAGATGGCGCCATTGTATAATGGCGGAAAGAGAAAACTCCCTAGAAAACCCTGAATCCAAAATTGGATTGCAAAGGGTTAATTCATGAGGCTTAAGCTATCTATTCTTGCTTTCATGCATCAGGTGTTCGGCGGTACTCAGGCCCCTTTCCTTCCAATTCAAGAAAATCCTGCATGTATGTAAAATAGCGACTAAATCATATGAGCACGCAAGGTTAGATTCTACTGTACGGCAAGTAAAATGGTCTGCTTCCTTTAACGAATCAACTACATGATGCGTTAAACAGGCTACATTATAGCTCCTGATATTGGAGAAATTTATATCACCTTCCAATCAATCATAATCAATTTTTGTAGGGAAATTCATTGCCTTTTGTTTGCCCAAATTTATTTTGTGAATGCTGAATTTAATCAGTTTATATCCCTGTGTCTGAGTAGCATCGGGGCAGTTTGCATAAGATATAACAATTTAGAGAAGCTCATCATCTTGATTAAGTGGCAGCGACCCATCAGGGAAAATGGCAGGTGAACCCTTTGTCTTAGTTCTGATGACATTTTTTTTTTTAAAGTGGAGGGTAGTTTAGGTGTAATTTGAACTAGATGTTCTCCCTATTTTCACACCCAAGTACAGTCAAACCTCTAGTTTCGTTGGTAATTCGTCCGAAAGCAATTGGCTAGACTTGAAACCAATGAAACTCAAGGCAATTATTTCCATAGGAATCAATGTAAATCCAATTAATTTGTTCTAGACATTCCAAAAAACACACCAAACCACATTTTTGTACAGCATTTAGTGCTGCTTTTTCAGCACAGTGGGGCTGTTCACACAAGCATTTTTGGCCCTGCTTCGCCCATTGAAATCAATGGGCAGTGGTTTCAGCGCTGCTGAAAATGTGGCACAACTTTGTGCCGTGTTTTTGGCAGCGTTAACTGAATACCGATTTCCTGGGGGAGTGCTTAAAATAAAAGCCCTACCCTGAAAATCTACACTAAATGAAAAAAAGCAATATTCACCCTGCAGGTGTCGTCCAAGTCCTGGCCGCTGGTCTTTGGCGCTGCTCCAGGCTTTCCCTGCACTGGCAGATCATCTATTGCTGTAAGTGAGGTTTGAGAACCCCGCCTTCAGCAATAGATTGCTGTGATTGGTTCTCAGCACTGGCTTGATGCCCAATCACAGCCATTCATTGACTGGCTAAGGCGGTCAGAGCTCACCAGCTCTGATTGGCTGAGCCAGTCAATGAATGGCTATGATTGGACAAGAAACAGGTGACGAAAGTGTAGGTGGAATTCTGCGTTAGAAATCAGTACAACTGGAAAGCGGCGAAAGAAGAAGGCAACGAAAATAGAGGTATGACTGTATGTGATAAATGGTTTGACCACTGGTTTCCCTCTTTCCAATGATGTCCAAAATTGCTGTGCATGGGGCCCGCCTAGCTCAGTTGCTTCACTTTTTGCTGGATTAATATTATACCCCGAGAAGGAACCAAAGCGTGTAATTTCCTCAAGGAGGGATCTAAGATGCCTCTGAGGTTTGGACATAAATATCAGGACATCATCTGCGAACAGGACGGAGCATAGCTTTTAATCACACAGCACCTGGAATGCAATTATTTCCTTGTAAGTTACCTGGTTGTAAACTGCTGGTGTCACAGAGAGAGTTGTATTTCTTTGATAGCACAGAGAATATTCTACTACTTTGTGGGAGCACAGAGGGCGCTATATTGCTTTGCCGGTGGCACAGAAGGGCTGTAGTTTGTAGGGGCTCAGAGCAAGCTTTATTAATTTGTGTAGACATAGAATGGGGCTGTATTAGTTTGTTGGGGGCTGTATTGCTTTGTGAGAACACAGAGGGGGCTGTATTTTATAGGAGCATGGAGGGGACTTGTTTACTTTGTAGAGGCATTAAGGAGGCACTATTACTTTCGGGAGAATTGAGTAGGTTTTGTTACTAAGCCTGGCAACAAAGTGGGCAATACTAAAATCTGAGGGGGCACAAAAAGGGAATAATTACTTACTAGAGATGAGCGAACGTACTCGTCCGAGCTTGATATTCGTGCGAATATTAGGGTGTTCGGGATGCTCGTTACTCGTAACGAGTACCACGCGGTGTTCCGGTTACTTTCAGTTTCCTCTCTGAGACGTTTGCGTGCTTTTCTGGCCAATTGAAAGACAGGGAAGGCATTACAACTTCCCCCTGTGACGTTCAAGCCCTATACCACCCACCTGCTGTGAGTGGCTGGGGCGATCAGATGTCACCCGAGTATATAAATCGGCCCCTCCCGCGGCTCGCCACACATGCCTTGTGACTTAGCTGAGGGAAAGTGCTGCTGCTGGTGCTGCTGTAGGGAGAGCGTTAGGAGTCAGTGTAGGCTTCAAGAACCTGTGTTAGAATTACTGTGTTAGCACAGTAATTTTTTTTTTTTGTCCAAAATTGGATCTGCGGAGCATTGCGCCCAGCAATAGGGACAGAAGTGGGGGTTAGGCAGGGAGAGTGTTAGGAGTTAGTGTAGGCTTCAAGAACCCCAACGGTCCTTTCTAGGGCCACTTCTATCCGTGTGCAGTACTGTCCAGGCTGCTGTTAGCAGTGTTGCATTTTTTTTTTTTTCTCAAAACCGGCTGTGCAGAGCATTGCACCCGGCATTAATACTACAGGGATAGAATTCTGTAGGCAGGGCCAGAAGACATTTATTATTCATTGAATACACGCAGTGGGGTCTTCCCTTTGCTAAAAAGGAAAAGAAATTATATTTGGCCTGCCTGTGTCAGTCCTAAGGTCTGCGTGTACGTGTGTGCTGCGTGGAGAACGTACAAAAATCAGACGCAACCAGCTACGCTTTACTGCAGCCTAGCGCCATTGTCTTTCCTGACTGGCAAATACCTGCTCTGCTAGAGTTAATAACTCTGCTACACTATAGTTGTGTGACACTTTTTGAGGGCCACACCACAGATATTAAACTTCTTGTTCATTGAATATACGCAGTGGGTGCTTCCCTTTGCTAAAAAGGAAAAGAAATTATATTTGGCCTGCCTGTGTCAGTCCTAAGGTCTCCGTGTACGTGTGTGCTGCGTGGACAACGTACAAAAATCAGACGCAACCAGCTACGCTATACTGCAGCCTAGCGCCATTGTCTTTCCTGACTGGCAAATACCTGCTCTGCTAGAGTTAATAACTCTGCTACACTATAGTTGTGTGACACTTTTTGAGGGCCACACCACAGATATTAAACTTCTTGTTCATTGAATATACGCAGTGGGTGCTTCCCTTTGCTAAAAAGGAAAAGAAATTATATTTCTCCTGCCTGTGTCAGTCCTAAGGTCTGCGTGTACGTGTGTGCTGCGTGTACAACGTACAAAAATCAGACGCAACCAGCTACGCTTTACTGCAGCCTAGCGCCATTGTCTTTCCTGACTGGCAAATACCTGCTCTGCTAGAGTTAATAACTCTGCTACACTATAGTTGTGTGACACTTTTTGAGGGCCACACCACAGATATTAAACTTCTTGTTCATTGAATATACGCAGTGGGTGCTTCCCTAAGCTAAAAAGGAAAAAAAATTATATTTGGCCTGCCTGTGTCAGTCCTAAGGTCTGCGTGTACGTGTGTGCTGCGTGTACAACGTACAAAAATCAGACGCAACCAGCTACGGTTTACTGCAGGCTTGCGCCATTGTCTTTCCTGACTGGCAAATACCTGCTCTGCTAGAGTTAATAACTCTGCTACACTATAGTTGTGTGACACTTTTTGAGGGCCACACCACAGATATTAAACTTCTTGTTCATTGAATATACGCAGTGGGTGCTTCCCTTTGCTAAAAAGGAAAAGAAATTATATTTGGCCTGCCTGTGTCAGTCCTAAGGTCTGCGTGTACGTGTGTGCTGCGTGTACAACGTACAAAAATCAGACGCAACCAGCTACGCTTTACTGCAGCCTAGCGCCATTGTCTTTCCTGACTGGCAAATACCTGCTCTGCTAGAGTTAATAACTCTGCTACACTATAGTTGTGTGACACTTTTTGAGGGCCACACCACAGATATTAAACTTCTTGTTCATTGAATATACGCAGTGGGGTCTTCCCTAAGCTAAAAAGGAAAAAAATTATATTTGGCCTGCCTGTGTCAGTCCTAAGGTCTGCGTGTACGTGTGTGCTGCGTGGACAACGTACAAAAATCAGACGCAACCAGCTACGCTTTACTGCAGCCTAGCGCTATTGTCTTTCCTGACTGGCAAATACCTGCTCTGCTAGAGTTAATAACTCTGCTACACTATAGTTGTGTGACACTTTTTGAGGGCCACACCACAGATATTAAACTTCTACAAAAATCAGACGCAACCAGCTACGGTTGAGTGCAGCCTTGCGCCAATTTCTTTCCTGCCTGGGAAATCAAATCACTGGTAATACAGCATGCTGAGGGGTAGGGGTAGGCCTAGAGGATGTGGACGCGGCCGAGGACGCGGAGGGCCAAGTGAGGGTGTGGGCACAGGCCGAGCCAGTGCGGTGGCCAGGGGTAGAGGCAGGGCCAGACCGAATAATCCACCAACTGTTTCCCAAAGCGCCCCCTCGCGCCATGCCACCCTGCACAGGTCAAGGTGCTCTACGGTGTGGCAGTTTTTCACAGAGACGCCTGACGACCGACGAACAGTGGTGTGCAACCTTTGTCGCGCCAAGATCAGCTGGGGATGCACCACCAACAGCATGCGCAGGCATATGATGGCCAAGCACCCCACAAGGTGGGACGATGCCCGTTCAACGCCTCCGGTTTGCACCACTGCCTCTCCCCCTGTGCCCCAACCTGCCACTGAGATCCAACCTCCCTCTGAGGACACAGGCACTACCGTCTCCTGGCCTGCACCCACACCATCACCTCCGCTGTCCTCGGCCCCATCCAGCAATGGCTCTCAGCGCAGCGTCCAGACGTCGCTAGTGCCACAGTTTGAGCGCAAGCGCAAGTACGACGCCACGCACCCGCACGCTCAAGCGTTAAACGTGCACATTGCAAAATTGATCAGCCTACAGATGCTGCCGTATAGGCTTGTGGAAACGGAGGCTTTCAAAAGCATGATGGCGGTGGCTGCCCCGCGCTACTCGGTTCCCAGTCGCCACTACTTTTCCCGATGTGCCGTCCCAGGCCTGCACGACCACGTCTCCCGCAACATTGTACGCGCCCTCACCAACGCGGTTACTGCCAGGGTCCACTTAACAATGGACACGTGGACAAGCACAGGCGGGCAGGGCCACTATATCTCCCTGACGGCACATTGGGTGAATTTAGTGGAGGCTGGGACAGAGTCAGAGCCTGGGACCGCTCACGTCCTACCCACCCCCAGAATTGCGGGCCACAGCTCGGTGGTGGTATCTGCGGCGGTGTATGCTTCCTCCACTAAAGCACCTTCCTCCTCCTCCTCCTCCAACGCAACCTCTGTCTCGCAATCAAGATGTGTCAGCAGTACGTCGCCAGCAGTCGGTGTCACACGGCGTGGCAGCACAGCGGTGGGCAAGCGTCAGCAGGCCGTGCTGAAACTACTCAGCTTAGGAGAGAAGAGGCACACGGCCCACGAACTGCTGCAGGGTCTGACAGAGCAGACCGACCACTGGCTTGCGCCGCTGAGCCTCCAACCGGGCATGGTCGTGTGTGACAACGGCCGTAAGTTGGTGGCGGCTCTGCAGCTCGGCAGCCTCACGCACGTGCCATGCCTGGCCCATGTCTTTAATTTGGTGGTTCAGCGCTTTCTGAAAAGCTACCCCCACTTGTCATACCTGCTCGGAAAGGTGCGCCAGCTCTGCGCACATTTCTGCAAATCCTACAAGCACGCTGCCACCCTGCAGACACTGCAACATCGGTTTAATCTGCCAGTGCACCGACTGCTGTGCGACGTGCCCACACAGTGGAACTCTACGCTCCACATGTTGGCCAGACTCTATGAGCAGCGTAGAGCTATAGTGGAATACCAACTTCAACTTGCGCGGCGCAGTGGGAGTCAGCCTCCTCAATTATTTACAGAAGAGTGGCCCTGGTTGGCAGCCATCTGTCAGGTCCTTGGAACATTTGAGGAGTCTACCCAGGTGGTGAGCGGCGATGCTGCAATCATTAGCGTCACCATTCCTCTGCTATGCATCTTGAGAAGTTCCCTGCAAAGCATAAAGGCAGATGCTTTGCGCTTGGAAACAGAGCCGGGGGAAGACAGTATGTTGCTGGATAGTCAGAGCACCCGCCTGTCTATATCTCAGCGCGTTGAGGAGGAGGAGGAGGAGCATGAGGAGGAGGAGGGGGAAGAGACAGCTTGGCCCACTGCTGAGGGTACAGATGATGCTGGGCTGTCATCCTTTCAGCGTGTATGGCCTGAGGAGGAGGAAGAGGAGGAGGAGGAGGATCCTGAAAGTGATCTTCCTAGTGAGGACAGCCATGTGTTGCGTACAGGTACTCTGGCACACATGGCGGACTTCATGTTAGGATGCCTTTCTCGTGACCCTCGCGTTACACGCATTTTGGCCACTACAGATTACTGGGTGTACACATTGCTCGACCCACGGTATAAGGAGAACTTTTCCACTCTGATTCCCGAAGAGGAAAGGGGTTCGAGAGTGATGCTATACCACAGGTCGCTGGTGGACAAACTGATGGTAAACTTCCCATCCGACAGCGCTAGTGGCAGAAGGCGCAGTTCCGAGGGCCAGGTAGCAGGGGAGGCGCAGAGATCAGGCAGCATGTACAGCGCAGGCAGGGGAACATTCTCCAAGGCCTTTGCCAGCATTATGGCTCCCCAGCAAGACTGTGTCACCGCTCCCCAGTCAAGGCTGAGTCGGCGGGAGCACTGTAAAAGGATGGTGAGGGAGTACGTAGCCGATCGCACGATCGTCCTCCGTGACGCCTCTGCCCCCTACAACTACTGGGTGTCGAAGCTGGACACGTGGCCTGAACTCGCGCTGTATGCCCTGGAGGTGCTTGCTTGTCCTGCGGCTAGCGTCTTGTCAGAGAGTGTGTTTAGTGTGGCTGGGGGAATCATCACGGATAAGCGTACCAACCTGTCAACCGACAGTGCCGACAGGCTTACACTCATCAAGATGAACAAAGCCTGGATTTCCCCAGACTTCTCTTCTCCACCAGCGGACAGCAGCGATACGTAAGCAATACGTAGGCTGCACCCGCGGATAGAAGCTACGTTCTCTCTCACCATCCAAAACGGGGACATTTCTGCTTCATCAATCTGTGTCTAATATTCCTCCTCCTCCTCCTGCTCCTCCTCCTGAAACCTCACGTAATCACGCTGAACGGGCAATTTTTCTTAGGGCCACAAGGCTCACTCATATAATTTTTCTAAACAATTTTAATATGTTTCAATGCTCTTAAAAGCGTTGAAACTTTAACTTGAACCAATTTTTCGTTAAACTGGGCTGCCTCCAGGCCTAGTTACCCCTTAAGCCACATTAACCAAAGCGATTAATGGGTTTCACCTGCCCTCTTGGTTGGCCATGGCCAATTTTTTGGATGTACATTAGTACTGTTGATACAGCAATTTTTGTGGGCCCTCGCCTACAGTGTAATCAAATGAATTTTTAGCCCACCTGCATTACAGCTGATGTTACATCCGCTGTGTTGGGCAATGCAATGGGATATTTTTATGTACCGCCGGTGGGTTCCAGGGAGCCACCCATGCTGTAGGTGCACACGGAGTTTAACCTACATCTGTCCACTTGTAAAGAACCCCAGTCTGACTGGGGCATGCAGTGTGGGCCGAAGCCCACCTGTATTAAGCACGACATTACTACCTCAGCTGTGTTGGGCAATGCAATGGGATATTTCTATGTACCGCCGGTGGCTTCCTGGCACCCACCCATGCTGTGGGTCCACACAGGGAATTATAAATGCATCTGTTTCCACTTGTAAAGAACCCCAGTCTGACTGGGGCATGCAGTGTGGGCCGAAGCCCACCTGCATTAAGCACGACATTACTACCTCAGCTGTGTTGGGCAATGCAATGGGATATTTCTATGTACCGCCGGTGGCTTCCTGGCATCCACCCATGCTGTGGGTCCACAGGGAATTATAAATGCATCTGTTTCCACTTGTAAAGAACCCCAGTCTGACTGGGGCATGCAGTGTGGGCCGAAGCCCACCTGCATTAAGCACGACATTACTACCTCAGCTGTGTTGGGCAATGCAATGGGATATTTCTATGTACCGCCGGTGGCTTCCTGGCACCCACCCATGCTGTGGGTCCACAGGGAATTATAAATGCATCTGTTTCCACTTGTAAAGAACCCCAGTCTGACTGGGGCATGCAGTGCGGGCCGAAGCCCACCTGCATTAAACATGACATTACTACCTCAGCTGTGATGGGCAATGCAATGGGATATTTTTATGTTCCGCCGGTGGGTTCCAGGGAGCCACCCATGCTGTGGGTCCACAGGGACTTCACAATAGGGAGTTGTACCTGCCTGTGTCTATGAATTAAAAACCGCGGTCGGACTGGGGCATGCAGACACCTTGACAGAATGAATAGTGTGTGGCACATAGGTTCCCCATTGCTATGCCCACGTGTGCAGCTCCTGATGGCGGTGGCACAGGATTCTATTTCTCATTGCTTCTGTACAGCATTGTGGGCTATCGCCCCGCCCCTTTTAAAGAGGGTCGCTGCCTAGCCGTGCCAACCCTCTGCAGTGTGTGCCTGCGGTTCCTCCTCATGGCAGACGCACTTCTAAATAGACATGAGTGTGGCGTGGCATGAGGGCAGCTGAAGGCTGCGCAGGGACACTTTGGTGTGCGCTGTGGGGGGGAGGGGGGGCGGTTGGGCAGCATGTAAGCCAGGAGAAGTGGCAGTGGAGTGTCATGCAGGCAGTGATTGTGCTTTGTTGGAGGTAGTGTGGTGCTTAGCTAAGGTATGCCATGCTAATGAGGGCTTTTCAGAAGTAAAAGTTTTTGGGAGGGGGGGGCCCCACTCTTGCCGCTATTGTGGCTTAATAGTGGGACCTGTGAACTTGAGATGCAGCCCAACATGTAGCCCCTCGCCTGCCCTGTCCATTGCTGTGTCGTTCCCATCACTTTCTTGAATTGCCCAGATTTTCACACAAGGAAACCTTAGCGAGCATCGGCGATATACAAAAATGCTCCGGTCGCCCATTGACTTCAATGGGGTTCGTTATTCGAAACAAACCCTCGAGCATCGCGAAAAGTTCGTTCCGAGTAACGAGCACCCGAGCATTTTGGTGCTCGCTCATCTCTATTACTTACCTAAGAGTGTACTACTACAGTGAAGCAAAAACAAGGCATCATTTCTTGTCATAGGCACTATCAGGAAGCTATGAATAGTGCCTTTATATCACCATCACTCCAGTCGTCCCCTCTGGGCTTTGTTTATTTGTCTGAAGTGGTGACATACCCGTATAGCCATGTGACCAAACCACTCAATCATTGTTCTTAATTATTTCTTTGACATATATAGAGCAGAGATAACCAGAGCAGCCCTGCTGTGCATAGCAAAAGTGCCACTGACTACAGTTACAGAGCATGGTGGCGAACAAGTTGTGTGAATAATCTGGTGTTTATGGTCTACTTAACCCCTTAGTGACCACCCCATTGCCTTTTTACATCCTGGCTTGCTGGGCTTTAATCCCCTTAATCCCCCAGGATGTAAAAACATCCTCTGGGGATAAAAGCCCTGCAGGCTCTGGACGTGACAGCTCCAAGCTGTTACCTTCAAGCAAAATGTCTGTTCTGAAAGCTACTGGCAGTTCCTTTCATTTTGGGCTCCGTTGTGCATACGGACATAAGATTAGGGCTACAATGGGTATGTTTCTGAACACAGGACAAACGGGGTATCCATTTTGGGGTGAAAGTCTTCATTGATATGTGTGCTGTACAAAAAAACAACTGTTTTTAAAAGGACACAATTGACAAAAAACTGAAAATTGTAATTTTTTTTTCTTCTGCTTTGCTTAGATTCTTTCAAGAATTGGGGGGTCAAAATACACAGTATACTCCTGGATGAATTTGTCAAGGGGTCTAGTTTCCAAAATAGGGGCATTTGTGGGAGTTCTCTGTCGTTTTGGTCACTCAAAGGATCTACGAGTGTGCTATGAGGCCTAAAACGCCTTCAAGCAAAATGTCTGTTCTGAAAGCCACTGACTACTCCTTTTGGTTTGGGCCCCATTGTGCATACAAATATAAATATTAGGGCCACAATGGGTGTTTCTGAACACAGGACAAACAGGGGTATCCATTTTGGGGTGCAAATTCTCATTTAGAAGTGCACTATAGAAAACAAAACCTCTCTTTAAAATGTCATATTTGCAAAAATATGAAATTTTATTTTTTCTCCTCTTAATTGCATTAATTCCAGAAAAGAAACTGTGTCGTCAAAATACTCATGATTAGAGATGAGCGAACGTACTCGTCCGAGCTTGATATTCGTGCGAATATTAGGGTGTTCGGGATGCTCGTTACTCTTAACGAGCACCACGCGGTGTTCCGGTTACTTTCAGTTTCCTCTCTGAGACGTTAGCGCGCTTTTCTGGCCAATTGAAAGACAGGGAAGGCATTACAACTTCCCCCTGTGACGTTCAAGCCCTATACCACCCCCCTGCTGTGAGTGGCTGGGGCGATCAGATGTCACCCGAGTATAAAAGTCGGCCCCTCCCGCGGCTCGCCACACATGCCTTGTGAGTTAGCTGAGGGAAAGTACTATCGTGCTGGTGCTGCTGTAGGGAGAGCGTTAGGAGTCAGTGTAGGCTTCAAGAACCCCAACGGTCCTTCTCAGGGCCACATCTACCTGTGTGCAGGCTGCTGCTAGCAGTGGTTTTTTTTTTTTTTTCTCAAAATCGGCAGTGCAGAGCATTGCACCCGGCATTAGGGACAGAAGTGGTGTATAGGCAGGGAGAGTGTTAGGAGTGAGTGTAGCCTTCAAGAACCTCAACGGTCCTTTCTAGGGCCAAATTTAAGCGTGTGCAGTACTGTGCTGGCTGCTGTTAGCAGTGTTGCATATTTTTTTTTTCTAAAAATCATCTGTGCAGAGCATTGCACCCTCCATTGATACTACAGGGACAGAATTGTGTAGGCAGGGCCACAACACAGTTATTGTTCATTGAATATACGCAGTGGGTCCTTCCCTTTGCTAAAAAGGACAAAAAATTATATTTGGCCAGCCTGTGTCAGTCCTAAGGTCTCCGTGTACGTGTGTGCTGCGTGGACAACGTACAAAAATCAGACGCAACCAGCTACGGTTTACTGCAGGCTTGCGCCATTGTCTTTCCTGACTGGCAAATACCTGCTCTGCTGGAGTTAATAACTCTGCTACACTAAAGTTGTGTGTCACTTTTTCAGGGCCACACTACAGTTCTAAAAGTTATTGTTCATTGAATATACGCAGTGGGTCCTTCCCTTTGCAAAAAAGGAAAAGAAATTATATTTGGCCTGCCTGTGTCAGTCCTAAGGTCTCCGTGTACGTGTGTGCTGCGTGGACAACGTACAAAAATCAGACGCAACCAGCTACGGTTGAGTGCAGCCTTGCGCCAATTTCTTTCCTGCCTGGGAAATCAAATCACTGGTAATACAGCATGCTGAGGGGTAGGGGTAGGCCTAGAGGACGTGGACGCGGCCGAGGACGCGGAGGGCCAAGTGAGGGTGTGGGCACAGGCCGAGCCAGTGCGGTGGCCAGGGGTAGAGGCAGGGCCAGACCGAATAATCCACCAACTGTTTCCCAAAGCGCCCCCTCGCGCCATGCCACCCTGCAGAGGTCAAGGTGCTCTACGGTGTGGCAGTTTTTCACAGAGACGCCTGACGACCGACGAACAGTGGTGTGCAACCTTTGTCGCGCCAAGATCAGCTGGGGAGGCACCACCAACAGCATGCGCAGGCATATGATGGCAAAGCACCCCACAAGGTGGGACGATGCCCGTTCACCGCCTCCGGTTTGCACCACTGCCTCTCCCCCTGTGCCCCAACCTGCCACTGAGATCCAACCCCCATCTGAGGACACAGGCACTACCGTCTCCTGGCCTGCACCCACACCCTCACCTCCGCTGTCCTCGGCCCCATCCAGCAATGTCTCTCAGCGCAGCGTCCAGACGTCGCTAGTGCCACAGTTTGAGCGCAAGCGCAACTACGACGCCACACACCCGCACGCTCAAGCGTTAAACGTGCACATTGCAAAATTGATCAGCCTAGAGATGCTGCCGTATAGGCTTGTGGAAACTGAGGCTTTCAAAAGCATGATGGCGGCGGCTGCCCCGCGCTACTCGGTTCCCAGTCGCCACTACTTTTCCCGATGTGCCGTCCCAGCCCTGCACGACCACGTCTCCCGCAACATTGTACGCGCCCTCACCAACGCGGTTACTGCCAAGGTCCACTTAACAACGGACACGTGGACAAGCACAGGCGGGCAGGGCCACTATATCTCCCTGACGGCACATTGGGTGAATTTAGTGGAGGCTGGGACAGAGTCAGAGCCTGGGACCGCTCACGTCCTACCCACCCCCAGAATTGCGGGCCACAGCTCGGTGGTGGTATCTGCGGCGGTGTATGCTTCCTCCACTAAAGCACCTTCCTCCTCCTCCTCCTCCTCCAACGCAACCTCTGTCTCGCAATCAAGATGTGTCAGCAGCACGCCGCCAGCAGTCGGTGTCACACGGCGTGGCAGCACAGCGGTGGGCAAGCGTCAGCAGGCCGTGCTGAAACTACTCAGCTTAGGAGAGAAGAGGCACACGGCCCACGAATTGCTGCAGGGTCTGACAGAGCAGACCGACCACTGGCTTGCGCCGCTGAGCCTCCAACCGGGCATGGTCGTGTGTGACAACGGCCGTAACCTGGTGGCGGCTCTGCAGCTCGGCAGCCTCACGCACGTGCCATGCCTGGCCCATGTCTTTAATTTGGTGGTTCAGCGCTTTCTGAAAAGCTACCCCCACTTGTCATACCTGCTCGGAAAGGTGCGCCAGCTCTGCGCACATTTCCGCAAATCCCACACGCACGCTGCCACCCTGCGGACACTGCAACATAGGTTTAATCTGCCAGTGCACCGACTGCTGTGCAACGTGCCCACACAGTGGAACTCTACGCTCCACATGTTGGCCAGACTCTATGAGCAGCGTAGAGCTATAGTGGAATACCAAATCCTACTTGCGCGGCGCAGTGGGAGTCAGCCTCCTCAATTATTTACAGAAGAGTGGCCCTGATTGGCAGCCATCTGCCAGGTCCTTGGAAAATTTGAGGAGTCTACCCAGGTGGTGAGCGGCGATGCTGCAATCATTAGCGTCACCATTCCTCTGCTATGCATCTTGAGAATTTCCCTGCAAAGCATAAAGGCAGACGCTTTGCGCTCGGAAACAGAGCCGGGGGAAGACAGTATGTCGCTGGATAGTCAGAGCACCCGCCTGTCTATATCTCAGCGCGTTGAGGAGGAGGAGGAGGAGCATGAGGAGGAGGAGGGGGAAGAGACAGCTTGGCCCACTGGTGAGGGTACACATGCTGCTGGGCTGTCATCCTTTCAGCGTGTATGGCCTGAGGAGGAGGAAGAGAAGGAGGAGGAGGATCCTGAAAGTGATCTTCCTAGTGAAGACAGCCATGTGTTGCGTACAGGTACCCTGGCACACATGGCTGACTTCATGTTAGGATGCCTTTCTCGTGACCCTCGCGTTACACGCATTCTGGCCACTACGGATTACTGGGTGTACACACTGCTCGACCCACGCTATAAGGAGAACCTTCCCACTCTCATTCCCGAAGAGGAAAGGGGTTCGAGAGTGTTGCTATACCACAGGGCGCTGGTGGACAAACTGATGGTAAACTTCCAATCCGACAGCGCTAGTGGCAGAAGGCGCAGTTCCGAGGGCCAGGTAGCAGGGGAGGCGCAGAGATCAGGCAGCATGTACAGCGCAGGCAGGGGAACATTCTCCAAGGCCTTTGCCAGCTTTATGGCTCCCCAGCAAGACTGTGTCACCGCTCCCCAGTCAAGGCTGAGTCGGCGGGAGCACTGTAAAAGGATGGTGAGGGAGTACGTAGCCGATCGCACGACCGTCCTCCGTGACGCCTCTGCCCCCTACAACTACTGGGTGTCGAAGCTGGACACGTGGCCTGAACTCGCGCTGTATGCCCTGGAGGTGCTTGCTTGTCCTGCGGCTAGCGTCTTGTCAGAGAGTGTGTTTAGTGTGGCTGGGGGAATCATCACGGATAAGCGTACCCACCTGTCAAACGACAGTGCTGACAGGCTTACACTCATCAAGATGAACAAAGCCTGGATTTCCCCAGACTTCTCTTCTCCACCAGCGGACAGCAGCGATATGTAAGCAATACGTAGGCTGCACCCGCGGATGGAAGCTACGTTCTCTCTCACCATCCAAAACGGGGACATTTCTGCTTCATCAATCTGTATCTAATATTCCTCCTCCTCCTCCTGCTCCTCCTCCTGAAACCTCACGTAATCACGCTGAACGGGCAATTTTTCTTAGGGCCACAAGGCTCACTCATAATTTTTCTAAACAATTTTTATATGTTTCAATGCTCTTAAAAGCGTTGAAACTTTAACTTGAACCAATTTTTCGTTAAACTGGGCTGCCTCCAGGCCTAGTTACCACTTAAGCCACATTAACCAAAGCGATTAATGGGTTTCACCTGCCATCTTGGTTGGGCATGGCCAATTTTTTGGATGTACATTAGTACTGTTGATACAGCAATTTTTGTGGGCCCTCGCCTACAGTGTAATCAAATGAATTTTTAGCCCACCTGCATTACAGCTGACGTTACATCCGCTGTGTTGGGCAATGCAATGGGATATTTTTGTGTATCGCCGGTGGGTTCCAGGGAGCCACCCATGCTGTAGGTGCACACGGAGTTTAACCTACATCTGTCCACTTGTAAAGAACCCCAGTCTGACTGGGGCATGCAGTGTGGGCCGAAGCCCACCTGTATTAAGCACGACATTACTACCTCAGCTGTGTTGGGCAATGCAATGGGATATTTTTATGTACCGCCGGTGGGTTCCAGGGAGCCACCCATGCTGTAGGTGCACACGGAGTTTAACCTACATCTGTCCACTTGTAAAGAACCCCAGTCTGGCTGGGGCATGCAGTGTGGGCCGAAGCCCACCTGTATTAAGCACGACATTACTACCTCAGCTGTGTTGGGCAATGCAATGGGATATTTCTATGTACCGCCGGTGGCTTCCTGGCATCCACCCATGCTGTGGGTCCACAGGGAATTATAAATGCATCTGTTTCCACTTGTAAAGAACCCCAGTCTGACTGGGGCATGCAGTGTGGGCCGAAGCCCACCTGCATTAAGCACGACATTACTACCTCAGCTGTGTTGGGCAATGCAATGGGATATTTTTATGTACCGCCGGTGGGTTCCAGGGAGCCACCCATGCTGTGGGTCCACAGGGACTTCACAATAGGGAGTTGTACCTGCCTGTGTCTATGAATTAAAAACCGCGGTCGGACTGGGGCATGCAGACACCTTGACAGAATGAATAGTGTGTGGCACATAGGTTCCCCATTGCTATGCCCACGTGTGCAGCTCCTGATGGCGGTGGCACAGGATTCTATTTCTCATTGCTTCTGTACAGCATTGTGGGCTATCGCCCCGCCCCTTTTAAAGAGGGTCGCTGCCTAGCCGTGCCAACCCTCTGCAGTGTGTGCCTGCGGTTCCTCGTCATGGCAGACGCACTTCTAAATAGACATGAGGGTGGTGTGGCATGAGGGCAGCTGAAGGCTGCGCAGGGACACTTTGGTGTGCGCTGTGGGGGGGAGGGGGGGGGGGTTGGGCAGCATATAACCCAGGAGAAGTGGCAGTGGAGTGTCATGCAGGCAGTGATTGTGCTTTGTTGGAGGTAGTGTGGTGCTTAGCTAAGGTATGCCATGCTAATGAGGGCTTTTCAGAAGTAAAAGTTTTTGGGAGGGGGGGGCCCACTCTTGCCACTATTGTGGCTTAATAGTGGGACCTGTGAACTTGAGATGCAGCCCAACATGTAGCCCCTCGCCTGCCCTATCCGTTGCTGTGTCGTTCCCATCACTTTCTTGAATTGCCCAGATTTTCACACAAGGAAACCTTAGCGAGCATCAGCGAAATACAAAAATGCTCGGGTCGCCCATTGACTTCAATGGGGTTCGTTACTCGAAACGAACCCTCGAGCATCGCGAAAAGTTCGTCCCGAATAACGAGCACCCGAGCATTTTGGTGCTCGCTCATCTCTACTCATGATCCCTCTCAGTGAATTCATTAAGCGGTGCATTTTTTAAAATGGTATCATTTTTGGGAGTATCTTTTATCCTGAACCCTATGAGCCTTTGCAATCTTGGCTTGGTGTAGGAAAGCAAAATGTTCCTCAAAATGTTAATAATCAATGTTAAATTTGTACATCTCCTAAATGGTAAAAAAAAAACTGAAGTTTTTCCAATGTGCGTCCAGAATAAAGTAAACAGATGGAAATATAGATCTGATCAAAAATTTCTATATTATGTTTGCACATATTTGAGATATTGCAGTTGAAAATGTGAGAAAAAAAAATTCTCAATTTTGGCACTTTTAAAAAATATACACAAATTCTATTGATCTGTTTTTACCATCTAAATGAAGCAAAATATGTGGCAAAAAAAATGTTAGAATCACTTGGATATGCAAAACCTTTACGGTGGTGTTCCATGTTAAAGTGGCCTGCTCATTAAGGTGCAACCAGGCTTGGTCACTAAGGGGTTAATCTGCCACTGCAACAAAATTGCAAAGAAATGCTAGCCAGCAGGTGTGAACCCACCATGCCACACACTGGTTTGGTTTTGGGTCATTTGCGGAGACAACACCTGTAGACTTCAGTTTTCACCCCTGACCCCTCCAAGCAGAATACCGTCTTTGCTGTAGAACCCCGAGGATATTACTTGTAGAGATAGCGCCTAACAATGTGGTATAGCTGCTGACATTGTACAGAGTCAAGATAAGGTACCTGATGATGTGTACTGGAGCATAGTGGCTTGACAAGCGAAGGTCTGATTTGGTAGTACAGATACAGATTAGGGAGTGTGCAATGGCCCATTAATAAAGGGAGCAAGAGCATGCGTGAACCCTATAGACCAGGGAGCGGGCAGTGAAAACCAAGAGTAGAGTTGACAGAGCTCAGCATGTAAGGTGAGAGAAAAAGTGGCGCCCAACCGCAGCTCCACTGTCGGGTGAGCCTTGATGGGTGAGCCGTGATGAGAGCGCACCATAACAAATGCTTTTTTGTACACCATTCCCCTGTGAGAAAATAGCTGTGGGCATAAGCCTTAAAGGGGTATTCCCATATCAGCTTTTCATGGCCAAGATAAGAAAACCTGGTCTCCTGTTTCTGACCACCTATCGGAAACAGCCAAACACTTCAGCCCAGCGCTCTTTTTGTAGCTCTTACTGAAGTGAATGAGAGCTGCAGAAACATTGTAGCACAGCACGTTGGGCTAATTCACTTGATCAGTTTTTTGTAGTTACTGACTGGATGGAAGATAACTATAGCAGCGGTTTCCCATCTCAGCTATGAAAAACTAGAATGGGAATATCCTTTAAGTATGAGATGTTTGGAAATGACAGAATGCAGTGTATACACCACCAAAGCAGTCAAAGTCTCCTCTAACCATGGCTACAACCATCAGATATATACAGAGGGATGAGAAAAACTAGTAATGTTAAGCAAGAAAAGGACAAGTCTGAAAAAGTAGAAAATGAAAGCTGGAAAGAATGAGAAAGGTAAGTAAAGTGGTTGGGAGAAACAGGGAGATCAAATGATCAACAGGATGTCAGTTCAAGTGCATAGTCAAAATGGTGTGACTCTATGAAAGCCTAGATAGAGATATGTTTGTAATGAGATATGTGTATCAGTGGTTTTAGAAACAAAAATAATATCACATATCAATCAGTGATATTTATACTGACAGTACATTTAATACAGTCTTGACAGTCATTGATGTTATCCTCGTATCACTTATAATAGGATGAAGACAATATTCTGTCTATAGTAAGAATATGAGCTCTTATTACACCCTTCACTTTCAGAAGACAGCTCAGACAAATGTGACAGATTGTGATGTACAATTAAAACCTATTCTAATGTGTCATTCTGTTATTAGCTTTCTCAGAGATTAGAATTGGTTCACTCAGGGCCAGCATTATGTTGGATGGTGCGAGGTACCATCTGTTGGCACCCCTTTCACCATATGTTGCACACCGTACTAATAACTGTACTAAACAGTGCCTCAGTATAAGTGTATAAAACTTATATAGCAGTGACATACACTAGCCAAACAATACTTCCATATAATTGCCTAAAAACATTGTAAAGAGTGCCGCCATCACCACCAACATACGCTACTAAATAATATATTGCATAGTGGCCAAGTTTCACACAATTCAAAAAGTAAATACTGTGCTCAAATAATACTAACACACAATGACCGGTAACAGTTCCAAACATAAAGTAATTTAGCATCAGTGCTATACAATTGTCAGGGAAATTCTGTGTACAGCACCAATCAGGCCCACCCCAATGCCCCGTTGCCGGCGGTAAAGAAGAAACACCACACACTGAGGTCTGGTGTAGTTCCTCACATGGAGAAATAACTGTGCACTTTATTACAGATTACATGGGGCTTTATACCCTTGTCACATCACTAGGAATATGTAATTGTCTCATTGGCTCAAATTCATCGCATAACCATATACGTGATGTCCGCAGTTCCGCCTGAGGCAGTGTTAGTCACATAAGCAGTCGTTGTCTAGATAAGCTGATTCTGCGAAAACAGCCAAGCACACGGCCTTCGTATCTGGTTCTGTATCATCTCTGAATTTCTGGACACATCCTTGGCATATCTGATATGATTTTTAAGGCTACATATTAAGTTTTTTGCATTATAGCATTGCGTAGAACTTGCATACAGGTATAAAAGCATAAAAACATATGGCAATATATACATATACCCTCACACAATGTCTAGATACTGTAATATTGCTATACAATTAATATTATGATTCATGGTGGTCCCAAGTCTCTGGTGACAGGTTATTTGAGGTGACCCTTTAAGCAGGGGCAGTTGATGGGCAGTTTGTGACAGCCCACTCAGATCAGCCCTGACCTTACTTGGTAGACTGAAATCCATAAAATATAAGCTGTATTGCAAAAAATTTGCAGCCAGGGTTACAAATTAAAATATTGCTGTAGCATCTCAGCAACAAACTTGTCTATTTCATTTGTCCAAATGATTTGTTCTTTAATTACATTTCTGCAGTAGTTATTAGTACTTTATTTTAATTTTTGGGTTTTTGTAGTTTTATGAGAATTAAAAATTTAAATTAGAATTTTACTAACTGCAAATCTCTGTTTGTAGTGAAGTGTTATTACTATGAAATTAAAAGATGCATAGGAATCAATAAGAAATATGTTCATATGTTGATAAGTGTGTCACTGAAAATGTGAAATAATCATAAAACACTCATTACCCAATGGTCCATTTAACATTTACATAGCATCTTGCAGCAGAAAACTGAAACTTGTATCTAATATGCCCATAAAAATATAAGATTTTGTTCTGCATGCTAAAAGCAAATTAAATCTCAACACAGTCATGTTATAAAACTAGATTAAAAGGTTGTCAATGTAGCAATGAATCAAGTCTTACAAAATAAATGATATCTTAGAAGATCACTTATCACTGACTTGCAAATCGTAGTAGCTTTGTAATGCTGCTGTGTATAAGATCCAAGAGGCCCCTATCTGATGGCACATCTCCGTCACTGTGGTTACTGCTGAGAGTTATCATATTATCAGCTATTTTATGATGCATCTAGAGTGCTGCTTTTTATCACGTTCTCTACAGCGCCTGTTAATGATTTTTAAACATTCCTTCAAAAGAATGATCTGCCCTAGAACTTTGTTCATTTGGGATAATTCTTAATGGGGTTTCCCACTAAAGACATGTATCACCTATCAACAGAATAGTTGATGAATGTCTGATAGCTGAGGGTTCAACCACTGTTATTTTTGGAATGTATGCATATTTTAATGACAGCAGCTTCATGATAAATTTGCATCACTCGAGGACTCGAGCACAGTGGTGCCCTGATTTCAGCTACACATAAATAGACAATTGATTAGCCATAGCATTAAAACCACCAGTCTGCTTATGTTGTGTAGGACTCCCTTCATGCCATCAAGACTGCCCCCTTTGTGGCATTTGTTATGTGCCTCAAACTATTCCTGAGCAATATTTGTGGTGTGGCGGGGCACCTTATCCTACTGAAAGCAGCCACTGCCATTTCAAGATACTGTTGCCACAAAAGGGTGTACTTGGCCTTCAACAATGTTTAGGTAGGTGGTACAAGCCCAATTAATACCCACCTGAATGCCAGAAACCAAGGCTTCCCACCAGCGCATTGTCAAGAGTTTTACTTATAATCTCCTCTTGCGGATAAAAGGCCATTTGCGGTTAGGAACTAAATTTTTTACAAATTAATCTATTTGACATTATGCATTTATAAAGGTCCATAGTGCATACATTTTAAAAAGTGCAACCTAGCAAAACTGTGAACGAAAGTTTGCAGAACACAATAGACTGTATACTTTTTTTTTCATAAACTCATGACCCTGTCTGAAATACTATCCCTGAGAACAAGAGGGCACTAGGACCCAGACAAGAAGCCAAACAAGCAAGCTGAATAATAAAGTAGCTAGTCTGATACAAACAAGGAATATGCAGACAAGAAAAAGAGCTTAGGAAATAAGACCAGACTAGACAACCATAGGAACTAGACCACACAAGAACAAACTGGACTAAAAAGTACTAGAATGTAAAAAAAGGAATAATGGATTTAAAATGCACATTTTTATTACTATCACCAGCAACCAGACTGAAGAAGCAAGAGAGGCTTGCGAGTAAGGAACTCTTCGATAAATGAGGTTGGCTGAGCAATGACGTCAGCTGATCCTCGCCAATGTATCCATTAAGAGAATCCCTGCTGATTGTACCAGTGTTAACCAAAGAAGTCTCTCCTACTTTGCACAAAAAGCAAACTTTTCTCAAGTAATGCAAGTCCCCATTATTTACACATATCTTGTGATACTACTAAGTTGAATATCATTCTTGTCTCTGAAAGCGCTGTGGTGTCATTAAAATGCATATTGTGCTTTTAGCATAGAGTAAGCTCTATTTACTTACAAAGTTTGTAAAATACATTTCTTTGAACCTTATGCATTTGCATGTAATCAGCATTTATTTCCACACTAGTCTAGTCACACAATAATGCATTAATACTTTGACTGCAGTTTCTGTGCTCTGTATTGTGTGTAAGTGGAAAGCCATACTATATCATTTATAACAGACTTGGCACCATAATGGGATTTTCTTTCAATTACGCCTGGTACATGCTGGCACCATGCATAAATCTTCTAAACAGGAATGTTCATAATAATTTATGAGTTATGATTGTTTGGAAAAAGCTGCGGATGAGTAGCCAAGTATTTACAGAGCCCTGCAAAAACACCTAAGCACTTGTTTTTCTCGTAGATTAAAAAAGAGTTATCTCACCTTTGCTGATGAAATGAATTTCTGAAAAAATGTGTAAACCTCTCCTGATAAGGACATAAAAAAATACAGCTCTATCCTCTTGTGCTCCCCTATTGAACACATTAAAGCTTCACATGTTCACATGGAATTTCTCATAAAACATACATATTTTTTAAAGTTGTTTTCTGCTACTGAGAACCTCAGCAATCAGCTGTAATCCTTGAGGTGATATGGCAGTAAGTGTTGGGTTGTCTGCAGTAATGACACTTTGTATAGTGCACATTGCAACCAATGGGCTGTCTGTGTATTGCTCATATCTGTTCTGTCTTCCAGAGTAAGAAGGTTTTCACAACTCTTTTTTTCTTCACATTAAGGCTTCCATAAGGGATTACATCTGAATTGCCAAGAAAGGGATTCAAGCGGAAGCCTTGGATGGAACCTGAATGGAACAATTTACTCTATGGGATGGGTTGTCACACAGCACGAGAAGCCAACAAGTGCTAACGAGGTCGTTTAAGATGACAGAAAAGTCAGGTTGAACAATTGCTAACGATTATCTATCACTTTCACTTGTTTGAATGAATTTTGAGGGATAATCATTGTGTGTAAAAGGGCCTTTAGACACAGCTGAGGACCTGGAGAAGGCAAATGTGGTTAAAAAGGAACACTATGTAGTGAAGAGAGAAAGCGGAAGTGTCACTTATACTACTTGACCTGGCAATCACGTGACGCGGGGTGCCCCCTGCCGCAGCTCCCACATTAGCTCTATTAGTGACTATTGTCACTACAGGGATATGTTTTCCCCTGTAACTGCTGCTTCTATGGATGCTCCAGCTACAGTGGAAAAGTGTGAAAAAAAACAAACATGTGAATGATACCCAGAGGCCACATGATGTCATGGGGACACAGAGGTTTAAAAAAAGTTTTAAAAAAAAAGTTTTAAAAATTACAGAATAAAATAAAAATCAAACTACTAACGACCACTTGTCCATTCAATTTGTGTCTGTGACGTGTGAGTTACATGCAAAGCCTGACAGCACATGTGATGTCAGTTATTACTGGCTTAGCTCTGCCCTCTGATCACATGACAGTGACATCATCATATGTCCTTTATTCTAATTCTGCAGTGAACGAGGAATTATGGGCAAACTACATCACTCACAAACTCGTGTGGCCTCAGTTGCTATGGATACAGCAGTACTGTACCTGGTTGTCAGACTGCTGCACACCTCCAATAAATGACACCTCATAAATTTACACATACTGACTATTAGCTCCGCCCCATGATCACTTGACGGTGATGTCATCACAGGTCCTTTACACGTACATAGCTGGCAGTGCATATTGACCAACAACATTAAAGCATAGTCCTTCACCATTATCTTCACATCTCCTGAACGAGATATCATGTCATCTCAAGTGCTAATGCTGCCAACACCAGCCCAGCCTTCATCTAATGGTCAACCGTTGTCCAGTAGTGAAACAAACCGTCGCTGTCGTGCAAACATGTCACCACAGAGGGTTCAACCCGCTATGAAGCTAATGCAGCTTACATGACACAGCTGCAAGCCACGATTTCACCTCCGCCACCAGCTGAAGTTCTTAAAATATATGCCGCTCATATGCGAAAGCTATGTAGCAGAGCTGTGTGTGATGTGCATGTAGCAGAGCTGTGTGTGTGTCACGTGTATGTAGCAGAGCAGTGTGGCGCATTGCACCACCAGAAACACTGGTACTATAATTTCCTAATACTAGTATTATATAAAAATGAAAATGACCCACGGCTGACGCCAACCAGAGCTGTCCCCATATGTGCCCTGTAACCTGAGACTATACAAATTATATATCTAGACATCCGGAAAAAAATGAGGAAACCATTCCTGTACTTTATTTTAGAGTAAATATACTAATTTTATTTCCCCAACATTCTCTAAAATGCCAACAAAGTGCCTATATTGAATCGTGCTATGTTGGTTTTGGATTTATATAAGTCTACAATTGTTCTTTAGGGTTGATTGATTTTATCGATGTTAAGTAATCATGCTTTATACCAAATATTTCTCCTGCAGCATGGGGTCTATGCGTCAGGAATGTTGCCAAAGTTTAAAATTACTTTTAATAAATATTTTTGAAACAAATATACTAATTTTAAAAATAAACCAACTATAAATGTAAACAAAAAAAATCATTTTTTAGTTTTTTTTTACCCTCAATTAAACTACAAACCAGGAAAAAAAAGTTCATGAAAAAAAAAATAGCCCTATATATGTCATAGAAAAAAACAAACAGCCAAATACATTTTGGTAGCTGAAGAAAACAAAACAACTGCTCCTTAAGGGGTTAAAGATGCTCTATGAAGCCACTTTTCTCGCTAAATAATAGATGAGGGTCCTAAGCAGGGAAGTGTCCTCTATTAACTCAGAATTCTCTTGTGGGGTATTTGGAAATGGGTTTTCTAACCCAGACAACTCCTTTATAGGAAACCTGTCAATTGTATGTTGCAAGCTATCAGATAAAACACTGCAAGTAATCAGACCTCAATATAGGAGGTTGTCTATATACTGGCCATACCATACAATAAAGTGGATGGAAGTAGAATTATGAATCCATGAAAATAGATTTATGGCAGTATATAGACAGAACTCCTCCCACCAGGCCATATACACGTAAGCCAAAGAAGGCGGTCATTTCGTCCCCATTGGACAGCCCGACACCTGTACATTCCTAAATTTAAGAACAGACCTTGTGAATTTCTATAGAATGTTTTTCTTATCTTACTTTACTGCCTTCTTCCATTTTTTTGTTTGATTTTTTATTTATATATTATTTTTGCTGCATGCAATCCAGTTTGAGGTTTCTGCTATGCTGTTAGGCCGGACTCAGATTTGGATTGTGTATTCCGCGATTACTGTCTGCGGTAAGCCATGGGCATTGAAAGGCATGCATTTTTGCTTTTTTGTCCACACTTAATTTGCAGCATGCTCTATTTTGCCACAGAATTCATGTGGACAACCTGAATTGATGTCAATGGAGGCCATCTGACCCGCAGCCCAAACTTGTACCAGCGTCATCTCTAAGCGACGTGTGAGAAATAAAAATAAACGAAAAGCAAAACTGTACTGCGCATGACCGCCGGCAAGCCGCCACAGTTTTTTGCATTACAGAACTATCAGGTACGCACTGTCGCCGACCGGGCTCACAGCCGCAATCCGTTGTGGGCCACCCGGAATCTGGTCTGCCCGTGTGAGCCCGGCCTTACTTACATAAAATTGGTTCATTTCTAGAGATGAGCGAGCACCAAAATGCTAGGGGGCTCGTTACTCGGGACGAAATTATCGTGATGCTCGAGGGTTCGTTTCGAGTAACGAACGCCATTGAAGTCAATGGGCGACCCGAGCATTTTTGTATATCGCTGATGCTCGCTAAGGTTTTCATTTGTGAAAATCGGGGCAATTCAAGAAAGTGATGGGAACGACACAGCAACGGATAGGGCAGGCGAGGGGCTACATGTTGGGCTGCATCTCAAGTTCCCAGGTCCCACTATTAAGCCACAATAGCGGCAAGAGTGGGCCCCCCCCCCCAACAACTTTTACTTCTGACTGAAAAGCCCTCATTAGCAATGCATACCTTAGCTAAGCACCACACTACCTCCAACAAAGCACAATCACTGCCTGCATGACACTCTGCTGCCACTTCTCCTGGGTTACATGCTGCCCAACCCCCCCCCCCCCCCCGCACGACCCAGTGTCCACAGCGCACACCAAAGTGTCCCTGCGCAGCCTTCAGCTGCACTCATGCCACACCACCCTCATGTCTATTTATAAGTGCGTCTGCCATGAGGAGGAACTGCAGGCACACACTGCAGAGGGTTGGCACGGCTAGGCAGCGACCCTCTTTAAAAGGGGCGGGGCAATAGCCCACAATGCTGTACAGAAGCCATGAGAAATATAATCCTGTGCCACCGCCATCAGGAGCTGCACACGTGGGCATAGCAATGGGGAACCTATGTGCCACACACTATTCATTCTGTCAAGGTGTCTGCATGCCCCAGTCAGACTGCGGTTTTTTATAAATAGTCACAGGCAGGTACAACTCCGCAATGGGAATTCCGTGTGCACCCACAGCATGGGTGGCTCCCTGGAACCCACCGTCTGTACATAAATGTATCCCATTGCAGTGCCCATCACAGCTGAGGTAACGTCCGATTAAATGCAGGTGGGCTTCGGCCCACACTGCATGCCCCAGTCAGACTGGGGTTCTTTAGAAGTGGACACATGCAGTTACAACTCCCTGTGGACCCACAGCATGGGTGGGTGCCAGGAAGCCACCGGCGGTACATAAATATATCCCATTGCATTGCCCATCACAGCTGATGTAACGTCAGCTTTAATGCAGGTGGGCAAAAAATTAATTGGATTACACTGTAGGCGAGGGCCCCAAAAAATTGGTGTACCAACAGTACTAATGTACCTCAGAAAAATTGCCCATGCCCAACCAAGAGGGCAGGTGAAACCCATTAATCGCTTTGGTTAATGTGGCTTAAAGGGGTTGTCCCGCGAAAGTAAGTGGGGTTATACACTTCTGTATGGCCATATTAATGCACTTTGTAATGTACATTGTGCATTAATTATGAGCCATACAGAAGTTATCAGAAGTTATTCACTTACCTGTTCCGTTGCTAGCGTCCTTGTCTCCATGGTGCCGTCTAATTTTCAGCACAATGAATTTGATTGCATCAATCTCTTTGGAGGTCGGAGTTCTTGCTTTTATACATCAGATCGGGAGATACACATCTAGCCTTTCCTTTTAAAATTACGGAGTTTACGTTCAGTACCAGCGCACATTTACGCTGGAACACCCTCTCCGTTACATGGCTATGACACCTAGATACCGCGCCAGAGCGACACGGTACGGAGGTGCGCGCCAAGCACCTGTAACCCCCACCTCCAAAAAGGTAAGACATGTTATTTAAATGCTGTACTTTAATCTCTCTGTATACTTGAGAAAGGCGTCTGTAGAACGTCGAAACACGTTGTAGAACTATCGCTGCAAGATTTCCACTTGCATGCAATCTTTTTATTCGGAAATAAATTTATTATCAATTTATATAAATACTGTCTGTTACGACAGTTCATTTCTTCCGAAGAGGAGCTCCAGCAGGAGTGCGGAAAGAGCTTTTTTACTTTGAAGCTTGCTTGTTTTAACCCATTGAGGGGAGTTTTCTCTCTTTGGGATTGCTATTGCGGCGGCTCTCCTTCCCCATCGAAGGATATCTGAAGTCTCTTCATATACCACTACAGGCATACTCGGATCACAGGTGCTGGCGGGTGGTTCCCTTAGGATCTAACGGTCTACGGGAACCCCGCTGGGCACCAGGTGAGTTATTCTCATTAACTACTATATGGTGGCGCGGATCGTTACTTTGAAACGCTTTAATGAGCATTGAAACGTATAAAAATTGTTTACAAAAATTATATGACTGAGCCTTGTGGGCCTAAGAAAAATTGCCCGTTCGGCGTGATTACGTGAGGTTTCAGGAGGAGGAGCAGGAGGAGGAGGATGAATAGAATACACAGATTGATGAAGCAAAAAGGTCCCTGTTTTTGATGGTGATAGAGAACGATGCTTCCATCCGCGGGTGCAGCCTACGTATTGCTTAGGTATCGCTGCTGTCCGCTGGTGGAGAAGAGAAGTCTTGATGAGTGTAAGCCTGTCGGCACTGTCGGATGACAGGCGGGTACGCTTATCCGTGATGATTCCCCCAGCCGCACTAAACACCCTCTCTGACAAGACGGTAGCCGCAGGACAAGCAAAGCACCTCCAGGGCATACAGCGCGAGTTCAGGCCACGTGTCCAGCTTCGACACCCAGTAGTTGTAGGGGGCAGAGGCGTCACCGAGGACGGTCGTGCGATAGGCTACGTACACCCTCACCATCCTTTTACATTGCTCCCGCCAACTCAGCCTTGACTGGGGAGCGGTGACACAGTCTTGCTGGGGAGCCATAAAGCTGTAAAGCGCCTCCCCTGCTACCTGGCCCTCGGAACTGCACCTTCTGCCACTAGCGCTGTCGGATGGGAATGTTACCATCAGTTTGTCCGCCAGGGTCCTGTGGTATAGCATCACTCTCGAACCCCTTTTCTCTTCGGGTATGAGAGTGGAAAGGTTCTGCTTATACCGTGGGTCGAGCAGTGTGTACACCCAGTAATCCGTAGTGGCCAGAATGCGTGTAACGTGAGGGTCTCGAGAAAGCCATCCTAACATGAAGTCAGCCATGTGTGCCAGGATACCTGTACGCAACACATGGCTGTCCTCACTAGGAAGATCACTTTCAGGATCCTCCTCCTCCTCCTCCTCCTCCTCTGGCCATACACGCTGAAAGGATGACAGGCAAGCAGCATGGGTACCCTCAGCAGTGGGCCAAGCTGTCTCCTCCCCCTCCTCCTCATGCTCCTCCCCCTCCTCCTCAACGCGCTGAGATATAGACATGAGGGTGCTCTGACTATCCAGTGACATACTGTCTTCCCCCGCCTCCGTTTCCAAGCGCAAAGCGTCTGCCTTTATGCTTTGCAGGGAACTTCTCAAGAGGCATAGCAGAGGAATGGTGACGCTAATGATTGCAGCATCCCCGCTCACCATCTGGGTAGACTCCTCAAAGTTTCCAAGGACCTGGCAGATGGCTGCCAACCAGGCCCACTCTTCTGTAAAGAATTGAGGAGGCTGACTCCCACTACGCCGCCCATGTTGGAGTTGGTATTCCACTATAGCTCTACGCTGCTCATAGAGTCTGGCCAACATGTGGAGCGTAGAGTTCCACAGTGTGGGCACGTTGCACAGCAGTCGGTGCACTGGCAGATTAAACCGATGTTGCAGGGTCCGCAGGGTGGCAGCGTCCGTCTTGGACTTGCGGAAATGTGCGCTGACCCGGCGCACCTTTCCGAGCAGGTATGACAAGTGTGGGTAGCTTTTCAGAAAGCGCTGAACCACCAAATTAAAGACATGGGCCAGGCATGGCACGTGCGTGAAGCTGCCGAGCTGCAGAGCCGCCACCAGGTTACGGCCGTTGTCACACACAACCATGCCCGGTTGGAGGCTCAGCGGCGAAAGCCAGCGGTCGGTCTGCTCTGTCAGACCCTGCAGCAGTTCGTGGGCCGTGTGCCTCTTCTCTCCTAAGCTGAGTAGTTTCAGCACGGCCTGCTGACGCTTGCCCACCGCTGTGCTGCCACGCCGCGCGACACCGACTGCTGGCGACGTGCTGCTGCTGCTGACACATCTTGATTTGCGAGACAGAGGTTGCGTTGGAGGAGGAGGAGGGTGGTTTAGTGGAGGAAGCATACACCGCCGCAGATACCAGCACCGAGCTGGGGCCCGCAATTCTGGGGGTGGGTAGGACGTGAGCGGTCCCAGGCTCTGACTCTGTCCCAGCCTCCACTAAATTCACCCAATGTGCCGTCAGGGAGATATAGTGGCCCTGCCCGCCTGTGCTTGTCCACGTGTCCGTTGTTAAGTGGACCTTGGCAGTAACCGCGTTGGTGAGGGCGCGTACAATGTTGCGGGAGACGTGGTCGTGCAGGGCTGGGACGGCACATCGGGAAAAGTAGTGGCGACTAGGAACCGAGTAGCGCGGGCCCGCCGCCGCCATCATGCTTTTGAAAGCCTCCGTTTCCACAAGCCTATACGGCAGCATCTCCAGGCTGATAAATTTGGCTATGTGCACGTTTAACGCTTGAGCGTGCGGGTGCGTGGCGGCGTACTTGCGCTTGCGCTCAAACAGTTGCGCTAGCGACGTCTGGACGCTGCGCTGAGAGACATTGCTGGATGGGGCCGAGGACAGCGGAGGTGAGGGTGTGGGTGCAGGCCGGTAGGCACTCGTGCCTGTGTCCTCAGAGGAGGGTTGGATCTCAGTGGCAGGTTGGGGCACAGGGGAAGAGGCAGTGGTGCAAACCGGAGGCGGTGAACGGCCTTCATCCCACCTTGTGGGGTGCTTGGCCATCATATGCCTGCGCATGCTGGTGGTGGTGGCTCCCCAGCTGATCTTGGCGCGACAAAGGTTGCACACCACTGTTCGTTTGTCGTCAGGCGTCTCTGTGAAAAACTGCCACACCTTAGAGCACCTTGGCCTCTGCAGGGTGGCATGGTGCGAGGGGGCGCTTTGGGAAACAGTTGGTGGATTATTCAGTCTGGCCCTGCCTCTACCCCTGGCCACCACACTGGCTCGGCCTGTGCCCACACCCTGACTTGGGCCTCCGCGTCCTCGACCGCGTCCACGTCCTCTAGGCCTACCCCTACCCCTCAGCATGCTGTATTACCAGTAGTGCAGAAACAGAACGCTGTAATTAAATGTGCCGCTTATTGGCCTGTGGTTGGAGGCTGACTTCGCTTATGGAATGCACAGCAGAGGCAGGAAAGAATTTTGCGCAAGCCTGCTGTAACACTTAGCTGGCTGCATATGAATTAGGACAACTACCCCCAGCAGAGACCCAGTACACTTGTGGACAGGAATACAGCGGTGATGTAAGAGGCAACACAGAGGCAGGAAAGAATTTTGCGCAAGCCTGCTGTAACACTTAGCTGGCTGCGTATGAATTAGGACAACTACCCCCAGCAGAGACCCAGTACACTTGTGGACAGGAATACAGCGGTGATGTAAGAGGCAACACAGAGGCAGGAAAGAATTTTGCGCAAGCCTGCTGTAACACTTAGCTGGCTGCGTATGAATTAGGACAACTACCCCCAGCAGAGACCCAGTACACTGAGGATGGTCACAGGCAGCCCAAATAGATTTTTTTTCCCAAATGTTTTTGGAAAGGCCCACTGCCTATATACACTAAATATGTCTTCTGTCCCTGCCTCACCACTACTGGCCCTGGACAATGTAAAATTACTGCAGGACGCAATGCTCTGCACGGCCGATATACCAAAAAAAAAAAAAGTGCAACACTGCAAAAAGCAGCCTCCACACTACTGCACACGGTTAGATGTGGCCCTAAGAAGGACCGTTGGGGTTCTTGAAGCCTAAAATAACTCCTAACGCTCTCCCTATAGCAGCTCCGGCACCAGCAGCACTGTCCCTGAACTATGTCAGAATGCATATCTGGCGAGCCGCGGGAGGGGCCGATTTATATACTCGGGTGACACCTGATCTCGCCAGCCATTCACTGCAGGGGGGTGGTATAGGGCTTGAACGTCGCAGGGGGAAGTTGTAATGCCTTTCCTGTCTTTCTATTGGCCAGAAAAGCGCGCTAACGTCTCAGAGATGAAAGTGAAAGTAACTCGAACATCGCGTGGTACTCGTCTCGAGTAACGAGCATCTCGAACACGCTAATACTCGAACGAGTATCAAGCTCGGACGAGTACGTTCGCTCATCTCTATTCATTTCAGATTTGTTGAAATGCTACGCGTAAGCTGCCAAATGCTATCAAATTGTGCACCCTGAAGATTTTAACTTTATATAGATTAAAGTTTGAACCTTTATTATAAATGATGCTGGAGCAACTCTCTTTATGTGACATGTCAAGTCCCTAATTGTTCCCGGGCTACGGGCACTACAGTACAGCGGCATGCACACTGATTTCAGCAGTCTATCACTTAAACCAATCAGTTCAGCAATTCTAGAATGCTTACATTACAAAGTTTGCAGCACAGTCAGACGTGTTGCAAATATTCGTGCATTTGCAGCTCCCCCCACCCTTCAGGCAGGCAGAGCAGGGAACACATGTATATTTATGAGCCACATTGGGCTCATCTCTGCCATGCTGCAAACTGTGAAACGCACGTTTTCCAAAATCGCTGAATCGATCGGTATGAGTGACTGCTGAAATCATTCTGTCTGATACTATACTTTAGTGCCAGTGTCAGGGCCTCGACAGGTTCTCTTTAAAAGAACACTATGCATGAGTAGATAGCAAAAAAAAAAAAACTCAATTCAGCAGATCCTCCCTTTAATAATCTCCCCCTCTCATAGTGCAGTAAAAACTGAAAATTGTATAAGGAAATCTCTGTTTCCCAGGAGATGCGCCATGCCCCTCTAGCACCAGTTACATGCACATGTACTGAATGGTTTTCAGCTATAGCTTGCTTATTACCTGCCTAGTAGATTGAGCATTAGTATATATATATATATATATATATATATATATATATATATATATATATATTACACTGTGTTATTAGTATCAAGCGCTTATGAGAAACATCTGGGCTTTTAAAAGATTTATACACATATAAATATATGAGGACTGATCTTAGTAGTAAAATTTTGAAGTCTAGTACATAATATTTCAGATATCTTCAGGTACAGTATGTGCGCACTGTTTAGTGCTGGCCTGATATCCTTTTCAAGCAGGATATATTGCCTCAAGTCTACATTGCAGGCAATTGATTTTCTTCTTGCATCTTTAGAACATTTCACTGATAGGAACCGATAAGGTGAAAAGGCTGAGATTGAAGGATTTTCTGCTATGAAATCAATGCCATCAACACTTAGTTGGCTATTTTGACTATGTATATATGCAAGTTTCTGTTACATTAAAGGGGTTGTCCAGCTCTAAGTGATTGATGACCCTGTATAGTGACCAGCGCTTGTAACTGCAGGTTTGGCTCCGATTTTAGTGGGAGCAGCGCTTGTAATTACAAGCGCCGGCCACTACACAGGGGTAAGAGCAGCGGCTTACGCTCCGACCTCTGTGTATTTACTGCAATGTTAGCAGGTGCACAATCAGCTGATCTGTCAGGGTCCTGAGCAGCGGACCCCGGCCAATCAACTATTCATGATTTATCCTGAGGATAGGTCATCAATAGTATGTTTCCCAGAACACCCCTTTAACTATTTACTTTTTTCATCTCGCTCTGTCCCTGCTGCATAGGAAATTTCTCCAGCACCATGGAGATAAGGGGAGTCCCCAGCGATGAAGGGGGTTCCTTGGGGACTCCTTTTATCTCACTCTCTCCCTGCTGCAGGGAAATCCCTCCAGCCCCACAGAGATGCAGGGAACCCCTGGGGAGTCCTCTCATCCCCACGTGGACTAGCAGGAGTATACAGCGGGACAAATAAAATGTGCTTCTGGGTTTAGTGGCATGGCAGCACTCCCTCCCCCTCCCTTTTTGTAAAGCTGCCATGGGAGTCTATGGAAACTCCTGCGCATCACGCACAAAAGATAGGCCAGGTCCTATCTTTTCACACAGCAGGGAATTTGAGTTCTGTGAATTTCAGTAACTGGTGTCTTTTCATTTGAGGTGCGAGTTTTTAAGTCTGTAAAAATGGCTCAGACAGACCATCTAGATATTGAATATCTAAATATTTAGATTTACAGATAGTTATCTATGCATTTAACATTAGAGAGGATTTTGAACTAACAGTAATACAGTGATGTGATGTGTATAGGGATGGGACATAAATGTGAATAGCACATTATCACCACCTTCTTTATTTATGTGGGGACACTGGATTTTGCCAGTTGGGGCCTGACAAAAATTTTTTAATAGAAATATATTAGTAGGTGACGTGATGATTTAAGTATCACTTTTACATTCTTTCTTCAAACCACTTAGTATGCACAGAAAACACATTTAAAGGGAACCTGTCACATTGGAAATGCAGTCCGTTCTGCAGGCATCATGTTATAGAGCAGGAAGAGCTGAGCGATTGATATATTGGTTTATCGGGATGGATTCAGTATAACAAGTATTTTTTTCATTTATATCCCTGCTCATTGTTTGTTTAGAGGTCCAGTAGGTGGTCTTACTTATTCATGGATAGCCATTACAGATGAGCGAGTTATACTCGCTAAAGGCAATTGCTCAAGCGAGCATTGCCTTTAGCGAGTACCTGCCCACTCGAGACTGAAGATTCGGGTGCCGACACGGGGGAGCAGTGAGTAGCGGCAGTCAGCAGGAGGGAGCGGGGGGGGGGGGGAGAGGGAGAGAGAGATCTCCCCTCCGTTCCTCCCCGCTCTCCCCCGCAGCTTCCTGCCTGCCGCCGGCACCTGAACCTGCAGTCTCGAGCGGGCAGGTACTCACTAAGGGCAATGCTCGCTCGAGCAATTGCCTTTAGAGAGTATACTCGCCCATCTCTAATAGCCATCTTTGCATGTACATTTGACAGAGAAATAGTACCTCTAAGTAGCATTGACATAGAACATAGCAGTCAAACACCGATAGATCCGCCCACTGGAGCTCTAAGCTGAGAATGAGCAGAGGTATAAGTAAATAAAATACAAGTTACACTGAATCTTCCGCCATAAAACTATATATCAATCTGCTCAGCTCCTCCTGCTCTATAACATCATGCCTGCAGTTTGGATAGGATTTCGAAGCTAACAAGTTCCCTTTTAATATAGAAAATTTTCTCTCCAACCTAGCTTCATGTTTAATTCTGTTACAATGAAAGGCTATACAGCAAATGTATCCTTTTTTTTCACAATGATGTAATATTTTACTGTTGTGACATTTAATCAATGCCTGGCTTCACCAGCTGGTTTGCTGGGAGCTTTATAGAGATGTATCACTGGCTATATCTTTAGTGAATGTGCTGAAACTCATTTGGTACATACCTGTGTTCAACAGATGAAAGATAATCCTGGAATGATTCGAGGAATTTATGCTCCTTGTAAGTACCTAAGAAAAAATCCCTTACCTTTAGACATCCTGTCTTCCCACAGATCAATACATATTATTAGAAATAGACTACTAAACTACATTACATTATCATATGGCTGTTCCTTATAATTCCTTGTGTGCTTTTTGATCTCCACATTATATTGAAGGTAGACGTTCTGCAGTATAGTTACTATTCTCACTTTGCCCTTTTAGCTTGTATTACTGTTTTCTAATTACACTAGGGGCCACTTCAAGGCACCTTCACAACTTTTTAATTGTCCCAATAAATCTAAAATAAAAAATAAAACATAGCAATAGATCTTAAAGGAGATGTCTCGAGGAAGCAGTTAATTTTTTTTTTTGCCCAGTCCCCCCCATTAAACACACATTACTAAGCCCCCCTGTAAATGACATTTCTAGCTGGTTCGTACTTACCGTTCCAGCGTTTCAGCAAGTTATAAAAGTTTCCTCAAGATGGCCGCCGGCTCTTTCCCCGTCGCTCGCTGCAGCCCGACGTGCGCGCTCCCGAGACGCCGCCAGCTGTGTCTCCATGGCAACCGGACGCATCGCAGCCGCCGACCAGACGCCCCGCAGCCGCCGACCAGACAGCAGGTAACCGGCGCTAGCCCCCGGCTCCCCAGCGCTAGCTCCCCCGGCGCAGCGACAGCCCCCCCCATCGCAGCGACAGCCCCCCCGGCCTAGCGCTAGCTCCCCCGGCGCAGCGACAGCCCCCCCGGCCTAGCGCTAGCTCCCCCGGCCTAGCGACAGCCCCCCCCGGCCTAGCGACAGCCCCCCCCATCGCAGCGACAGCCCCCCCGGCCTAGCGCTAGCTCCCCCGGCGCAGCGACAGCCCCCCCCGGCCTAGCGCTAGCTCCCCCGGCGCAGCGACAGCCCCCCCCGGCCTAGCGACAGCCCCCCCCATCGCAGCGACAGCCCCCCCGGCCTAGCGCTAGCTCCCCCGGCGCAGCGACAGCCCCCCCCGGCCTAGCGCTAGCTCCCCCGGCGCAGCGACAGCCCCCCCGGCCTAGCGACAGCCCCCCCCATCGCAGCGACAGCCCCCCCGGCCTAGCGCTAGCCCCCCCGGCGCAGCGGCAGCCCCCCCCGACCCATCACTTACCTGGGAGGCTTCTCGGGGCTGCTGGGCTGGGCTGGGCTGGGCTGGTCTTCTCCGCTGGGCAGCTCCAGTTTCTGCACCTTCCTCTAACAGAGGATGGTGCAGAATGGCCGCTTCAGCGCGCTCCCGAGCAGTGACAGCTCGTCTGCGCATGCGCAGAAGAGCTGTAGCGGGGAGCACACTGAAGCGGCTCGTGCTGAATGGAGAAGACCGGACTGCGCAAGCGCGTCTAAAAAAGCAAGCTGCCAGCGAATTTAGACGGAACCATGGAGACGAGGACGCTAGCAACGGAGCAGGTAAGTGGAATAACTTCTGTATGGCTCATATTTAATGCACAATGTACATTACAAAGTGCATTAATATGGCCATACGGAAGTGTATAACCCCACTTGGTTTCGCGAGACCACCCCTTTAACTAAGAATTCCCTAATGTTTTGTTTCTACGACTCCTATGCAGCTTATGCACTTGTATAGTAACAGACAAAAATCAATTTCTGTGTAGTGTAATGCTGCACTCTTTCAGTCTCATGCTCTCTTACATCTGTCCCCCCTAAATAGAGGACAGGTAGAAGGGAATATGACTGATGTTCAGACTGCACAGAATTAGTTTGCTGACTTGTTACTATGGAGATGCATAGCCCACATAGGAGCCGTAGAAACCCAACAGTGGGAAATTTTTAATGAATACTTATTGCAAAGTTGCTTTATTTTTCTTTTTAGATTTATTGGGACAATAAAAAAAACGTTTGCAATGGTGTGCATAGCCTTTAACCCCTTAAGGACACGGCTTATTTTGGTCATAAGGACGCAACGATTTTGGGAGGATTTTAATCTCCAATTTCAAAAGCCATAACTTTTTTATTTTTCTGTCAACATTGCTGTATGAGGGCTTGTTTTTGCATAACATGCTGTAGTTTTCATTGTAGTTTTTATTGGTACTGTTTTCTGAGTACATATGATTCACTATATAACTTTTCTTAAAATTTTTTAGAGGGCAGGGAGAAAAAAAAATTCAATTCTGCATTTTTTTTACAGCATGAATCATGCAGCATTAATGACATGATTCATTTTTTTCTGCAGATTGGTACAATTATGACGATACCAAAATTATATATATGTTATTTTTTAGGTTTTTCGACTTCTGTACAATAGTAACCTTTTTATTTTAATTATTATTTATTTTTTTACATCACCACATTCAAAGTCCAATAACATTTTGAACGGAAAAACGAGGCCAGGTCAGGTTTTTCTTGCGTGCATGCGTTTTGCGCACAAAAATTTGCACGGCAAGACACCCATATTACTGAGCCCTAAGAGTGATTAACCAAAAGGCTTTATGTATCCCAATACAAACTACAGCTTGTCACGCACAAATCAAGCCCTCGCAGAGCTGCATCGATAGAAAAATAAATAACTTATGGGAATTTGAATGCAGTGATGCCAAAAAAAATAATTTCTCAAAAGTTTTTTTTCTCCCTGTCCTCTAAAAGAAAATTAGTAAAAGTTTTACAATACATTATATGTAACCAAAAAATTGTACCAAAAAATCTACATTTCACTACGCAAAAAAAGTCCTCATACGGCCATGTTGACAGAAAATTTTAAAAGTTATGCCTTTTAAAAAGTGGAAATGAAAATCCCCCAAAAGTCATTTTGTCCTTAGACACAAATACGTCATGTCCTTAAAGGGGTTCTGACATGAATAATTTTTTTATGCTTTAGCAGCCATTGTTCCCTGGTCTGCCTAATGGACCCAGGGAACCCATGGGTTAATGGCTGCTAAAGCATAAAAAGATAACACTTACCTGTTCTCCTGTTGTTGTTGACATCGGGGGGTCATCTCCCGGCAGCATATTAGCACTTTCTGCTTAGGTTAAGCAGCCTGACTAGAGCCACCTGATTGGTGCACGCTGTGCAGTCACGTGGTGCCGAAGAGCCAATCAGGTGGCTCTAATCAGCAGCGCTGCTTAACCTAAGCAGAAAGTGCTAGTATGCCTCCCGGCAGGCAGTCTTCTTTCTCCAGCAGCCGCGCCGCTCCGGGATCGCGCGCATGCGCAGTGGAGAGGTGCCCTCTGACAGGAGTCAGGACGGTCCGCGTCTCCACTGCGCATGCTCAGCACTCCGGAGTTCAGCCAGGACGGACGGGCCGCCCACAGCAAGCACTGCTTGTGACGTGCTTGCTGTGGCGGTCCGTCCGTTGACCTCGGAAGTGCCTGACGGACGGACCAGAGCAGGAAGCGGTCTTTTTGACCGCTCCTGCTCTGCTTTAAAGGCACAGAAGAAGATGCCGGCTGGAGGGGACATGCCTGGCGATCGGGCCAGGCCAGGCAAGGTGAGTACAATTTTTTTTTTTTCATGTCAGAACCCCTTTAAGGGGTTAATAATGAAGTTAGTGGTAGACATACTGCATGAAATTGGACAAGCATAGTTTCTACCGTTTGATAATATGCCTTTTGTTTTAAAATAGAAGGATATACAACAGTCAGCTATATGGCCTGGCAAAGTATGAAACTAGCCCAACACTATAGTCAATGAATGCTATTAGTCCTAAGATTCTTAAATAGATTCTGGAAGAATTTTTAAAGTATCATCATTTTATTGACATACTGTATTTCTCTTTCTCTGCAAATTTGTGTCTTGTACAAATTTTTATCTTAAAACAAAGTGTTATTTGTCTATCTAAGGCCGCCTGCAGACGGCCGGGTCGGATAATTCTCACAGCCGGACCCGACCCGAGCGCCTGCAGAGAGCAGTGCATACTTACCTGCTCCCACAGCTCCGGCTATTTTATATGCAGAGCGGAGCCAGCGGCCGGTGAGTGACGTTTCTGCGCACAGAATTAGAGCATGCCGCGGTTTGTTTGCTGCACAGGATTTCGCACAGACAAACCGCGGCCGTCTGCATAGGATTGCGTAATGTAATGCAATCCTATGCAGGTGTCCAGGGGCGGAAATTCTGCGGGGAATCCCGCCGCGGAATTTCCGCCCGTCTGCAGGCGGCCTAATAAACAAATAAAATACATGCATTACATTTCTTAAAATTTTATTTATATATTCCTATACTAGAGGACGTTGGGGCACATGTTGACAAGTGTATTGGCTTAGTATAAATATCTGAATTTCTGTTTGAAATTCTTTAGCAATTCCAAAATTAGCAGCTTTACACCAGTTTGTTCATTTCTTGTTTGCTTAGCTATGCAGTATTGATATCTACTGCATCAATTACAGTAGGTGCTTTCTGCACATTTTAGTAAAAAAAAACTCAAAGCCATCAGATTAGGTAATGGACAGTATTGATCACAGATTCAATCTGCATTAATGCTTACAGGTTCTGTCTACATCTACAGCAGTGATGGGTGGGGGAAGTCATATTAATTACTATGCTAATTCTTTCATGAAATACAATACAAGACTGTAGCAAATAATTCTACAATTTGGACCACGTTCAACATATGAGACATTGTAAATTTAGTAGTTAATTTGTTTATCCTAATTTTATCCCCCATATCAAAAATAACTATCAATCATCTATATCTGTAGATATCCCATATCTATCTATCTGTATGATGTCTCACAGAATTAACCAATCTACCACCTTTATAAAATGAATTATATAATCACACTCCCGATTCTGTGTGAAAACCCCATGAGGGCCCCACAGGGCCATGAAAACCCCATGTTTTCATTGCACTGCAGAATAAATCCCAGACACCCAGGACGTGAAAACACGTATGGGTGATCGCTTAGGGGTTAAGGCACCTCCTCCAAATAAAAGGTGCCTAAGCAAAAGGTTCTTGGTGTTTCAATTGAAAATGTTCCTGAATTCTGCTTGCTACTTGGTTTTGCCTGTATACCCAACTTTCTGGAGCTCTGCCCATCCTGACTCTAACCCTCAGCCTATTTTTAACTATGTCTTGCCCAATTGCTGGCTGCTCTGACCTGCAGCCCTATTACCGCATTGCATGAAATTCACCTGTCCTGACTTTGGCCTGTAATACTGACTAAGTTCTTGCCTGTTCCCTGGATACCATACTTCAGTGCCTTTTGGTCCATGTGTGACAGCTATATGTGCACTGAGACTACTTCTGGGGAAGAGACATTGCGGTTCCTTGCAACAAAGGATCCCTCCAAAAAGGATTAAAGAGTGAAAACCGGTGGACCTCTTAGGTCAACACCCACTGTGGTACTAACCATAAATTGGTCTTAAAGAGACTGTGTCATTATAAAATGACTAGAGATGAGCGAGCACCAAAATGCTCGAGTGCTCGTTACTCGAGTCGAACTTTCAGTGATGCTAGAGGGTTCGTTTCGAGTAACGAACCCCATTGAAGTCAATGGGCGACTCGAGTATTTTTGTATATGACTGCTGCTCCGCTAAGGTTTTCATTTGTGAAAATCTTAGCAAATCACCAAAGTCATGTAAAAAACACAGAAATGGATAGGGCAGGCGAGGAGCAACATGCAGGGCTGCATTTCGGGCTCCAAGGTCTCACTATTAAGCCACAATAGTGGCAAGAGTGAGACCCCCCCCCCCCCCCCCGCACTGTCAGCATAGAGATCGTTCTCCTCTGCCACAGCTGTAACAGGGGATTTAAAATCCCCGCCTGCTGAATGAGCTGCCTCTGATTGGTCACAGCCTCACCAATCAGAGACAGCTCTCACTCACACCCATTCATGAATTCATGAATGGGTGAGTGAGTGCTGCCTCTGATTGACTCAGCGCAGGGACCAATCAGAGGCAGCACTCACCCATTCATGAATTCATGAATGGGTGTGAGTGAGAGCTGCCTCTGATTGGTGAGGCTGTGACCAATCAGAGGCAGCTCATTCAGCGGGCGGGGATTTTAAATCCCCGGCTGGTGATAGATCAGCAGTTCAGCACCACAGTGCAGGGGACAGCAGGAGAAGACGTTGCTGTGCCCCGGCAGCTGAAGGGAGGTGAGTATCTATTTTTTTTGCTTTTTAAATCACTTTTAATTCATTTCCAGGTAATGGCTTATATGTAAAGCATTCAGGTGTGCCAGCAGACCATTGTCTTCAATGGAGTCGCCGGCAGCAGCAGCGGCTCCATTGAAGAGAATGCCTGCATTTTTAATCTTTTTTACACTAAAATCTTTCTTTTTCAGGTAAGGGCTTATATTTTTAAGCCCTTTCCGAAAATTCATCCCGCGCTCGCCGGCAGCCCATTGCTTTCAATGGAGCCAGCTGTATTGCCGGCTCCATTGAATTCAATGGGCTAACATCGTTCCTCTCTGCCACAGCTGTTGCAGCTGTGGCAGAGGAGAACGATCTTTATGCTGACAGTGGGGGGGGGGGGGTCTCACTCCCGCACTCGCCGGCAGCCCATTGCTTTCAATGGAGCCGGCTGTATTGCCGGCTCCATTGAATTCAATGGGCTAACATCGTTCTTCTCTGCCACAGCTGTTACTGCTATGGCAGAGGTGAACGATCTTTATGCTGACATTTTTTTTTTTTTTTTTTACACATTTTAGGATGATTTTCAGGTAAGGGCTTATATTTTTAAGCCTTTCCCGAAAATTCATCCTGAGATCGCCGGCAGCCCATTGCTTTCAATGGAGCTGGCTGTATTGCCGGCTCCATTGAATTCAATGGTCAGTGCTCGTTTAATCGAGACGAGTACCGCGTGGTGCTCGTCTCGAGTAACGAGCATCTCGAGCACCCTAATACTCAAACGAGCATCAAGCTCGGACGAGTATGCTCGCTCATCTCTAAAAATGACCTATTGTTTAAATCAAGCTTTTAAACATAAATATTTTTATTTTCTATGTCCCTGTATATTTGAAAAAACTCTTAATATCTTGCAGTTTTGGTTACCAAGCCTCTAAGTTTGACACTTCCTGTTCTGTACAGCTGCCTCACAAAGCATAGAAACAATAAATTGTTAGGAACTTCTATGAGAGAGTATTCTAGTCATGTTTTGTGACATGTGTAAAGGTAATTGTGCAGGGAAGGGGAGGAGGTCTGATGCAACCATGTCATATTGGTGAATCATTTGCTGTCTATATATAGGTGTTACTTTTCATTGTAATCCTGCCTGTAATGATAATGAGATGACTGCTGAAAAGTTTTCTCTGCAGAACAATATGTGTCAGACTATTATCAGGCTTAGTGGCCAGAGCAAAAAATGCAAAACATTTTTTAAATATACATTGTGACAGAAAATTCAAAAGAAAAAAAGTACCAAAAATTTTAAAAAATATGTTTAACATAAAAAAGTTGAATTAAACAATAGGTCATTTTCTGATGGCACATTACTTTCAAGCTTAAAATACCTTACACTCTAGCCTCTACAAAGAGAATCAATATAAAGTGTAATGCATTGCTCCTAATTTCATAAACTTAATCCGATTATCCCTAATGCATACTAGAAATGCCAAAGCCATACCGGAACCTTTTTCCCCACTTTTACAGTATACTATTATGAAATCTTTCTGGATATTTGCAAAGAAATTAAACTTTTAATAGTTGAGGCAAATGATGCTTGACAGCTCATCCCAGTGATGTTCGCTCCTGTGCTGTTATGGCATTTCTTCCCCCTGCATGCCTCCAATAACAGCTAACAGACAGTTGTTCAAAAGTGAACACTAAACGGTGCGTCGTGCATTTTCCTGCATGCAGCAACTGAGCAAATGATCACTTTTCGATCAGTCGCTGCATGCATTTACCATGGGATGATTATCACTCAGATTCCCATGGGGGCGCAGAAATTTGAAGGATTCTGAACGATAATCATCCTGTGTAAAAGAACTATTAGCTAGGTGTGAATGTCAGTGTGACGTTACATGTAATGGCCTATGTAATTTATCGTAAAGTCAACGTCTAGTGTTAGTGTTGTCTAGCTTGTATATATCTGGACTCCCATCACCCTAACCTGCTCTGTGTCTGGTCAGTGTTTGGTGTCCGGGCTTGGATTGGTTAGGGGGCAGAGTTAGTTGTAATCTGAGAAGAGAAAAGAGTTGAGATGGAAAAATGTAGTCGAAGAGAAAGGATGTGAGGAGTCTAGCTTAGGCTCAGACCAGCCTGTCTGAGCTAAGCTTATCCAGAGCTTAGTCTGGGCAGAATGAAATTCCGCAGAGGATATAAGTGAGCGACAAGACGTGAAGATAGCCGCTAAAGAGTCTTTTTCCTCCCTGCTTGATCGTAGACACAAGCCAGGGTAGACCCTGCAGACTAGAGAAGGAGAACAGGCCTAAAGATTGTGAGTGCGTAATGTCCTGACCAGGTCAGAAGTCAGTGCATTTGAAGTCAGGACGTAAGAGAGCGCTCCCTTGATTTTCTCCATAAGTAACCATCAAAGACAGCTCCAGATAACTTAGCCTGGAGGCTCTATCTTCCTTAGCATAAAAGACAGAGTGTTGAAGGGATCAGGACTGTGTATTCGTAACGCTCTAAAGTTACCATTCATTGAAACCCTGCCTGTGTGAGAAAGACAGGAATAGGGGCATGAAGAGTAGTGGGTGTAATACCATGAGGAACAATTTGTGTGAAGGAGGGGGCATGGGAAGAACCCATAATAACAATTAATAAATATAGTGTGGCAAGGCAGTTCACAGAATGGCTTGCAGAGGGCTGTAAAGCAGGCATTTGATGTAATAATCAGCAGGAATAGCTGTATGGGTGTGGCTGGAGGATTTAAAACTTCCAGACACACTGGGCTGCTGCTGCAATCCTGAGGGTTGGAGTCTGAGCGAGGTCCAGCAGAGACCATGTTGCTGTAGCTAAATACCTCGTCTGACAGATGAGGACGTCCTCTAGACTAACACCCTGGTTGGGTAGGATATTTGTTGGACTATGTGCTGTGCTTTTGTGACACTAGGCTTGTGATAGTTAGAAACTAACCTGTGTTATTTAGTGGACAGATGGCCACGAATGTTTATCATAAATGTGTGTCCTCTGAGTATTAAAGGAGATGTCTCGAGGAAGCAGTGAATTTTTTTTTTTGCCCAGTCCCCCTAATTAAACATACATTACTAGTTACCCCTGTAAATTACTTTCCTAGCTGGTTTCTACTTACCGTTCCAGCGTTTCAGCAACTTATAAAACTTTTTCCCAAGATGGCCGCCAGCTCTTTTCGCATCGCTTGCTGTAGCCCGACGTGCGCGCTCCCGAGACGCTACCAGCTGTGTCTCCATGGCAACCAGACGCCCCGCAGCCGCCGACCGGACCCCAGGAATGAACATGGCCGACCTGTCACCCACCGCCAGGCAGCAGGTAACCGGCGCAGCCCCCCCCGGCCCAGCGCTAGTTCCCCCGGCGCAGAGGCAGCCCCCCCCGGCCTAGCGACAGCCCCCCCCCGGCCCAGCGCTAGTTCCCCCGGCGCAGCGGCAGCCCCCCCCCGGCCAAGCGACAGCCCCCCCCGGCCCAGCGCTAGTTCCCCCGGCGCAGCGACAGCCCCCCCCCCGGCCCAGCGCTAGTTCCCCCGGCGCAGCGGCAGCCCCCCCGACCCATCACTTACCAGGACAGCTGGACGGTGGGACAGCTGGGCGGCTTCTCCGGACAGCTTGGCAGCTCTGCACCTTCCTCTAACAGAGGAAGGTACAGAATGGCCGCTCCAGCGCGCTCCCGAGCAGTGACAGCTCGTCTGCGCATGCGCAGAAGAGCTGTAGCGGGGAGCACACTGAAGCGGCTCGTGCTGAATGGAGAAGACCGGACTGCGCAAGCGCGTCTAAAAAAGCAAGCTGCCGGCGAATTTAGACGGAACCATGGAGACGAGGACGCTAGCAACGGAACAGGTAAGTGAATAACTTCTGTATGGCTCATATTTAATGCACGATGTATATTACAAAGTGCATTAATATGGCCATACGGAAGTGTATAACCCCACTTTGTTTCGCGAGACCACCCCTTTAACAATAGTACAAAGTTTCAAAAACAGGTGAAGAAGAAAGCAGAATGAAAAGCACAGGTGCAATATACTAAATCAGTATTTGTAGCCTCCAAACATTAGTCCACATGAAAATAAAGCACAAAATTGTTTAATGCTTATGATGTTGCTGGCATTGCAGCGTCTTTTTCAAATTAATATTCTGTAGGAAAAATCAAGGAGACTCCAATGGTGAAGCACCAAAGGGCAATTAGCTCTCCACACTATATTTTAATATACAAAAAGAGCAGTATAGGAAGTATTAAAACATATCAGATACTAAGATGAAAGGCATTATCCAGGCTTCAAAAATTGATGTTCTATCATTAGGATAGCTTGTCAATATCTGGTCAGTGAAGGTCCACCACCTGGGACCCATATCTTGTCAGTGAAGGTCCACCACCTGGGACCCATACAATCAGCTTACTGAAGGGGGTCTGCAGTGCTTATGCAGATGCTGCAGACTCTTCAATATTCAGTATGATCCTGAGTGCTTTAAGCAGCCGTTCTGAGTATTACAAGCTTGTTCTTGCAGTGAATGGGACAAGCCTGCAGTACTGGTTGGTTTAATTGGACCATGCTCCAATATTTTTGAGTCTCTTTCTGCCTGACCGTGTGGATTATCAATGGTCTTGGCGATTAAATGATAACCTTTTGAATGACACGGTGTGGATTGTGGACATGAAGGCACATATTGATCTTTTTATTGTGACTCACGCTTTAGACAGTACATCTATACCCACTTAATGAGAGGCATTGAAGTGCATCCTTAGGGGCATTTTAATAAAACATTGTACAAAACTCAAGAAAGGGCAAATCAGATATTAACTCATCCAAAAAATCCACACTCTTAAAACCTCACACAAACAGACCCTGTCCCTGTCCATTTTGGAAGACCTGATTGGGGCCAGGAAAGAACTTGAATCTAGGCTGGACCAGAAATATTTAATTTCCAGAGATCAATGCAAGCGATTTTACTATGAATACGCTAACAAAGCAGGAAAAGGTCTATCCGGTTTATTATATACATGGGCTGTACACACTTATATTCCTAGGATTAAAAACTCATCGGGAATAGATACTCATAATTCCTTGGAAATCCTTGAAATATTTCAGAATTAATGTTCTCAATTATATAATCCAAAAGGACAATTCACACATATGAATCCAATTGGTAATTATTAGGTAATTTTAGTAGCAGTGTTTCTGGTGGCGCAGCTGTGCTACGTGGTACATCCATTGTGATCCCCACACATCACACACACAGCTCTTCTACATGCATCCTGATTCACACACATCACACACACAGCCGTGAAACATCCATGCTGATTTCCAGACATCACCAGCTAGCAGACTCCTGGATACAGTGATCAGCCCCTGGTCATGTGATCCCTGACTCCACCCACACAGGTGACATCATCACAAGTCCTGGAGGCTATTGTCGGTTTATCCAGTATACAGTACTTTCTACCAAACTGCACAATGGCTGATCCCACAGCAGTGACATCACCGCAGGTCCATCAGCCCACCGGATCTCTTTTTACTAAACTGCACAACAGCTCCTCCCACAGCAGTGATGTCACTGCAGGCCCTTCAGCTCACCGGATCTCTGTGGGATTTGCCCTGTAAATCAATCTAAACTGTTTTCAGTAAACTACCAAGCACTTTTGGAATGCACACTAAAAGACCTGCCTTCATATGCTGCAAAAGATCTCTCATGGTTAAGGTGGATAAACAGTCTCAAAATGGATACACTGCATAGGTAATTATATATTTTCCAAGCTGTCCTTGTCATTCCACCCACATCCTTTTTCAATTCACTGTGGTTGGCCTTGATAAAATTTGTATGAAACAGTGCAAGGTCACTCGTTATCACTTCTTGGTGGATTCTTTGTGCTATTACAGACCTCTGTAAGCAGCGCTGGTGTACTTTTTTGCACTTATGTGCAATTCTTCTCGCTTATCCATAGTGGGTACTATTTGCCAATAGCACCTACCATCATCAGCAGCTCTCCGGACCTAGCCCCCCTGGATTGGCGCAAAGAACTCCCACCACCCATCTATATATATACCGGAGTATATATAAAATTACTATAGGCTCGCCTGGATTTGGAGGTGATAGTGAGGTCCTTGCAAGCCCTCACTTATCACCGGGTAAGTCACATACATCTACTGGTTAACTTACCCTTCGTATTTCACTTTATTGGTTCCTGACTGAAGCGCCCTCCTCATTTCTTCTATCTTCTATTCCATTTTAAAACTAGTGGAAGTGTCGGGTTGCCAAACTTTACACTTCATCACACAGCTGAAGTTTTAAACACCTTTTCACTCATAAACAATCAGCAATTATTGAACAGACAGACTGCTCGATTCCCGTACGATTTCTCGCTTGGATCTGACCTAGCGATAGGGTTATTCTCTCCCCTAATTTTTTACTGAAAGGAACACTCAGGCTCTTAGATTTGAGAACCAAAATACTAATCTTATCCAATAAAAATGGTCTCCTCATGTCAGGGTAAAATTCTAAGTACAGCAGCAATCAGGCCCACCCCACTTGCCCCGCTGCCGGCGGAAAGAAGAAAACACCACACGGAGGTCTGGTATAGTTTCTCACACGGGGACATGACTGCGCTGCGCGCTTTATTACAGATTACATGAGATCTTATACCCTTTGGTCTCATCACTAGAAATGGGTGATGGGCTCATTGGCTAAAATTCACAGCATAACCATATATGGGAAGTCCGGATTTCCGGCCTGAGACAGTGAAAGTTCAGATGCATAGTTGAACGGTCTTCATCTAGATATGGTGCTTCTGGGAAAACGGCCAAGTACACGCGGCCTTGTCCGATTCTTCTTTGCTGTACATTTTGTCTTCGCCTGGCAAGGCCTTTGGAATATCTGGTATAAGGCGAAGTATTAAGTTTTTCATAGAGTTAGTACATATGAGAATAAAGTTAGTTATACATATAAAAAGAAAGGCACATAACTATATCTATATAAATGTATATATTCCAGTGTTTTCTTTTCTACCTACAAGGATATATATATTTCCTTCTCAAACCCCCCTAAAAACTTAATACGGAGATCAAGCACCAGACCTTGCACTCTTGGTCGGTCTCCTCTCCCTTGCGTCAGGGTTTCTCCACTGCCCGTAAGTCCCTACTCCTAGGAGGGGGGATCCCTACCTCACCTCAGAAGGAGGCCATGGATTCCCTGGGCTTATTTCCGGGCATCCATACCCTCTATCTGTACAAGTTAACACCCCGCAGGGTGTGCCCTCGCCGGAACCTAAGGTCTTCTGCACTATCCCTAGGCAAATGGGAAGTCCACTGACAGTTCATCTTAGGAGATCGGGGCAGGCGCGGTACTAGTACATTTCTCCATTCTTCTGGTAACATACGTGGCTGGCATTATCGGAACTGGCTCTTCATCTTTTTCAAACAAGGGAAACGTTGGTGTCACATTGTCCAGCCCCTTACTCATACTCTTTTTGATCAAAGGGATAATACACATACAGGAAGTTACATACCCCACCTCTTTCTGCTAAAATCTTATCCAGGGCCACTCTATGGCCATGGATGCAGTGGGCCCTAACTGGTCAGCTAACCCTTGCAAAAGCATCCCTGGTGTAGTTTACAAACCTCTGCTGATTGTAATAGATATAATTCATCCAATCTACATTATTATTAACAGTGACAAAAGCAAATAAGGACTCAAAACCTGCTTTCTAGAATTAAATTCACCTGGCACCCCCCTTGGCACTCCTATTGCATCTATGTATACATGTGGATCAAAGTTGCCACCTGGAGCGTCAACTTCTCTCTTAGCAGGATGCGGTGTTGGATTCTCACCCTCAGTGTAGTCTTATTGATTGTATTAATTTGTTCAGAAACAGGGGGCTAGTGTACAGTAGTGTTAGAGGAATTGTACCACATCATAGCATGTAAAGGATATACAGGATCATGAGTTTTTTCAGTGCGAAGTGTGGATCCAAGTGGGCTTTCCTTCGAGCTTGACTGCAGTTGGGGTGGTAAGCAACATCTGGTAGGGACATTTAAACCGGGTCTCTCTCTCAAACTTTTTCACATAGACCCTGTCACCTGGTTTCAGATTGTGACACTCATCTGTAGGACCTGGGAGAAAAGCAGAGACTGCAGAATGCATTACTAACAAGTCCTTGGAGAGGCCTATGACAAAATTAACAAGAGAATCATTTCCCAAACTCGGCTACTGTGGCATATACCCTCCTGGGAAAGAGAAAAACTAATGGGAGACACTCAATTCAAGATTTACCCATTTTCTTCATTGCCTTTTGTATCTACTTTCCCCCTACTCCGTGGATGGTAGGGTGTGTGAAAAGCCTGGAATATACCCAAAACAGACGTGATGTATTGCATTATTTCACCTGTGAAGTGTGTACCTTTGTTTGACTCAATCACTTCCGGTACCTCGTATCTGCAGATTACCTCATTCATGAGCTTCTATGCGGTTACCTGCTTATTTACTTTGGTAACAGAGTAGGTCTCCAACCTGAAAAGACATCAACAACAACAAGCACATATTCATGCTTCCCAACAAGTAGGAGCTGAGTGTAGCCAATTTGCAATCCCTGAAATGGGTAGAGTGGTCTAGGCAAGTGTGATGTGGCAAATTTACTTCTGCCCTGTTGCTTTACGGCAAAGATCATGCAAAATTGGACAAATGATGCAGCAGCTACAGAAAACCCAGGAGCCACCCGTCCTCGTTCAAGCATCGACATTATTGCTGCTTTGAGAGGTGCGTCTTTCCGTGCGTCAGCTGGGCCATCATGGGGCACAGGGACTGTGGTAGGCAAGTGCTGTTGACTGTTCGCCATACACCGTCTCTTTTTAGTCCATTTTTCCTTTTCTTCCTTGCTGGCTTGTAACTGTAAAGTCCTTAGCATACCAAAGTCCAAAGTTATTATCAAAGTCCAAAGTTTTTATCAAAGTCCAAATTCATATCAAAGTCCAAGTTCATATCAAAGTTCAAGGTTTAGTCAAAGTCCAAAGTTATTGTTAAATTCTTCTTTTCTTCCACGGCTTGAGGGCCGCTGCCTTGCTGTGTGGTCTGTGATGTTGTTGCCTCTTGCTTCTCCGGTGTAGGAATTGGTGTGAGCTTTCCACCTTGTCAGGTAGAAGTAGGGCCTCCGTGAGACTCTGCCCGCTGCATCATTCTCAATTGGTTGTCCTGCTGAGGTAAAAAACTGTCTGGCCTTCCATGTTGGGCCGTAATCATGAGTTATGCCAAATGCATACCGGGAGTCAGTGTAAATGGTTGCCGTCTTACCTGTGGCCACTCTACACGCCTCTGTGAGTGCTTTTAATTCCGCTTCTTGTGCTGAGACATGCGGAGGCAGAGGTTCTGCTTTTACCGTGTCATGTTGTGTTACGACTGCATATCCAGTGTGGAGTCGTCCATCACCCTGGGTAACATCTATAAAAAACAACTCAAAATATGCATTGTTAACAAGGACTTTCAGTAACTTTTTAAAACTTAAATTTTCTTGTTGCATCCCTGCTAGACAATCATGCTGATATTCTATTTCACATAGATCAGAACCTTGTTGCAAAAAATTTTAAAATTTAAAAATGGCTTGCAAAAAATTTAAAAATGGCTGATTTGCAATACCTAGATCACCTATGCCTTCTCCTCCCCCCCTTTGAACCAGGGTACTCAATTGGAAGAATAGTAGCCGGGTTCAAGTTAGTATAACATTGTAAAAAGATTTGATGGATGCAGATAAGGCCTGTAAGATGTTAGCACCTATAACAGAGACATGAGTTACATCGGGGCAGAATAATCTACAAACACCTATTAATATTGGAAATGTGAGATCCTTTAAGCAAATTCATTATTAATCTGATCCTGCCTGCAATGTCTTATCAAATTTGAGAGAGAGAGAAAAAAACAAAAAAAAACTTTTACTAGCTGCTCAAGATCCTCACCCCCTCCCTTGTGGACAAGAGGGATGAAACATTACGTACTATTACATCATCTAGCTCCACCCCTTCGATACTGGTCGCTTGCGTCTTTTTTCACAGCTTCATTTAAGCTTAACAGTCTAAGCATCCACACCACAACCAAGCAAAGTCCCATGCATGGGGGGGACCTCCATCCCTAGTCAATATCCACATCACACATGTTACATACATCACAGCCTGAGCACGGGTCACTAACTCTCATCCATCCATTCGCTCGAGTTTGCTCCGTCACCCCCTTTTGAAGGTGTACCAGTACATACAGATGCACAGACAAAAAAAAAAAAGTTTGACAAACAAACATACATCAGTTGAAAAACATTGAGGTGAGTGCTATACTGTTATAAAGTACATGATTCTATTGAGATGAGATTGTGAATGAGCACTATCTTTGACAAATTATGTGAAAAAAGTTTGCTGAGTGACTGAGACATTCTATATTTCTTATGTACTGAAGCTATTATATGCTGTATTAAACGCTGAAGTATTTTAGAATGCGTGACCCTGAGCTTAGAGTGAATCTGAAAGCCCCCACCTTTGTAAAACCAACTGTTATCTCTCCGAATATGCATTCACTGACTGAATAAGTTGTTTTAGTTTAACTATTCCCTGCATTTGAACTCATAAATAACACATATCCTGGGACCTTGCAACATTCATTTTCAACCCCTGTATAAGTAAGAATATATCTTAGAAATTGCTATATTTCCTGCCTACTAAGACAGTATAATTAATTAAATTCATTTCAAGCTTTCATTCCATTTAAGCAAGCAAAGATATTTTCCAGGGTCAGTATTTCATTTTCTCTGCTTTGTTATCGCTTGACCTTGAAAACGAGACACAGACTGTAGCTACATGTAAACAATCTTTCTCATCTAAAAGCAAGCTCAGTTAACTATTTGCACATACAGTATATACATATATACACACATATATATATCTATATCTATTATCTATCTAGTATTATACACCTTTAAACAATTATACACCTTTAAACAAATAATGTGTACATACTTAACTTTCTCTGACTGTCTCTCTGCTTCTCACTCCAGCACTTTCTAGCAAACCTTGATCTTTTAAGGCACGCTTCTTGGTCCTAAAGACCTCCTAGTCACCATACTGTAATCTACCGTGCGGGTCCTTGTTACACATTTTCATAAGTTTTCTTTACATTTTACACATTGGAACTCCTGTCTCTCCTCCACCAATTGATCCACACGGCGGCGGCCCATAAAGGGCTCTGTCTTCTTTAATAAGGTCTTACGCATATTAGAACAACAACAATAATAATAACACGCTCCATAGAGTGCATCCTTCTGACCCGAATTGTCAGCCCCTTATATATGGCAAAACAACCGAAGGCATCTTCTTCTATGGAACCAGTCCCAAAGAGTGCATCCCTCTCCACCATCAACAACTTAACTAAACTAAAACCGAGGGTCTCTTCTATGAGACCTAACTCATAGAGTGTATCCCTCTCTGCTAAGCCATAACTAAACTAAAACTGAGGGTCTCTTCTTCTGTGGAACCTATCTCACAGAGTGTATCCCTCTCTGCTAAGCCATTAACAACTAAAACAACCGAGGGTTCCTTCTTCTATGGGACCTGTCTCACAGAGTGCATCCCTCTCCTTAGCTAAACCATTAACAACTAAAACAACCGAGGGTTCCTTCTTCTGTGAGACCAAATGAAAAGTAAGAGAAAAAAAAAATTCTGCAGATACAACAAACAACCTTCACTATCGTTAAAAACACCATGGACTTCAAAGTACAAATAGACTACAGACTAGTCCCTGGGTGAGCGATTGGTGCGCATATCACGGTCAGTGGTCCATGACGGCAAACCCGAAGCCCACACGAGTTACCGTGTAGAACTCTTAACCCAACCCATCCGGTCACAAAACACAGATAGTCCCTCCTGCTGCAAGACTCGCAGTGTAAAACACAACATAAATATATGCTGGTCTTACCTGGAGTTCTGTGAGTTGATCAGGCTCGGTTTGCAGCAGGACGGCTTCCCCGTGGCGTGGATCCGAGTGGAATGCGTTGTACGGCTCCGGTTTTGTCGCCCCAGTTGGTTGCGCCAAATTGTCAGGGTGAAATTCTAAGTACAGCAGCAATCAGGCCCACCCCACTTGCCCCGCTGCCGGCGGTAAGAAGAAAACACCACACGGAGGTCTGGTATAGTTTCTCACACGGGGACATGACTGCGCTGCGCGCTTTATTACAGATTACATGAGATCTTATACCCTTTTGTCTCATCACTAGAAATGGATGATGGGCTCATTGGCTAAAATTCACAGCATAACCATATATGGGAAGTCCGGATTTCCAGCCTGAGACAGTGAAAGTTCAGATGCATAGTTGAACGGTCTTCATCTAGATATGGCGCTTCTGGGAAAACGGCCAAGTACACGCGGCCTTGTCCGATTCTTCTTTGCTGTACATTTTGTCTTCGCCTGGCAAGGCCTTTGGAATATCTGGTATAAGGCGAAGTATTAAGTTTTTCATAGAGTTAGTACATATGAGAATAAAGTTAGTTATACATATAAAAAGAAAGGCACATAACTATATCTATATAAATGTATATATTCCAGTGTTTTCTTTTCTACCTACAAGGATATATATATTTCCTTCTCACTCACACCGCTGCTTTCCAACCCAGCATTTCGTCCAGGTGATTCCTAGGATTGGTTTCTGGGTTGGTAGGTAGGGAGGGTATACAGGCTCATCATATTCTTAACGGCTCATCATTCCTATTTCTCTGAGGTTTGAGGAACAGATTCCATGTAGGTGGCCTCTCTTGATTGGAATATATTCAATTGCAGTGCTTCCTTGATACCCAGAGAAATTAAAACTTCTTTGGATCAGCGCTTACACCCTTTGAGAGTCTGTTTTCCCAACAGTTCCCTCCGACACATGTGGTTTTGCTGATTTATAGCTTGTTGATCTGAGAGACATACATTGGAGTTCTTTAAATGGGCTTGGGAACAGGAATTGGGAGTTTCAATTTTTTTGTCAAAATGAGTGGCAAAAGGCATTTATCTACTCACATAAACTTTCCATAGCCTGTGCTACAAACTTTTGACAAGATTCTACAGATACCCAGTTCGACTTTATGTCTTGTTCCCCTCGGTGTCTGCAGTGTGTAATCAGGGTAATCTCCACATACAATCTAATAAGCCAGCAAAAGATTGACAATATTTCTTAACTAGCTTTGCTCTTCATACTTACAGGCTTGATTGCAGAAGAAGAGCTTGCTCCGCTTCTCCCTGGCCGCTGCTAGGACAGTTTTTCCTCACCACTGCCGCTCCATGCATGTCCCCTTCTTGTTGGAGTTCCAGAAGGAAATGTCTCATCTATGCCACATGAAGGAATTACATGTGGAGCACCTGAGGGTTACTGAAAATTTCTTACCAGTGTGGCAATTGTGGATTGATTTTGAATCTTCTCCTAAACCTGTTCTCATAGATATCCTCACATAAGCCCCTGATGAGTTATTTTCTACTCTGTTAGGAAACAAAGACATACTTTACCAATTCCTCATTGCCTATTTAGTCTTGGCCTCTAGTTACCATCCATTCATTTTTATCCAGTCCTGTTATTATTTATTATTCCCCACCTTTCCTTTTTTTTCCTCTTCTCTCTCTCTCTTTTTCTTCTCTCTTCTTTTTCCTCACTCCTACTTCCCTTTTCCAATGTTTTTGGAAAACATCTTTATGATGTTTGTCTCTTAGGCTATGACTGCTATGCCATATTACCTAGTTGGTATATTTTATAACATCCCGGCCTTCTGTGTTTACTTGACAGTATAATACTTCCAGAATTTGAACAATATTAGGAGATGTCTTTATTCACAAGTCCGGGCATGAGAGAAATGGTTACATTTTTTCTTTTGTCTTTATATCAGTCTACAAGGACCTGTGTGTCCATTCTTTCTTGCCATCTGTTTTTAATACTTGCAAATCTTTAATATAAACTGATTAAACATAAAATTATCTTGAATAGATCATGGTATGAAACAAAGATTAACATAAATTTAAGAATGCGATGCTCTGATCACATGATTAGTGCACATGCATCAACATCAGACCTCATTAAGAACTATGAATGGGATTTAAAAAGCCATATGATATAAGATGACCAATTAATTAACTACAAAACAACTATCGTAATACTATAAAAGATTAATGAATGGAGACCACATGATGTTCAAAGGACGATCATCAAGGGACTAACTATTAGAGAAAAATATTTAACTTCGCTACCCTTAAATGTTCTGTCTCAGAGTCCCAAGATTCATGAAGTGGATATTTGAAAATGGGAACAATCTGTGTGAGAGAGGGCCATGAGAGACAGTTCATATGAGAGAAAGAGCATGAGAAACAATCCATGGAAGAGAGGTGGCATAGGAAATGGCCAGTGTAAGAGAGGAGGCATGGGAAACAGTTTTTGTGACAGAGGCAGCTTGGGGAACAGTCTATATTTTAGAGAGGGCATGGAGAGCAGTCATAAGAAAGAGCAGGGCATGAAAGAGTTGGGATGGGGAGTAGTCTGTGTAACATAGTGGAGTATGCAGATCAGTCTGTTTAACAGGGAGGGACATGGGAAACAGTCTGTGTGAGTCAATGGGCATGTGAAATAGTCCACATGAGACAGGGGCCTTGGGGATCAGTTTATCTGACAGGTGAAATATGGGAAACATTCTGTGTAAGAGAGTGGGCATGAGGAGCAGTCTGTGTAACAGACTAGGCTATGGGGACAGTCTATGTGAGAGAGGTAGAATGGGGAACAGTCTATATGAGAGAGAGGGCATGCAGAGCCGTCTCTGTGAGAGCTTGGGCATTGAAAGTAGTCTGTGTAAGAGACTAGGCTATGGGGATAGCCAGTGTGAGTGAAGGGGCATGGGGAATATATAAGCCATTTTAGATCATCCAATTTAGAAGAAGCAGCATCAGGCCCCTAATTGTTCTGCTCACCAGCTATGTAAGCTTGGAAGCAACATTGGTTATGTCTCCATTATTTTAAATTACAGTAGTTGGGGGCACTGTTCCTATCAGCAATTACAGTAATAGTTGCAGATGAGGCAGTAACAGACACAAAATTTGGGGTAGCAGCTGGATGGGAATATTGTATAGGTTAGGAAAAAGTAATGACAGTGCTAGAAAAGGAACAAAAAACTATAAGGTAAGGAGCTAGAATCTAGACAATGGGTTTAGCAAAGGTGTTGCCCAGCAAGAGCAGTAGCTCACTGAGAAGAGCGACTGGCCTGGTACTTAGGAGTCTTTGGGTTTGAATCTTGACAGTTGGTATTATTCAGTCACATTCATGTCATGGGGTGGTGGTACTGTTTGGGTCTGATATATTGGAAATATTGTTCTCCATAACACGTTTTCTATTCAGAAACAGTATGGCAATATTATTCAGTCACTATGCCATGGTAACAGTAGTGGCTATGGTGTGCCAATTGTATTTAGGCCATGTATGGTGGTATCATTATTCTTTGTATAGTGCATGTTGTTCATTAATATTATGATGCTAACATTTTGTCCTAGTGCAGTAGTATTAATTCCTAACTATATAGCTATATAAATCATTTTTGAAGAGGAACATATTCCTTTGCAACTGATCTTTTAAAACCCAAGCAGGGCACCTGGAAGCCCTAGAGATCATAGCTGCACCAGTACGCCTTTTTAATTGACTGAATGTGACTGTTGTCAGCACAGTAGCTTTGCATTTAGGGCCCCAAATTTATTTATGCCCTGGGCTGCACTTCACAAAGTCCAGTCTTGATAATGCAGGAGATAGCGGTGGTGAATGTAACAAGTGTCAACTTTTTACAGCTCAAATATACAGCAATGGGCTGTCGGGCATACTGACAGTCCATTCGTTTTTCAACGCTCTTAAATGCTGTACAATGTTAAAATAAAACTATAAAATACAGGTTTTCGGAACCTAAAATGTCTGTTTCCCTTCAAGCATTAAAATTTCATAAAGTCTTCAATTAAGACTTCAATTTGTATTTCTTTTGCTCTTATTAAATTAGAAAGATTAGGCCGAAATTAGCCATTTCTAAAAGTGATGCTGAATTAACTTATTTATGTCCTAATTTAATAGAGATATACTAGACTCTATTTACAGTTCAAGTATAGAAATTCCTCTGCAATTGACGTGAAGTCTAGCGTGACTGAATATTTAAAGCCAAGTGATCCATTAAAAGATCTAATATGAAAAATCAATTTTATCGTGAACGGTGAAAGGTGTGGATTTTTTTACATCTCTATTACAATAGATATTTTTTTAATGGATTTAATGTCCAGGTCAAAAGTCAATAGGAAATGGAATGAAATAGCCAGTCATAACTACAGTACCACACCTTTTCATCCCATGTTTTTTTCTTATTTTTCATCATCTTTATTGTAGATTCATGTTGAGGAAATGAAAACTATGAAAGGACAGATATGGAATTAAGTAGTAAACAAAAAAGTGTTAAATATATCAGAATTAGAGAAGAGCGAACGTACTCGTCCGAGCCTGATGCTCGGGCGAATATTAGCGTGTTCGGGATGCTCGTTACTCGTAATGAGTACCACGCGGTGTTCAGGTTACTTTCACTTTCATCTCTGAGACGTTAGCGCGCTTTTCTGGCCAATTGAAAGACAGGGAAGGCATTACAACTTCCCCCTGTGACGTTCAAGCCCTATACCACCCCCCTGCTGTGAGTGGCTGGGGAGATCAGATGTCACCCGAGTATAAAAATCGGCCCCTCCTGCGGCTCGCCTCAGATGCCTTGTGAGTTAGCTGAGGGAAAGTCCAGTTGTATTGGAGTTGCTGTAGGGAGAGTGTTTGTAGTGAGTGTAGGCTTCAAGAACCCCAACGGTCCTTCTTAGGGCCACATCTACCTGTGTGCAGGCTGCTGTTAGCAGTGGATATATTTTTTTTTTTCTCAAAATCGGCTGTGCAGAGCATTGCACCCTGCATTAGGGACAGAAGTGGTGGTTAGGCAGGGAGAGTGTTAGGAGTGAGTGTAGGCTTCAAGAACCCCAACGGTCCTTTCTAGGGCCACATTTAACCGTGTGGAGTACTGTGCAGGCTGCTGTTAGCTGTGTTGCATTTTTTTTTTTTCTCAAAATCGGCTGTGCAGAGCATTGCACCCTGCATTGATACTACAGGGACAGAATTGTGTAGGCAGGGCCACAACACAGTTATTATTCATTGAATAGACGCAGTGGGCCTTTCCTTTTAAAAAAAAGGGAAAAAAGTATATTTGGCCTGCCTCTGACACTCCTAAGGGCTCTGGGTACGTGTGTGCTGCGTGGAGAACGTAAAAAAATCAGACGCAGCCAGCTACGTTTTACAGCAGGCTTGCGCCACTTTCTTTCCTGCCTGTGAAATTCCTTGCTCTGCTCTAGTTAATAACTCTGCAACACTAAAGTTCTGTGACACATTTGCAGGGGCACAACACAGTTATTAAACTTATTATTCATTGAATAGACGCAGTGGGCCTTTCCTTTTAAAAAAAAGGGAAAAAAGTATATTTGGCCTGCAGGCTTGCGCCAATTTCTTTCCTGCCTGGGAAATACCTGCTCTGCCATAGTTAATAACTCTGCAACACTAAAGTTCTGTGACACATTTGCAGGGGCACAACACAGTTATTATTCATTGAAATAGACGCAGTGGGCCTTTCCTTTTAAAAAAAGTGAAAAAATTATATTTGGCCTGCCTCTGACACTCCTAAGGGCTCTGGGTACGTGTGTGCTGCGTGGAGAACGTAAAAATAATCAGACGCAGCCAGCTACGGTTGACTGCAGGCTTGCGCCAATTTCTTTCCTGCCTGGGAAATACCTGCTCTGCCATAGTTAATAACTCTGCAACACTAAAGTTCTGTGACACATTTGCAGGGGCACAACACAGTTATGATTCATTGAATAGACGCAGTGGGCCTTTCCTTTTAAAAAAAAGGGAAAAAAGTATATTTGGCCTGCAGGCTTGCCTCAATTTCTTTCCTGCCTGGGAAATACCTGCTCTGCCATAGTTAATAACTCTGCAACACTAAAGTTCTGTGACACATTTGCAGGGGCACAACACAGTTATTATTCATTGAATAGACGCAGTGGGCCTTTCCTTTTAAAAAAAAGGGAAAAAAGTATATTTGGCCTGCCTCTGACAATCCTCGGGGCTCTGGGTACGTGTGTGCTGCACGGAGAACGTAAAAAAATCAGACGCAGCCAGCTACGTTTTACAGCAGGCTTGCGCCACTTTCTTTCCTGCCTGTGAAATTCCTTGCTCTGCTCTAGTTAATAACTCTGCAACACTAAAGTTCTGTGACACATTTGCAGGGGCACAACACAGTTATTAAACTTATTATTCATTGAATAGACGCAGTGGGCCTTTCCTTTTAAAAAAAAGGGAAAAAAGTATATTTGGCCTGCAGGCTTGCGCCAATTTATTTCCTGCCTGGGAAATCAAATCACTGGTAATACAGCATGCTGAGGGGTAGGGGTAGGCCTAGAGGACGTGGACGCGGCCGAGGACGCGGAGGCCCAAGTCAGGGTGTGGGCACAGGCCGAGCTCCTGATCCAGGTGTATCGCAGCCGACTGCTGCGCGATTAGGAGAGAGGCACGTTTCTGGCGTCCCGACATTCATCGCACAATTCATGGGTCCACGCGGGAGACCTTTATTAGAAAATGAGCAGTGTATGCAGGTCCTGTCGTGGATGGCAGAAAGTGCTTCGAGCAACCTATCGTCCACCCACAGTTCTGCGCCGTCCACTGCTGCAAATCCGAATCCTCTGTCTGCTGCTCCTCCTTCCTCCCAGCCTCCTCACTCCACTCCAATGACACATGCTCAGCAGCGGGAAGACTCCCAGGAACTGTTCTCGGGCCCCTGCTCAGATTGGGCAGCAGTGGTTCCTCTCCCACCAGAGGAGTTTATCGTCACTGATGCACAACCATTCGAAAGTTCCCGGGGTACGGGGGATGAGGCTGGGGACTTCCGCCAACTGTCTCAAGACCTTTCTGTGGGTGAGGAGGACGATGACGATGAGATACAGTTGTCTTGCAGTCAGGTAGTAGTGAGGGCAGTAAGTCCGAGGGAGGAGCGCACAGAGGATTCGGAGGAAGAGCAGCAGGACGATGAGGTGACTGACCCCACCTGGTTTGCAACGCCTACTCAGGACAGGTCTTCAGAGGGGGAGGCAAGGGCAGCAGCAGGGCAGGTTGCAAGAGGCAGTGCGGTGGCCAGGGGTAGAGGCAGGGCCAGACCGAATAATCCACCAACTGTTTCCCAAAGCGCACCCTCGCGCCATGCCACCCTGCAGAGGCCAAGGTGCTCTAAGGTCTGGCAGTTTTTCACAGAGACGCCTGACGACCGACGAACAGTGGTGTGCAACCTTTGTCGCGCCAAGATCAGCCGGGGAGCCACCACCAACTGCCTCACCACCACCAGCATGCGCAGACATATGATGGCCAAGCACCCCACAAGGTGGTACGAAGGCCGTTCACCGCCTCCGGTTTGCACCGCTGCCTCTCCCCCTGTGCCCCAACCTGCCACTGAGATACAACCCCCCTCTCAGGACACAGGCACTACCGTCTCATGGCCTGCACCCACACCCTCACCTCCGCTGTTCTCGGCCCCATCCACCAGTGTCTGTCAGCGCACCGTCCAGCCGTCGCTAGCGCAAGTGTTGGAGCGCAAGCGCAAGTACGCCGCCACGCACCCGCATGCTCAAGCGTTAACCGTCTACATAGCCAAATTTATCAGCCTTGAGATGCTGCCGTATAGGGTTGTGGAAACGGAGTCCTTCAAAAGTATGATGGAGGCGGCGGCCCCGCGCTACTCAGTTCCCAGTCGCCACTACTTTTCCCGATGTGCCGTCCCAGCCCTGCACGACCACGTCTCCCGCAACATTGTACGCGCCCTCACCAACGCGGTTACTGCCAAGGTCCACTTAACAACGGACACGTGGACAAGCACAGGCGGCCAGGGCCACTATATCTCCCTGACGGCACATTGGGTGAATTTAGTGGAGGCTGGGACAGAGTCAGAGCCTGGGACCGCTCACGTCCTACCCACCCCCAGAATTGCGGGCCCCAGCTCGGTGCTGGTATCTGCGGCGGTGTATGCTTCCTCCACTAAACCACCCTCCTCCTCCGCAACCTCTGTCTCGCAATCAAGATGTGTCAGCAGCAGCAGCACGTCGCCAGCAGTCGGTGTCGCGCGGTGTGGCAGCACAGCGGTGGGCAAGCGTCAGCAGGCCGTGCTGAAACTACTCAGCTTAGGAGATAAGAGGCACACGGCCCACGAACTGCTGCAGGGTCTGACAGAGCAGACCGACCGCTGGCTTGCGCCGCTGAGCCTCCAACCGGGCATGGTCGTGTGTGACAACGGCCGTAACCTGGTGGCGGTTCTGCAGCTCGGCAGCCTCACGCACGTGCCATGCCTGGCCCACGTCTTTAATTTGGTGGTTCAGCGCTTTCTGAAAAGCTACCCACGCTTGTCAGACCTGCTCGTAAAGGTGCGCTGACTCTGCGCACATTTCCGCAAGTCCCACACGGACGCTGCCACCCTGCGCTCCCTGCAACATCGCTTTAATCTGCCAGTGCACCGACTGCTGTGCGACGTGCCCACACGGTGGAACTCTACGCTCCACATGTTGGCCAGGCTCTATGAGCAGCGTAGAGCTATAGTGGAATACCAACTCCAACATGGGCGGCGCAGTGGGAGTCAGCCTCCTCAATTATTTTCTGAAGAGTGGGCCTGGTTGGCAGACATCTGCCAGGTCCTTGGAAACTTTGAGCAGTCTACCCAGGTGGTGAGCAGCAATGCTGCAATCATTAGTGTCACCATTCCTCTGCTATGCATCTTGAGAAGTTCCCTGCAAAGCATAAAGGCAGGTGCTTTGCGCTCGGAAACGGAGGCGGGGGAAGATAGTATGTCGCTGGATAGTCAGAGCACCCTCCTGTCTATATCTCAGCGCATTTAGGAGGAGGAGGAGGAGCATGAGGAGGATGAGGAGGAGGGGGAAGAGACAGCTTGGCCCACTGCTGACGGTGCCCCTGCTGCTTGTTTGTCATCCTTTCAGCGTGTATGGCCTGAGGAGGAGGAGGAGGAGGATCCTGAAAGTGATCTTCCTAGTGAAGACAGCCATGTGTTGCGTACAGGTACCCTGGCACACATGGCTGACTTCATGTTAGGATGCCTTTCTCGTGACCCTCGCGTTACACGCATTCTGGCCACTACGGATTACTGGGTGTACACACTGCTCGACCCACGCTATAAGGAGAACCTTCCCACTCTCATTCCCGAAGAGGAAAGGGGTTCGAGAGTGTTGCTATACCACAGGACCCTGGCGGACAAGCTGATGGTAAAATTCCCATCCGACAGCGCTAGTGGCAGAAGGCGCAGTTCCGAGGGCCAGGTAGCAGGGGAGGTGCGGAGATCGAGCAGCATGTACAGCCCAGGCAGTGCAACAGTCTTTAAGGGCATGGACAGCTTTATGGCTCCCCACCAAGACTGTGTCACCGCTCCCCAGTCAAGGCTGAGTCGGCGGGAGCACTGTAAAAGGATGGTGAGGGAGTACGTAGCCGATCGCACGACCGTCCTCCGTGACGCCTCTGCCACCTACAACTACTGGGTGTCGAAGCTGGACACGTGGCCTGAACTAGCGCTGTATGCCCTGGAGGTGCTTGCTTGTCCTGCGGCTAGCGTCTTGTCGGAGAGGGTGTTTAGTGCGGCTGGGGGAATCATCACAGATAAGCGTACCCGCCTGTCGACCGACAGTGCCGACAGGCTAACACTCATCAAGATGAACAAAGCCTGGATTTCCCCAGACTTCTCTTCTCCACCAGCGGACAGCAGCGATACCTAAGCAATACGTAGGCTGCACCCGCGGATGGAAGCATCGTTCTCTCTCACCATCCAAAACGGGGACATTTCTGCTTCATCAATCTGTGTATAATATTCCTCCTCCTCCTCCTGCTCCTCCTCCTAAAACCTCACGTAATCACACTGAACGGGCAATTTTTCTTAGTGCCACAAGGCTCACTCATATAATTTTTCTTAAAAATTTTTATACGTTTCAATGCTCTTAAAAGCGTTGGAACTCTAACTTGAAACAATTTTTCGTTAAACTGGGCTGCCTCCAGGCCTAGTTACCACTTAAGCCACATTAACCAAAGCGATTAATGGGTTTCACCTGCCATCTTGGTTGGGCATGGCCAATTTTTACTGAGGTACATTAGTACTGTTGGTACACCAATTTTTTGGGCCCTCACCTACAGTGTAATCATAGCAAATTCTATGTTCTTCGCCTGCACTCATGGTACAGAAAGGTGTGTGGGGTTGGCCTACACTTTAGCTACATAAATGTAACTTGGGCTTTGGCTATACTGCAGCTACTGAAATGGAACTAAGACTGCGCTCCCACTATACTGCTGCTTCGGAATTGTTCCTGGGGCCTGTGTAGGCTGCTACTATTACTTAAATGGAACTTAGACTATGCTCCTCCTATACTGCTGCTTCAGAATTGTTACTGGGGCCTGTCTTGAGTGCTACTATTACTGAAATGGAACGAAGACTGCACTCCCACTATACTGCTGCTTCAGAATTGTTACTGGTGCCTGTCTTGAGTGCTACTATTACTGAAATGGAACGAAGACTGCGCTCCCACTATACTGCTGCTTCGGAATTGTTACTGGGGCCTGTCTTGAGTGCTACTATTACTGAAATGGAACTAATACTGTGCTCCCCCTATAATGCTGCTAGTGATATGTTAGTGGGGCCTGTCCTAATGCTACGGCTGAAATGTTACGAATTATGGGCTCTGCCTATACCGCTGCTAATGGTATGTCTCTGGGGTGTGGAAACAGAGGCTTCCCAAAGACATGATGGCGGCGAGGCCATTTCCCACCAACGCGGTTACTGTTAAGGTGCATATAACCACGGACACGTGTAGAGGACACGTAGTGCCTCAAAAACATCCCCCTCCTCCTCCAACAGGGAAAACAAACATTCTTGGCAAATGCCTTTGCATTGGTTCGTCTGGTGGCAGTCCAAGAATTTCACCTTTACCGACACAACAAGAGAGCCCCCCCCACCATCCCCCCGCCACGGCCCACTTAATCCTGGCCACATTCCGAAAACCAACAAAATAAAACCGCGCTACTAGGTCCGCAGTCACCACCACATTATCACCAACACGGTTACTGTTAAGGTGCATATAACCACGGACACGTGGAGAGGACACATAGTGCCTCAAAAACATCCCCCTCCTCCTCCAACAATGAAAACATTCTTGGCAAATGCCTTTGCATTGGTTCGTCTGGTGGCAGTCCAAGAATTTCACCTTTACCGACACAACAAGAGAGCCCCCCCACCATCCCCCCGCCACGGCCCACTTAATCCTGGCCACATTCCGAAAACCAACAAAATAAAACCGCGCTACTAGGTCCGCAGTCACCACCACATTACCACCAACATGGTTACTGTTAAGGTGCATATAACCACGGACACGTGGAGAGGACACATAGTGCCTCAAAAACATCCCCCTCCTCCTCCAACAATGAAAACATTCTTGGTAAATGCCTTTGCATTGGTTCGTCTGGTGGCAGTCCAAGAATTTCACCTTTACCGACACAACAAGAGAGCCCCCCCCACCATCCCCCCGCCACGGCCCACTTAATCCTGGCCACATTCCGAAAACCAACAAAATAAAACTGCGCTACTAGGTCCACAGTCACCACCACATTACCACCAACGCGGTTACTGTTAAGGTGCATATAACCACGGACACGTGGAGAGGACACATAGTGTCTCAAAAACATCCCCCTCCTCCTCCAACAATGAAAACATTCTTGGCAAATGCCTTTGCATTGGTTCGTCTGGTGGCAGTCCAAGAATTTCACCTTTACCGAGACAACAAGAGAGCCCCCCCACCATCCCCCCGCCATGGCCCACTTAATCCTGGCCACATTCCGAAAACCAACAAAATAAAACCGCGCTACTAGGTCCGCAGTCACCACCACATTACCACCAACGCGGTTACTGTTAAGGTGCATATAACCACGGACACGGGTAGAGGACACGTAGTGCCTCAAAAACATCCCCCGCCACGGCCAACTTAATCCTGGCCACATTCTGAAAACCAACAAAATAAAACCACGCTACTAGGTCCGCAGTCACCACCACATTACCACCAACGCGGTTACTGTTAAGGTACATATTACCAGTCTGACTGGGGCATGCAGACACCTTGACAGAATGAATAGTGTGTGGCACATAGGTTCCCCATTGCTATGCCCACGTGTGCAGCTCCTGATGGCGGTGGCACAGGATTATATTTCTCATTGCTTCTGTACAGCATTGTGGGCTATCGCCCCACCAGTTTTAAAGAGTGTCGCTGCCTAGCCGTGCCAACCCTCTGCAGTGTGTGCCTGCAGTTCCTCCTCATGGCAGACGCACTTATAAATAGACATGAGGGTGGTGTGGCATGAGGGCAGCTGAAGGCTGCGCAGGGACAGTTTGGTGTGCGCTGTGGACACTGCGTCGTGCAGGGGGGAGGGGGGTTGGGCAGCATGTAACCCAGGAGAAGTGGCAGCAGAGTGTCATGCAGGCAGTGATTGTGCTTTGTTGTAGGTAGTGTGGTGCTTAGCTAAGGTATGCATTGCTAATGAGGGCTTTTCAGAAGTAAAAGTTGTTGGGAGGGGGGGGCCCACTCTTGCCGGTATTGTGGCTTAATAGTGGGACCTGTGAACTTGAGATGCAGCCCAACATGTAGCCCCTCGCCTGCCCTATCCGTTGCTGTGTCGTTCCCATCACTTTCTTGAATTGCCCAGATTTTCACGCATGGAAACCTTAGCGAGCATCGGCGAAATACAAAAATGCTCGGGTCGCCCATTGACTTCAATGGGGTTCGTTATTCGAAACGAACCCTCGAGCATTGCGAAAATTTCGTCCCGAGTAACGAGCACCCGAGCATTTTGGTTCTCGCTCATCTCTAATCAGAATATGTTTTATATTTAAGATTTTCCAAAGTAGCTTCTTCTGCTTTGACAGCTGTGCACGCTCTGGGCATTCACTTAATCAGCTTCAAGAAGTAGTCATCTGGAATGATTTTCCCAGAGGTGCTGAGCACTTGTTGGCTGCTTTTCCTTCATTCTATGGTCCAACTTATCCAAAACCATCAAAATTGGGTTTAGGTCGCATGATTGTGGAGGCCATGTCATCTGACGCAGCACTCCATCAGCCTACTTCTTGGTTCAATTACTCTTACATAGCCTGGAGACGTGTTTGGGATCATTTTCAAAAAACATATCATATTCCCACTAAGCGCAAACCAGATGTGATGACATGTTGCTATAGAATGCTACAGTAGCCATGCTGGTTAACTCATAAATTTTGAATAAATCACCAACAGTGTTACCATTAAATTTACCTCTCCCCAACACACAGACCATCACACTTCCTCCTCCATGCTTCACCATGGAAACTACACATGTACAAACAATCCACTCACCTTTTCTGCATTTCACAAAGACATGGCGGTTGGAACCAAAAATCTCAAATTTAGACTCATCAGAGCAAAGTGCAGATTTCCACTGGACTAATGTCCATTCATTGTTTTTCTTGGCCCAAGCAATTCTCTTCTTGTTGATGGTGCTCAATAATAACTTCTTTGCAGCAGGTCGACCATAAGGGCCTGATTCTCACAGTCTTCTCTGCACAGTTGATATTGAGAGGTATTCAGTACTTGATCTCCGTGAATCATTTATTTTAATGCTAATCTGAGATGCTATTAATTTGTGGTTTCTGAGGCTGGTTACTAATGAATTTATCCTCTACAGCAGAGATAACTCTTGGTCTTCTTTTCCTGGATCAGTCCTCATGACAGCCAGTTTCATCATAAGGTCCTTTTACATGGGGCGAGCTGTCTGGCAAACGATGCCTGACAGCTCGTCCAAGTGATGCTCTCTCCTGTACTACCGTATTACACAGGAGCGAGTATTGCTAGCATCACTCACAGTACTGCTGGAATGGAGGCAGGCGGCCAGAGAACATTCTTCCCCCGCCCGCCTCAATCGACAGTAAGCAGTCATTCAAAAGTGAACGACTGCTGTTTACACTGAATGGCACATGATTCAGCATGCATTTACACTGGATTATTATCATTCAAATTTTCACGAAAGCATGGAAATCTGAACGATTCTGAATGATAATCATCCCGTGTAAAAGTGTAGTGACCTGGAGGGTCCTACAGGGTAGTCAAAAGAGTTATCAGGTCCCTGGGACCTCACTATGAAGCTCTAGAGGACATAGGAGGTGCCTCAGCTGAGATAGATGCTGCTGTTCCTGGAATATCTACCTCAGCAACAGCTTAATGATTGGAAGATGGGATAGTCAGGAGACGGCAGGCCTGTGCTTGCTGCATTGGTTGCTTAGCAGCACCAGAGCCCCCATGGAAAAATAATTTCAAGTGTGCGTAAGCTGCAGGAGTTAGTTGGCAATTGGAGTTTGGGAGCAGAAGAGGGCAGAAACAAAGACAAGAGCACGAGAGGTTTCTAGTGTGGTGAGACAGCGAGTGTGTCATCAGAGGAGATAGAGGGAGGAAGCATGTAGAGTAGTGGAGTTTCTCTTCCACCCTAAGTAAAGGAATCAGATCCAGTCGGAGAGAGAGGTCATCACAATAGTTAGTGTTACCTTTCCTTGCACAGTTAGCTGAAAGTTGAGTATAATCTACCCTGCACGAGTCCCTCCAGTCTGTCACCGACAGCCCCGGAAAAAGAAAAGGGAAAATTTTAATTTTATTCAAATAACCTTCATCCTGAGAAAAGAAAGGAATGTGACACTGTCAATGCTGTTACAAGTGAAACTGTTGTTGTTACCATTGCTTCCAAATCCACAAGTGTGAACTGTCTCTCATAGTGAACTGTGCCTTCAGTTTGCTGGCATCTGAGTGGACTGGTCTCGTTATTTCACTACCACAAATAAGGTTTTTCTCACAGAAAGGCACTGGCGTCACATACAGACAGTCAGTACACAAACTATGCAGAGAGTTTTACCAACCGTCTGCTGCACTAGTCGCCATATCTATCAGAGTAGCTGCCACCGTGACCCAGCGTAAGCTAATGCCACCCACTCGAGCTACATCTGGCTCACTGCAAAAGGGCCAGCAGCATTTGATCATTTTCATGACTACACTTATGGATACCTTCAAAGTTCTTGAAATTTTCCAGATTGACTTATATGTGTTAAACTTAAGGTTGGGCTGTCGTTTCTCTTTATTTAAGTCGCATTTAGATTGAACTATTATCATTCCAAAAAATCGCTAGATTGTTCGAATTTGAACTATATACAGCCAACGATCAAACAATGAGCGTTAATTAATTTGCTTATCATTCATTTCATGCAAGCATGAAAATCATCGCTGGCTCATTTGGTAATCGTTTGGTTTAAATAACGATTGTTCAGTTGTACAGTGAATGTGAACAACTGATAGATTTAACAAGTGAATTATTTCTCTGCTTGTATAAATCATTATGTGAAAAAGCACCCTTAGTAGAGTGCCTCTTTCCATAGTGTGGATTAGAACAGCAGTTGAATAGGCAAGGACCTTATGGAATTGTGTATCAATCCTACCTCTGCACAACACAACTGCTGGTCTCAAACACATTAAAGGGAACCTATCACTTGCCTAACGCACTATAAACTAAGTTATGGTGCTGCTAGGGCAGGTGACAGGGAGCCGGGTGATGTATTTTTTCATACTCACCTACTTTCTAGTCCCCGCAGTACCCACCTGCCAAGTCTACATGCTGGAAGAAAATTGGACTCGATTCAGAGTCCTGTGCATGTGCTCTCCCATAGACTTGTATAGGAGAGGGCAAACAGAGCTCTGAAAAAAGTCTAATTTTCAACCAGAGTGCACTTTACAGGCAAGCGTCTTGGAAACCATAAGTTTATTTATGGTGCTTTAGGCAGGCGACAGGTTCCCATTAAGGAGGCAATACATTTCACAGATTAAATGTGTGTTTAGATGGAATGATCATTGTTTAAAAAAACACTTAAATGAATGAAAGTATATTACAATCGGTCAGTTTAAGCGTGAGACGATGTCTGAATGCCTTGTTCGGTATTCAGTTTCAGCCAGCAGAAAAATCATTGTTGGCTCGTTGGCTTCTCGTTGCGTTTAAACCCTGATCAAGAAGTGAATAAGACGTTCATGATTCCCAACGATGATTTACCTGTCTAAACAGGCTGCACGAGCGCAAACGAAACAGGTAAAACAGTATTGGAAGTAGCTACTAGGGGGCTCTGTGCTGGTGCATACGGCACAGCAAGGGGGCCTCTGTAGCAATTAATAATCTCTTTTTATTAAGAAATGCTTAATGAAACATATAAGTCTGAGAAACATATCCATACAGATTGCTTAAACATACAGGAAGAAACGTACATTTATGATTAACACACGCAGGTCTCGCCAGACATACAATCTGTCACAGTTTTGGTACTCTTGTTGATATTTATAATCTGAATTTCCCCTTAATGTAGAATTCTCATTTCAAAGTCGGTGTGCAGAGGTTAGAATATGCCAGAAGATGTTAGTCCTGTTTTGTTTTTAGTAACGTTATGGATAACTTTTAGTTATGATCTGTGGTTCAAGGTAGTAAGATTTCTACAAAAGATGCATTAGTAAATGAAAAGAAGCTAAAATAAGAATTTGTTATGAAGTCATAAGTTATATACACAAATTTTGTTATATATGTGAAATCTTGTGTATGTATTCTAATGTACTTGAAACACCAATAAAAATGTATTGTTAAAGAAAAAAATAATTTTCTCATAAATATTTTAATTCTATAAGGATTATGTCTTTTAAGCACATCATAAGACTATGGTGATGTCAATAACCATATAAATGGTAACCTATAAACCAATAAAAGTAGTTTATAAAGATTTAATGCTTCCAATAAATTGGGTTTGTAGTTTGGGGGGAGTTACAATTTGTTCTAATTTAGTAATTTTATGGCCTTTTAGGATTGGCTGAGTTTGGTAAAAGGAGTGGGCATGACACTCGCCAGAGTTGAGGAGCAGCCTAAGCTGAAGCTTGAGGCTCCTGGGTAGGACAGGCTTGCTCCCACAATGTGTGAGAGGAGAAGCCCCCTGGACTGCAACAAGAGTGGCTAATGTGCTGTGATTATGTTGAGATGAACCGTGGTATCTTTAGTAGAGATGAGCAAACACCAAAATGCCCGAGTGCTCGTTACTCGAGTTGAACTTTTCGTGATGCTCGAGAGCTCGTTTGAGTAACAAACCCCATTTAAGTCAATGGGAGACTTGAGCATTTTTCAATGTGACCCATGCTCCGCATAGGGGAGGTTGTGTGAATCACCTGAAAACATCAGAAAGTCATGGAAACACCACAGAAACGTATAGGGAACGGCAGGGGCAGCATGCATGGGTGCATCCAAAGCTCCCAGGTCGCACTATTAAGCCAAATTAGAGGCAAGAGCCTGGTGGTCAGCTGCCCTCATGCCACATGCTGGCGTGATAGCCACACCACCCTCATGTCTCTTTAAAAGTGCGTTTTGGATGAGGAGGAACCGGAGACACACATTGCAGAGGGTTGGCAGGGCTTGGCAGCGACCCTCTTTGAAAGTGTGGGCGATAGCCCACAATGCTGATGAGAATTGCTGATAAATTAACGTACAATCATAATTCCAATCCCGTGCCACCTCCGTCACAAAATTGTCAGGAGCCACAAACGTGGGCATAAAGGGGACTCAGATGCCAGTACTTCTACACATCTCCACAATGCAGCAGCGCATACTAACACCAAAGATTGGTTTGAAGCAGGAGGTGTTGCCAAAGCAGCCACCACAGGTATACAGTGACCCTGTGAAAGTCTCATTAAATCAGTTACGCTTCCTGTGAACGCTCCAATCCAGTACCTCGGATAACTGTGGTAACATGAAACACGAGAAATAATGCATACCGACCAGTGCTGACCCCCAGGGACACGTGCGTTTATCACACCTAAACCAATATGGCTGTTTACCACTCAGGGCATTATACGTCAGCAGACACCCAAAAACAGGCAATATATAATGAGTTGACCTGTTATACAGCTGGGATGCTTGCGAAAGCCTAGTGCGCACTACTAGGTACAACAAACATGGGCATGAAGTGGATGCTAGTACTGCTGTGAATGTCTCATTAAATCAGTTATGCTTCTTTTGATTGGTCCAAACCAGTGTCTCAGATAACTGTGGTAACACGAGAGCAAATACATGTCGACCAGCGCTGATCCCCAGACCCCGAGGAGGAGGAGGATCAGGAGGTAGCATAATAAGCCTGAGAAACCATGACCGAGGTAGGACCCACAATGCTTTGTGTGAGAAGCACGTGAGTGAGCCCAGAGTCAGAGTCTGTCCCAGCCTCCACCTGGTTGACCCAATGTGCTGTCAGTTACAGTTCCTTTTATCGCTCCAAAGACTGGATAAACCACAAAGAAGTTCCACAGGCCAAACCTGGCACAGTTGCACCCCCCCCCTCCCCCCAGGATCTCAGCCTCTGCCCAAACCCTCAGTAATTGTGGGCATAAAGCGGACTCGGATGCTAGTACTGCTGTGAATGTCTCATTAAATCAATTACGGTTGCTTTCATTGCTCCAAATCCTGGATGAAACATAAAGAAATTTCACTGGCCAAACCTGGCACAGTTGCATCCCCCCCGACCCAGGACCTCGGCCTCTGCCCACACCCTCAACAATGCTGGGCATAAAGCAGACTCGGATGCTAGTACTGCTGTGAACGGCACATTAAATCATTTCCGCTTCTTTTCATTAGTCCAAACCAGTGTCTCAGATAACTGTGGTAACACAAGAGCAAATACATGTCGACCAGCGCTGATCCCCAGACCCCAAGCCGGAGGAGGAGGTGGCATAATAAGCCCGAGAAACCATGAAAGAGGTAGGACTCGCAATCCTCTGTGTGGGAAGCACGTGAGCGGGCCCAGGGTTAGACTCGGTCCCAGCCTCCACATTGTGTGACCCAATGTGCCGTCAGTTACATTGCTATGGAAAACCCATGTGTACCCACACTTCAATTCATTCTGTGTATGTGTCCGATAGCTGAACACTGCAATGGGAAATCCTTCTGTACCCTTCCCAACTCATTCATTGTATTTGGGAAACCTTTGTGCACCCACAGCATGAACCCATGAAAGCCATTGACAGCATTAAACATGAAGGAATTAGAGTGCTTAAACATGGCAGAGTTTCACCCAGGACCTCGGCCTCTGCCCACACTTCTGCCCAATTCATTCTGTGTATGTAAGATAGCTGAACACCACAATTGGAAACCTTTGTGCACCCACAGTATAGGCGAACACCTGAAACATTTCTGTAGCAAGAGTACAGGCGAAACCCTGAAACATTTCTGTAGCAAGAGTATAGGTGAACCCCTCAAACCTTTCTGTAGCAAGTGTATAGGCGAACCCCTCAACCCTTTGTGTAGCAATAGTATAGGTGAACCCCTGAAACATTTCTGTACTAATGGTATAGGCGAACCCCTGAAACATTTCTGTAGCAAGTGTATAGGCGAAACCCTCAAACCTTTTTGTAGCAAGCATATAGGCGAACCCCTCAAACCTTTCTGTAGCAAGTGTATAGGCGAACCTCTCAAACCTTTCTGTAGCAAGTATATAGGCGAACCCTTCCAACCTTTCTGTAGCAAGCGTATAGGCGAATCCCTCAAACCTTTCTGTAGCAAGCGTATAGGCGAACCCCTCAAACCTTTCTGTAGCAAGTGTATAAGCGAAAGCCTGAAACCTTTCAGTAGCAAGTGTATAGGCGAACCCCTGAAACATTTCTGTAGCAAGAGTATAGGCTAAACCCTGAAACCTTTCTGTAGCAAATGTATAGGCGGACCCCTGAAACATTTGTGTAGCAAGAGCAGAGGTGAACCCCTGAAAAATTGGTGTACCAAAATTTACTTACTAAGAGTATAGGCGAAGCCTGGAAAAATTAGTTTGCTATGAGTATAGGCGAAGGTCAGAAAAATTGGTTTGCTCTGAGTATAGTAGAAGCGTGGAAAAATGTGTGTACCAAGAGTACAGGTGTACCCCTGAAAAATTGGTTTACCCATGGTGCATAGAGAAACCTAGAAACATTTTTTAAAGATAAAGCTCGTAGTTACTAGTTGCTTAATTTGCTAACAGAGCCTGAAGGCAGCCCTCCGAAAAAAAATGGTTTTAACAGAGCCTTTTGGCCCGCAGAAAAATTGGCAGTTCAGCGTGATGACATGCTGTTTTTGGAGGAGGAGGAGGAGTAAGATCCAAGAGGGATAAACCAAGCTACTTCTCTTTTTTTGGGGTGATAGAGGATGCATGGTTCTCCTGTTCCAGCTGAAAGAATCTTTATGTTCCGCTGCTTTCCACCGGTGGAGAAGAGAAGTCTGGGGAAATCCAGCCTTTGTTCATCTTTATGAGTGTAAGCCTGTCGGCGCTGTCAGTTGACAGGCGGGAACACTTATCCATGATGATTTCCCCAACAGTACTAAACACCCTCTCTGATAACACGCTAGCGGCAGGGCAGGCCAGCACCTCCAGGGCGTACAGCACAAGTTCGTGCCACGTGTCCAGCTTTGACACCCAATAGTTGCATGGAGCAAAGGGATCACAGAGGACAGTGGTACGGTCGGCTATGTACTCCCTCACCATCTATTTACAGTGTTACCTCTGACTCAGCCTAGACTGGGGAGTGATGACACAGTCTTGCTGGGGAGCCATAAAACTGACAAAGGCCTTGGAGAGTGTTCCCCTGCCTGCGCTGGACATGCTGCCTGATCCCTGCGCCTCCCCTGCTAGTTGGCCCTCTGAACTATGTCTTCTACCGCTAGCGCTGTCAGATGGGAACTTTAGCATCAGTTTTTCCACCAGGGCCTTGTGGTATTGCATCAGTCTCGTACCCCTTTCCTCTTCAGGAATGAGAGTGGAAAGGTTCTCCTTATACCGTGGGTTGAGAAGGGTGAACACCCAGTAATTCTGGTTGGCCAGAATGCGTCTAACGCAAGGGTCATGAGAAAGGCAGCCTAACATGAAGTCAGCCATGTGTGCAAGAGTCCCAGTAAGCAAAACATCGCTATCATCACTAGCAGGATGACTCTCATGATCCTCCTCTTCCTCCTCTTCAGCCCATACTCACTGAACAGATGAGAGGGAAGCAGCATGGGTACCCTCTGCAGTGTGAGCAGCAGTCTCTTCCCCCTCCTCCTCACTTGTGTGAGGCTGCCAAGCTGCAGAGCCACCACCAGGTTATGCCCATTGTCACACATGACCATGCCTGGTTGGAGGTACAGCGGCGAAAGCCAGAGATCGGTCTGCTCGGTCAAACCCTGTAACAGCTCTTGGGCTGTGCCTCTTGTCACCTAAGCTGAGTAGTTTCAGCATGACCTGCTAACGCTTCCCCACCGCAGTACTGCCTCGTGTTACCGACTGCTGGCGACATGCTCTCACTTCTTAATTGAGAGGTGGAGGTGGTGGAGGAGGAGGGGGGTTTGGAGGAGGTTGCATAATATGCCGGAGAAACCATCACCGAGGTAGGACCCGCAATACTTGGTGTGGGTAGCACATGAGCGGTCCCAGGGTCTGACTCGGTCCCAGCCTCCACCAAGTTCACCCAATGTGCCGCCAGGGAGTAGTGTCCCCGCCCTCCAGCACTTGTCCACGTGTCCGTCGTTAAGTGGACCTTCCCAGTAACGGCGTTGGTGAGGGCACGGTTTATGTTGCGTGATGGTGTAGGGCGACTGGGGACCAAGTACCGAGGGACTGCCGCCGCCATCATGTTTTGGAAAGCCTTCATTTCAACTAGCCTATATGGCAGCATCTCCAGGTAATTTTGCAATATGCACGTTTAAAGATTGTGCATGCAGGTGGGTGGCTGCGTATTTCTGCTTCTGCTCCTACGCTTGTGTTAGCGACAGCTGAACGCTGCGCTGGGAGACATTGCTGGAGGCAGTGGAGGAACGTGGAGGTGAGGGTGTGGGTGCAGGCCATGAGGCGCTTGTGCCTGCATCCTGGGAGGGGGATTGGATCTGTGTGGCAGGTGGTGGCACAGGGGGAGAGGCAGTGGTGTGATCCATAGGCAGTGAATGGCCTTCGTTCCACCTCGTTGGGTGCTTGGCCTTCATATGCCTGCGCATGCTGGTGGTGGTCAGGCTGGTAGTGGTGGCTCCCCGGCTGATCTTGGTGTGGCACAGGTTGCACACCACTGTTCCGCGGTCGTCTGCGCTCTCACTAAAAAGACCTTTGAACACCTAGCCCTCTGCACGGAGGCGTGCCGCGAGGGGGTGCGGTGGAGAACAGTTGGGGGATTATTTGCTCTGTCCCTGCCTCTCCCCCTGGCCACCTCACTGCTTCTTACAACCTGTTCTGCTGCTGCACTTGCCTCTCCCTCTGAAGCCCAGTCTTCAGTTGGCTTATCAAGTCAGGTGGGGTCTGACTTCCTGCCCTTACAACAACCTCACTGACAGAAAACTGTGTCCCATCATCCTCATCCACAAAAAGCTCTTGAGATAGTTACCAGAAGTCTCCAGCCTCATCACCCGGACTCTGGGAAATTTCCAAATATTGGGCATCAGTCAAGACAAACTCCTCAGGTGGATGAGGAACCATTTTTTCCGACTCAGGGCAGGGACCCGAGAACAGTTCTGGGGAGTCTGCCTGTTCAGAATCTCAAATTTTCCTGAAGTGACCAGGCTGAGGAAGGAGGAGCAACCTGAGGATTCAGAAGTGCAGTCCCTAGGCTGGTAGGAGTGGACTGTGTGGAAGACTGGGTGTTGGATAAATTGCTGGATGTGTTATCCGCGATCCACGACAGCACCTGATCGCACTGTTGTGCTTGTAATAAAGGTCTACTATGCGGACCCGCAAATGTGAGATGAAGCTGGGGAGTGGAGAGACGCAGCTAGATCACAGTGAGGAGAAGTTTGAGTGGAGCAGCGACTGAGCATACGCCCTGCCACGCCATTCAAATTCTGTAAGGCTGGGTTCACACGACTCAATTCAAGATTTCCATCTCTTTGCTCCATTTTTGGAGGAAAGAAACTAATCTGTTTTTTTCCCAATTGATTTTTTGAAACCCCACTGAAATCAATGGGAAAAAAACAGATCAGTTTCTTTCCTCAAAAAAGGGAGCAGAGAGCCATAACACAGGGGTGAAAGCAGCCTAACACTGACTAAAGCAACAATTTAGCATTTATTACCTATCCATTGGAAAGGTAATAAATGCTTCTGGCTGGAATATCCCTTTAAATTGTAGTTATCAAGGAGTAAGATGAGTTTTAGCTTAACGTATCTGTGCTCACTCATGCTGAAATCAAATGTTACCATGTATTAAACTTATCATGATACAAACTGCTTCACTTTTATACTTCTGATGAGATTGGTTGAATCTAGAATATACAAATATGGTCTAATTATAGAGCTAACTTTAATACTTCCCCCAGTTATACTCATGAGAACTGACTTTCCGGACAAATGTCTTTGGGTTTATAGTAATAAAAGTATCCATGTTTGTTATTCTGAGGATATTTATAGGAAAAAATACATTGTTTTACAGTCAGCTTTAAATTGAGTTTCCCGCAAGCTGATTCTTTAATAAACATATAGCAGAAATTTAAAATGCAAACTGTCATGTCTCACTCAGGAATCTGTAAAGCAGTAGGTCTATCGGGAGTATACTGTTGTGTCCACAAGGGGGCCTGAACCCTTTTATAACTCAAGCAAGTGCTGCTTATAACATTGCCACAAAACCTCAGAGAATCTCATTGTAAGATATAGGAAAAATAGATAGGATAGTAATTAAACAGACTTACCATATAGATGTACTAACAAAAATCATTATGCAATCATTTCAGTAACCGCTGTATGCAGTGAGGGTCATGAAATGCTTGATGCTTCATAGTGTGATAATGATGCAGCCTCACAAACATACAGATGTAGCAATCATTAACATGACTGGCACATCACAATAACTTGTAGTTCATTGTATCACAAATGCATCTCTATATCACACAGTTAAAGGGAACCTGTCAGCAGCTTTAAGCAGCATAAACTAAGTTATAGCACTGATAGGGCAGCTTCCCAAGAGTGTAGAGAGGTATTTTTTAGGGTTCATTCAGATGAATGTAGTTGTCGCGCTGCTAGCAGTGCAAAAAGATCTTGGCTATAGGAGCTGTAAAGATTGCGTGAACAGGCTGCTTCCAGCTACTTGAAGTAGCCCTTTCACGCAATTCTAGGTGCGAGCTGCGTGCTTTCAAGGCTCCCATAGGAGCCTATGGAAAGCACGCAGCAAAGATAGGACATGTCCTATCTTTGCGCACATCTCGGAGCCAACATGCAAGTTTGCACTCGCATGTCCTATCTTTGTTAGATGCACACAGTTTTGTGCACTTAACAATCATCCATGTAAACGCTTCTATAGGAACCTATTGCTAGCAGCGCGAAAACTACATTCGTCACAACAAGGCCTCATACTTACTAGCCTCCCAGTGCTCTTTCTATCAGCCCCGAAAATCCATGTGTGGACCTTGTATTCAGAACGCGGACCGTGTTATCAGACTGAAAACTGAAGGCTGTGTACGCACGTTACCATAAAGATCAATGGCATGCGGGAGCCCGCAGCAGAATCCGCCCCTGCCTGTGTCTGGTGACTCTGCGTACCTATGTCTGCAGGCGGTGTCGTCCACACGTATCTCTATTCTTCTGGGAAATCTGTACTTTGGATGGTCCGCACGGCTCGCCCGTCAGACATGCGCAGCTCATCCCACGGAATCTGCGGCCTGTCCACAGCGTCAACTGCGGACGGACCGCGAATCAGACGGCTTCTATTGAACTGTGAACTGCAGTGAAATGGAGCATGCTGCAATTTGTTTTCCACATCAAAAGATACGCAATACAAATCTAATGCTCTAATTCAGGTGCAGACACCAATGCCTCTCTATGGGCAGCTTGAATTGCGGATCTTTCGTGCAGGTGCAACCCAATAAATCCAATAATCAAATCCGCCAGTGGACATTGGGCTGTAGTTTATAGTGCTCATAACCAGTGACAAGTTCCCTTTAAAAATGCTAATGGACATGGCGATATTACACTCTGTTTTATACAGTGAACAACCAAAATGCATAGTGTTTAGATTAGAAGCATAAGCCCTAGGAAAGATATTTTCCCCCCAAAATAATAAATATATCAAAGACACTAAATAAGGTAGTCAGATACCAGTTCAATATAGCAATAGTGAATACAGTGCAGTTACCTCCAGTGTTTATAGGTGATGTCTTCTCTGACTGGTGATATCCATTTTCCTTGTCTTCTCTCTTTCTAGGCCCAGACCACCATGAAGGTTGCTTTAAGCCATGACTCAGCACTCTTTTCCCATTTTGCTACTATCCTCAATACCCCTCTAAGTGACCTCCCCATAATGATAGTGTCCCCTTTTGTGCCCTACAAAGTGACTCCTCCATAGTGCCTACCACAATACATAATGCCTCCTTTGTGCCCACAATTATGGTGGCCTTCCTATAATAATACCCCTTTATGCCTCAAATGATAATTATTCGCCTTTGTGCCCCCCACAAGATAAAAATACTCACTTTGTATCCCTAAGGCCCCCTGTCCACGGTAGTGATTTTGCTGGCAGTAAACCGCCGGCAAATCACACCGGCTGAAGCTTTCTATAGCATTGCTATGGAAAGCGCCGGCCCCCTGTTCACGAGCAGAGAATCATTGCGATTCTTCGCTCGCAGCCGGCAACTCGCAGCATGCTGCGAACTGCCCCCATTCTCCGCGGTCAGCCTATCTATCAGATTAGGCTGACCGACGGAGATTCGCCTGCGGCTCCTGCTCCCGGGTGGCGGCAGGGGGACTGGGGGCCTAAGAAGTAAAAATACTTTATCTGTACTCACAAAGTCATAGTGCCCATCTATGCCTCAAACAAAGTAACAGAGCCCTCAGATTTTTTTTTTCATTTTTATTAAAGCGACTTGATTGCATTAAACATTGTAACATAGTATGTTAGGCTGAAGGGAGACAATGTGATTCAGCCTGTTTCCATAGAACATTTTTTTTAAACTAAATACATTTTGTATCATTGTAATCATATCAACCTAGAGAACATTAAGTTGTCATTATACTACATGGTAAGCATTGCAATAGCAAAATTCAAAAAACAATGGCGGTTAGGTTGTTTTTTTTATTTCCCCCTCCAATCAAAAAAATTTCAAAAGTTATACAATACATTCATTATAAAGTATGTAGTATGTACCCCAAATGGCACAGTTAAAAAATACAACTAATCCCAGAAGAAACAGGGCCTAATATGGCTATGTCAATGGTAAAATAAAGAACTTTTGGCTCCGGAAATGCGACGATCAAGAAAACAAAAAAAAATTGCTGAATCCTGAAGACACAAAAGAGCTGTGTCCTTAAGGAGTTAAAAACTTTCTACATTACAACATGGTACCTGTGATGCTAATGGCTTTTATCCACACATGATCATATACATGTGGCCCACAGCTTCCAGCTTACATTTCTTGAATCAATGTAATTATTTAACTATGGAAAAATATCAGCAAACTTTTTGTTCACCAACAGGCCTGGCAGGTCACAGGAAAATATTTGTAGTCATATAGACAAGGTACTGGTAAAGCAATCACAGGCCAGAGAAAGACAAATCAATGATTACCAGTAGAAGAATTGGAGGAAAGAAGGAAACAAATAGAACAGAGGGTGGATTTGGGGAGAGAAAGCCTTCATATACAAGATTACATTATCTAAATAGTCTAAACATGATAAGAATATCCAGTGCAATGAAAATAATGAGCTATAGGCTTATCATACAATGGCATTGACAAGGATAAAAGGTGAAAACTTTAACCCCTTAACGCTATAGAATATACATTTACGTCAAGGAGGGTTTGTATGCAGGAGTATGTGGGGTCGATCCTGCTTCATACACTGCTTTGTACAACCAACACCTACCTGCAACAGCTCCGATTAGCTCTGCTACGCAAAGGGCAACCCCCCTCAACTCCCCATGCAAAGGGCAACCCCCCCCCCCCCCACGCAAAGGGCAACCGTGCTATGGCAACCGCACAGTGCAGATTGCCTATGAAACCTTGCCTGTGGCGTGGCTTTATAGATTGCCTGTCAGATCGCGGTATAATGTATTACTATGGTATTACATGTTACTGAAGGAGGAATCAAAATGTTACAAATTCTTGTCCTCTATGGGCACTAAAAAATATATAAAAATTAGTTTAAAAAAATTTTATCAATGAAAAAAAAATCAAAGTAATAAAAGTAAAAAAAAAATTTCCATACTACGGGCTTATTTACACGAGTATATATCGGCCGGTGTTTTCACAGCTGGCCGATATATGCTTCCATTTAAGCAGTCCCCCCCTTCCCTCCCCCTCACCGTCTCTCTGCTTCTCTCCTCCCCTCCTAGCGCTTTTGCAATGGGAGTGGGCAGGGTGGGGGTGGAGCTAAGCTCCCTCCCTGCCCCTTGTCCATAGTCAGCAATGGGAGTGGGCGGGATAGAGCTGAGCTTTCCTCCGTCCCCATCCCACCCCCTCCAATTGCAAACGCCAGACGGGAGGAGAGAGGCCGAGAGCCAGTGAGGGGGAGGAAAAGGGGGAACTGCTTAGATGGAAGTGTATATTGGCCAGCCGTGAAAATGCTGGCCGATATACACTCGTGTAAATAAGCCCTTATGATGAAAAAATAAATTAAAAAAATCAAAAATGTGCCCTTTTTTTTGGTCACCCCGTCTCTAAATAAAAATGTAATAAAAAGCAATCAAAAACTCGTATGTACTCCAAAATGGTTCCAATAGAAACCACAAGACATCTAGCAAAAAATGAGCCCTTGCACACTATGTCCATGGAAAATATAAGGTGGAAGAAGATAATTTTGTTTTTTTCCAAAGACATTTTATATTTTAAAAGTAGTACAGCACAAAAAAAATTGAAATGTAAATATATATATATATATATACATATATATATATATATGTGTGTATGTATGTATATATACATATATATATATATATATATATATATATATATATATATATATATATATATATATATATATGCCTTGCTCTTCCTCCTCCTAGAATCAAACTCACCAATAAAGAAAGATCTCTTGCGCTATTTCTTAACCGCAGCACGTGCCGTTATCCCCAGACATCTGAAGACTCCACAAAAACCCACTACCTGTGAATGGATACAGGAATTAAATGAGATCATGTCAGTGGAGGAGATGCTGTCTGAGGATTCAGACCTCCCTTAAAGGGGTTGTCTCGAGGAAGCAGTAAAATTTTTTTTTTGCCCAGTCCCCCTAATTAAGCAAACATTACTAAGCCCCCCTGTAAATGACTTTTCTAGCCGGTTTCTACTTACATTTCCAGCGTTTCAGCAACTTATAAAAAGTTTCCCCAAGATGGCCGCCGGCTCTTTTCCCGTCGCTTGCTGTAGCCCGACGTGCGCGCTCCCAAGACGCTACCAGCTGTGTCTCCCTGACAACCAGACGTCCCGCAGCTGCCGACCGGACCCCGGGATTGAAAGCGGCCGACCAGTCACCCACCGCCAGGCAGCAGGTAACCGGCGCTAGCCCCCGGCTTCCCCGCGCTACCCCCGGCTTCCCCGCGCTAGCCCACGGCTCCCCAGCGGTAGGCCCCGGGGCCCAGCGGTAGGCTCTGGGGCCCAGCGGTAGGCTCTGGGGCCCAGCGGTAGGCTCCGGGGCCCAGCGGTAGGCCCCGGGGCCCAGCGGTAGGCTCTGGGGCCCAGCGGTAGGCTCCGGGGCCCAGCAGTAGGCTTCGGGGTCACAGCGGTAGGCTCCGGGGCCACAGCGGCAGTCAGTCACGCGTCACCCCCGTCAGTCCGTCACCCATCACTTACCTGGGCGGCTGGGCTGGGCTGGGCGGCTCTGCTGGGCTGCTGGGCTGGGCTTCTCGGCTGGGCTGCTGGGCTGGGCGGCTCCAGTTTCTGCACCTTCCTCTAACAGAGGATGGTAGCAGAATGGCCGCTCCAGCGTGCTCCCGAGAAGATACAGCTCGTCTGCGCATGCGCAGAAGAGCTGTAGCAGCGAGCACACTGAAGTGGCTCGTGCTCAGAGCAGAAGACCGGACTGCGCAAGCGCATCTAAAAAAGCAAGCCGCCAGCGAATTTAGACGGAACCATGGAGACGAGGACGCTAGCAACGGAGCAGGTAAGTGAATAACTTCTGTATGGCTCATAATTAATGCACGATGTATATTACAAAGTGCATTAATATGGCTATACAGAAGTGTATAACCCCACTTGATTTCACAAGACAACCCCTTTAAGCTAAGGTTTCAAAACACCTCTGATCTTCAGGCCTTGTTAACCTAAACCTCACGCCACTAATGATACCTCAAGGCATTCCCACACTCCCCCCAATTTATTTCTTTGGTATGTATCGTCGAAACTCCCCCCTCCGCCCCCACCGCTTATTTTTTCTCTTCTCTCTCTATTTTTCTTCCTTACTTACTTCTCTTTCTCTTCTCTGTTAAATTCCTTTCTACTAAACTATCAATATTAAACCTATATAGAGGTCAATTTGGTTCTGTTAAAAGTTGTAAGTAAGATATTACCCCCTTGTAGTTTGACAACATGGATGTATAGTTATCTATTCCATTATAATAACCTTAGTAACCCCGATCTATAGATTAGGCAATTGATTAAATGCTTCATACAATTTATATGGTCCTGTGAGACCTAGTATATATAATTTGAAATCGTCATAATCGTACTGACCCATAGAATAAAGTTATCATATCATTTTTGCTGCAGTGTATACACAATAGAAAAAAAAACAAACACCCACAAAGATGGCGGAATTTAGTTTTTTTCTATTTTACTCCACTTAGAATTTTTTCAGTTCATTAAATGGAACATTACATAGTACCATTGCAAAGTACAACTCGTCCCTCAAAAAACAAGCCCTCAGACATCCACGTTGATGGATAAATAATAGATTTATGACTTTTAAAACTGGGGAAGAAAAGATGAGAATAAATTTTTAAAAAAGGTCTGCATCCTTAAAAGGTTCAAGTGGATCAGAAAATGACTCCTAATTTTTGTGTTATTTTTGAATAATTTATTGTGATTTTGTTTTCGATTTTCGGTCATAATCTCTGTTTTTACAAAAAATCCTAAAATTCTTCATTTTTAACACCAAGAACAGAACATAATAATAGTCTAATACTTCTGAATATCTGTAGAGTATACTTTGCAGCAGTCACAAAGTCTAGTTCACGTGAGGTAATTATCCCCCTCTACTCTTCCATAGTCAGACCTCATCTGGAATACTGTGTCCAGTTCTGGGCACCCCGCTCTGAAAAAGACAAACTGGAGCAAGTTCAGAGAAGAGTTACCAAGATGGTGAGCGGGTCTACAAATCATGTCCTATAAGGAACAGTTAAAGGATCTGGGAATGTTCAGCTTGCAAAAAAGAAGGGTGAAAGGAGACTTATTAGCGGTCTACAAATATCTGAAGGCAGTCACAGTGCAGATAGATCAGTCCTATTCTCATTTATACAAGGAAAGAATACAAGTAATGGGATGAAACTGAAAGGGAGGAGATACAAATCAGATATTAGAAAAAACTTTCTGACAGTGAGGGTGATCAATGACTGGAACAGGCTACCACAGGAGGTGGTGAGTTCTCCTTTAATGGAAGTCTTCAAATAGAGGCTGGACATCTGTCTAGAGATGATTTAGTGATCCTGCATCGAGCACTGGCCCATTCACTTCAATGGCCTATTTAATCCCCCCCCCCCCCTCCCCACTCCAAATACGACATGCTGTGTTTTTTTCCCATGCTACTGAATATCATTGGAAAACATACAACATGTGAAGAAACCGATTGAAATCAATGGGTTCTATTCACTGTGCATTATGTGCGTAAAACTGATACACGTGATATGCTGAGCAAATATGCTCCTGTGAACGAGCCCTAAGTGCAGATACACCCCAAATATAGAAGATTGTTTCATTAGGCGTCTATTTTAATAAAAATGCTAGATTTTCCATCATTGTTTTCAAGCCTTGGAGTCTATGAATACTTCACATGTCTGACACCCTGTGAATGCTGCACTATAATCCCGGTTTCACACGAGCAAGAAAATCGTGCGAGATTTGTGCATTTTGTGACGCACAAATCTCACACAAATATGAACCCCGCTGTTTTGAATAGGGTCATACACATAAGCGATATTTGTTTTTCCCTGCATAGCATTGCAATGCGATAAACGATTTGCGGCATGTTCTATCTGTCTGTGTGAACGCGCATCGCAGAACCAATATTTTCAATGGGGCCAGCGGCAACAGGGCAGTACATTCGCGATTTTTTATTTTTTTTTTGCACACCTATACTTCCCTAAAATCACGCTCGTGTGAACGAGGCCTAACTGCGCATTCAAATGGTTGATTTTCACGCACAATTTGTACTTTAATTGCACATGAAAAGAATCCATTATTTTTAATTACAGCATTTTCTATTTTTGGGCAACTCTGTTCAAGAATCGCCCATTATTCCCTATGAGAGCAAAAAAAATTGTACAACACACACATGTAAATGCGACTGCCATGTAATTTTCTTTTTTTACTATTAGAACCACATGTGATTTTCATGAGTGTTTTCACACAAGTGATGTTGGGCTCCATACAAATAACTCTGCAGTTCAGCAGTTTGAGGCAACCGTTTCCTTGACCTCCATAGTATTCTGTGTTTCTTTCTTAACGTTCTGAGATGTGAAACCTCTGCAATCTTTTGTCATTTTCTCCATAACCCTAAAAAATAGGCCACGTACCAAATGCTCAGATTAGTATTCTGATTTGAACATGATTCATCCTGTTTCTAGTTTCATTTCATGTAATTGGCAAGTCACAATGGGGATTTTTATACTACTGCTTTTCTATTGTCTGATAACTAAGACTGAAAACTGTGAAATAATCTATCCCTAATACATACAGTGTATAAAATCCATGCAATCAATCCAATACTAAACTCAAATGCAGCACCTAACCTTTCTTCGGTTAAATCAAACAAAAACTGTGGGAGTTTTAAGCTAGGAGCAAAGTACCGTGCCGAGTGAGAGTTACTGAATGTTTCCACATTTTTGTAAAGTCTCCAAGTTTTCTTTACCTAGATTAGAAATAAAACTCTTTGACAGCCAAACTATGCAATCCAGACGGCTGCCAAATTCACCTGTTTGTCGATTGCTCACAACATGAACCCAATTTAAATTACTATTTTGGGAACAAGATTTAAAAATGACTTCTTAAAAACAAGCTCTATATATTATACACAAAGTAACTGTAATTAACAGAAAATGGTTTGCCTTAAATCATTGCCTAAAATGTGCTGTCATATAAGTGTGGTACAGCTCAAGAGAAGCATTGTCAGTGCTTAGGGCTCCTTCATACGGGTGTATGTGTACTCACAAAATTTGGGCACGCAATGCACAGTGAATGAAACTTAAAAGCATGCTCTACTTTTGTACACATTTGCACACCATAGAAATCTATAGAGGGGGTCCACTGGAAAAAGAACACATCTGGGACTCATTAGGCTAAATAGCCATGTAAATCAGGGCATGTTTGTCTGAGGCGTGCAAATGAACATTCCCTATGGGCGAAAAACGTACAGTAAAATACGTTGATACGCGCACATAAAAAACCTTGTTCACTATGCAAGTGTGTTGCTCTGAGGCATGTGCAATTGCGCATAGACCCCTGTGAAGGAGCCCTTACATTGTTTCTCTCCTATTTGGTTACACATGAGGGAATTATGGCCACATTTATATGTCCATAATACAGACAACTTTCTTGTCTAGTGACCCGAACTCAGTAAATCATAGGTTTCTAAAAATGCAACCCTATGAGCTTATTCACACGAGTGTATATCGGCCAGCTGTGAAAATGAACGGCCGATATACGCTACCGTGTGATGCACGGGGTGGTGTATACGCCATCAGGTGGGGGAAGACAGCTTAGTTGTACTCCCCTTCCCTCCCCCTCGCCGACTCTCTGCAAGGGGAGGAGGTGTGATGGGGCAGGAGCTAGTGTGCGGGCCTCTGCCCCCATTCTTACCCTCCCATTGCAAACAGTGGCAAGGGACAGAGAGGAGAAGAGAAGGGGGCGGAGTTTAGCAGTCAGGCCGTTAAACTTCCTCCCACTTCTCTTCTCCTGCAGCTGTCATTGGCTCCCATAGGAGTCAATGCAGCTGCCGCCCCCAACATAAAGGCGTCATGCCCCTCTTTGTTTGCAATTGGATGGGCGGGATGAGGGCGGAGCTAAGTTCCATCCACATCCTGACCCCTTCCATTGCAAACAGTGGTGAGGGGCAGAGAGGGGGTGGGAGTTCAGTGCACTAGCTCCCCTTTGGTCCCACTTCCTCCCCATGCTGAGAGGGCAGCGTATATGGGCCCGGGCGTGAAAACCCGACCAATTTATGCCCGTCTGAATAAGCCCTTACTTTTACATTTTCCACTCTGGATTTATGCTTAAAGGAAATATATCGCTTTTTAAAAAAATAATAACTGATTACCTATACACATTTTTTCTAATCTGTTGATATTTTCATCTCACAGATGTTTGCATTTTATTTTATTTTTGTACTTGATTGTGGGTGCAGCCATCTTGCCTTACCTGCTATTAACAGATTACAGAAGCCACATGGACACAGTAACCAGTTGTCTGGATATGTTCATTGACTTCTATGGGAGAGTTGTCGAGGCATGCTCTATGACATAAAAAAATTGACTACTCTGTGTGGGCTGAATGTCATTCTGCACTAGTGCTGCTCATCGTAATCGACGGAGCAATAAAATTATACTGATTTTTGCAAAATGGGATTGGTTACCAGCCTAAAACTCTAGTATTGCAAGGCAGTAGTGCTAACAACTGAGCCACCGCACTTCATTCTACTCTCTTCTCTAGAGGAGAAGTAGGCAGAGAAGAACAAGAATAGTAAATACAAAGAGAACTTACAAACTCCATGTAGATGTTGTCCACAATTAGCCATTAATGTAGAACCCAAGTGCTACAAGGCAACGATGCTAGGAACCAAGCTTCCCATCTCTTCTTCTTTGGAGGAGGAGTAGGAGAAATATGAAGGGAAAAATTATCTCCTCCTTTATCTCCTGCTTTCCTTTCCTCTCCTCCTACTTCTCCTCTTTCTTTTCCTTCTTATACTTCTTTGTTACTTTATTTTTCTTTTCCTCCTCCAGAGAAGGAGAAGGGATTACAAAAAGGAAGAAGGAGTAAAAGGAAAAACAAGCATGGTGGCTCAGTCATAAGGACTACTGTAGTGCTGGAGTCCTAGGTTCAAATCTGTCAACATCTGCATGAACTTCTCTTTTAAACTCTGACAACCCCTTTAACCCCTTAATGACGCGGCCCCTTTTTCTCTCCAATTTTCGTTTTTTCCTCCCCCCTTCAAAAAAAACGTAACTCCTCTATTTATCCATCGACGTCACTGTATGAGGGCTTGTTTTTTTCAGGACGAGTTGTATTTTTCAATGGTGCCATTTACTGTATAATATAATGTACTGAAAAACTTTAAAAAAATTCTAAGTGGAGTAAAATTTAAAAAAACGTCATTCTGGCATACTTCAGTGCGTCTTGTTTCTACGGCGCACAAACTGCAACAAAAACAACATGATATCTTTATTATATGGGTCAGTATGATTACTACGATACCAAATTTGTATAGTTTTTTTTTTTACTGTAATACTATTTTTTTTTTTCAAAGACATTTAATTTTTTTAAACATATTTTCTGCCGCTATTTTCTGCGTGCAATAACTTTTTTTTTTTTCAGTCGATGTAGTTGAGAGAGGGCTCATTTTTTCGGAAATGTTCTGTAGTTCACGTTAGTACTAGAGATGAGCGAACGTACTCGGTAAGGGCGATTTCGCAATCGAGCACCGCGATTGTCGAGTACTTCACTACTCGGGTGAAAAGAACTCGGGTGCGCTGTGGGTGAGCGGGGGGTTGCAGCGGGGAGTGGGGGGGAGAGGGAGAGAGAGAGGGCTCCCCCCTGTTCCCCCACCGCTACCCCCCACTCCCCTCTGCAACCCCCCGCCCCACAGCACACCCGAGTACTTTTCACCCAAGTAGTGAAGTACTCGAAAATCGCGGTGCTCGATTGCGAAATCGCCCTTACCGAGTACGTTCGCTTATCTCTAGTTAGTACCAATTCGGAATACATACGACTTTTTGATCGCTTTTTATAGCATTTTTCTGAGAGACAAGGTAACTGAAAAAGTGCATTTCTGGTGTTTTTTAATTTTTTTTTCCAGTCAATGTTCACCGTGTGGTGGAAATAATATGCTACTCTGATAAATTGGACTTTTACGGACGCGGCGATACCAAATATGTATTTTTCTTCAATGATTTCAATTTTTTTTATTATAGATATGACAAAAGGGGGGGTGATTTAAACTTTCATAACTGTTTTTTGGTTTTTTTTTGCAATTAATAAAACTTTATTGCTTTTATTTTCACTTTTGTTTTAAGCCCTCCTGGGGGACTACAGCATGCAATGCTTTGATCACTCCTGCATTACATCATTACGTCAAAAAAAAAAAGACGATGCTCTGCTCCCTATGAAAATATGTTAAGAAATTTCTCTTCCATTTCTTTTTTATCTACAGTTTTTATCCATGGGTCACAGGCTGGTAGGTCTACACAGGTAAAGAAAAACTGCTCTAAGCCACAAATGACATCAACCATCTTAACTAGGAGAAGCTTGAATTATGCCATAAAAACTGCAGCCCTCCTACGATTCCATCTGTCTATGAATTCTGTTTTCATTTTTCTACAAATGAGACCAGTTAATAGTGCAATAAGTTAGAACATTTCAAACATTTCACATAGGGACTTTTCACATGGGACGGAATATTCTGCAACAGCATTGTAGAATATACCGTCCTTGAATTCTGAACCCAAAATCTGCACTAGTAACTGTAGATTTGGATGCAGAATTGCTGGCAGGATTCTGCTATTTTCAATTCTGCACCAAATCCCCTGTGGATTTTGGGGATGAATTTTCCACAGAAGGGCATATTCCACTACACTGTTTGCAGAATATTCCATCCTATGTGAAAGGTCTCTTACAGTCTAAACATGGACAGAAACTTATCTCCTACAAAAGATCTCCTCCACATAGTTCTGATGTACTTTGCTGAAGCTTTTCCATCCACAATACTGGAATACCTGCCTGGATTAAATCCAAGTGCAGTCATAGAGCCAAAACAAATCAGTGAAAATATTTGTGCACATGTAACATTCTTCCACAAAGTACTGGCATTTACAGTGTGTCTAGCCAACTGGGTATAGGCAATTTAGAGGTCTGTACAGAAAAGACAGAAAAGTGGGAATTATTAAAAGGTTTTTTAGTGTAGAAAAGTTGAAAATTATGGTGCAAGCTACATCTGCACAATAATTTGTGGCTCATCACTGTTTTGCGTTTCTCTCTCCACTTTTGAAAAGTGTTTAGAAATATGGGCAGGGTTTAGCAAAAGGGGACAAAGCCTCCCACAGACCAACAGACTTAGAATGGGGGCTCACTCACATGGGCATATTTGGTTTGTGTACTATGCGCGTATTTCTTACACGCATAAAATGCAGTGCTAAAAGCTTATTGATTTACATTGAGCCATCCAGATCTATGTTTTTCACGCAGGTGGAAAAAAAAACCCCACAGCATGTCCTATTTGAGTAATACGCCTATCATAGGCTATGGGTGCTTAAATTAAGCAGAAAATATGCATATTACATGTGTATTTGCTGTGTACTGCATATTATGTATGTAAAACATACACACGTAATACGCAGACAGCATACATCCATGTGAGTGAGCCCTAGTTTATAGCAGAAACTGTTGTAAATGATAGCGTACATTTACACCTACTTACAACAGGCATAGATTTAAATGTCTCCTGCATGAACAACCAAAGATGCGCCAAATTGTTTAGGAAGCGTGCAACTGTTAATAAATTTGCAATCTGAGCAACTTTGAATGAGGCATGGTCATTGGTATTAGACTAGTCAGGGCCAGATTTCAAACGGCCAGCAAAAGTGGATCTTCTGCATACTAACAACTTGTCGATGAAAGGTGTCACAGGAGGATGTCAAGAATCATTCTGATAAACAGGCGGTGCGCAGTCTAGCAACTTGCTGCTGAATGCAATGCTGGTGCTCCAACTAACATGTCCGAGCATAAAACTCGTCGGCCATTAGCTCGGGTATGCTATAGGAGCAGATAACAGTTTGAGTGCTATTGATGTCTGAGGGTACGTTCAGACGAGCGTGTTTTTGTACGCACATATGTGCGAAGAAAACTGCGCGTCTATTAAAACCATGGAGTTCCTATGAAGTGTTCACATGCCCGTGTTTTTACTGCGTGCGAACACGCGCAGCAACGAAAAAAGGACATGCGTGGCAGTTTGGTCCGTACTGCGCTGCTCTTAACATTGGTTCCTATGGGACACACTGCACGCGAGTCCGCTCGTGTGAACGACCCAATAGACAGCAATGTAAGTTGTTTTTTTTTTATGCTAAAGCTAAATGCTTTTGTGTCTTTCCCTTTGCATAAAGCACTCCATGTTGTGTTCCGGATGTGTTTGGTTGTAAATACCAATAAACGATGTGCAGCCTGTTATATAAAGGAAGAAACTTAGTAATCCAAAGTTCGCTGGGGCGCCAAAGAAATTGTGTGTCTCACAACTATCAATACTTAAAATACTGGCGCCGTGTATATTGGCTGGGATGCTGATACAGCTCAAGGTATGAAGCGCATCTACATGCGCTCCATGCAGCCAAAATCACATTTGCTAACACGCATATGTAAAGCACGGACCTTCGTTCACGCGCATTTTTGCGCGCACGTTCAAACGCACGCATGTACGCGCAGATTAGCGCATACGCTCGTCTGAACGCACCCTAAGGCCTCATGTCCACTGCATAATTAACATTTAAAATCTGCAGCGTTTTTCCCGCACGCGGATCCACGCCCCATAGGGATGCATTGGACACCTGCAGGTAGTTAAATACATGCGGATTTCATTTTTCCCTTCAGGCACGGATGCGCGCGCGGAAAAAAAAACGCAACATGCTCCATTTTCGTGCGGGTCTCCCGCGGGGACGACTCCCGCAGGCTTCTATTGAAGCCTATGAAAGCCGTCTGGATCCGCGGAACACCCGTACGTGAATTAAAACTCCCCTGTCCTGGACGCTGCGGTCTCCCCTCCGTCGCGGCCGGATCTTCTTTCTTCGCCCCGGCGCATGCATTGCATGTGTTTGCAATCAATGAGATGACAATGAGTGGGCAATCTGTTTTACTTAAGGAACAGGGATCTCTCAAAGTCTGGTCTTCACAACCTATTTGTGCAAGTGTATCATGACACGAACAAAGGAGATTTCTGAGGACCTCAGAAGAAGAATTGTTGATGCTCAGCAGGCTGGGAAAGGTTATAAACCAACTCTAAGGCCTCATGCCCACGGGCGGATTTTTGCTGCGGAATCCGGAGCAGGCACGCGCCTCTGGATTCCACAGCAATAACCCTCCATAGCATGCTATGGAAAAATGATTCTTCATGCACACGAGTGGAAACGAACTGCGCTTTCCGCTTACTGCCAAACAAAATCGCAGCATGCTCCATATTACTGTGGTTCCCACACGGATGGCTTCCATTGAAATCAATGGAAGCCATCCAATCCGCGGCCCATTGGATGGGCTATGGATTTCGCGGGAAAAGCAGGAGTTTAAAAGAAAATCTGTTCTGCGCATGTCTGACGACGAACCATGCGGACTATCCGCAGTACAGAGAGGCTGGAAGAAGACAGGTCTGCGCAGACGCCAGCGAAGAAGATGACAGGTGTGCAGGGTAACCTGCCGCGGTCAGGGATGGATTGCAGGTGGGATTCCACAGGTGGAACCCGGACTTGCCATGTGCATTTAGCCTAAAGAGTTTGGACTCCAATCCACAGACAGACTGATTGTGTACAAATGGAGGACCATTGCTCAATAACTTAATGACCAAGTCTAATATTTTTGCCTTATCTGTTGATTTGACTCACTATCTACTTTTAGGACCTGTTTGAAAATATGGTGTAGTTTTAGGTCAAATAAAAGTGTATGTGTATATATATACAGGGGCGTAACTATAGAGGATGCAGGGGATGCGGTTGCACCCGGGCCCAGGAGCCTTAGGGGGCCCATAAGGCCTCTCTTCTCCATAAAGGGAGCCCAGTACTATGAGCAAAGCATTATAGTTGGGGGCCCTGTTACAGGTTTTGGATTGGGGCCCAGGAGCTTCAAGTTACGCCTCTGTTTTTATATATATATATATATATATATATATATATATATATATATATATATATATATATATATAATTCACAGAGTTAACCAAGCTATAGCCTGTAAACTCTGTAAAATGGTCAGGGACTTTTATTGCAGGAAGAGAGTTGGTGAGGAGGTATTGCATTTGACACCTGGTTTCTACAAATGCAGAGGAAGGGCAGAAGATCGACCTCCACTTAGCCAAATCGAACATCTCAACGTCTTGTATTCCCTTACAGTATTGGTTATTACAGGAAAATAGACTGTTGAATATTCAAGGTATTATCCCCTTTATTGACTTTCAGTCCAGTCCTCAACCAAGGATTTGCCTATCAAACTAATAGGCAGTTCTGAGACGTTCAAACGATGGCAAATGCACAATAATCGTTGTGTGTAAACGTGGCCCTTGTTCACTTTTTGTCTGAACAATAATTTTAAGGTGCGCTTAAAATCCATCGTTCAGCCGTAGAGAGATAAAACAAACCGCACACTGTGTTCTCAGCGGGGGTGGGGAGATTATACTGTATTTTGCCGACAGGCTGGGCGAGAACAATGCAGCAGTGTGCAGAGCCCAGCCCACAAGCTGGGCTCTGCAAACAGCTCCCTAAGGCCCTTTTACATGTAAATGAATGTGATAAAGTGTTAATGAACATTAGTGTCCATTAACACTTTATGCAAAATGATCGCTAAAACTGTCAATCTTTCAATCGTTTGAAATATTGTATTTGCGTGTAAACGGGCCTTAAGGGCTTAATGTAAATGTTAGGTTTTCTGTGTTATCTCCCTTTATTTTATAACTGTTTTGCTTGCATTTTTATGCAATTTTATTTTGTCTTCCTTTCAACTTTTTGTAAGCACTACATCTTTTTTTATTAAAGTTTCATTAATATTTCAAAGCTATTTCTTGTTGTTCTGAACCTATAGGCTCCCTCGCGTTAACCCTATGAATGCTGGAGAGCCATGTGTGAGCGTATGTGGTATGCCCATTTTCCTTCAAGGTCTGGTGGCGGCATGCAGTTGGAGATGTATGGATTGTGTTCAATTTGCAAAGTGAGTGGAAGGTGAACACAAGACTGAGTGAGTGAAAATGGATTAAGTCCTTGCAGTTGTACCCTTGTCATGTGCCAGGAAATGAGATACATTGAGTTTTTGTAAACCACTATTTCATTGTAAGCTTCCTCTAAAATTCTGTCTACATATTATATATCGCATATTTATATTCTATACAAAAATCAATAGAAAGTAAAATATTTCATATTTGCTACATATTAGTTTATCAGTGTGCATTTTAAAACTGGATTTGACTCCTGTTTGTCTTTTAATACACACCCAGGGTATGGGCCATATGATGGGTGGCGATGGGAACTTCAACTGTGATGTTACCAGTTAGGGATGGACAGAGTCAAGATAAGGCCAGATTGCAATTCAGCATAACAGGTCAATAGTACGGTAGTTGCATACTAAAAAACCTAGAAAAATATGCATATTTCTGCCAAGTTTAAACAGACAATCCTATTCCAGGAAGCTGACCTTACATACTTGATTTATAACATTCTGTGTGTGGTTTACCACCCATAAATACATCAAATAAAAATAAACATTCAGCCTTAAGTGTAAATATTTTCAAGATTCAAATAAATGTTCAATAAATATTATTATGGTAGGGAAAAAGAAAATGAACCTTTTTGAAATACTTGGATTTCTACATTGATTATTAGTAAAATGTGGTTTGATTATTATCCAAGTCCCAATTATAGACAAACACAATCTAATTAAAAGTAGTTTTACACAGGACAACTGTCACACGCATAAGAGACCTGCAGCCATCCCAGACTATTGCTTTCACACAGGAGCGATAGTTCAGAGAATGGAGGAGGAGCGGGCAGGAGATCTCTTCAAGCTGCCAGTTTCCATTCACTGCAAACAGGCAGTCATTCACAGATGACTAGTGTACACAGGCTGATAGTCCCTTGGGTTTTAGGTTAGCTAAAAATCAAGCGAATCCAACAGGTGAGCAATTTCCTGTTCAGTTTTCTGTTAGTGGTCTCATGTACATAGGACAACTATCGCCCAAATTTGCTGTTTCCAGTGACTAGTCAAGCAATAAATATATTGTACTGAACAAGGATAATGTGCTAGTCTCCTCTTGGATCCAGGATTGTGGCCGTCCAAAGCAAGAGTTCAATGGAATGCTTCACAGGTAAAATGCATTTTGGAGTAATATCTCCTGCATCAGATCACCAAACCCATCAGACAGTGAAATATAGTGATATACAATTAGATATACAGATGTGTCCTATCTTAGCTTTTCACCAGTTTTGAGTTATACCAAGATAAGTGACAAGATTATCAGAAAATTGTGTTACTCTATAGGGCACTGTGAATAATGCAGGTATTTTTCAAAGTTGGTCATTTTGTGCCACTAATCTTGGCATAACTTAAAAAAAATGAAATAAAAAGCAATCAAAATGTTACATTTCACTAGAGATGAGCGAGCATGATCGTCCGAGCTTGATGCTCATTCGAGCATTAGCATACTCGAGATTACTCGTTACTCGAGCGAGCACCACACGGTGCACGAGGAAATTTTACCCTCTCCTCCCCACATGTTTAGCGGCTTTTTTAAGCCAATGAACCTGCAGGGAAGGCTTTGGCACCTCCTGCTATGATGTGCCAACCCTGTGCACATCTATAGCAGTAATTGGATGGCTGGAACAGGTGACCTGGGATCATAAAAACTCAGGTCACCTGATGCTCGCCTCACAGAGAGGCTGGATTAGCTGAGGGACAGAGCTGCTGCGAATGAGGGAGAGTGTTAGTGTAGGTTAGAAGGAGTGTTTAGGCAGGGATCCATCTTCAAAGAACCCAACAGTCCTTTTTAGAATTACAACTCCACTTTTGTGCAGAATCAGTTTGGCTGCCTGGGACCAGTAGTGCGCACAAAGCATTCACAAGCATCCCGGCTGTATACTGCATACTGCTACCGGTTCTATACAATATACTGCTACTGGTGTACACAGACTATATAGGAACTAAAACTCCTCTCATTTTTCATTTTTTTATTTGTTTTTGTAGAAGACTGTACACATTTTTCACTGTGTTTTTTTTTTTTGCTATAGTGCACGCAAAATACCCCAGTGTGTGTCCTGTTGATCAACACTATACAACCAGACTGTATACATTTTTCACGGTCAATTTTTTGCTATAGTGTACGCAAAATACCTTGCAGTTTGTGTAGCATTTTGACACAGTGCATTATACAACATGATCAAGACTAGGGGTAAGGGTCGAGGATGAGGACGTGGACATGGGCGTCCAAATGAGGGTGTGGGCAGAGGCCGAGGTCCTGGTGAAACAGTGTCTGCTGCTGAGGAAGAAGTAGAATGCCTCTTATCTATGCTCTCTAGCTTCATCTCACAGTTTGCCGGTCTGCGTGGTACACCATTATTAAAACCACAACAGTGCAATCAGGTGATCACGTGGATAGTGGATAACGCGTCCAGTAATTTATCCACCACCCAGTCTTTCACGCAGTACACTCATGCTAGCCAAGGGACTGGACCTGTGAATCCTCACACTGATCCTCCTTCCTCCCAGCCTGCTCACTCCAGGAAAAGGAGAGATTCGGAACAGGCATACTCACAGGAACTGTTCTCAGGTCCCTTCCCTGAGTTGCAAACAATGGTTCATGAGCCACCTGAGGAGTTTGTCGTGACCGGTGCCCAAAATTTGGACCTTTCACAGTCTCAGGGTGATGAGAGTGGGGACTTTCAAGTAGTGTCTCAAGAGGTATTTGTTGTTGATGATGATGATGATGATGATGATGATGAGACACTGTTGTCTGTCAGTGAGGTTGTTGTTAGGGCAGTAAGTCTGAGGGAGGACCAGACTGAGGATTCAGAGGAACAGCTGGTGGATGACTGACCTGACCTGGGTTGGTAAGCCTACTGAAGACAGCACTTCAGAGGGAGAGGCAAGTGCAGCACCAGAACAGGTTGGAAGAGGCAGTGGGGTGGCCAACTGTTCCCTACAGCACCTCCTCGCGGCAAGCTCCTGTGCAGAGGGCTAGGTGTTCGAAGGTCTGGAGGTTTTTTAATGAGTGCGCAGCCAACCGACGAACAGTGGTGTGCAACCTGTGCCGCACCAAGTTCAGCAGGGAAGCCACCACTACCAGCCTGACCACCATTAGTATGCGCAGGCATATGATAGCTAAGCACCTGACAAGGTGGAATGAAGGCCATGCACCGCCTGCAGGTCACACCACTGCCTCTTCTCCTGTGTCACATGCTGCAACTGAGATTCAATCCCTCTCTCCGAGCGACTCCCGCCCTGCACCCACTCTTTCACCTGCACGGTCCTCCATTGTCTCCACCAATGTGTCCCAGCGCACCGTTCAGCTGTCCATAACACAAATATTAGAGCGCAAATATGCAGCAACCCACCCGCATGCACAATTGCTAAACGTGCATATCTCCAAACTGCTGAGCCTGGAGATGCTGCCATATAGGCTGGTAGAAACTGAGGCCTTCCGCAACCGAACGGCGGCAGCCGTCCCTCACTACTCGGTCCCCAGTTGCCACTATTTTTCCCGCTGCGCCGTCCCTGATCTACACCAGCACGTGTCACGGAATATCAACCGTGCCCTCACCAACGTGGTTACTGGGAAGGTCCACTTAACCACCGACACGTGGAAAAGTGCTAGCAGGAAGGGACACTACATCTCCCTGACGGCACATTGGGTTAACGAGTCTGAGCCAGGGTCCACTCATGTGCTACCCACATCGAGGATTGCGAGTCCTACCATGGTCAAGGTTTCTCCGGCTTATTATGCCACCTCTTCCACCCCCCCCCCCTCCTCCTCCTCCACCTCTCAATTACCATCTGAGAGCACATCACCTTCAGTCGGTAGCTCGAGGCACTGCAGCACTGCCGTGGGGAAGCGTCCACTGGATGTGCTAAAACTCCTGAGCTTAGGTGACAAGAGGCACACTGCCCAAGAGCTGTGGCTTTCGCTGCTGAACCTCCAACCAGGCATGGTCGTGTGTGACAATGGGCATAACCTGGTGGTGGCTCTGCAGCTTGGCAGACTAACACATGTGCCATTCCTGACCCACGTGTTCAATCTGGTGGTTCAGCGCTTTCTTAAAAACTACCCTAATTTGTCTGAGCTGCTCAACAAGGTGTGTTGCATGTGCGCACATTTCACAAAGTAGCCAGACCACCCTCAGTTCTGTTTCTCAGCGCGTATTGGAGGAAGAGGAGGGGGAAGAGACTGCTGCCCACACTGCAGAGGGTACCCATGCTACTTCCTTCACTTCTGTTCAGCATGTATAGGCTGAAGAGGAGGAGGAGGAGGAGGAGGAGGAGGAAATTGAGAGTCACCCTCCTCATAAGGACAGAAATGTGTTGCGTACTGGGACTCTGGAACACATGGCTGACTTCATGTTAGGCTGCCTTTCCCGTGACCCTCTTGTTAGACGCATTCTGGCCAACACGGATTACTGTGTTCAGACCTTTTCGACCCACGCTATAAGGAGAACCTTCCCACTCTCATTCCCGAAGAGGAAAGAAGTACGAGAGTGATGCAATACCACAAGGCCCTGGTGGAAAAGCTGATACTAAACTTCCCATCTGACAATGCTAGCGGTAGAGGACATAGTTCAGTGGGCCAACTAGCAGGGGAAACGAGGGGAACAGGCAGCACGTCCAGCACAGGTAGGGTAACACTCTCCAAGGCCTTTGCCAGTTTTATGGCACCACTCCCCAGTCTAGGCTGAGTAGGAGGGAACAGTGTAAAAAGATGGTGAGGGAGTACATGACCAACCATACCAATGTCCTCCATTATCCCTCTGCTTCATACAACTATTGGGTGTCAAAGCTAGACACGTAGCACGAACTTGCGCTGTACATCCTGGAGGTGCTGGCCTGCGCTGCCGCTAGCATGTTATCAGAGAGGGTGTTTAGTGCTGCTGGGGGGATTATCACAGATAAGCATACCCCCCTGTCAACTGACAGCACCGACAGGCTTACATTTATTAAGATGAACAAAGCTTGGATTTCCCCAGACTTCTCTTCTCCACTGGAGGAAAGCAGCTTAACATAAAGTATCTTTAAGCTGGAACTGGAGAACCATGCACCCTCTATCACCCAAAAAAAGGGTAGAAGTAGCTTGGTCTATCCTTCTCTGATCTTCCTCCTCCTCCTCCTAAACCAGCATGTCAGCACGTTGAAGAGCCAATTCTTCAGAGGGCCAAAAGGCTCCGCAAAAACTATTTTTTTCAGAGGGCTGCCTCCAAGCTCTGTCAAAACAATTTTTTCTGAGAGCCGCCTCCAGGTTCTTGCCCCCAATTTTGAAAAGGGTTCACGCTTAAAAAAAACCCAGTTCAGGGTTGAAACGTCATGTCGCTGACGCTCAGGGCCATGGGTCCAATAAAGATTGTATCTTTGCTGTAATTGCTGTACTGGAGTGCTGCCTTTCATACCAATTTTGCATCCTGACTTCTTGGGATTGGGGATCCAGTCCCTTTAAAGGCGTGCACCATTTTCTTCCTTTTTGGAGACCTTCTAAAGCGTGGTGAGTGCTGCTGACCAACACTATTATTTCTGACATAGCAAGAAAGGGACTCGTTATTATGGGTAAAAACGGTCACCTTCTTGACCTCATTCTGGTGAGACACCACCTGGATGCCAAAGTCTTGTCAGCCGGGCTCATTTTTCATCAGCTCGTAGTTTCCCCAGAAGATCTCTAGACCCCCTGGGCGAACGAAACTGATGTCAAACTCAGACGTGCCATAGGGATGGATCAGGGCAAAGATGTCAACCGCCCTGAAGCCGATCTTCAGTAGAAGCTCCACTACCTTCCTCTTCGGGGGACATGCATCATTGCCTCTCCAGCGAAGACAGACCACATTCCTACGAGCTACGTCCTGCCCAGGTGTCGGTAGGGACCATACGGTTTCCCCCCTTTGCTCTCAGAAGGCTCGTAAGCCATGTCTCTCTATCCAGAGAGATAGGTCCACCTTTCTTCCTCCAACTGTAATTGAACTCTCCCCCCTTCGCAAAGCCCCCTGGAGACGCTGTTGCAAATCGCCCTTCTTAGAGCCTGGAGACAAGGGGGACCCCCCCCCCTCAGCGGAGACACTGGCATAACCGGAGGGTCGATTGGAACCTGCGACCCCTCCTGACCACTTACAGATACAGTACCTGCTTGTGCAGCAGGTGCCCCCATATTAGGAATGCCAAGAGCTGCCCGGGTCTCTGAGCTCTTAACAGCATCAGAAACCCGGGCTGAACCAGGACTATTGCCATTCACACTTGTATCCCTAATGCATACACCCTCACCAGACCTTGGATCAGCACCAGGTACCAAGTCGGCCTTAGCAGACCTAGCAGGTAACGTCCTACGTCCTGGGGGGATTGGACAGCAATGCCAGCATGTAACACAGGGGAAGAGGCAGTGGTGTCACCCGCAGTCGGTGATTGGCCTTCGTTCCACCTAGTGTGTTGCTTAGCTAAGATGTGCCAGCGCATGTGCCTTGCTGATTATGGTCTGGCCCAACTAAATTGTTAGGGGGGTGACCACCAGGCTCTTGCCCACAATTTGGCTTAATAGTGCGACCATGGAGCCTCAGGTGCATCCATGTATGCTGCCCCTGCTGCTTCCTATCCATTTCTGTGGTGTTTCCATCACTTTCTGATGTTTTCAGGTAAATCACACACCCTCCCCTATGCAGAGCATGGGTCACCTTGAAAAATGCTCGAGTCTCCTATTGACTTCAATGGGGTTCGTTACTCGAAACGAGCTCTCGAGCATTACGAAAAGCTCGGCTTGAGTAACAAGCACCCGAGCATTTTTGTGCTTGCTCATCTCTACATGTCACCAAAAATTAGATAAATGAAGACTAGAGTTGATACCACAAAAAAAAAAAACCTTATAGAGCTCCATCAATGGAAAAATAAAAATGCTATGGCTCTTGGAATGCAGCAACACAAAAGCAAATCTTTAAAAAAATATATGTTTTTTGTGAACAAAAACAGTAAATTATAAAAAAAAAAATTTAGAAACTTCGTGTTACCGGAATAGTGCTGACCTAGAAAATAATGTTATCACAGTATTTATTTTGTGCACTGAAAGCCGTAAAATGAAATGTAAAGCTTCAAAAATGATGCCATAAACCACTTAGTGACCAAGCCTGTTTGAGCCTAAATGACCAAAACAAATTTTGGAAATCTGACCTGTCACTTTTTAACACACAATAACTCCATAAAGGTTTTGCATATCTGAGGGATTCTGACATTGTTTTTTGCTACATGTTGTACTTCATTTAGGTGGTACAAATACACCAATAGAATTTGTGTATATTTATTAAAAGTGCCAAAATTGGGGAAAAAAATTTTAATTATTTTTTCTCATTTTCAACTGCAATATCTCAAATATGTGCAAACATACTGTACAGATTTTTAATGGTATCCAAGAGAGAATCCCGCAGCACAGCAGGCAATGCGCTAACAGCGCAGAGGTATCCCTCAACGGATGCTGCCACTTCTTCTTTGTCACCGCTTTGAATATGGAGTAATAAAGTTGCTGATTTTACTTTAAAACCCTCAACGGATGCTGCCACTTCTTCTTTGTTGATGTACAGATTTTTAATGAGATATATATTTCCATCTGTTTACTGTATTAGGGTGACTACCCACTACAGTTTTTTCCCCCTGCGAAATTTACCGCAAAATCGCGATTTTGCATAATAACGATTTTAACATTACAAGTCCCATAGACCCCTGCAGAAAAAAAAAACGCTGCATTTTTTTCACACGATTGTCAATGGGACTTTCTAATGTTAAAAACACATTGCACAAAAATCGCAAAGCACAAACTTGCAATGTCTGTGCGATGCGTTTTTAACATTAGAAAGTCCCATTGACAATCGCGTAAAAAAAAATGCAGCGATAAAAAAGGCTAGTGGAAAGGCACCCTAAATTATGGATGCACATTTGAAAAACTTTCTTTGTTTAACCATTTAGGAGACGTACAAATTTAACATTCATTATCAACATTTTCAGGAACACTTTGTTTTCCTACACCAAGCCGAGATTGCGAAGGTATCAGAATGATAGATACCCCCACAAATGACCCCATTTTAAAAACTACACTCCTTAAGATATTCATAGGGGTTCAGGAATATTTTGACCCCACAGTTTCTTTTGAGGAGTTAATGCAATTTAGAGGATAAAAAATAAAATGTCCTATTTTTGTAAATATGTCATTTTAAAGACAGTTTTTTTTTCTGTAGTGTACATGAAAATCAGGATTTGCACCCCACAATGGATACCCCCGTTTGTCCTGTATTCAGAAACATACCCATTGTGGCCCTAATTTTATGTTTGTATGCACAAGGGGGCCCAAACCGAAAGGAGTAGCCAGTGGATTTCAGAACAGACATTTTGCTTGACGGTGATCCAGGCCCCATTGCCCACTTGTAAAGCCCTTGTACTGCCAAAATGATAGAGAACCCCCACAAATGACCCCATTTTGGAAACTAGACCCATTAACAAATTCATCTAGGGGGGAAAGGATTGCGTATTTTGACTCCACGGTTTTTGAATGAATCTAAGCAAAGCAGAAGGAAAAAAAATTAAAATTTTCATTTTTTTGGCAATTGTGTCATTTTAAAAAGTTTTTTTAATACAGCACACATATGAATGAAGACTTTCACCCCAAAACGGATACCCCTGTTTGTCCTGTGTTCAAAAACATATCCATTTTGGCCCTAATCTTCTGACTATATGCACAACAGGGCCCAAACCGAAAGGAGCACTAAACTTCAACTTTCTTTTAACTTTTATGTAATAGCAATTATCCATTAGGTAACGGCGATCACGTGACTGCGGACCACTCATTGCGGCTCTCGGTCACTGATCCAGGCTCTCGGCTCCCTTTAGTAGCCAGGAGCAAGTACATTTTAAATTTCCCGCACCTTCCCCAGCTTCTGCACTTGCAATCATCATTTTGGCAAGGGGCACATGCGTAAAAGCTAGGGAAAGGTCTGCAGATAAGCATCCTGTCGGGGGACATTTCCGACTGGATCTGTGATAGGAGGTGAAACTAACTTTTTTTTAAACTTTTACGTGATCACCATTATCCATTGGTTAATGGCGATCACGTTACTAAGGACCATGTACTGCGGGCCCCCAGTGAAAGCTCGAGACTCTCGGCTACATTTTGTAGCGAGGAGCAGGGAGATTTTAAATTACCCTGGCAATCCGTGGCTTTTGCGCATGCATCCGCCATTTTGGCGACATGCGCGTGTGCAGAAGCCTAGGTAAGATCTGTGGATAAATCTGGGGGCCTTGTGTACGTAATTTCATCTCACCTCACGGATATGATCCATGAGGGAAGATGAAACTACTTTTTTTTCTTTTACACTTTTTTTAACTTTTACATGATCGTTGTTATCCATTGGATAAGACTGAGCATGTGACCGGGGACTGCACACTGCGGTTCCCGGTGACAGCTCCCTGCTCTCAGCTACTCATACTAGACAGGAGCAGAGAGTTTCCAAATTTCCTGGGCCTCCCGGCCTTCTGCACGTGCGCATGATGTACTGATGTCTTGCGCAAATTCACAGACGCCGGCATCAGGTCCTGGAAGACTAGAACTCCGCGGGACATCACAGAGGATGGGGGTGAGTATTCTCTGCTCCCCTCATGGATCTTTGTATTTACTTCAATGCGATCGCTGCTATCCACTGGATAGCCAGGATTGCATGACCGGGGGTTGCATATCCCAGCCTCCATGACAGCTACAGGTTGCCGGCTACCACCGGCAGCTGGCAGCATGGAGCTGTCACATACACAGCCTGCAGGGCTTTAATCCCCAGAGTGAGCGTCTTTTTACGGCCCTGGGGATTATAGCCCAGCCAGGATGTAAAAACACTATGGGGTGGTCACTAAAGGATTAAAAAAATACAACTTATCCCACAAAAAGAACACCCTCATATGGCTATGTTGGCTGAAAAATTAAAATGTTATGGCTCCTGGAATGCGATGATGAAAAAAAATGAAAAATAAGATTGTCATTGAAGCGCAAACAGGATGGGTCACTAAGAGGATTAAATATGGAAACAATGTATGAATGAGAGATAAGAACAAATATAAAAAGTGTTTTTTTTTCTTTGTTTTCTGTATCAAAAAAATGTCAAAAATGTAATTAAAAAGTTTAAAGATAAGTTTTAAAAACAGCACAAATAAAATATTAATTAAAAACAAGTCTAATGTCATCGAAAGTCAGATGACTGATTGCCACTAGAACTAAAAAATTGTTAGCCGTATAAAGACTCATAAAGGGGAAGAAGGACAAATAGATGCAAAACACTAGAGGAACACAAAATGAAACACTATAGTGTTTGTGCAATTGATGATGAATGGTTCATTAGAATTGCTCCATAAGTATCCACTTGTCAAGGGGATGGAGCTGCGCATGTACCCTAAGGTCAAATTGTGCATGTGTGCGATTACAAAATTATAGTATCTGTGCCACACAGCTCTGCTACATGCTATATTCATCCTGATCCCCAGACATCATACACACAGCTCTACTACATCCATCCTTACCCCACACATCACACACACAGCTCTACTACATCCACCCTGATCCCACATATCACACACAGCTCCGCTACATCCATTCTGATCCCCAGACATCACACACACAGCTCTACTCCATCCATCCTGATCTCCACACATTACACACAGCTCTATAACATCCATGTTGATTCCCAAATATCCCACACACACGGCTCTGCGGCATTCATCCTGACCCCCACACATCACACACACAGCTTTACTCCATTCATCCTGACCCCCACACATCACACACAGCTCTACTACATCCATCCTGACCCCACATATCACACACAGCTCCACTACATCAATGCTGATCACCACACATCACACACACAGCTCTACTACATCCATCCTGATCTCCACACATCACACACACAGCTCTCCGGCATTCATCCTGACCCCCACACATAGCACACAGCTCTACTCCATCCATCCTGACCCCCACACATAACACACAGCACTACTACATTCATCCTGATCCCCACACATCACACACACAGCTCTGCTGCATTCATCTTGACCCCACACATCACACACACAGCTCTACTCTATCTATCATGACCCTCACACATCACATACACAGCTGTACTCCATCCATCCTGACCCCCACACATAACACACAGCTCTACTACATTCATCCTGATCCCCACACATAACACACACAGCTCTGCTGCATTCATCCTGACCCCCACACATCACACACACAGTTCTACTCCATCTATCATGGCCCCCACACATCACATACACAGCTCTACTCCATCTATTCTGATCTTCACACATCACACACAGCTCTACTACATCCATCTTGATCCCCACACATCACACACAGCTCCACTACATCCTCCCTGATCCCCACACATCACACAAGCTCTACTACATCCATCCTGGCCCCCACACATCACACACACAGCTCTGCTACATCCATCCTGATCCCTACACACGCAGCTTGACTACATCCATCGTGATCCCCACACATGACATACACAGCTTTACTACATCTATCCTGATCCCCACACATCAAACACAGCTGTACTACATCCATCCTGACCCCACACACAGCTGTGCTACATATATCCTACATATATTTTAGTCAATGGAGGCCGGCCATCACGCGCAGCGGAAGTATCGCGTGAAAATGCATCTCCGCCGGCCGCGTCTTCCGACACTGCCGGCGCGTCACGTACTGTACTGCGCATGTGCACCGACTCGAAGCATGGGATCAGCGCAGCGGATCCTGCAGGTGAGTATGAGGGTTTTGTGGGGGGGGGGCGGGACTTCACTGCGATATTCCACTAGCATTAAGTGTGAGGCCTTAAACCAGTAGAAAAAACTAAAGAAACATTAGATGTAGCATCAGGCTGTGTCTGGTGTTGTCTGAACTGTTTCAAACAATTGGATTATGCCAAATAGTCATATTTGGTTTTTGATTCTGCTATATTTTTTCTTTTCAATAATTTTTATTGGGTTTTATAACAAAAAAAGAATAAAAGAAAGTTGACATATTTGTTGCATTAGAATACAATTTCTGTACCGTGACAAATATTTTAAACATGCAATGCTGTTGTTGAACAGTAATGAGACTAATGTTCCTGCTTACAAAAGAATATAACTATATTTTTAGCCCTATTTATGATCCCACTGTGGTAACCACGATGGTGCAACCTGTCAGAAATAATACTCTTAATTAGAATCTTTATCCAATGAACATGCCCTTTTGGCTCTAATAAATTCTCCTACTGGGAGATTTTTAACCACATGAGGGGGATGACAACTATGTGCCTGTAATGAGAAGTTGCCAGAGGAGGCTTATTATACAATTTAATATTAGTTTAACCCCTTAGTGACTGAGCTTTTTTGCTTTTTTCCATTTTTGTTTTTTCCTACTCCCTTTTAAAAAATCGTAGCTCCTTTATTTATCCATCGATGTCGCTGTATGAGGGCTTGTTTTTTGCGGGATGAGTTGTATTTTTCAATGGCACTATTTATTGTACCATATAATTTACTGAAAAACTTTTAAAAAATTCTAAGCGGAGAGAAATGGAACCAAACGACATTCCACCATCTTTCGGTGCATCCTGTTTCTACAGCACACAAATTGCAACAAAAACGACCTGATATTTTTATTTTATGGGTCGGTAAGATTACTACGATACCAAACTTGTATAGTATTTTTTTTGCTGTAGTACTTTTATTTTTTTTTTTTAAGATATTTAATTTTTTTCAATTATTTTCTGCGGTCATTTTGTGCGCGCAATACCTTTTTTAGTTTTTCGTCGACGTAGTTGAGCAAGGGCTAATTTTTTGCGGGATGTCCTGAAGTTTCCGATAGTATCAATATGGAATACATACGACTTTTTGATCGCTTTTTATTGCGTTTTTTCTGGGAGACAGGGTAACTAAAAAAGTGTATTTCTGGCGTTCTTTTTTTTTTTTTCAGACGACATTCACCATGCGGGAAAAATAATGCACTACTTTGATAGATCGGACTTTTACAGACGCGGCGATATCAAATACATATTTTTATTTTATGATTTTGATTTTTTAATAATAGATATGGCAAAAGGGGGGTGATTTAAACTTTTATAACCTTTTTTTTTAACAAATTAAAAAAACTTTATTGATTATTTTTTTTACATTACTTTGAAGTCCCCCTGGGGGACTTTAACATGCTTTGATCGCTCCTGCAGTATGACGTAATGCTATAGCATTTAAAGGGTTAATAGCCGCGATCGGCCGAACGGCCAAGCGCAGCTATTGCCCGCGGGTGTCAGCTGTAATAAACAGCTGATGCCCGCACTGTATGGAGGGAGATAGCGTCGCTACCTCCCTCCATACACGTCCTGCAAAAGCAGGACGTAGTTTTACGATAGGGCCGTCACTAAGGGGTTAATTTGATATAGGGTCTCCAATAAGGAAGACATCGAGAAAAGAGAGAGAAAGACAATGTTACTGAAAAGTAAAAGAGACCAAAACTATTCTTATTGAGATAGGAAACAAAATCATAAGCCAAACTGAGGAATCCTGCCACAAAAAGAGGTTGTCTATGTATCTCCTATACCAACGGATCTTTTGCAGAAACAAGTTATAGGAAACATATAGTGAAGACTCCTCCCATACAGACATATAGAGATTAGAGATGGACGGTGAGAATAATGAGCCTGACGGGCAACTACAAACCCGAAGAAGGTTTTTTTTGTCAAACATAAAAAAATTTGTGATTAAAAAATATGTAAAATGTAACATATACTCTTACTATAGGAATCCAGATGATGTCTGAGGGCATTAACGCCTCCACTGTGTGGAATAACTGTATAAAGAGAGGAAACATCTATGGTAATCCAAGAATAGTGAGCAAACCATTCTAAATCATCTGAAACCTGTAACAGGCCATTGGTATATTTAGTGTAGCCAGGAACTCTGGTTGCAGCAGATTATTAAGCCACATACTGAAGCATGCAAACAATAAGCCATTGCTAGTATCAAACATCATAACAGAACCGCCCTTATCTAAAGGGCGGACTATAATGAAAGGATTGAAAGGAATATTTTCTAAAAGTTCTATTGTGATACTTGACAAAGCTTTATAAGAACATAAAGTACTTATATTTTTATCTGACACCTCCATATACTGGTCTCTTAACCCATTAAGGACCAAGCACGGTAAATTTACGGCGCTTGGTCCTGGGCTTTAATCCCAGCCGATAGTAAAAGTATGGTGCAGGATTAAAGCCTCTGCTCCTGCAATCAATCAGAAGCAGGTTGGGGTGTCAGCTGTTAGTCACAGCTGATAACCTGGAGGAGGAGGCAGGAGTGATTTTTAACCCTTTCTGCCTTCTCCTTTCTTTGGAACACAGAGCTCAGTGAGTGCTATGTACTAAAGAGTGAAAGTGGAAGTGTTTCTTCCACTACGCAAGCTGGCAGTCATGTGACGGCTGGGATCCCCTGGTACATGTGAATGTTTCCCAGAGTTCTTATATGACGCCATGGGGGACATAGATAATAATAAAAAAATTGCATAAACAAGTAAAACAAAATTACAGAATAAAATAAAAATATATACATAAAGAAAGAAAATAACCCAAAGCCGACACCAACCAAAACCATACATATTATATATAAAAATGTCCAATACAAAATGAGGAACCCATTCCCATACTTTATTTTAGTGTAAATATACTAATTTAAAAAAAATAACTATAAATGTTTAAAAAAAACTTTTTTTTAAGCATTTTACCCCCAATAAAACAGGAAAAAAAGGTTAGTGAAAAAGATATTAAAAAATTAGCTCTAAACGTCACGGAAAAAAACACAGCAGAAATAATTTTGGTAGCTGAAGGAAAAACAATAGGGCATTTAAACCACCACATGGGTAAAATCCCTAAAAAGAGTCTGGTCCTTACGGGGTTAATGTTGATCCAACAGAAACATTTAAAATGGCTTTATCCAAATTGCAACAGGAAGGTTTAGGCCAATAACTATATATGATTGTTTGCTGGTAGACTCCCCAGTTTGCCCTACATTCCATGCTTTACTTACAGCTCATAAAAGCATCTTTTCTCCTCCTTTTCACCCAATTATAGCTGGAAATGGCTTGTTTGCATGCCTCAGTATGTGGTTTGATAACCTGCTACAACCACTGGTAGCCAGAATGATATATAGAAGACTATATGTTACATCTTTTATACTTTATCCTAATTTTTTTAATTAATAATTTACAATAGGCAACATGACAGCTCCTGGCTTATGCAACAATACTACTACGACATCGTGACTAGAGGTTGTTTCAGAGGTGCCCAATCAAGATGTAGTCTGTGCTCTTCATTGAAACATTCATCCTCTATAACATTTGTAATAACTTGGGGGCTGTTAGCTCATCAGATCGCCAGCTTTCCTCCACCAGATGGATGGTTGCACACCTGTGAACCACGTCTAGGCCAGACGTTTAATACAAACTTAGAAAAGCTTTCCTTTATTGTGGTCAAGTCACAGAAATCATAACACAATCTTCACACTGCAGTTATTCATCACAGTGTACACAAATACATACAGGTCTCTGGCCACTAAATAACATAGACTTAACTTGTCTGCCATGCAGGCCTAGTGTCTCAAACTTATAGCATTGAATCCGCAACATGATACCCATTCAGGGTGTCTACCTAGGGACCGTCCACCCTTGTCAGGTTCCCAGCGTTTAGCAGTGGACCCCTCAGGGACCGAATGTCCCAGAATGGACACTGAGCTCAGAAACTCATAAACTTTACTGTACTGCAGCCACACCAACTCAGGTGTTGGCTGATTAATTAGGAACCAAGCCCCTTCTCTGCTGGAGATTTCCTTTCAAATCCTGCTCTCAAGTCCCCTAGGGACGACTTCTGGTACTGCATACCAACACATCCCAGACTTTTTCTATTAAAGGAGATGTCCCGAGGCAGCAAGTGGGTCTATACACTTCTGTATGGCCATAATAATGCACTTTGTAATATACATTGTGCATTAATTATGAGCCATACAGAAGTTATAAGAAGTTTTATACTTACCTGCTCCGTTGCTGGCGTCCTCGTCTCCATGGTGCCGACTAATTTTTGGCCTCCGATGGCCAAATTAGCCGCGCTTGCGCAGTCCGGGTCTTCAGCTTTCTTCTATGGAGCCGCTCGTGCCAGAGAGGGGCTCCGTGTAGCTCCGCCCCGTCACGTGCCGATTCCAGCCAATCAGGAGGCTGGAATCGGCAGTGGACCGCACAGAAGAGCTGCGGTCCACGAAGGTAGAAGATCCCGGCGGCCATCTTCAGCGGTAAGTATTGAAGTCACCGGACCGCCGGGATTCAGGTAAGCGCTGTGCGGGTGGTTTTTTTAACCCCTGCATCGGGGTTGTCTCGCGCCGAACGGGGGGGGGGGTTAAAAAAAAAAAAACCCGTTTCGGCGCGGGACATCTCCTTTAATTCATTTATAAATTGTAACACTACTCATGTCACTAATGTTACTGAATATACTATGTGTTACATGTACATCATGTAAATTAAAACAACATATCCCTGAGCATATATCTAGCACTAATCCTTTCTTAGGTATATTAAGACGTTCCCTGTCTGCAGCATCCAGACATTTTTGGCACTCCACCAAGGGGATATAGCCTCATTTAAAGTCACTGGGTGTTCCGCCCAGCGAGAGGTGGAGACTGGTTTAAAAATTGCTTTAAAGAGAGGCTTATTGGCTTATGTGGTTAAAAAACAGATTTCCACATGGTCTTAAACTCAGACCTGATCTTGTGTTTATACACTAATGTTTTTGTATTGGTCTCTATTGTTTTTTATGTGTTTCATTTCCTCATTATTTATTCATTAGTAAAAGTGGTCATGCTTTTGTTATGTCATATCCTGTTACCTTTAAACTACTTGCTTCTTGTACAGGCTACATGCTATAAAATTAAAGGGGTTCTGTCATTAGAAAACAAAAGTTCTATACTTACCTATTCCTCCCCCGTCAGTCTTCTTACCGCCGATCTTCTGTCTCCTGCAGTTGCCCCAGGTCACCTCACCTCCAGCTGGCCAAACTGAGCATTTCTTAATATTTTTTTATGGGTTTATTCTTATAAAGATTCATTGTTTATTAGAAGTGTTGGAGCTACATACTTTTTTTTTCCACATTGCATACCTGAGAAACCGGCTTGGTGTTGTCCTCTGTACTCCCCTTATTGGAGGTTGGTTGTTTGGCATAACGTTGTGGATCAAGATTTCAGTATATTTTACTTTTTACTGTTCATAGTATTGATCTACCTGTAAGGTCGTCAAAGATTGTGGACATATTCTGTCTATTAGATTAACCTGGTGAAATCTGTTCAGATAGAACTACAGGATCAGACCTAAACCACCTGGAGAGACATCTGCATTGTTTATACTCCTAATGCAGAGTGTTCAGGAGAGTAGCTGTTACATTCACGCAGGTCTTTTAACCTTGCCTACAGGAACACAATATATTTAGGGCTGAAGGGGAAGGATAAAGGGATATACACTATATGGACAAAAGTATTTCACACTGCATGTTTTTCAGAAAAAGTGCTGTATTCCTCTATTTAGTAAGGTGTCGGCCCTCCTTTTGCTTGTATTACAGCGGTAACACGTCGAGGCATGCTTTCCACAAGTCTGGGCAGGAATAGCTCGCCATTCCTCGTGCAAGGCTGTGAGAAGGGATTGTTGTGAGGATGGGCGTGGGTGGCATAGTCGTACCCGTCGCTCCTGTTCGTCCCACAAGTGCTTGATTGGATGAATGAATAGTTATTACAAAATTAGCAGATTTTTATTTTACCCAAGCCTTTCCCAGCATATTGTTCAGCAAACTCGGTATTTGCATATTTGCTGATTTTCTGCAGTGTCCAAATACTTTTGTCCATATAGTGTAGACATATGAGTGGACACTGTTCACACCAAACATAAACCAAATGTGCAAGCAACAAGGGGAAAACAGGGAAATAGACCCTACCCCAACACCAGGTGGCCAAATACTTACCAATTGTACTAACACAAGAAGCAGATTAAAATATCAATAAATAAGAAGTATTAGTGAGTATTTTGGCCAAAGTATGTAAGCTCACAAGCCCACATCAAGGGCCCTAGTTCTCTTCCGAGTCCCTACACTAACAAGATAACTAAACTGCAGGAAAGGGAACCCTGCCTACAATTGGGTCGATTATCCCAATAAGGACAGCCCCACACTGGAACCTAGGGACCACCTATCTCCATCTAGATAGAATAAGGCAGGATAACCACATGAGGACATAACACACAACAGGCATCTGCACACCTACAGACATACAACATAATACATAACATGTGTCTACCCACCTACAGACACATACTGAACAAGACATTGTTCACTCCAGCTGTCTGCACACCTACAGATATTGAACAAGACATTCACACCAGGTGTCTACACATCTATAGACACAGGGGAATCCCACTCAGAACCTCATGCATGCACGTGTACACAAAAACAGGACTTGGTTCAAATGTCCACACCCACACATGTTATGGTCAGAGTGTCACACATCACCCATCTGGCAGTGTAAAAGACATCCGATGTCTGGAACCACAACTGACAGAAGGGTAAGGGAGCCTGGGTCTGCAAACCATGTGAACAGGGGAACCAGGTGTCCAGACCATCTACAGGGAGAGTGTAGGAGAATGACTCAAACCAGCCTTATAGATGAGGAATGGATAATGCACAGCAACCATTAGTAGGAGGGGCTAGTATTTATATATACAGATGTATGGTGATTGGCTGGCTACAGAAAACCATACCTGCAGCATTGTGCTCTTGAAAACCCATAGAACTACAGATCCCAGGAGTGCAACATGACAGTAGCTCTGTTGAGGAACCTTTGGCTTGTCATATATGAACTGTATTATTTGTGTGACTGTTTAAAAATGTAACTTGGACTTCACTTATACTTATTTGCCCCAGTCCTACAAGAAGTGTGCAATGTTGTTACACTTCAATTTCTAAATGTTTGAACGGCTGAGGTCCAAACTCCAGGACACCCACTAATGAGCAAAATGAAGGGGCTTTGGTGCTCTAGCAAGCACTTACACAGGCACAGCGCGGTACATACCAGTTTGGCACCTTCTTTATCCTGATTAGTAGGGGTGCCAGGGGTAGGCTCTGCCTACAATTAAACATAGCTGGTCTATCCTAAGTCCCTATAAACAGTTTTAATGTTCACAAGCATTGCTTGAACTTATCTGAACTGTATAAGCAGTAATATACAACAGCATGTTTGTATAAATAGAAGCATATGTGCACATTTGCTACATATTGTCAATCATTTAAAGAAAAAAATTTTTCTCAGTGGAACCAATTATTTTTTAGTTTATATTTTTTAAGACCTAACACCAGCTTCATACAAGCAGATTATTACACGTCCGTATCGCAGTTTGTTTACTTATCATTTGTAGCCAAGTACGGTAGTTTTTCTCAATACTCAGGTCAAACAGCTAGAGCATGTGTATTTGAGTATTGAATTGAGGCAATGACATTAATTCTAGAAAAGGACCTATAAATTGGTCTTGAACCAGAGGAATAAGCACGGCAGTGCCACAATAGGCCTAATGGAAAATCCTTGTGCTAGGTATGTAAAGAGTAGGCTGCATGCCTTTGTGCTCTCAGAACATGATGTGCTTATGATCTCTTTACATTGTCTAAAAACTATGCGAGGAAAAATACATGTGGATTAAACCACTCCTGTGATTGAAATGTTACCTCCGAGTTCAGCACAACTTAGTCATGCTACATTCAGCAGCTGCTAATTGGCATAAACTGTGGTTACAGAGTTTATCCACCTTTAGCCTCATCAAGTTCCTTGATGTTTTTTTAATGGGATGATCCAGTTGCTGTTTGCAATCCATCAGTACAAAGGAGTTTTCAGTTTTAGCTAAGCAGGGAGGTATGTGCTGTTATATAAATCTGAGAGAATTGCGTGCGATATGCCGTTTCATTCCCCATGGAAGACACTTTCAAATGCAAAAGTTTGGGGTTCATACATTTATGAATAATTTCTTTAATATTCTGGAAATCTTTCCTGAGGATATTTCTACAAGCATAAAAGTGGAAACAGATGTTGGATGCACCGGCAACAAGTTGAGATGTGAACATTTTTAGAAACTTCTAAAAACTTCTAACTAAATGTATATTAGAAAAGTCTTAGACTATAGTTTCAAGGCTTGGGAATCTAAAAGAAAGAAAGAATGTAAATGCCGTACTATAGGCATCATCCTAGGTCTTGTTCACATCCGTATTAGCACACCGTTACAACTTCCATTGATCTGCTCTACCATAGCAGAACAAGGAAATGAATAGCGGGCTGTGAAAAGACTATTCCTTTACCTTCATAGCAAAAGATGACAGAACATAAATAGATTTACTAAGGTGATTCTAGTCTACCCGATCTACATACCCTCAACAGTTCAACATTTAGTCACTTTTTGGGAAGATAATTAATTGAAATGTCAAACCCTATCCTTAAACGTGATGTGGATGTAATACAGGTGGGTTCTTAACCTCTATTAGAGAGCTGATGCACAGAGCAGTTCTTTATATTTGGAGGACCTGGCTTGTCTGCGTATTATAGGAAAAGTGAAATGATATTAGTGCTTGCTGTATACCTAAAGGCAGAGGCCACTGTAACACCCTCCTGCTGCAGAGCATATATGTATGCCATGAGTGAGGAGGGGTTTCCGCCAATGGACATACACTTTTAGCCTATGGATAGCGCAGGTTCAAAAGTGGAATTTTTTCTTTAAATTATAATAATTATGGCTTTTGGAAAGTGGAGATGAAAGTTCCTCAAACAATCGTTGCATCCTTGGGTCCAAAATAGGCCATGTCACTAAGGGGTAAAGGGTGATCTTACCAGATGTGGTCACCCCAGAGAGAGCCTCTGTATTTCAGCATATTTTAATTATAATGTTCATCTTAAAGCTCCAGGCTACCCTGGCAACCCATCTATACCCCACAATCATATTGTGGGAGGCAGGGAGTGGGAACCTTAAGGCCGCCTGCACATGGGCAGATTTGCATTGCGGAATCCGGTGCTAGCATCTCACCCCAAGTTCCGCAGCAAATACCGTTCATGCTATGAAAAAGTGATTCTTCCTGCACAAGAGTCGAAATCAATTGCGATTTCTGCTCGCGGGAAAAAAAAAAAAATCGCAACATGCTCCATTTTTCTACAGACTCTGCGCGGACAGCTTCCATTAAAATTGACATTGTGGAAAGGTCGAGGGACCCGCGTCATCGCCCAGAGATGGCGAGGGAAAATCTCTACCGCGCATGTCTGATGCAAACCATCCGGAATATCTGCAGTACAGAAAAAGAAGGAAATGACAGGTACGCAGTGTTCAGGCGGCCTAAGGCAAATGCCTTAGGTGAAGCAACCACTTGCCCCAGCTATTAGCTGTCTGAAACTGCTGGTAGCCACTGGGTATAGAGTGGGTACAGCTTTCTGTTCTATCGTGTGGCGTTGTATGCGCAAGAGAGTCCATTGTTCTCTATAGACACATAATCAATGGCGCACATATGTAATTACATTGCGTATATACATTTGTATACAGTGATATCAACCATCCTGGTGTACGGCCAGTTTTACATCTGTGTCAGAACCTTCAGTCAGAGAATCTGTCACAGAATTAGGTCAAAATACTGGAAGAAAAAGTGCAGCGCTTTTACTTCCGTCATAAAGCTAGACAACCAGACGGAAACCTAACAGACCCCAATATAGTCAATTGGGATCGTTCAACTCTGTCCAAAGACAGACCCATACAAGGGTTAAATCCTGCTGCAGATCTGCTTCAAAAACCACAGCTAAATCCGTACATGCGAGTGTGATACAAATTTTTCAGGCTGCAATAGGAAATAATAGCAGATTCTTAGAGTGAATGCCAGCTCGAACATGCTGCCCAAACTGCGGGCATGATGCTATAGAGCAGGAGGAGCTGAGCGGATCGGTATATAATTTCATGGGGAAAGATTCAGTTTATCTTTTATTTTATTCACTTATATCTCTGCTCATTCAGAGCTGAACAGTCCAGTGGGCGGAGCTATCAGTGATTGACAACCATCTGTGTATACAGAGATAGTTGTCAATCACCGATAGGACCGCCCACTCGACCTCAAGATCAGAATTAATAAAATACCATTTACAGTGTGCTGACTATTTCCCCATAAACTATATATCAATCTGCTCAGCTCCTCCTACTCTACAACAGTTTAGACAGACTCCCTTAACCCCTTCACAACATCTATGGCATTGATTACCAGTGGGTTTATAAGCTGTCCTGCTGCAACCATCAGGATCGCACTGATTTTACCCTTTAAATGCATCTGTCAATGCAGGCAGCTGCATCTAAAGGGATCGGAGAGGGAGAAAACTCCTCCCTTCATGTCATCCGATAACAGGTTGTCGATGGTTACCAATAAAAAAATGATGACTCTCTGTATACCGCGATACAAAAAGGCTTTTTTTTAACGAAAAATGCATTTATTGTCCGACAGTAGTAAAACAAAAAAAAAAGCTATGTTAATTTAGTATAGCTGGAATCCTAGTGACCCATCGAAAAAGGATAACATATCACTTATATCACATGGTCAATGGTATGCAAAAAAAATGTTCTAAAAATGTCAGAGTTGCATTTTTTTGTACACATCAGCTCCCAAAACACAGTAAAAGAATTATCAAAAAGTCACATGCACCCCAAAATGGTACCTATGAGCATGTCAACTCATCCTGCACAAAAAGCCCTCAAGCGGCTCCACAGATGTGTCTCTGAATGGAACGTTGCAAAAAAATAAATTCTATGAAAAATTCTTTTATTGTGCAATAGTAAAAAAAATATATACATATATATAAATTTTGAAATTCTGCAACTGCACCAACCCACAGAATAAGGATAACATATCACATATACTGCACTGTATATGGATTCCGGAAAAAAAAACAATGTCATATTTTTTTTTATCAATTTCATCTCCAAAAAATACAATAAAAACTGATAAAAATTTTCTCTGCACCACAAAATAACACCAATGGAAACATCAGCTTATCCCACAAAAAACAAACCTTCACACTGTCAAGGGACTAGGGTCTGGGTACGGGAAATCCCTGAACTGACCGCAACCCCTGTCCCTACCTACTTGCCCACCTGGGCTAAACCCTAGGGCGACAACTGGGCAACAGTCCCTAGGCTCTCTAGGGAAGCAGGGCAGGGAGTCACACCACAAACAAACACGAAGACAAACACCACAGAGGCAGGTCAGACAATCCGGGTCGGCAACAGGAAAAAGCGTAGTACCAAGGGTCAGGCAAAAGACAAATTCGGATCCAGCAGAGTTGAAATGGGTGTCAATACAAGAAAATGCGGGTGCAGCTGGAAGACCTAACATACACTGACAATCACAGGGAAAAACTGAGCCATTTAAATTCTGTCAGAACTCCCGCCCCAGCAGCTGATTGTGGTGGGAGCCTGACAGCAGCAGGACCAAATCAAGAATGCTGGAAGGAACAGTCCCCAGCGCCTGCAGAGGCAGAGCATGCTAGTCAGGGTGTCATGGCAACGAAGACGCGGGGTGGGGCGGCACCCGCCGCATCCCCAGCAACCCGGTCACCCAGGCACCGCCCCCTGTGCACGGGAACCAGGGGAGGTCGCAAGGACCGGAACTCCCCTGCGCCTCACCCCAGCAGCCCGGTGACAGGGCCAGCAGTGCGGGCACGGAGCCCCAGGGAGCCGCCGGTTCTGACACACACAGCGTCGTAGATGGAAAAATACAAAAAATGAAGGTTCTCTGATTATGGCCCAATAAAAGGGAGATCCCAAAACCTACAAGGTGCTCTTTCAGTTCCGAAGCCTGTACTTGAGTCATGTTTAACTCTAGAGCCACATTTGGATATTTATAAAAACTGGCGATTCAGATTAGGGATATAGTCATCAAAATTTGGTATAGAATCACTTTATACCAATCAAGAAGCCCCTGTGAGAACACGATGGAGACACAGATTGGTTTGGGATGGGCAAAGGCATCCGACAGGGCTGCATCCTCTCATCCTTCTTGTTTAACCTATATGCGGAAGTGATCAAGCAGAAAATGGATCTGGACAAATTGAAAACCAGAGCGAAAATAGGTGGCTTTAACATGAACAATCTCCGTTATGTGGATGACACGACTCTGCTTGCAGAAACAGAGGCTGGTCTGAAGCAGCTGATATGTAAAATTAAAACTGAAAGTGCAGTGTCCGAGGAGCGGGCCCACAGCCGGGGAGATAGCGGGGTAGATAAAGGCCTTGTCACAGGGCTCTACCGTCTCTTCCTCTGGGGGTAGCTCGGGACCCCACCAAGTTACTGCTGGGAAAAGTCATAGGGAAAAGTAACCGGAGGTTATCTGTAGTCTTCTTTGTCACTCGTGATGCCACTGTTCCGTCCTGGGTATTCCAGACAATCCACTGTCCTAGTAATGTCTAATCCCGTTCCTGGCGACTCTCTCTCTCCAACTCTCTATCAGTCAACACACATTTCTGGTGCCTTCCTTTCTCCATACACTGCCTAGCATAGCATCCTTGCAAACACATATAAGACATAGTCACATGACACACAACATGCTACATTTTCCAGACATAACCCTGACATTAACCCAATTTCAAATCAAAATCGACAATAAGGCCATAGAATGTGTGCGAGACTTCATCTTCTTTAGTTCAAAAATTGACCAGGATGCAGAATCCATGCCAGAGATAAAACGTAGGATAGCATGAGGGTGAAGCGCAATGCTAAACATGGACAAAATCTGGAAAAGTAGGGATATCGGCATAGCAAGTAAATGCAGGATAGTACAAACCACCATTTTTCCTATAGCCATGTATGGATATGAAAGCTGGACTGCGAAAAAAGCTGATAGAAGGAGGATTGATACGTTTGAGCTGTGATGCCGGCGAAAGCTGCTGCGTATGTCCTGGACGGCAAGAGTAACAAAAAGCGAAGTCCTGAATCGTATAAGACCTGATATATCACTGGAGGGCAAGATAACCGAACTCTGACTCACGGATTTTGGCCATGTAATGCAAGCAGAAAAATCTATAATGCTTGGACAGATCAGTGGCAAAAGAAGACCCGGCCGCCAAAGGACACAATGGCTGATACTGTCAGAGCTGATACTAGCATGGATATGACACAACTGAAAGAAGCCGTGCAAAACCGAAAAACATTGAGGGAACTCGCCTTTACGGTTGCTGAGGGTCGTGAATGAATAAATGGCTAACAACAACAATCAAAATTTTTAAAATTGCTTCTATACTTACACGCTTTGCGACATCCAAAGTAAATAAAAGGACGTTTTCAAAATAATACCAACATGAGAGTGCACATATGGTAAATGTTATTTATTAGCTATGCTGCATATGGTTATCTTTCTTTTAAGCATGAAAATGTAAAGTTTGAAAATTGCTAATTTTTTCTAAAGTTCTTTTTTTTTAAATAAATCATCACAAAACGTATCAACCAAAACTCACCACTAACATAAAGTAGAATGTGTCATGCATCACTTGCATAAGGCCGCCTGCACACAATCGGGGTATTATTGATGTCACAGGAAGCTAGGGGTTTGACAGGGCTTTGATGAGGAACACCCCCTGTCACACCCCTAGCACCCAATTGGTTCAAGAGCTGAAGGTCCTGCTGCAGTGGATTTCTTCCAGAAGTGCACTGTGCTCAGTTTCAGCGTTTTGACAGCAGGTACGCGGCTGTTCCCCCCAGTGCTCTGCCCTCCCTACTGTCCTCCTGCTGCTGTCTCTGGCCGCTGCCTATGAGTGACAGTCCCCTGCCACTGTTGGCTCCTTAGTGTGCTACAGGTGTGTGCGAGGGAGGCATGCAAGCGACTGTCCCGCGCCGCTGTGCTCTCCCCACAGTCACAGCCTGCAGTCTGGGTCCGCCGGCTGTCACTGTCTGTCACCCCTGCTGCCACTGGCGATTTCTCTGTCACATGGGGTGGACGGGGGGCGCTTGGCGGGCGCTGCCGCCACGAAACGCGCTTCTCGCCGATGTGGCCTCCCTGCTCCCAACCCCGCTCTGCGTGTAAACACAGGAGGGCGACTTCTGCGGCATCGTCGGCAGGGAGGGCGCTTGCAGCGGCGGAAGCGTCAATACACCTGGGGCCGCCGTCTGAATGTAAAAGAAATACTGCTGTATGCTCTATGTTACTAGGCTGCCAGGACCTCCAGGCCAGCCAACCCTGCAGCCAATCATGTACAGGGCGCATCAGCCACCCTGCCAATCTTGACTTGATCAGGACTTCCTGGTGTCGTCAAGATACAATAATACCCACAAACGGATCTGCAGTAAATGGCGTTCATAGCATGCTATGGGAAATCATTCAATCCTTCCTCCTGGAAGCACTGCCTCTGATTGGCTGACGCTTTGCCAATCAGAGCAAGCACTCAATGAATGGCTGTGATTGGCTCATTGAGTGCAGGCTTTGATTGGCTAAGTGTCAGCCAATCAGTGGCATCGCTTCCAGGAGGCGGGGGGTTTTCAATCTCCGGCCAGAAGAGATGAAGAAGAACAGTGCTGGGGACCAGGAGGAAGCTTTAGCAGTGCCAGACAGTGCTTCTAGGTGATGTATGCTTTTTTCCCCCCTGCAGCTGGGGCTTATTTTCAGGGTAGGTCTAATATATCATATCCTTGCAACTGGGGAGGCTCAGGGGAGCAATTACTGGAAGGTTTAGGGGATCAGTGACTGGGGAGCAGTGGGTGGAAGGTTCAGGGGAGCAGTGACTGGAGAGGCTCAGGGGAGCAGTGACTGAGGAGGCTCAGGTTTGCGAGCAACTGGAAGGCTCAGGGAAGTGGCGACTATGGAGAGTCAGGGGAGTGGTGACTAGGGAGGCTCAGGGGAGTGATGACTTTAAGGTTCAGGGGAGCAGTGACTAGAAGGCTCATTTAAGCAGGGCCTGGAGTTTCAGAGGTGCAGTGACTAGAAGGTCCAGGAAACAGGTGAATGGGGAGGCTCAGGGGAGCGGTGATTGGGTTAGCTCAAGGGAGAGGTGACTCGGGAAGCTCAAGGGAGAGTTGACTTGGGAAGCTCAAGGGAGAGGTGACTCGGGAAGCTCAAGGGAGAGGTGACTCAGGAAGCTCAAGGGAGAGGTGACTCAGGAAGATCAAGGGAGAGATGACTCAGGAAGCTCAAGGGAACAGGTGACTCGGGAACTCAAGGCAGAGGTGACTCAGGAAGCTCAAGGCAGAGGTGACTCAGGAAGCTCAAGGCAGAGGTGACTCAGGAAGCTCAAGGCAGAGGTGACTCAGGAAGCTCAAGGCAGAGGTGACTCAGGAAGCTCAAGGCAGAGGTGACTCAGAAAGCTCAAAGCAGAGGTGACTTGGGAAGCTCAAGGCAGAGGTGAATCGGGCAGCTCAAGGGAGAGGTGACTCAAGAAGCTCTAGGAAAAGATGACTCAGGAAGCTCAAGGGAGCAAAAACTCGGGAAGCTCAGGGGAGCAGAGGTTTGGAAGGATCAGGAGAGCAGTGACTATGGTGGCTCAGGGGAATGGGGACTGGAAAGCTCAGAGGAACAGTAACTGGAAGGCTCTGGTTATCAATGACTCGAATCTCAGAGGAGCAGTGACTGGGGAAGCTCAGGGGAGTAGAGACTGGAAGGCTCAGGGAACAGATGACTGGAGAGGCTCAGAGGAGAGGTGACTCGGGAAGCTCAAGGGAGAGGTAACTCAGGAGGCTCAGGCGAGCAATGACTCGTAAGGCTCAGGGGAGCATGACTCGAGAAGCTCAGGGGAGCAATGACTAGGAGGCTCAGGGGAGCAATGACTCGGGAGGCTCAGGGGAGCAATGATTCGGAAGGCTCAGGGGAACAATGACTCGGAAGGCTCAGGGGAGCAATGACTCGGAAGGCTCAGGGGAGCAATGACTCGGAAGGCTCAGGGGAGCAATGACTCGGAAGGCTCAGGGGAACAGTGACTCGGAAGGCTCAGGGGAGCAGTGGCCTGGAAGGCTTAAGGGAGCAGTGACTCAGAAAGCTCAGGGGAGCAGTGACTGGGGAGGTTCAGGGTAGCAGTGACTGGAAAAGCTTATGTGAACAATGAGTAGAAGGTTCAGGGAAGCAGTGTGACTCAGGAAGCTCAAGGGAGAGGTGACTCAAGAAGCTCTAGGAAAAGATGACTCAGGAAGCTCAAGGGAGCAAAAACTCGGGAAGCTCAGGGGAGCAGAGGTTTGGAAGGATCAGGAGAGCAGTGACTGTGGTGGCTCAGGGGAATGGTGACTGGAAAGCTCAGGGGAACAGTAACTGGAAGGCTCTGGTTGTCAATGACTCGAATCTCAGGGGACCAGTGACTGGGGAAGCTCAGGGGAGTAGAGACTGAAAAGCTCAGGGAACAGATGACTGGAGAGGCTCAGAGGAGAGGTGACTCTGGAAGCTCAAGGGAGAGGTGACTCAGGAGGCTTAGGGGAGCAATGACTCGTAAGGTTCAGGGGAGCATGACTCGAGAGGCTCAGGGGAGCAATGACTAGGAGGCTCAGGGGAGCAATGACTCGGGAGGCTCAGGGGAGCAATGACTCTGAAGGCTCAGGGGAGCAATGACTCGGAAGGCTCAGGGGAACAGTGACTCGGAAGGCTCAGGGGAGCAGTGACCTGGAAGGCTTAGAGGAGCAGTGACTCAGAAAGCTCAGGGGAGCAGTGACTGGGGAGGTTCAGGGTAGCAGTGACTGGAAAAGCTTATGTGAACAATGAGTAGAAGGTTCAGGGAAGCAGTGTGACTCGGGAAGCTCAAGGGAGAGGTGACTCAAGAAGCTCTAGGAAAAGATGACTCAGGAAGCTCAAGGGAGCAAAAACTCGGGAAGCTCAGGGGAGCAGAGGTTTGGAAGGATCAGGAGAGCAGTGACTGTGGTGGCTCTGGGGAATGGTGACTGGAAAGCTCAGGGGAACAGTAACTGGAAGGCTCTGGTTGTCAATGACTCGAATCTCAGGGGAGCAGTGACTGGGGAAGCTCAGGGGAGTAGAGACTGGAAGGCTCAGGGAACAGATGACTGGAGAGGCTCAGAGGAGAGGTGACTCTGGAAACTCAAGGGAGAGGTGACTCAGGAGGCTCAGGGGAGCAATGACTCGTAAGGCTCAGGGGAGCAATGACTTGGAGGCTCAGGGGAGAGGTGACTCAGGAAGCTCAAGGGAGAGGTGACTTGGTAGGATCAGGAGAGCGGTGACTATGGAGGCTCAGCAGAATGGTGACTGGAAAACTCAGGGGAGCAGTAACTGGAAGGCTCAGGTTATCAATGACTGAAATCTTAGGGGAGTAGTGACTGGGGAGGCTCAGGGAAGTAGTGCCTGGGGAGGCTCAGGGGAGTAGTGACTGGGGAGGCTCAGGGGAGTAGTGACTGGGGAGGCTCAGGGGAGTAGTGACTGGAGAGGCTCAGGCGAGTAGCGACTGGAGAGGCTCAGGCGAGTAGCGACTGGAGAGGCTCAGGGAACAAGTGACTGGGAGGCTCAGGGGACAAGTGACTGGGAGGCTCAGGGGACAAGTGACTGGGAGGCTCCAGGGACAAGTGACTGGGAGGCTCCAGGGACAAGTGACTGGGAGGCTCCGGGGACAAGTGACTGGGAGGCTCAGGGGACAAGTGAACTGGAAGGCTCAGGGGACAAGTGACTGCAGAGGCTCAGATAACAAGAGACTGGAGAGGCTGAGGTGAGAAGTGATTGGCTCAAGGGACAAGTGACTGGCTGGCTCAGGGGACAAGTGACTAAAGAGGCTCAGGGGAGCAGTTACTGAGAGGCTCAGGGGACAAGTGACTGGAGAGGCTCAGGGGACAAGTGACTGGAGAGGCTCAGGAGACAAGTGACTGGGAGGCTCAGGGGACAAGTGACTGGGAGGCTCAGGGGACAAGTGACTGGGAGGCTCAAGGGAAAAGTGACTGGGAGGCTCAGGGGACAAGTGACTGGGAGGCTCAGGGGACAAGTGACTGGGAGGCTCAGGGGACAAGTGACTGGAGAGGCTCAGATAACAAGAGACTGGAGAGGCTCAGGTGAGAAGTGATTGGCTCAAGGGACAAGTGACTGGGAGGCTCGAGGACAAGTGACTGGGAGGCTCAGGGGACAAGTGACTAGAGAGGCTCAGGGGAGCAGTTACTGAGAGGCTCAGGGGACAAGTGACTTGAGAGACTCAGGGGACAGGTGACTGGAGAGGCTCAGGGGACAGGTGACTGGAGAGGCTCTAGGAATAAGTGACTGGGAGGCTTAGGGGACAAGTGACTGGGAGGCTCAGGGGACAAGTGACTGGGAGGCTCAGGGGACAAGTGACTGGAGAGGCTCAGATAACAAGAGACTGGAGAGGCTCAGGTGAGAAGTGATTGGCTCAAGAGACAAGCGACTGGGAGGCTCGAGGACAAGTGAGTGGGAGGCTCAGGGGACAAGTGACTAGAGAGGCTCAGGGGAGCAGTTACTGAGAGGCTCAGGGCATAAGTGACTGGAGAGGCTGAGGAGACAAGAGATTGGAGATGCTCAGGTGAGAAGTGACTAAGGTGGCTCAGGGGACATGTGACTAGGGAGGCTCAGGGGACAAGTGACTAGGGAGGCTCAGGGGACAAGTGACTGGGGAGGCTCAAGGGACAAGTGACTGGAAAGCTTAGGTTATCAATTACTGGAATCTCAGCGAGTAGTGACTGGGGAGGCTCAGGGTAGTGGTGACTGGAAAGTTCAGGGGAGCAGTGACTGGAAGGAACGCTCAGGTTAGCAGTGACTGGGGAGGCTCAGGGGACAAGAAACTGGAGAGGCTCAGGAGACAAGAGACAGGAAAGGCTCAGGTGAGAAGTGACTAGGGAGGCTCAGAGGACATGTGACTAGGGAGGCTCAGGGGACAAGTGACTAGGGAGGCTCAGGGGACAAGTGACTGGGGAGGCTCAGGGGACAAGTGACTGGGGAGGCTCAGGGGACAAGTGACTGGAGAGGCTCAAGGGACAAGTGACTGGAAAGCTTAGGTTATCAATTAGTGGAATCTCAGCGAGTAGTGACTGAGGAGGCTCAGGGTAGTGGTGACTGGAAAGCTCAGGGGAGTAGTGACTGGAAGGAAGGCTCAGGTTAGCAATGACTGGGGAGGCTCAGGGGACAAGTGACTGAGGAGGCTCATGGTAGCAGTGAGTGGAAGGCTCAGGTTAGCAATGACTGGGGAGACTCAGGGGACAAGTGACTGAGGAGGCTCATGGTAGCAGTGAGTGGAAGGCTCAGGTTAGCAGTGACTGAGCCGCCAGGGCTGTCTGGGCACACAGATAACGCCACTGTTTGTATAGGGTCCGCTGTGTGGTGACTGTGTGCTAGCAGTGATACGATAACCTCCCCCCGTCCTCCCAGTCAGAGTCGTAGTGAAGCGGAAACTATGCGGACTGTACTGGTGACACTCACCGGGGGCGGGGCCATGGAGGAGGAGGCGGGGCTCCAAGTAAGACTCGAAAGTTAGGAGACGAAAGTTCAAAGCGGGAACCCAAAATATCAGAGAAAAAAGTTCCTGAAGAGACGGAGATGCGGCGCGCCCTCCCCTCCGCCCGTACAAGTGCCATGCGGGACGATGCGAGCCGGCAGGCCTGTGTGTAGAGCGGGACATGAGGGACAAGTAACGTGTACACCGCTCGCCGATTGTTCGTAGAGCTATGGAGGCGACGGCCGGAGGAGATGGGGACCCCAAGTGCCAGGTGGCAAGAGAGGAGCAGGGCAGCGCTAGGAGGAGGAGGAAGAAGAAGCGGAGGAAAAGTCATAAGGAGAACAAGGCGAGGACTGTCCGCTCCAATCTGCTCTATGAGGCGACCGGCAAGGCGGCGACCGAGAACCCCAACCGGCAGTATGCGGGCAACTCCATCAAGACCACCAAGTACACGGCGCTCTCCTTCCTGCCCAAGAACCTGTTCGAGCAGTTCCACCGGCTGGCCAATGTCTACTTCGTGTTCATCGCGCTGCTCAACTTCGTGCCCGCCGTGAATGCCTTCAAGCCTGAGCTGGCGCTGGCTCCGGTGCTGTTCATACTGGCCGTTACCGCCATCAAGGATCTGTGGGAGGATTATCGCCGGTACCGCTCCGACAAGGAGATTAACCATATGGACTGCCTGGTCTACTGTAGGTGAGTCTGGGAGAGGTGGGTGATACCTGGTCTACAGGAGGAAAGTGGAGGAGCGGTGGGTGATGCCAGGTGTATTGGATGAGCTGAGGGTGATGCCAGGTCTACAGGAGGAGAGTGGAGGAGCGGTGGGTGATGCCAGGTGTATTGGATGAGCTGAGGGTGATGCCAGGTCTACAGGAGGAGAGTGGAGGAGCTGAGGGTGATGCCAGGTCTACAGGAGGAAAGTGGAGGAGCAGTGGGTGATGCCAGGTGTATTGGACGAGCGGAGGGTGATGCCAGGTCTACAGGAGGAGAGTGGAGGAGCTGAGGGTGATGCCAGGTCTACAAGAGGAGAGTGGAGGAGCTGAGGGTGATGCCAGGTCTACAAGAGGAGAGTGGAGGAGCAGTTGGTGATGCCAGGTCTACAGGAGGAAAGTGGAGGAGCAGTGGGTGATGCCAGGTGTATTGGACGAGCGGAGGGTGATGCCAGGTCTACAGGAGGAGAGTGGAGGAGCTGAGGGTGATGCCAGGTCTACAAAAGGAGAGTGGAGGAGCAGTTGGTGATGCCAGGTCTATAGGAGGAAAGTGGAGGAGCGATGGGTGATGCCAGGTGTATTGGATGAGCGGTGGGTGATGCCAGATCTACAGGAGGAGAGTGGAGGAGCAGTCTGTGATTCCAGGTGTAGTGGAGGAGTGGTAAGTGATGCCAGGTTTACAGGAAGAAAGCTGAGGAGCGGTGGGTGATGCCAGGTGTATTGGATGAGCTGAGGGTGATGCCAGGTCTATAGGAGGATGCCAGGTGTATTGGATGAGCGGAGGGTGATGCCAGGTCTACAGGAGGAGAGTGGAGAAGTGGTGGGTGATGCCAGGTGTATTGGATGAGCGGTGGGTGATGCCAGATCTACAGGAGGAGAGTGGAGGAGCAGTCTGTGATTCCAGGTGTAGTGGAGGAGTGGTGAGTGATGCCAGGTCTACAGGAAGAAAGCTGAGGAGCGGTGGGTGATGCCAGGTGTATTGGATGAGCTGAGGGTGATGCCAGGTCTATAGGAGGAGATTGGAGGAGCAGTTGGTGATGCCAGGTCTACAGGAGGAGAGTGGAGGGTGATTCCAGGTCTACAGGAGGAGAGTGGAGGGTGATGCCAGGTCTACAGGAGGAGAGTGGAGGGTGATGCCAGGTCTACAGGAGGAGAGTGGAGGGTGATGCCAGGTCTACAGGAGGAGAGTGGAGGGTGATGCCAGGTCTACAGGAGGAGAGTGGAGGGTGGTGCCAGGTCTACAGGAGGAGAGTGGAGGGTGGTGCCAGGTCTACAGGAGGAGAGTGGAGGGTGGTGCCAGGTCTACAGGAGGAGAGTGGAGGGTGGTGCCAGGTCTACAGGAGGAGAGTGGAGGGTGGTGCCAGGTCTACAGGAGGAGAGTGGAGGGTGGTGCCAGGTCTACAGGAGGAGAGTGGAGGGTGGTGCCAGGTCTACAGGAGGAGAGTGGAGGGTGGTGCCAGGTCTACAGGCGGAGAGTGGAGGGTGGTGCCAGGTCTACAGGCGGAGAGTGGAGGGTGGTGCCAGGTCTACAGGCGGAGGGTGGTGCCAGGTCTACAGGAGGAGAGTGGAGGGTGGTGCCAGGTCTACAGGAGGAGAGTGGAGGGTGGTGCCAGGTCTACAGGAGGAGAGTGGAGGGTGGTGCCAGGTCTACAGGCGGAGAGTGGAGGGTGGTGCCAGGTCTACAGGCGGAGAGTGGAGGGTGGTGCCAGGTCTACAGGCGGAGAGTGGAGGGTGATGCCAGGTCTACAGGCGGAGAGTGGAGGGTGGTGCCAGGTCTACAGGCGGAGAGTGGAGGGTGGTGCCAGGTCTACAGGCGGAGAGTGGAGGGTGATGCCAGGTCTACAGGCGGAGAGTGGAGGGTGGTGCCAGGTCTACAGGAGGAGAGTGGAGGGTGGTGCCAGGTCTACAGGAGGAGAGTGGAGGGTGGTGCCAGGTCTACAGGCGGAGAGTGGAGGGTGGTGCCAGGTCTACAGGCGGAGAGTGGAGGGTGGTGCCAGGTCTACAGGCGGAGAGTGGAGGGTGGTGCCAGGTCTACAGGCGGAGAGTGGAGGGTGGTGCCAGGTCTACAGGCGGAGAGTGGAGGGTGGTGCCAGGTCTACAGGCGGAGAGTGGAGGGTGGTGCCAGGTCTACAGGCGGAGAGTGGAGGGTGGTGCCAGGTCTACAGGCGGAGAGTGGAGGGTGGTGCCAGGTCTACAGGCGGAGAGTGGAGGGTGGTGCCAGGTCTACAGGCGGAGAGTGGAGGGTGGTGCCAGGTCTACAGGCGGAGAGTGGAGGGTGGTGCCAGGTCTACAGGCGGAGAGTGGGAGGGTGGTGCCAGGTCTACAGGCGGAGAGTGGGAGGGTGGTGCCAGGTCTACAGGCGGAGAGCGGGAGGGTGGTGCCAGGTCTACAGGCGGAGAGCGGGAGGGTGGTGCCAGGTCTACAGGCGGAGAGCGGGGGGCTGGTGCCAGGTCTACAGGCGGAGAGCGGGGGGCTGGTGCCAGGTCTACAGGCGGGGAGAGCGGGGGGCTGGTGCCAGGTCTACAGGCGGAGAGCGGGGGGCTGGTGCCAGGTCTACAGGCGGAGAGCGGGGGGCTGGTGCCAGGTCTACAGGCGGAGAGCGGGGGGCTGGTGCCAGGTCTACAGGCGGAGAGCGGGGGGCTGGTGCCAGGTCTACAGGCGGAGAGCGGGGGGCTGGTGCCAGGTCTACAGGCGGAGAGCGGGGGGCTGGTGCCAGGTCTACAGGCGGAGAGCGGGGGGCTGGTGCCCGGTCTACAGGCGGAGAGCGGGGGGTGGTGCCCGGTCTACAGGCGGAGAGCGGGGGGTGGTGCCCGGTCTACAGGCGGAGAGCGGGGGGTGGTGCCCGGTCTACAGGCGGAGAGCGGGGAGTGGTGCCAGGTCTACAGGCGGAGAGCGGGGGGTGGTGCCAAGTTTACAGGCGGAGAGTGGAGAAGCAGTCGGTGATGCCAGGTCTGCAGGAGGAGAGTGGTTGGTTATGCCAGGTCTACAGGAGGAGAGTGGAGGAGCAGTGGGTGATGCCAAGTGTATTGGAGGAGCGGAGGGTGATGCCAGGCCTACAGGAGAAGAGTGGAGGAGCAGTCGGTGATGCCAGGTGTAGTGGTGGAGAGGTGGGTGTTGCCAGGTGTAGTGGATGAAGAGTCTACAGGAGAAGAGCGAAGGAGCAGTCGGTGATGCCAGGTGTAGTGGAGGAGAGGTGGGTGTTGCCAGGTGTAGTGGAGGAGGAGTCTACAGGAGGAGAGTGGATGAGCAGTTGGTGATGCCAGGTGTAGTGGAGGAGTGGTGGGTGATGCTAGGTGTAGTGGAGGAGTGGTGGGTGATGCTAGGTGTAGTTGAGGGGTGGTGGGTGATGCTAGGTGTAGTTGAGGGGTGGTGGGTAATGCCAGGTGTAGTGGAGGAGAATAGAGGAGCTGTGGGTGATGGCAAGGTCTGCTAGCGGAGTGTAGGAGACTTGCCCAGGTCTACTGGAGGAATGGTGGGTGATGCTTGGTCTACTGCTGGAGTGTGAAAGAGATGGGGTGATGGTCTTCTGCAGAACAGCTGGATGTTGGTGTGGTGAGGTCTCCTGCTATTTAGTATTGATTGCTGTAATGAAGTGTGATGTACTCATCCAGATGAGATGCCTTAACACATAACGTTGTCAACGTGATGACCAGAAAATATAATCAACAAGTAGCTTGTCCGGTGGTACTTATTTATTATTCTACAGGCTGGCACAGGTGTAAAATAATAAACAGAGCTATGCCGACCTGTTCTGTGCCCCTGGCGATTCAGTCTCCACATACTCCCAGGTAGCATTGTCATGTTCTGCCTAGGCCAATAACTGGCTTCAATGTTGGTACCTGAAGTATCCGGAGGCCGGAGGAGTATAGCCCCATTTATTAGTCGACACCTGTGCCAGCCCGTAGGGGGAAAAAAGTAAGTACCACCCATTTAAAGTCTTCCCTTAGTTACTAAGGCCCAATGTCCACTTGCACACATGGATTCCACTGCTGAATCCCGCATCAGAATCTGTGCATGCCCGCGGACATGGACAGGAAAATACATTTTCTTACCTGTCCAGATCCAGCACAGGTCTCCTCCGTGCCGGGTCTTCTTTCTTCAGCACGGCGTGTGCGTCTGGACAAGCCGGCGACGTGCCGGACGCATGCACAGTGCAATTTAAAAAAAAAATCTGCTGCTTTCCTGTGAATCTGTGGCACGTCCACAGTGAAAGCTGCGGCTGTGCCGTGGATCAGACGGCTTCCATTGGCTTCAATGAAAGCCGTCCTGCGGGACCCACAGAAAAGTGGAGCATGCTGCGATTATTTTCCACACGTGCAATCCGCATGCCGGGAAAAAAAAACCCACATCTGCATGCTTAAAATTGTTTTGCGGATGCTAATGCATCCCTATAGGCGGCTTGATTTGCGGATAAAATCAAATCCGCCCGTGAACATTGGGCCTAAGGCTAAAGGCATATAGCCGTATTTTTTTGCCGTGTGCTGTATACATGGACAGCGCTAAAAAAACCCTGAAACATCCAGTCCCTAGGAGAATTTGTCATTTTGTTGCAAAACTCGGCATGCAGCTACATCTCAGGGAGATATGCAAATGCTTAGATTTGTGGTGTCATTGGTTGAACTGTCTTGTCACCTGAGGCCCTAAAAGTGATTCTGCACTTGGGCTATAACAAGTCTCTCAGAGGCTACTACTGTGCAGTGACCTCTTTATCCCCTTGTGTAGAGCTTGTTGACCACTGGACGCCTCTACGATGCAATCAGAGATTTTGCCCAGTTAACAGACTGAGAGGGGCATTATTGGAATGTGAAAAGCGGAATGGTCGTATAAATTAATTGCTTGCCACGTGGTCCGTTCTGACCAGACTGTTGGGAGGTATTGGGACCAGTGCATGCGTATGGGCATGCATACAAGGCAGTTTAGGGTCAGGATGCCCTCAACAGACCACCGGTAGAGAGCATCGTCTGCTTGCCTGATAAGCACGAGCAGCTCCAGCTGTTTTGTTGTCTTCCGTCCAGGGCCAGGTGGCACCATTGGTATATGCCTTTGTGTCGGAACCATTTCCAGGCGCTTGTGTCAACCCGGCTAACCCATGTCTACCCATTCTTCCGGTGGAAACAAGATGCACCTGTACCCCTCAATCCCGGCTTTGCTGTGGAGTGGCACACTGCTCCCACTGCTAATGTGATGGTCTGGGGGGCTATCAGATATGACAGTCGGTCACCCCTAGTAGTGCTATGAGGGACAATGACAGCTCAGCGATATGTTCAGGACATCCTGCAGCCACATGTGTTCCTCTCATGGCGGCTTCCAAGAGGCATTTTTCCAGCAGGATGATGCTCAGCCGAACACAGCAAGTGTGTCACAGAAATGCCTCCACAATATTGCCACACTTCCATGGCCTGGACAGTCGCCAGTAGAACATGTATAGGACCACCATTTTTTTTACAGCCTATGAGTTTACCCTATCTAGATTCTCAGTTACACCAAATGTAGACATACATGCTGCAGGATACCATACAGAACCTATATGCCCCCCTGTATCACATCTTGTATCCAAGCTAGAGGCAGTACAACAGGGTACTAGAGCCTCCATGCCCGCCTGTATCACATCTTGTATCCAAGCTAGAGGTGGTACAACAGGGTACTAGAGCCGCCATGCCTGTCCGTATCACATCTTGTATCCAAGCTAGAGGTGGTACAACAGGGTACTAGAGCCTCGATGCCTGCCCGTATCACATCTTGTATCCAAGCTAGAGGTGGTACAACAGGGTACTAGAGTCTCCATGCCCGTCTGCATCACATCTTGCACCCAAGCTAGAGGCAGTACAACAGGGTACTAGAGTCTCCATGCCCGTCTGCATCACATCTTGCACCCAAGCTAGAGGCGGCCCAACAGGGTACTAGAGCCTCCATGCTCCCCGTATCACATCTTGTATCTAAGCTACAGGCGGTACAACAGGGTCCTAGAGCCTCCATGCTCCCTGTATCACATCTTGTATCTAAGCTACAGGTGGTACAACAGGGTACTAGAGCCTCCATGCCTGCCCGTATCACATCTTGTATCCAAGCTAGAGGTGGTACAACAGGGTACTAGAGTCTCCATGCCCGTCTGCATCACATCTTGTATCCAAGCTAGAAGGAGTACAACAGGGTACTGGAGCCTCCCTTCAATGGGTCTGTTTCCCACAATAAATGATCCTTTTGCTCTGATATTGTAATCACTTACTTATATCAACGTTACAATTACACAGAGAAAATTTAATTCGATTCCGACAACTTCTAGGTGCTTAATTTTTTTTTTTTTTTTTGACAATGAGTCAAAATGTCAGCAGAAGTCACAGAACTGGGTAATGATATCGATTACTGCAAGAAAGGTTGGCTTTCACAGAATTAGTCCAGGTGTAGTATAGCCAAATTTTCAGTAAGGTCCTATGAAGAACAGAACACTCTTTAGCTAAAAGTGTTCTCCCGTGACAACCTATTTTTTTTCTGATATTTTTGACCTGTTGGGCGAGTATGCACGTTTTTTTCATATTATGCTGTGCCCAGTTGGTGTTTTAATGATGAGACCCCTTGAAAGCTCTGCTCACATGCAGGCTGGGGGTTTCCACTGTTCGGTTATAGGGGCTAAAAATGACAGAAATGTCAGATCCAGCACTTGTCTGACATGAACAATCCTCAATGGTGTTTTTCTTGATTCTCATGGGGTCCGTCTTTGGTGGTTTCTGGCATATTCTGAACGCTCCCCGCTCAGCGAAGATCTGCCTGTCTAAACATTCTGCACGAGTGCGAACAAATAGCGGTCACGTCACCCTCGTTCAAACAAGAATGGCCCCCTGTAAAAGGGGCATAAGGCTCCTTCACACACTATCTGCTCAGCTGTTTTTGAAAGCTTGTCATGGCAGTTTTTTCTTTACATTCAAACACTTTCTGTAATTTTATTTTTCAGTAACCTTTTTAAATCTGCTTATTAGTCATTTTTGGGACCCCACCACCATCAAGCTTTTATCCTAGGGATAGGTGATAAAAGTTGATTCTGGTACAACCCCTTTAAACGAAAACCTCTGCTTGCAGCATCTCTGAGTGATTGGAGACAAAAAGAAAAGGCCAAGGCCACTCCCACACAGGGGTTAATAAACCCGCCATGTTGTTAGCGCACCGCGTCATTGCAGTGGTCGATGCCGTGCGTTAAAAGTCTCTGAAACGCACTATAATAGAACAGACAGCGTTTGAAAAGTGCATGAAACCCCTGTAAACAATGGCTGTGTGAGGGCGGCCAAAGGCTCCTTTTACAGGGGCGAGCGCGATATCTGACCGTGGATCTCAGCCGATATAGCACTTGGGAACATGTGATGTCTCAGTGGATGTGAGGTGTTTGTGGCACTAACCCCTCCCATCACTTCAGGGAGTAGCGATCCTCCGCCACGGCTGTGGTCAATGGGAGGCCTCGCATGCACCTCGCACATTGTGCAATGTTTTTTCCAGCCCCATTAAAAACAATGGGCAAGGTTTTTTGAGGAAGCGCCAAAGACAGGACATGCAGTGATTTAAAAAAAAATAATTTTATTTATTTTTTTTATTTTCACACCGCAATGCAGGAAAAGAAGCCTCATGTGTATGACTCCATTCAAAAGAGTGGGGTTCAAATTCGTACATCTTGCAATGCACAAATATCGCATGATTTTCTAAGCTGTGTGAAAGTGGCCCAAGACCGGATGCACACGCATGCGCAATGGCGTTTTTTGTTTTTTTTTACTGTACTTCATGCCTCCCAATGCTTTTGGCCATTAAAATGGCACATTAGTTGCATTCATTAATGAGTTGAAGATGTGTTTTTACTGCACATTTGCACAGGTAAAGTAAGAGCATGCTGCTGTTTTTTTTTTTTTTTTCCTGCGAATTGCGCATGTGAACGAGCCCATGGAAATCAGTGGATTCTGATTTCTGCGTATTTTGCACACAAATTTTTTTATGCGCAAATACGTGTGTGAATGCAGTTTTAAGCTAGGGCGATGCATGGCACACAGCGATGGTCAGTGGTGCCACTTTATGACGTGTGATCTCACGCCACACCGCAGCTACAAATCATTCAGCTCTGTTGGATTCAAGTCGCAAGTGACTTTTCCATCATTGATATTTTATATTGCGTGTAACTGCGACTTTCCTGTGATATGTAGTTTATTATTTTTTTAAAACCGCCAACTTGCCACCCTGAAACAGTTGCGCAGTGTTTATGTGACACGTGTCGCCCTAGCCTAAATTTGTGCACTAAGGGCACCACACACCTTGGACCATTTTTTAGAACGTTTCTCGGATAGGCTCCTGCGCTGTATACTATGGTGTAGCCCCCTCATACATCGGTTTGGCTTTGTCATGCCATGAACATGCTGCTGTGATATATTTGTACACTAGGTGATATGCCCTGCGTTGTAAGGCGATTTTATGAATAGCGGTCCTAGATTATACAAAGTGGGCCACAAATGACCCCAGCACCGCACTGTTATGGAAGCCGTCCAAAAGGAAAGCTGTGTTGCCTATAGCAACCAATCACAGCGCATCTTTCACTTTACCTCAGAAGTATAAGAAATGAAAGCTAAGCTGTGATTGGTTGCTGTTGGTACCAAAAATTACAGGGGAAGTCAGTGAGTTTTCGATGTTTAATTATGCCAGTATTCGTCTCCGGGTAGTGAAGAACGCTCGTGGATACGTTGTATCCACGACACAAACAAATATACGACACAAACAAACAGATTTAGCGCTTTCTGTATGTGTGATGGTTTGGGCTGGATGATATACATGGTATCACACTACACCACCATACTGCAGAGGATGACATATGGTGTCAGCTGTGCAGGGGTTAAACAGAAGCCCACCCTAGTCCGCCTCCATGTGAGGATGGAGACAAGAAGCTACTTAGTAAAGTCTGCCACGTTTTGAGCCTTGCTTCTGTGCTTTCCATTCATAGGAGAAGGGGAGGGAGGTGGGCAGTGCCGCCTCTCTCCTTCACCCCGCACGCCAGCCTTATTATCATGTCCTGCTCCTGCCGGGGAGGGTCAGTGTTTCCTGTTCCTACATGTGTGGCATGGCTCCCTACATCTGCTTTACATTGCTGCCCCGCTCCAGTCGGCACCCATTACGTTGTCCCAGCGAGCAGCGGAGATCGCCAGCTCTTACAAATTCCAATTCCATTTGTTTCATCCAAATGAAACTTGGCAGTTTTATAGAAACTTTCCAGCGCTAACAATGGCGGCGTTTAGTGCGGCCACACAATTATTTTCCAGCTGTGAGTTTGTCAAGTGTTAATTAGCTGCATATTACTAATGACTGCACAGGAATGTGTGTGACGCTTCCTTGTATTATCAGTCGGCCTCCTCTGTGACACGTGGTTCTGTATGGGAGGGTTCCATCCAAATACGTGTGATCCCACGCGATAGATTTGGCGCACACATTTCTGCAATTGAAAAATAATTTGTATATATCAGAATGGCGCTGTTTCTGCAGCATCTACATCCGTTTTTACTAAGTATTCAGGTGAATGAGCTAGGCGTAGAAACATCTGCAACAAATCTTCGCCCGCCTGCACACGAACATTTTGTTTGCTGCGGAATCCGCTACACCGTGGATCTGAAGCAAAAACCGTTCATAGCATGCTATGGAAAAAACGCTTTTTTCTTCGCACTTGCAGAAACCTCATTTGGTTTCTGTGAGCGGAGGAAAAATCACAGCATGCTCCATTTTTGTACAGTGTCCATATAGATGGCTTTCATTGAAGTCAGTGGAAGCTGTCTGACCCGCGGCCCGTCCATCGCCTAGCAATGGCGCGGGAAAAATAAACATTTGAAGAAAAAAAATCTGCATTGCACATGTCTGCCGGTGGCTCGCCTTAGCTATCCACAGTACAGAAAAATAAGAAAGAATACTTTGTACGCGCGGGGCCGCTAGCCGCAATCACAGCCGGATTCCACTACGGGCTCCCGCATGCAAAACTCGGCTCTGCTGTGTGCAGGCGGCCTTACTCTTATGATTAAAGCCTCAGGGTATGTCCACATGGGACTTCACTTCACCTGCGGATTGTCTTCTGCGGATGTTGGCGCCATTCTCTGACAGAATCTGCCAGTGTTATGTGGTTTTGGTTGCATATTCGCCACAGATTTCGCTCACCATTTTAGGTTGTGAAACTCTGCAGTATAAATTGACATGTGTGCACGAGCCCGCATGCTTTCCCCGTGCACAGTCCTGCATTGGATTCCACCCGGCCCGTGGACATGAGGCCAAAAAATACAAGATACTCACCTGTCTGGACGCTGTGGGACTCCCCTCTGTGTAGGCTGGATCTTCTTTTTAAGTCCTGCTTTCCTGTGGTCCCGCCGCACGGATGCAGTGACAGCTGCGTCTGTACCGCGGATCCGGACGGCTTCCATTGACTTCAGCCGAAGCCGTAGGAGCCGTCCATGCAGGAAAACTGCACAAAAATGAAGCATGTTGTTTTTTGGCACGTGCAATCTGCACGCCAGGGAAAAATGACATCTGCAGGAGGCCCGCGCGTTTTTTTTAAATTTTATTTTCCCGTGGACTTGAGCCCTAAATTTGAAATCCTCACTGCGGGTCACGTTAGGCAGTAGAATTTTCTTTTTGTTTTTTCAGCAGTTTGTGCTTTTTTTCACTAGCGTTTTTCTTTTTCTTGCACTGTGAGAGCGAGTGAAAACACTCGCCTCACAGCGCAAAAGAAAAGCTGCGATATTGCAAAATCCTTTCAATGGGGCCGCCAGCAGGACCAGCCCCATTGAAAGCATAGGAAGTATACTGCGGACTTTTGCCACAGCTATGACAGCTGCGGCAGGGGTTTCCTTCATCCCAGCTAGGGATGATTTTCAGGGAAGGGGTTATATTTCAAGCCCTTCCCCAAAAATCATGTTGCAGGGGTTGCCGACAACCCACTGCTTTCAATGGGGCCGGCAGCAGCAGCGCCGACCCTATGCAAAGCAATGGGATAGCATCCTGGACTTCTGCCACAGCTGTCACAGCTGTGGCAGAGGATTCCTTCATCCCTGCGGTCCCCGCGGGATGACGGAAGCTCCTGCCGCAGCTGTCACAGCTGTGGCAGAAGTCCGCGATATACTCCCTATGTTTTCAATAGGGGTAGCGCAGCTGCCGCTGGCCCCATTGAAAACACTGAGTGATATCACAGATTTCTTCTCTGCGATGCGAAGCTGGAGTGAAAAATTGCAAATGAGTATGAAATCATTGAAAATCATTGGTTTTATAATCCTCGCCGTGGCATCGCAGGGAAAAGTATCGCTAGTGGGTAACAGCTCTTACGATGCAGAAAATCCTGTTACTGCATCAATCGTGATTTTCCGCATAGGAATTCTGCACGGATATTTTGCTCATTACCCGTCTTAAATCTACTTGCAGATTTGCGGCTAAAACTGCTGCAGAAGGATGCAGATTGTACTGCTGCTTTAAAGGCCTAAGGCCTCATGTCCACGGGGAAAATCAGGCCCGCTACGGATTCTCCATGGAGAATCTGCAGCGGGTCCCTCCTGCCCCGCGGACATGAGCGCTGAAAATAAGAATACATCAGAATTAACTCACCTCCCGCACGCTCCGGATACTTTTTTCGCTGCGGCGTCATCTTCTCTGCGTCGCGGCCGGATCTTCTTTCCGGCCGCGCGCATGCGCCGTCCCGAAGCAGAATGATCCGGCCGCGACTGAGAGAAGATGGCGCCGCGGCGAAGAGAAGAAACGGAGCGGGTGAGTAAAATCTGATTTTTGTCTCCCGCGGATCCGGACGGCTTCCATAGGCTTCAATAGAAGCCCGCGGGAGCCGTCCCCGCGGGAGACCCGCATGAAAATGGAGCATGGTCCAGATTTTTTCATGCTCCATTTTTTAAAAAATCACTTTTATTGACCATCCGCGGGTATTTATCTACCCACGGGTGGTCAATGCATCCCTATGGGGTGCGGATCCGTGGGCAGGAGAAGAGTTAAAATCTGCTGCGGATTTTAATTCTTCTTTTGCCCGTGGACATGAGGCCTAATTCAGGCAGAAAATTCCACAGTGAATCCTGCTGTGTGAACATAACCCTAAGGGCTTAGTCACCCATCAGTATTCTGTAAGCCACAACCAGGAGTGGGTCCAAAATACAGAAGAAATGCAAATCTTCCCATTATTTGGCTGTGTTCTCACAGGGCGGATTTGCTGCGGAAATTCCGTCTGGAATTTCGCTGCGGTAAATCTGCCTGCGGCCACTAATCCCTGCATTAGCCGGCCGTGTTGACGAGATTGGTCCTCCCCTGTGAACGAGATTTTTGACAAATCTGTCACAGCAAAGCCGGCACTACAGCGCGGTTTCCCCGACCGCAGCATGTCTATTTTTTTTTTCCCGTCGCGGACGCGCTCTCCTCTATGAAAGCGTTGGCCGCAATGGAAGAGTATGCGGCAAGGCCGCTCCAAAACCCATGGCATTTGAAGCTGCGCTTTCCCGGCGGAAATCTTGTGTTTTTTTTGCTGTGGCAAAACTGCAAGATTTCCGCCAGGAATACGTGCTGTGTGACCCCAGCCTTATTTCCCTTTATACGTTCCACCTCTGGTTTGGGCCCTAAGGCTGCTTTCGCACACAGCGGATTTTCTGCAGCAGATTTTTGTGCCCATCCGCGTCAAATCGGCATGTAACATGGATTTTCATACAGCTTTCACCCTTTCATTTGAAGAGGTGAGATCGGCACTGAAAATCTCGTGTCCATTACACTGTGGATTGTTTTCAGCACCTCTTGTTAAAATCTGATCCATATACATGGCTTTTTCTGAAAAAGCTGCAGAAATTCAGTGTGAAAAATCCACTGTCAAATGAGAGACCTACAATTCGGCTTGGGTACACCCCAACCACTGATACTTCTGATAAAGCACTGTCAATAGAGGAGACCAAGGACACAATTAATTAAACAATCTTCATTTCTTTATAGATGCAGCATTGAAAACTAAGAGGAAACATTCTGTATATACATATGAATAAATGGGTCAGCCGTGCCTCCAATTCATGGAGCAGATGTCTAGTGTCACAAAAATGGTGTCCAGCCGTAGTTTGCACTAACTTTTTAGATAGTCAGTCCGCATCCCATCCGGGCAAGCTTTACAAGGTGGACTCAGAACTGTGTGTGTTTGCCAACCTCTGTGCATACAATGTAATAGCAGGTCTGTGTTTACTGATGCCAAGCCTAACTGGATGGCAGGTCTGACTGACATATGTCATGCCACACGGACACTCTAAGAACTACACGTTATTTCTGCACTTACATGAGGAAAACTCTTTAAAAGTACGTTCAGATGTAGTGGAAACTGTGTGGATTTTCCGCTGTGGAAAACCTGCAAGGTCTCTACTATGTGTGAAGTTACCCTAATGGGAATTTCAAATCCTTCAGTTGGATGACAAAAAACGGATTTTGTAATACTCGAGGAACAATTCTGGCAGCTCAAATGGGCAGAAGAACTATTTGTGGGATTTTTAAATACATCCGTTGTGATGGTTTTCCGCACAGATATCGGCTCGCATCACTTGGTTAACTTCTGCTCTTGCCAATCTGCTTGTTTTCACCCACTCTGTACATTACCTCCTGTCTATCATATCCTCTATCGTTAAACTGTTCCACCATTTTGGCCATATGCAAACTATAATCCTCATCATCAAAGCAGATTCTACAGGTCTTGGTCAACAGACTTTCTGGCCATCCAGTAAAGGCTTTCATTCCTCACAAACAGACCTGTCCGCTTACAGTATAATGTAGGGGATGATTTATTATTTCTCAGAATCTTTGCATCAAATAATGGATTTTATTTGCACTCTTCTCCAACGAAAAATACAATAACTCATGTCAACTACTTAAATACTGTGTGAATAACTCCCTATTTGTCCTTCACCATAATACAGAAATGTCATCCACCTACCTCGGCAATATTTTTATAAACTTCGAAAACTTTTGTTAATCTTTGTCTTTACAAAAAAAAAAAATCAAGCCCATAAAAGAAATTGTCGCTTTGCTGCAAAACTTGGCATGCAGTTACATCTCAGGCAGATATGCAAGTGAGTAGAATTGTGCTAAGAGCTCCTGCACGCTGGCGAGAGTGCTATGGGGCTGTGATTCATGAACCAATATCACCCACAAAATCCTTCTGAAAACCCCGGGATGCGAGGCGTTTTCACAAGGAAACACCCTCACATTCCTGCAGGGGTTCTCTTAATCCCCTCCACGGCTGTCACAGCCACAGCAGGAGATCGCGATGTTCTCTCACTGTCTTCAATGGGGTCCGGGCTGCTGCCGCCAGCCCCATTAAAAACACCTAGAAACCCCTGGATGCGACAGCCTCACATCACTGCAGGGCTGAAGGAAACCCCTGGCGCAGCTGCGGCAGGAGATCGCAATTTTCTCTCCAGCGTGAAGGAGCCCTAAAAGTGCCCCCCCCCCCCCCATGGTCTATAAAAGTCTCTCAGAGGCTACTAGTGTGTAGTGATGTCTTTTTCCGCTTGTGTAGAGCTTGTTGACCGTTAGAAGCCTCTACAATGCAATCAAGGAGATTTCACCCCGTTAACAGAGCTTGAGAGGGGCATTATTAGAATGCAAGAAGCACGGTGGTCGAATCAACGAATTTCCTGCCACCTGGGCCGTCCTGGACCAGACTTTTACGAGGTGTTGGGACCAGTAGATGTTTGAGGGTACGCACACAAGGTGACCAGACTCGGTACGCCCTCGACAGGTCCCTAGAAAAGAGGATCGGCCGATCGGCCGACAAGTACAAGTAACTACAACTGTTTCGTTGTCCTCCATCCAGAGACAGATGGCACAATTATTATAGGCCCTTGTATCGCTACTTTTTCAAGGCGCGTGGCATTGGTCTAATGTCGTCAATTATGTGTACTACCTTCGACACCTACTCGCCGTTGCCTCCATTTGCAGTGGTATCATGAAACAAGACTGCTGCAGAATGTAAAGAGTTTTTTGTGGCAAATCCATGTTTAATTTGGGCACTGAGGGCCTTGTTTGTGTTTGGAGACCTGGGCGTGCGTGTCTCAATCCTGCCTTTACTGTTGAGCTGCACACTGCCCAACTGTTGGTGTAATGGTCACCCATGGCAGGGGTACGAGGGACAATGACAGCTTAGCTTCAGGATGTCCACATGTGTTCCTCTCATGGCGGCTTCCAAGAGGCATTTTCCAGCAGGATAATGCTTGGCCGCACACACGGGGATGGGGGGGGGGGGGGGGGGGTGACAGGAAGCCTCCACAACATTGTCACACTTCCATGACCTGCCCATTTGTCAGATTTATTGCCAATAGATCATGTATGGGATCATCTGAAATGCCAATTTTGACATCCTCATTTTTGCGCAGTCTAGAGGCTCAATTTCAACAAGTGTAGACCAATAAGCTGCAGATACCATACAGAAACTGTATACCTTCATGCCTGCCCGTATGACCTCTTGTATCCAAGCTAGAGGCGGTAGAACAGGGTATTAGAGCCTCCATGCCACCGTATCACACCTTGTATACAAGCTAGAGGTGGTACAACAGGGTGCTAGACCCTCCATGCCTGTCCGTATCGCATCTTGTATACAAGCTAGAGGTGGTACAACAGGGTGCTAGACCCTCCATGCCTGTCCGTATCGCATCTTGTATACAAGCTAGAGGTGGTACAACAGGGTACTAGAGCCTCCATGCCCGCCCATATCACATCTTGTATACAAGCTAGAGGTGGTACAACAGAGTACTAGAGCCTCAATGCCCACCTGTATCACATCTTGTATACAAGCTAGAGGTGGTACAACAGGGTGTTAGAGCCTCCATGCCACCTGTATCACATCCTGTATCCAGGCTAGAGGTGGTACAACAGGGTACTAGACCCTCCATGCCTGCCCGTATCTCATCTTGTATAGAAGCTAGAGGTGGTACAACAGGGTACTAGACCCTCCATGCCTGTCCGTATTGCATCTTGTATACAAGCTAGAGGTGGTACAACAGGGTACTAGAGCCTCCATGCCTGTCCGTGTTGCATCTTGTATACAAGCTAGAGGTGGTACAACAGGGTACTAGACCCTCCATGCCTGTCCGTATTGCATCTTGTATACAAGCTAGAGGTGGTACAACAGGGTACTAGAGCCTTTATGACGGTCTGTATCACATCTTGTATACAAGCTAGAGGCAGTACAACAGGGTACTAGAGCCTCCATACCCACCCGTATCACATCTTGTATACAAGCTGGAGGTGGTACAACAGGGTATTAGAGCCTTTATGCCTGCCCATATCACATCTTGTATACAAGCTAGAGCTGGTACAACAGGGTACTTCTTCTAGGTGTTTCTTTTGGCAATGATTGTACATAGAGTGTGAAACTTTGGGCTGCGGATACCCCCATGATGTCCCCTGCTGCATGTAAAAGACAGACCCAAATCTGAAATAATTTCTGTAACATTTGTATGCTCTGTTCTAGATAAAAATTATTTGTATCTTTGAAACAAAATGGCAATTTGGCTACAAAATTCTGCAAGAAGGTATCAAGGTAAATTGCTAAAGGTTGTAGAACTGAATTCACACATGAGACTGTTGGATGTCCTGGCAGTTGTTGCGAATGTTTATGATCTTGGGCAATATTTTTATAAAGAGCCTTCCACACATCAGCACTAAAAGTGCCATGTTCATCAGCCTCTGCCGATCAACCTCCCTTCTGATTGACATGGGGCTGGTTGTACCAACCATGCTGTTGATCCAGGTTTATGCGATCCGCTGTTGAAATTTGTTTTCCAAATCTTAGATCAAAACGGGTTGGTGTAACTTTGTCCTTAATCCAAGTTCGCTTATTCTGCAATCAAAGGTTGAACCTAGAAAAAAATGTATTGAGCACGGTGATTGGTGACTGTAATCAAGTGATCTTCCCAGCATTCATAGCGATAGTAAAAACATGGCCGCTACCAGCAGCAAATATGGGTGTAACTTTACCAGCCAGCAAAATCCTATTGAGCTATCAGTCTTGTCCAACATCTTGGATTTCAGCTAGTTTGATTTGCCAAAATTGTGGCCATAAATGTAACCAAGATCGCGGGCTAAACCGTGTTGGTGCAGCGTTTTACTACTTGGTCTTGGATCTTCTCTTGTTGATCTCAGATCAAAACTTTGGTGCAACCAATATATTTTTCAGTCACTAATTCCTACAAAATGTGTAAGTCTAACAAAAATCTAATAACTGTATAGTATTTGTGGGGATGATTCAAGTCCTTTATTAATAGCAGCTAATTGTTCACCTGACGGGTCTTTTGATGAGACATTCAAACTAAAGGGTGCCTTCGCACTGGCGATAAAATCACGTGATGCGACAGTGAGTGAAAACGCAGAATTTAGAAACCATTTATTTTCAATGGTTTCCTTCACATTTGCGATGTTTTCACTCATGTGATGTTGCAGGAAAGAAAAATTGCGCCATGGTTTTTATCTCTCAGGTTTTTCCATGAGGTCTCTCTTTTTTTAAAAATTTATTTATTTTTTTTAATCGCATCGCAAAGCACGATTTTGCGTTTTTTTTCTTTTTTTTTTTTTTTCATGCGATGTGTTAGCATGAGAAACTCCGATTGACTAAAAAATCATGGTAAAATTGCGCGAGAAAAGGTACAACAAGGTCGAAAGTGGCAACGATGTTTTTGCTAAAAGAAGCAGCACTGACGCTCAAAAAGCGCAGGAAAAAAGTTGTTTTTTTTCCCTAGCATGAATACCGCGATGGCCAGTGTGCAGCAGCCCTAACGCACCTCGCTTTTGTTTATGCATTTGCTGGTTTTCGCCTTTGCACCTGAGCTTGCCCCTTGTGGACCACCCATGCAGCCATGCAGGATGATTCTGTTTTGTCTTGGCGTTATGGGCCTCTTAAAAAAAAAAAAGCATTATGTTGTCCAAGTGAGTAGGAGCGATCGCCAGCTCTTAGAAATTCCATTTGTTTGATCCAAATGAAACTTGGCAGTTTTCTAGAAACTTTCCAGCGTTGAGAATGGCGGCGTTTAGTGCAGCCACACAATTATCTGCTAGCTGTGAGTTTGTCAAGTGCAAAGTGTAAATTAGTTGAACATTGCTTATTGTAAGCGAGTATGACTGACTGTCCTTCATAGATAATGTATCATGCTTCCTTGGTTGAAGCTTTGTATTCTCAATCTCGCACTACTTTGTGCCATGTGGTTCTACGTATGGGCATACGCATGGCAGGTTTTCACCCATAGAAGTGTTTGTTCCCACGCAGACGTTTCTGTGATTCATTCATCAGCATGTGCATCAATTTTGTAAACCCTATTCAGGTGGAATTTCTGTATCCCATTTTCTTTGTGAATAGCCCCTTTGGGTGCGTCCGTTAGGCAGCAGAGAGTCTACTGGGAATTTTGATGACCATTTACTCAAAGTCCACAAGTGTTACATGCAGAATTAGAAGTCCATAACTTTATTTTCTTGCCAATTGACATGCATAAAGGCTTGTTCTGTGGCTGTTCTCCGCAGATACGGTAAAAAATTCTGAATTAAATAAGGTAAAAAGGGACTTGTGTGTGTATAGTGCCAACTTATTACGCAGCACTAATATATTTATTACGCCCCAGCAAGCTGGGTACTAATTTTACCAACCTTGGAAGGATGGAAGGCTGAGTCAACCTTGAGCCGGCTACCTGAACCACGTAGGGATTGAACCTGCAACATTCAGGTCATGAGCCAGAGCTGAGGACTACATACTGCTGCCTTAACACTCTGCACCACAGGAGACCAGTATGGCAGTATTCTTCACTATTCTGTCCAGAAAAATGTGGGCAATCATGATGGAAGCCGAACAAACCTCATACTTTAATGGAGCCCACTTGGTGTTTGTTTTCCATCATACCAGGCATCTGTCCTTGGTTGGCATTGCCTGAACACAAATGAGACCATAGCCTTAGGGCTGACTCAGACAAGCGTATTTAGTCTGCGCATTATATGTGTTATGCAGTAAATACACATATTTATCCACCAGATTATTATAATGGTGTGTATTATGCACCAAATTAGGAAATGTTGCTTTTTTTTTTTTTTATCTACACGCTTGAAAATCATAGGTCTGAGTAGCCCAATGTAAATCAATGTGCTTTTAGTATTGCACAGGCTAAATATGCTCATGTGAGTGATCCTTTAGATATGAAATGTGCTTTTTTGAATAGCAATTTGTCATAGACTAATTCCATGCTGTGTTTTTATTTTTATTTTTCCATAATTGAGATAGATAGACCCTGTTGCACCTTGGGGGTTACTCGCTTATAGGATCGCCATCTTTTCTATTCAGCAGGATTGGAACCATGTACGTAAAGGCGCAGGAGAGTCAGACCTCTTGAAATTGTAGCTTCCACCAGCTTTATTTTATATCATCGCACATCTTCGTGGTACATACAACGCTTGCAGGGTCCCCGTCACTATCTCCCACCCAGGGTATCTTGAGGGCATCCTCCTCTGTCAGACCCAGACAGGTCCACATGGACCTTAGGCTCCAAGTGCCTGGTGTCTGCTCCTACAAGCCTCTCTGGCTTTCAGCCAACTTCCCCATGAGTGTGGCAGGAACTGATAATTTTATCTTCCTGCCACACCTACAGGTGTTTTCTCTCATTTCAAGGACCAGAATACCTGTCTACAGCCACCTACAGGCCATTCGGTGTACTACCCTTCTACAACAGCAATGGAAGTTGTGAAAGATTGTGTACACGTATCGGTTGTTCCTTTCTATAGCATTTAGGCTGTATTCACACAAGTGATTGTGATCTATGAAAAAAGTCACCCCGTGTGTGTGTTTTGTTTTTTTTTCCAACTTTCTGCATGCATTTTTCACACATGTAAAGGAAAAAAAAGTTCCCTGTCGACATTTATTTATTTTTTTTAATGCTTCCCTTGCTTATGTATTAAAAATAGATGTGAGTGCAGTACGTTTTTAGTGGTTTTTTGTTTTTTTTTTTAATGCACAGCTTGACTTGAATGGGTGATTTCCGTCCCAAAATTAGACCAAAGTACGCCATGATGTTTTGTTTTTTTTTCCTTAGGCCCCCTGTCCACGGGTGAGACGGAATATCGCTAGCGAAATTCTGCCTCCAGGGAGCAGGGGAGAAAACTGACAGTTCTCTGTGGCGAGCCTATCTGACCGATGGGCTCATCGCAGAGAATCGCGACATGCCGCGATTTGAGTTCCGCGAGTGGAGAATTGCTATGATTCTCCGCTCTTGTACAGGGGGCTGTGACTTCCATAGCAACGCTATGGAAAGCGTGCACTGCGTTACTCGCGGATGGATTATCGCCGTGGGTAACGCAATGCAAGATCGTTCGTGGACAGGAGCCCTCACTTTTTGTCTGTTTTCAGAGATAAAAAATCGCTGATGTAAATACAACCTTATGATCCATTAGTATTGCAACTGCACTGGAATACATAGAATCATAGAATGGTAGAGTTGAAAGGAACCTCCAGGGTTATTAGGTCCAGCCCCCTGCTCAGTGCAGGATTCACTAAATCATCCCAGACAGATATTTGTCCAGCCTTTGTTTTAATACTTCCATTGAAGGAGAACTCACCACCTCCCGTGGTAACCTGTTCCACTCATTGATCACCCTCACTGTCAGAAAGTTTCATCCCATTGCTTCTAGTCTTGTCTTGTGCAGATGAGAATGGGGTTGATCCCTCTGCACTGTGACAGCCCTTCAGATATTTGTAGACGGCTGTTAAGTCTCCTCTCAGCCTTCTTTTTTGCAAGATAAACATTCCCAGATCCTTTAACCGTTCTTCATAGAACATGATTTGCAGAATGCTCACCATCTTGGGAACTCTTCTCTGAACTTGCTCCAATTTGTCGGTCTTTTTTTAAACTGGAGTGCCCAGAACTGGACACAGTATTCCAGATGAGGTCTGACTAAGAGTAGAGGGGGATAATGACCTCACATGATCTAGACTCTATGCTTCTCTTAATACATCCCAGAATTGTGTTTGCCTTTTTGGCTGCTGCATCACATTGTTGACTCATGTTCAGTCTATAATCTATTAGTATACCCAAGTCTTTTTCACATGTGCTGCTTAGCCCAATTTCTCCCATTCTGTATGTGCTTTCTTCATTTTTCTTGCCCAGATGTAGAACTTTGCATTTCTCCTTGTTGAATACCATTCTGTTTGTCGCTGCCCACTGTTCAAGCTTTTGTAGATCTTTCTTAATACTCTGTCTCTTCCCTAGTGTTAGCTATCCCTCCTAGCTTTGTGCCATCAGCAAATTTAATCAGTTTCCCATCAATTCCCTCCTCCAGATCATTTATAAAAATGTTGAACAGCACTGGGCCTAGGAAATCCAAGTCAGTTGATAGGACATATAATAGATGAAGTTCTGGCTCGGGCTGCGGGAACACCTGCATCGCAGTCTCTGCCGGGCACCAGTAAAATTTGGAGAAAAAAAAGTAGCATACGTGCAGCTTTATTTTTTTTTGGTAAAACGATGGACATGTTGGCAGACCCATTCTAGGTCAGTAAGGCTTGTCTGGTACTGTTGGTATCTAATGTGTTACAGCATTTTGTAGTGAATGTATGGTATAAACTGAGACTCTTAAGGCCTCCCTCGCGCAGGTGTTTTTTTTCAGCGTTTAACGCTGTGTTTTCAGCGCTGCACTAAACGCTGTAAAGCGCTGCCATTTATTAAAATGGGGCTTCTCAGACAGGTGTTAAAACACAGCGTTTTTAATGCTGCATTTTTCAAACGCTGTCTGTTCTATTTTTGGGCGGTTCAGTGTTTTTAAATGCTGTGCATCACCCATTGAAATGAAACCGCCACACAACTTGGTACAGTTAAACGTAGGTTGCTACCGTATTTGCCCTGAGATCTACCCCGATAATAAGCCCTGGCTACACTACATCTGTGTCCTTCGCGTACAGTTGTCAGCATTGACAGAGCATCTCTTGTTGGTATTGGGGATTGAAAACCCCACCTCCAGCAAGAGATTGCTCTGATTGGTTCTTGTGTGCCACAGCTCAGCCAATCACAGCCAGCCATTCATTGAATGGCTGTGATTGGTTCATCGAGCACTGACTCTGATTGGCTGAGCTGCAGCGCTCGAGAATCAATCATAGCAATCTCTTGCTGGAGACGGGTGTTCAAACACATCCCCCGAAATTAAGACACTGCTTCTTTTGCGGCAAAAATAAAAAATATGATAGGGTCTTATTCTTGGGGAAACATGGTATGCCAGTTGGCTCCGTTCTGGCATTCAGTTTCCTTGGCTGTGTTTTCAGCTGTGCAAAAAATGCATCCTAAATGCTGTCAAAAACACGTCATTACTGCTAAAACTGCAGTAAACACAGCGTTGTGATGGAGGCCTTAGATTTAGCTGAGGTAGCGATCAATTGATCTTTTTGTGTGTGGCTTTTCACTTCCCTTTCCAAACACAATGCTGATACTATTTTTTATTTTTTTTTTAAACGAGGGGATATTGCTATATGTTTTTTTTTTTTGGGTGGGGGCGGGGGGCGCCATGCAAATGAAAGCTGCATATACTACTTGGAAATTGTACTTTTAATTTTTTAATGGGAAGTAATGAGCAACAGATATGTACCGGTGTGGTCACAACCTATATATATGTGGGGACTACAGTTTATTCAGCAGTCCTGCCGATTTTGGAATCCACTAGTGTGGTGAGACCGGTGCTTAAAGGGGTTGTCCCGCGCCGAAACGTTTTTTTTTTTTTATTCAATAGGCCCCCCCGTTCGGCGCGAGACAAACCCAATGCATGTGTTAAAAAAAAAACCCGTTTAGTACTTACCCGAATCCCCGCGCTGCGGCGACTTCTTCCTTACCTTAGCAAGATGGCCGCCGGGATCTTCACCCACGATGCACCGCGGGTCTTCTCCCATGGTGCACCGTGGGCTCTGTGCGGTCCATTGCCGATTCCAGCCTCCTGATTGGCTGGAATCGGCACACGTGACGGGGCGGAGCTACGAGGACCAGCTCTCCGGCACGAGCGGCCCCATTCACCAGGGAGAAGACCGGACTGCGCAAGCGCGTCTAATCGGGCGATTAGACGCTGAAATTAGACGGCACCATGGAGACGGGGACGCTAGCAACGGAACAGGTAAGTGAATAACTTCTGTATGGCCAATATTTAATGCACGATGTACATTACAAAGTGCATTAATATGGCCATACAGAAGTGTATAACCCCACTTGCTTTCGCGGGACAACCCCTTTAAAGCCCCATAGATAATCGCTCGAAATTCACTAGAACGATAAAAGCGATGGTTTTGCTTTCAAAGACGGATGTTTTCTTCTTAATGAAAATCTTTGGAAAATGTGGGGCTTTTCAGTCGTTGTATTATCGTTGTATAGTGTTTGCATTGACAGATTTTAAGCGGACTGAAAGACAACGATGAGCGAATCTTTAACGAAAACTGCCCGACGGGCGCAAAATAGACGCAACTATCATCGCTTAAACGATGGCTTTTGAGCGAATTTTGCGTGAAAATCACTGTGCCTAAATGGGCCTTAAGGCAGAGCTTGTGCTCATTTTAGAGCTGCCGTTAGTTATAGAGGTGCTTATTATGATTCACATGGCATGTTAATAAAGGGCTCCAATAACATGAATTAGATCCTGGGCTTGCATAGGGCTAAACTTGTTCCTGCAGGGTGTGATAAATCAGCTGCTCAGTTGTGCGGAGAGTCTGACCCCTACAGTCAGCCCCCTCCCTCCTGTATCAGTCCCTTGCTGTTGATATACTTGATTATTCTTTGTTTTTATGTTGATTGCAATCCCCTTTGTGGAGTGTAGACTGTTGGCTTGGTAGGAGACGGGACCATCTCTTGTCTGCTTTATGTAAACAAGCACATTGTCTCCTGCAGAACACACACTATTTTAATTGAAGTTTGGTGCAACTATTTATTTTGCAGGCAACAAGCACTTGAGAAAGTAAATGGAAAGTAAGCATTCCCTCAGAATAAAGGGGTTTTGTTTGTTTCTTTTAAATCCTAGATATCTGAAAAGCTATCATAAGGTCGCCTGCAGATAGCCAGGTCGGATGAAATCTCGCAGCGGGACCTGACCCGAGCCCCTGCAGGAGCAGCGCGGCGCTCACCTGCTCCCACGGCTCCGGCTCCTCGATGTGTCGGCTGCCGTCCACCCGCCGCATGCGCAGAGCAGAGCCAGCGGCCGGGGAGTGACATTTCTGGGCAGGGCTCTGCGAGACCCGCACAGAAATAGAGCATGCCGCGATTTGTTTTCCACGCGAGATTATGCACGGACAAATCGCGGCCGTCTGCATAGGATTGCGTTTTCTAATGCAATCCTATGGCAACTTCCACGGGCGGAAACTCTGCGGGAAATCCAGCGCGGAATTTCCACCTGTGTGCAGAGGGCCTAAGACTTCTGTTGAGAAGGAAAAATTATATATATATGGGTCTTGCCAAAGGATGTAATCCCTGTGTGCCTGATGATTTAGCAGGGCAGCCCGGAGCTTAGTGATGGCTGCCAGGCCTGTCATGCATGGATGCCTATTAAAGTGGTTATCTGAGATATTTAAAAAAAGGATTCTCATTTTTATAACAAGTGGCCCTGACTGCTATAAAAGGGAGTGGAACCTTATCGTGTGTGTAAAGCTAAAGTCTGTACCCCATTCTTTTACATGTGTATGCAGGCCATTCCTTGGTATATACTGATTATCACCATTATTCCAGTCAGTTTTGATAATCCCTATAAATTAAGGAAGTGCCATCCATGTGATTCCTTTATGTCTTGGTATTTTTAGACTATTTTGGCAAGAAAAACTAGAAAATTAGGATGAAAATCGATAGAAGGTTGAAATAATTGAGATCTTGTAGGCCCAATTACCCAGCACTAGGTACACCAACAATTTAAGCCTATGCTCAAACTGTGTTTCCGGGTGCATTCATACAACCATATATCGGCTGGGTCTTCACGCCCAGCCGATAGACGGAGTCTCTCTCTGCAGAGGGAGGAGGCTGGAAGCACCCTCAGGGTCATTCCCAGAATTCTGTCTTTTTTTTTTTTTCCCCTGAAAGTAGGATTCAGGCAGAACCATAGTTTTTCTTGTTAGTCAGAGACCAATGACGTCTCCTTGTAAGCAGGTTTTCATTCCTCTCCAGCATGTGTGTCTGACAGATTGGCATATTTGTTAAATGCTGGAGAGGAGCGGGAACTTAACCCATTGCAATCCAATTTTGGATTCAGGGTTTGATAGGGGGCTTTCTCCTTCTGCCATTATACAATCACGCCATCTGCTGGCTAGAGCCAGTACTGCGGTATGTGACATGCTTGAGAGCTCCCCCCTCCGAAACAAAGCGGCCAGTAACATACAGTAAGACTACCCTGCCAGACGTCTTCAGACATCGGAGCTGTACAGGCTTCAATCAGAATGTCTTTAGACGTCAGACAGTGGATTGGAAAGGATTAAATGAAACGGCCGTCCATGGTTCCGTGTTTGGGTATTCAGATGGAAGGACTGAAGGAGCCTGACCTGGTGTATGCGATCTCCTGACCTTCCTATGGTGGTAGAGTATGGCCAGAAGCTCTCTTGTCTTTGGCCAGTAATGAGGGTTTGTATTTTGTCTCCGCTCTAGGCCGTGTCCTTTCTTTGGAATGATTATTTAGATACCTGTTGCTTCACAGGTTTTTGTCATATAGTATCGTTTGTACTATTAGGCTTTCTTTATATATGTTTTACAAGTTTTATCTTTGCATATGAGGAAGTCTTACTTGGCCCCAAGTTTATCTGGAAGTTGTTGCTAGGATGGAATTGGCAATATGTGATGAAGCATAAATCACATTGCAGACATTCTTGCTTCCTAACACCTTGCTGTAAAAGTCTCTCTTCCAGACTTCCTTCAGTTCCGGTTTCACACAATGATTATTTTTCTTTGAGATTCTGTCAACATATTTTTTTTTCCTTTTTTACAGCTTGTTTTTCCTCTCCTGTTTGTTTGTATATCCATTACAGAACTGTTCACCTTGTGTGACTGCAGAGCATTAGTAGTAGTATAAGGACTCGTTCACATCGGCGTTCAGTTCTGTTTTCTTGCTCCATTCGGGGAGCAGGGAAACAGCACTTCCAGGCTGAACGCTTATGTCTTATCACGGAACTGAACAACGCCAAATGGCTATATACTAATATACTTCTTAGCTGAAGCATACATGTGGAGGGGTTATCTATTACTGTGGGTTGGCCCCCCGATCAGTGCTAAGGTGCCGACCACATATAACAGCCAGGTTGTGATGTGTAGGATTGGCGTTATTATAACCAACATAAGCAATAAAGATACTGAAGGGGAAAAAGAAGAAATGAGCACAATAGAGGAAGTGATATCCATCTCTACATCCCATACGACTTATCCAGCCTGGTTTTTGTTGCTTTTACGTAGCACACAAGACCAACTGTGTGCTATCCTGGGTACATTGCGCTCCACACATTGCATGTAATTTCCATTTGTCAGAACGAGCAAATGGGACCTCCTCCAATGTGGTTAAAAAAACATGGACCATATGAGAAAATGCATGTCTGAATAGGCTGTTTGGCTGTCTTTGTTGTAGCCTTGGAGAGTCTATGCACCGAATGTATGGCATGTGAATTAGCCCGCAATCTATTGCTTTTCACAAGAGCATGACTGATGCCACTGAGCTAATGGCTCGTTTATACGGGACGATTCTTGCTCAGAATCATTCAAACTCCCGCCAGAATTTGTCCATTAATCGTCCCATGTAAATACATGCGACAACTGAACCAGACTCTTCAGAAAACTGAACGCCGAGATGTTTAATGTAAACAGCAGTCCTTCACTTGTAAACAACTGTCTGCTTACAGTGAATGGCGGCGGGCAAAGGGGTAGAGCGCTCCACGGCCTGCTCCACCTCCATGATGGCAGCGCTGTTAGCAATGCCAGCGATACTCGCTCCTGAGCAAACATCACTGGGACAAGTGTCGGGCATCGTTTGCCCAACAGCTCGTCCCCTGTAAATGGACCATAAGACTGTTCAAATCATCCATTTAGGTTGTTTTATCTATTGTGTATGGTAAGTTAAAAGCTTGGGCCTCAAACAAAACGGTGAGAACTAGTGACTGATATCTAGGCCATGTTCACGGTTCAGGATCGTGACGCTCACATTCTTCAGCCAATTCAAGCGAATGGAGTATTTTATACCAAATTCGCATGCAGTAGAAAAACTGATGTTCATCGTTTGCGCAGATCCCGCCTAGAAAAGCGATCAATTGACCCTACTGAGTAATAGGTGGACTTATCTGAATGTGAATGCTCTGGCACATCCATGGCAGAAATCAGAGTTTCACTCTTGGATTTCTGCCATGGATTCTTTCACATATGCATGTCGGATTTGCCGCATCCTGAATAGAATTCCTCATAGGAGCACAGATTTGTAAATTACATGTCTGAAGTACACTTGATGCAACTAATCTACGACTTCATTAGTTGCACCAGGTGTGTTGAGCTGGACTGGCTAGGGCTTTGTTGACTGTAGCGTTTGATTGCGTGCTACAAATCTGTCATGAGTAGTTCAAAAAGTCAAGAGTTTACTGCCTTATACATACAAGAAAACGATACAAAAAGGTAGTTGAGGCACTGAATGTTCCTAGGGATACAGTTGAAAGCATAGTTCACAAGTTCAGTTATTGGAACACTGGCTCCACGAGCGGAACGTGGCAGAAAGAGGAAGCAATCACAGCTGCTACCAGATTCCTGAGGATGCAGGTGGTCAAAAACCCTCAACTGCAAAAGACCAGTAAGGTTTGGTGACAGCGGGCACCGAGGTTTTTGTTTGCACAGTAAGACACATCTTAAACCCCCAAGGTTTCCATGCCAAACACTAAAATGTACATCTCTACTGACAAAAAGCACAAATAGTCTGCTCCAATATGGTAAACCCCATATAAATAAACCACACAAGTTTGCGGGTTCTGTTCTGTGGAGCGATGAAACACAACTGGAACTTTTTGGGCCTCTAGATCATCAGTATGTCTGGAGGAGGAAGAATGAAGCACCCTGGCTATAGTCATGGCTGGGGTGGCTCGGTAATGCTCTTGGGGCTGTTTCATTCCTCTGGCAATAGAAACCTGCCGTGTGTGGAGAGCAAGATGGATTCAATCAAACATCAGGAAATCCAAGGGAAAAAACTCATGGCTTTTCTGAGAAAGCTGCAGCTTGTGCTTCAGTGGACCCTCCAACAGGGTAATGATACCAAGCATACCTCCAGACTTGGCTTCAAAAGAAGCCTTGGAAGATTCTGGCATGGCCATCACTGACCTGAACCCATAGAAAATCTTTGGTAGTATTTGAAGGAGGTTGCAGCATGCAAACCCAAGAACATTTGCTGAACTGCATGCCATTGCCCATGACTCTCTCCAGATGTCTGTCAGAAGCTGCTGTCTGACCTGCACCGCTTTTGCAGCTGATACTTCAAAAAGCACCATTTTGCTGTTCTTAAAGATGCTTGTCATAAAGGGTGTGAAAAGCTCTGAAACTGCAGTAGTCGTTAAAGGCATGTTGTGTTGAATCTGTAGATCGACTATATTAGTTGTGTTGAGCTATTTAAAGGGAACCATCACCTGTCTAAGGGCTTATTCACACGGGTATATATCGGCTGGGTTTTCACACCCTGGCCGATATACGCTGCCCCTCTGATGCATTTGTTTACAATGCATCAGTACACAGGGACGTATCTCCGCAGTGTAAGAGTGCCCGCCCATCGGCGGCAGCTGCATTGACTTCTGTAGGAGGCAATGACAGCTGCAGGAGATAGGAGGGAGTTTAGTGACTGCTAAACTTCGTCCCCCTTCTCTTCTCCTCTCCACCTCTTGCCGCTTCTCCCCTTGCAGAGAGCCGGCGAGGGGAAGGGGAAGACAGCCCGACGGTAGCGTATATCGGCCGGCCGTGAAAACAGCTGGCCGATATACGCTCTTGTGAATAAGCCCTAAAGCAGAGATCCTGTACTTTTTGTACTCGCCCACTTCCTGGTTCCCGTGATTCCCACCTGTAAAATTGGTGTGAGTGCTGGCCGAAAGTCCCTCTTTTCAGAGTCCCGTGCTCGCCCGCTTCCATAGGCTTGTATAAGAAAGCATGTGCATGGGACTCTGAAAAGACTTAGATTTTCGGCCGGCATGGGCACCAGGAAGTGGGTGAGGATAAAGACACTTTCACACATACAGCTTTTAGCGCTGCATCCCAAAGGCCAAGCTAACTGTGGTACAACACTTCCATTGATTTTTAATGGGACTTCTCCGATCTGCGCTGGAACGCGGAGTTTGTAATGCCACAATTTTTGAGTGCTCTCTCTTGTTCAGCATTTTCGCATTTAACGCACCTCATCACTCATCAAAATAATGGGGTGCCTTCAAAATCACTGTCAAACACTGGGAGATGCGTTCAAAAATGCCACTCGAAATCTCAGTGAAATACAGTGGCTGTTAGTGGCGTTTAACTGAATCCATGTGTGAGAGTGGCCTTAGATATAGAACAACCCGATCTGTTACCTGCCATCACTGCACCATAGGTCAATTTACGGTGCTTAAAGGCCCATTTGCATGCAAAGATAATCTTTCAAACAACTGAAAGATTTAGCGATCTTTTTGCATCAAGTTGATGCCATTAGTACTTTATCATGTTCATTTGCTTGTAAAAGGGCACACAGAAGTTGTTTGCAGAGCCCAGCGTGTGATTAATTACATGCCCAGCTGAGCAAACGGCTGCATTGTTCTACAATGTTATCTGCTGACTCCCATGTAGAGAAGTGTGTGGTCTACTGACAGATAAATGTGTTGGCTTTACCTGGTATTAGCTGAACTATGGATTTTAAGTTCACCTTAAAATCATCGTTCAAACAAAAAGTGCCTGATGCCCGCATTTACATATGATTATTGCTTTTTTGGTCGTTTGAACAAATTTTGAGCTATAATTGTTGCGTGTAAATGGGCCTTTAAGCAGGTGACACGTTCCCTTTTAAATTGCTCCTGTTTGCAAATAATAAAAATAAACAGCTGAAAGTGTAAATTTTGAAGTAGGGATTGAATAATTTTGATTGAAATTAAAACATTTTTATTATTTTTTTTTGTTTTGCACACTTTCTGGCTTTTGTTACCTTTGTAACGGAAGCACAACAGCTTAAATCATGGTTGGACAATACAGTGTAGACCTTTAGAGCTGGTTAGACGTTTGTGCTGCTTTAGGGCGAGGGAGAGATTGGTAACATGTTGGTAATTAAGCTTTCTGCTTTTGTACTGGAGATGTGAAATGAGTGTAATGAAGCTTTCAGGGTTTTGTTTTCCTACATTGTCTTTCCAGTAATATCCGCATGTTTTTGGGGGGTTTCCAGATCAGCTTTTACAAGTGCTGTTCACTGTTTCGTTTTTTTTCTGCTTCTGCGCATTATTCAAAACGGAAAAAAATATATAAGATTGCAATTGTTCGGCTGGGTTCACATGGGGCGGAAATCCCGTGGAATGACCGCACCGAAAGCTGCAAGATCTCCGCGGGATAAGCGCAGCTTCAAAACCCGTGGCCTTTAGTCGCAGATTTTGGAGTGGCTTAGTCACCTGCATTTCCTATGCGGCCATCTCTCCTCATAGAGAGGCCGCTGCGGAAATGAAAAAAAGAATTGACCTGCTGCGTCTTTGTTTTCCGCGCCGCATGGCCGCAGCGTGTGGGCGAGATTTTTGCTCCCGGGATTAGGAGCCGTGGGCAGAATTGCCATACAAACATTTCGCATGGAAATTCCACGGTAATTCCGTCGCGTGTAAAGCCAGCCTAAGGGTTTCCCTAAGTCTGGAATAGTATGGCCATATGTTAGTTGCACCCAAGAAATTCTGGGAATGAGTCCTAGAGGTCAGATGTGTATTGGCTGAACCTGTTGAATTTATCTAATCGTGGCTTCCCAACTCAGGCCTTACCATTGGGTTAACCTGGCAGCTTCATCTGATCAATGACTTAAATAGTGGTGAGAGGAAAGAAGTTGCAAATTATAGCACAAAAATGGCTGTCATCATGCATACTCTTAATACTTGATAAATCCCTCTCATAACTTAAAAACCCCTTGTGGACATTGTAATTTTTGGGGGGGTTTCATTTTTTCCTCCCCGTCTTTTCAAAGCCACAGCTTTAGTTTTTTTTCTGTTGACTTTAGTCAGTTTGTTTTTGTAAAAACTTTTTTTTTTTTAATACCACTTAACCCCTTGTTACATTTTTATGTAAATCAGGGAAATGGTCCTGTTCCTGCATCCTTACATGTACCCAGAAATCGAGACTGCGATGAGCAGAGGAGACCAGTTGTAACTGACAGTGGAGGTCCTTGTACTTGGGCCTAGATCAGAACTAGGTCTGATCCCAACCGTTTAGCCAGGAGGCACTGACGGCAGCTTACCTCTCAGAGATTAAAAGGATTGGGTGTTGAAATGAAACATCCCTGACCTCATCTATCAGGTGGGAAAAGTCAAGCTGCTCCCATACACAATAGAAAGAAGTCGGGAGCTACCCTTCACCAGCGAGTTAGGATGAGTAAACGGTAATGTGTATGGGGGCAGTCCAAAAACATCCCAGCATCAACAAGCAGAGGATCCATAAAGCTTATTCACCAACCGTAACAGTGTTTGTTTCGGCTCGCATTAAGAAAAAGGCCAAAATGTCGCACGGTTTGGTCAATAAACTTTATGGGTTTTTGCATAGGAGAATTGCTGCATAGATAATATTGCCATTTTTTCTTCATACCACCTATAAAAATATTGAACAGAAAGTGATCAAAGTATTGTATATAGCCTAAAATTGTACCAGTGAAAACTGCAGCTCATCCTGCAAAACAACAAGTCCTCCTACAGCTATTTCAACAGAAAAGTTAAGTCAAGGCTCTCTGAATCAGGCGACAGTGTTTTTATCGTGTAAAAGTAGTAAAGAGGGGAAAAAAACTCTATAAGTTTTGATATTGCTGTAATCATACTGACCAGCAGAATGTTACATGTCATTTATACCACGGGGTAATCTTTTTTTTTTCTCCCCATCCCTCGTACCTTCCTACAAAATGATATACCATATATACTCGAGTATAAGCCTAGTTTTACAGCACATTTTTTAATGCTAAAAAAGCCCCCCTCGGCTTATACTCGAGTGAGGTAAAAAAAAAAAACAACAAAAACACCCCTGCAATACTCACCTTCCAGCCTGCGTCTGTGTCCCCGGCGGTGCGGCAAGCTGCTTGAGAATTCTGCCTGCTGTCATCTCCATGTTCAGCTTTGAATTCCCCCGCCGTCAGCGCTTTGTAGGTAAGCGCTGTGATTGGATTGAGGGACAGCCAATCACAACCGGCACTCGATCATTCACAGCCATTCAGTGGATGACAACACTGAATGGCTGTGATTGGTTTATCGAGTGCTGGCTGTGATTAGCTGGCGCTCAATCTAATCACAGCGCTTACTTACACTGGGCGGGGGAATTCAAAGCCGAGCAGGGAGATGACAGCGGGGAGAATTCTCAAGCAGCTTGCCACACCTCCGGGGAGACCATCACACCGGGGACACAGACGTCAGCTGGGAGGTGAGTATTGCATTTTTTCTTTACCTAGTATATACTCAAGTATAGCTAGGCTTATACTTGAGTCAATAAGTCTTACCAGTTTTTTGTGGTAAACTTATTGACTCGGCTTATACTCAGGTCAGCTAATACTCGAGTATATACGGTATGCCCTGATGTACTCTTTGCACAGCTTCTATATAACCCCACATTATAAATTTAAGGGGTTGCAACATTTCGGTACAACCCCTTCTCCAGTGAGGGACATAACAAATAAGCATATACTCGCCTCTGCGTAAATCGGGCAGTACTGCAGCTGCAGAGACAGAAGTGGGGGACCGAGCATCAGCGTGGGACACTGGGAGTGGGGAGAGGTGAGTATACTTATGTTACTCGCTGAGGAAGAGGTTGTACAAAGATAGTACAACTTGGATAACCCCTTTAATATATCGGTAAAGCCCCAAACAAAACTACTTGCTATACTGATAGATGAATATCTTAAGTGCTGCAGTTTCCAATATGGGGTTACATCTCTGAGGTTTCCGCTGTACTGGTGCTTCAGAAGCTCTACAAGTGCAACATGGTACCTGAAGATCAACCCAGCAAAATGTGTCCAAAAGCCAGATGGTTCTTCCCCTCAGCAATGTGCTCAGACAGTAGTCTGTGGCCACATCTATGGCATTGCTGTACCTGGGAGAACCCACTAGTCTGAACTAGTATCCTGCGGATCGGGCATCAGTAGTTGATTGTTGGGAGTCCACCGCTCAGGGTCGCCCTTGATCAGTTGTCGCTCAGCCTTCTGTGTGGACAGAGCCAGAAGCTAACAGCTCTATATACATCAGCGGCCTTGGTTGCTAATGAATGCTCACATTTATATGCCATCATTAATGCTAACGGTGTCCTTTAAATGAAGTCACAAACTGACCGCACTTCCTATGTCTACTTGCTAGCCCCCCGAGATGAGATTGCAAGGGGCTGTTTGGTTACCAGGGAATTCTGGGGCCTTGTCAGGGACCCCAGGCCTGTACTGGATTTCATTCTAGTAACTCCCACCTGTGAAAGTAAAATATACTGAAGTATATTGTACATGGCGGGACACAGAAAAGTAGCCCCATTACACTCTTAAAGAGCTGTTTAAAAGAAAATGTTTGGCCATATCGACCCATCACAGCACAGCTTTCATTTTTACCTCAGCAGTATAAGAAATGAAAGTAGCGCTAGGGGCTACTTTTCCGTGGCCTGTCCTGTATTTGCTTAGCAGATAAGCTAGTTCAGGTCCACTATGGGTGACTAAAAACTGTAAAAATAAGGTTAATAAAGGTTTTTGTTTTTTTAAACCCTATCTGTAACAAAAATATTAATTTTTAAAAGAAAAAACTATTCCCAGTCACATCCAAAAAAAAAGTCCAATTTATTACAATATCACATTATTTATCCCACATGGTGAACATTATCAGAAAAAAAAAACAGAATGTCAGAATTATTTTGTTTTTATTTTTTTTTGTTACTCCCATCTCCAAGGAAAAATGGAATAAAAAGCTATTGCTAAGGCTTATGTACCCCAACTCGGTACCAATAAATAGTACAGGTCACCTCGTAAAAAAATACGGCCTAATGCATCTGCTTGGGTAAAAAAAGAAAGTTATGAATTTAAGAATATGGCGAAAGCAATTATTATTTTTTTAGTTAAAGGTATTTAAGTAATCCTAAATGTACCTTTAAAAAAGTTAATATAAATTTGCTATACTTTGCTGTACTGCTCCACAGGATAAAGAGAACATAATTTTTACCATACTGGGTGCCATAAAAACAACCCCCCCAATAGCGAAATTGTGTTTCTTTTCCATTTCATCCAACTTCAACTTTTTAAAAAGTTTTCCAATACTTTATATCGTACATTAAATGGTGCTTTTTAAGAAATCCAACTTCTCCCGCAACAACAAGCCCTCATATTGCTATGTCACTGGGATAATAAAAAAACAAGACTTTTCTCCCGTTTAAAGTAGCAATGGAAAGAGGTTAAAAGAAAAATTCCTTTGTCCCTGCACCCTAAGCCCCATAACTGTGTTTCTGTTGACGGCCGTGTGAGGGTTTGTTTTTGTTTTTGCAAGCTGTAGTTTTTCTGGGTGCTATCTTTCTCTATGTGAGATAAACTCTGCAATATTCTACCGGTTCAGACTATTATGGACATATCAGTGCGATTTTAGGTTTTTCTTTTTCTTTACATTTTATATTTAAGAAAGAGAAGGGGGGGTGCGAGGGGACTGTCTTCAATTTTATTTATTTTCTTTAAAGAACCTGTGATCTTGGAACAGCAACATTAACTTACGGTGCTGTGATGGGGTGTCGGAAGATGATGTCATTCTTATACTCGCTCACCGATTCCTGTGACGATCACGCTGGGTGCGAATGTATGACACTTCTCTGAGTGATGTGCGCGCTCTCCCATAGGCTTGTAAGGAAGAACGTGTGCATGTTGCTCCAAGAGTCATATCTTCGTGTCCAGCACAATCTTCACCAGCGGGAACCGGGGAGTGGGAAAATATAGAAATTACATCCCCTGACTCCTCGTCACTTCCTGGAATGACACCATAACTTAGTTAATAGAAGTGTTCTTTTTAAACTTTCATTTTAGTGTGGTTTTTTTTTTTACGGTTCCACTAGGGTTGAACGTGATCACTAGGGTTGAACGTGATCACTTGACAGAACCCTCTTAACAGCTTAGTGGACTCAATCTTGACTGCGACAAGTGCAGAGTAAAGTGTTGCTGTTTGTAATCGGGCAGTCTGTCGGTGTTCCGTGCTGCCTGCGGTTCAGACTGCGTGAATCTCCTGACAGGTTCCATGTGATGCTGAATGTCCAACAATCCCACAGTGTTTTCTTGTGAAGTTTCTGCATTCCTGTTCCTGAGAGTATTTGGCTGGTGATCCACCGTACCTTCTGTTTCCTGCCACACAAGGTCTGCAATGGCCATAGAAAAACAAATATTACATTGTAGCTGTCACAGCCGAGTCAAAATATCAAAATTTTTAGACATTTTGTCTCCCTTGCTGGTAGAAAAGTAGTGACATTTTAGAGGAACTAATTTTAAGGCTAGAATAATCAGTTTAATGATATTGGTTTTCAGCGAATGATTTTATCTTAGCGTTTTGGATACGATAAATATTTTAATCACCTGCTGCATTGGTAGGAAAATGAATGCTGATAACGAAGTGCAAATAACGTGAGCAAGATAATCACAGCATCTGCACCTGTTGCCTGCAAATCAGGATATGACGAGCTGGAATGCAGAAGTTCAGCCAGATACCTTCTCCTAAAGCTCTATCGAGGCCTTCTAAGAAAATACTAGATGTCGTATTGCTGTATGAGCTGGGAAGTTGTCCCCAATGGTCGGGTATCGCATGACTGGGGATGGTGATTCGCAGTCCATGCTGGTCACATCAGCATGAAACACCCATAAAGGCAGAGATTTGTTTCTGAGTTAGACGTATTTCTTACATTTTTTTTAACCATAAATCTATAAAGTATGCAGAAATAAAATTGTTGGAATGTCTTATTAACCCCTAGTTAAGACCTAAGGGTGCAATGATTTTTTTGCAGGGGATTGTCATCTTGGTTTTCAAAAGTCATAACATTTATTTTGCATTTAATATAGTCATATCAGCGGTCTGTTTGCATGACAAGCTGTAGTTTTTGCTACCATTTTGGGGTGCATTTGTATTGTACAACTTGTATTCATTTTTTGGAGAGGGTGAAAAAACGCGAAGTCTGCCATTGTTCTTAGATTTTTTTTATTTTTATTTTTGCATTGCTGCAAAAGACCCATAACCTATTTTGTATGCCTTTTTATCACTTTTTATTACGTCTTTTTGGGAGGCAAGATGAGCTTAAAAGCATTTTAGCTTTTAAAAAAAATTGGCTATTCAGGATAAAAAGTGTGTTCAATTTATTGTATGGGTTGTTACAGATCTGACAATACAATGCCAAATGTGTTCTATGTGTGTTGTTTTTTTTTGTTTGCTTTCATAACAAAAAGGAAAAATGCAGTAATAGGGGGGTGGTCATTTTTTTTTTTCAATAAGGGTTTTTTTTCCTTACCCTTTTTTCACCTTTTTATGATCGCTCAGGTAGTACACTGCAGTACCTCTGCAGTGTATTGTATAATTTACTTGCCAGTAATTGTTGTGGCAGACTTGGAGGCCACTGTTAGGTCTTTGATTCTCATATTAGCCCATTGGCCCTCTGTGATTTTGTGGCGGAGTGCGGATGGCATCACAGAGCGGCTCCCTCGTCCTGTTAACTCTGTACATGCTGTGATCAACATTGATAGCGGCATGTAAGGAGTTAATTGTTGGGGATATTATTATATCTTGTCACCACCGGAAGTGTGGGTGGTGACAAGATACAGGCTACTTGACAGCATAGGCACTTCGCAAGTTTTTAATTGGCTGCAGGGCTGCCTTCCCCTGCTCAGGGTCTCAGGTCCCTTCACTCACTAAGAGCGGCTTCCCTGGCGGCACAGCGGCTTCTTCTCCGGCGGCGACAGCGGCTTCCCTGGGGGCCTCCCTGCACTGGCAGCATGTGGGACCAGAGAGCGGCGACATCGGGGACTCGGCAGAGGCTGTGGGGAAGGCTTGAGGGGTGCGGGGACACTGCAGTAAGACTGCACAGTGGGTGACAGTGAGGGAGGAGGACGCTGGGGGCAAGGCTGCAGAGGAAGGCTGGAGGGTTAGGGGACAGCGGTGGGTGACACTCCGGGTACAGCACTGGGTGACAGGGAGAGTGAGGGTGCTGTGGGAGGGAGGGAGAAGAGGGGAATGCTGGAGGAGAGTTAAGGTTAGAAGTGTTAAGAAGCTGGGGATGCCGCTCTTAGTGCCAGGACCTGAGAGCCCGAGCAGAGGGAGGCAGCCCTGCAGCCAGTTAAAACTAGGGGTGTCCCAGGGCTGTCAGGCAGCCTGTCTCCACCCACACTTGATGGTGACAAGATACAATAATACTATGGCTGGGTTCAGTGTTCTTACAGATCAGAGCTGTTGCAGTGGGTCGCTGGCTTCAGTCTCGCTGCTAATGGCGCAGGCTGAGCTCCTGAGCCCGCACTGTCATTGTGATGTAAGTGCATGGCATTTTGCGCTAACATCCTCCTGTCTGTGACAGATGTACCTTATGGGGCAGAAAAGCATTAAAGAACATTTATTTTTTGCCCCCTACTTTTTACATGTCTCTTTTCACGTATACCAGACTAATTCACGGCCTGTAATTGCTCAGAGTCTCTGTACTCCTTAGTAAGGCAGGACAGTACATAACCTTAACCCTTTCCAATCCAATTTCTATCCTGGTTTTCCTAGGGGGCTTACTCTTTTTCTGCCGTTCTACAATGGCGCTATCTGCTGGCTAAAGCCAGTACTGCGTGAGGGGACACGTTGGATAGGCTCTGACAGCAGAGAGGCTGTCAATATACAGTAAGAGAACCCCGACGGATGTCTTCCAACATTGGAGATGTACAGCCCTAAATTATAATGTCTTCAGACGTCAGACAGTGGATTGGAAAGGGTTAAGGCCCTTTTACACTGAATGATTATTTAAACAAGCGAAAATGTATGATCTAACCGTTCAGTGTAAACGCAGCCAGCGATCGAACAACAAGCTATGAAACGTTCACGGTTCGTTCATTTTATGCAGACATAAAAATCATCGTTGGTTCGTTCACTAATCGTTGGGTTTAAATACTGATTGTTCAGTCGCTCACATTCACTTATACAGTGACTAACCGATATATCTGGGTGATCTCCGACATCATTGACTTGTTCAAACAAGAAGTCGTTCACATTCACAAACTAACCAATTTGGACACAGAGTATTCTCCCTTGCCTACTTGATGTTTGTGTGGGGCTGTGCTAATCATCTTGCAGCTTGTTACTGCCTGAGTCGTACTGGTGTGTCTCCGGGTCACGATGCTAAGACGGCCCTTCACCCAGGACAATGTAAGGCTGTGGCTAAGATGAGACGTCTATAGGCATGTACTCTCACACCCTATGCTAGGTTTACACTTGACAAATGTTGGGCAAGCAATGCCCGACACTCGTTCCCACACATGCTAGCTCCCCTGCACCTGCACAGGAGCTAGCATCGTTGGCTCTCAGCGGGGAGGCTGCAGGAGATTTCTCTCCTCACGCTCCCTCACCTCTCTCCATTGACATAACATAGTAACTGTTCAGTACTCAGCAGCCGCTATTTAGACTGATACAGCATAAACGATGGATGATGAGCTGATCGCTCCTCGTTCAGTGTAACTAGCCGCTGTTCAATACTGAACGGCTGCTGTGTTATGTCAATGGAGATGGGCGGGGGAGCAAGTGGAGAGAAATCTCCTGCTGCCGCCCCACCCCGCTGCTGGCCGCTCTGTGAGCGAGCCAGCGATAGTAGCTCCCTTGCAGGAGCACGGGAGCGAGGACATACAGGGACGAGTGTCGGGCAGCGTTTGCCCGACATTCATCCCGTGTAAACCCAGCATTAGGCATCGGAACCATTGCCAAAGAAACCCATCCCGTGGCTGGTCTTTCCTGGATATCGGGCATGGCCCCTTGGCGATGGGGATACCAGTCTTACAGATTGGTAGTGGCACTGCCACCATGGACCAACGCAAGGATTTACAAATCTTCTGCAAACTTCATCACACTATTTTAACTGAACTATTTCCCCTTAAGTGGAAAGACGCCAAAAGGAAACTACAGGAACAGATAGATTTAAAACCTGCTCTTTCTAATGGCACATAGCAAAATAAAATTGCAAGTGTCCTGTTTGAGTTACAGGTGTTTAAAAAATAAATAAAAGGTAACATTTACAAAAATGCTTTTTTTTTTTTTCTTTTTTACCAATTTCAAAAAGGAAGCCGGTTTAACTGTGTTTTGGTCGGCACTTCTACTACTCACTGGCCACCTTCCAGCTTATTTAAGTGATTTGTTGATGTTATAGGTTCCTAAACTTAGGGACAATTTTGGCGCGACAACATTTAGCAGCCACTTTGGGCCTTATTAGCCACCAAACCAGGGAGCCCTGCCTGTACAATTTTTGAATTCTACACAAATGGCTAACACCCAGATGCAGCGAGTTAGCTTGCTTAGATCAAGAACAATGGCTACACAAACCAGCTGGCTTGTGAAAATTTGTTTTTTGAAAACTCAGGTAAAATTTAATATAAAAATGTTATTTATACAATTGGTCATTTTCTGATGACACATTGCCTTTACATTGTATAAAGGGGGTTTCGGAGAACTCCAAACATTGGTGGCAGTGGGGGGATGAAGTATATAAAATAAACTCACCTGCCGCCACTCCCTGGCTGCCGCTACCCTGCTCTTCTATTTGTATCAGCTTCACCGATCATATGGGTTATTTACCCACGTGACTGTTGCAGCCAGTGGGAGGCTGTCAGGGACATCATCAGTAGCAGCTCGTAAACCTGCCTCAGGGCTTCTATGTTGACGTTGGATGGCAGTCCGGCACCATGGTGAATATATTACTTTTATATAGTTTTGCGCACAGTGTGAAGCCCATGCTTTCCAATGGGTTCTTTCAGGCTACAAAACCTCTCTCATGTAAAAGAACCCATTGGAAACAACGGGCTTCACATTGTAGCGATGATTATGTAACCCGTCCAGATACAGCCTAAAAGTGATATCTTGGGAAACCCCTTTAAGATATCTACAAGTATGTCACTGTGGTGTGAAATTATCTGTGATCTTGGTGAAGCAGTCAGGTACAGTTATTACTACTTTGGGTTGCTTCATAACTGGGGGAACGAAGTGCCAAATTTCAGTTATTGAAGTTAAAGGGGTTTCCCCACAAAGCAAACAGATGTGGTTATAATTAGGACAGCATGTATTCCCCAGTGCAACGCTACCTGTCAGCTAGTGTGACCTAGGTTTACTGCATGTGCTTAGCTTCTACTTAATGTTTATGACATGTTTCAGTGATGTTAATGGAGCCCATAGAAGTCCATGGACATGGCCAAGCATGTGCAGTAATAATCAGTGCAACTGTTCACACGGCTGTAGGTGTTTCTACGTGCGCCCAACGGCGCCGTAAAAACGCATGCACAAATCTAACGCTTGTGTGCCCGTTCAGATGGGCAGAAGCCGGCACATATACGCCGAGGGTGCAATGCCTTACCTCTCCCTCGTTGGCTCTCTCCCCCTCTTCTCCCCTCCGACTGTTTGCAATGGCTCCCATAGGGGTCTATGCAGCGACGAACATATTCCAGCCAGGAAAATAGTGCCAGGACGTAAAAGCACCTGGCACTATATTTGCCGTCCGGCTGCTTTTATGCGTCAGGAGTACGCCTGTGTGATCTGATGCATTGGAATCCAAAGCATGAGATGGTAGCGTATATATCGGCCAGCTGTGAAAACAGCGGTGGATATATGCTTGTGTGAATAAGCCCTGAGCATGAAAGTGTATGGCAGACCAGAACCATGATGTGTCTCCAAATTTATCTGAAAACCGGACATAAGACAAAAGGTGTTTAGTCGCCTCAGAAACTGTGCAATATCCTTCACTGAAGTAATTGACAAAGTAGTTTTATTTTTGGTAAGGCACTTTTATGAAGGCATTCTTGCGGGAATGGGAAGAATTCCATGTTTACGAGGCTTTCCGCAGACGTCAGGTTATGATCCTTCTACTCTAGATAAATTCAGTAAAGCAGAAAATAGCGGGTTGGATTACATAGATGTCTTATTGTAGCTGTATTGTGACGGTCTGATAGAAGTGGCCCAGTAAAAGAACCTGCAGACTCATCCAGCAGTTTATCACTGGCTCTTACAGAACACAGCCGGCGCTCCATTGTGACGCACAGCAAGAAATATCTGATGTGAAGGGAGCAGCAGCTGAAGACTAAAGTCATTGTTAACAACATGTATCTGTAGCCATGCTAAATAAACCTACATTTGTTAATCTTTCCGCCAATTGTTGGAAATATTTATTAAATATATTCGGATTTCTGTGACGGTAGTGTAAAAATAAATATTTTTCTTTTTTTGCACGCAGTTTGTGTTTTCTACACCCTTTTATAGGCGCTCTGGGTTATCTGTCTGATTAACTCTTTGTGAAGCCCAGTTATACTTATTAGCTTTGTGATACTGCAAAAAGAAAAAAAGGCATTTTGGTATGAAAGATTGTGTCCTCCATTATAGGTTTTGTGAACTTGACCCTTAATTCATAATTAATTATTTGGGGCTTGTTCCCATAAGAGTAGGAGGTTCTAGTTGGAACCTCCATCGCTGATTTCCGCTTTAATAAAAAAAAAAGAGATGAAACCACACGGCATGCTGCACTATTTCAACTTGTAAAATCCTGGATGGCTCAATGGAAACCAAAAAGATCCCATCCCATCCGATTCTATTCATTACAAATATTTTAGCGCAGTTAGGTTCTGTCATCAGATGGCTCTGTTTGGCCAGGGTTTAGTGTTTTCCTCAAACTAAGCAGGAAAATGGAAACCCTAGCACTAGTGTGAACAAGCCCTTATAATTAAGTTTACAATGTAAAAAATTCTGCGCTCAGCCAATCACAGGCAGCGCTCAGCTGTCATTCATTGAATAGCTGAGTGCTGCCTGTGATTGGCTGAGCTTTCAGCCAATCAGATACAGCTCTTTCAGCAGGCGGGGATTTTAAATCCCTGCCTGATGAAAAACTTCAGAGCAGTGCAGGGAGAAGACGTGGTTACAAGTGGCTGAGCCGCGGCAGAGAGGTGAGTGTATATATATTTTTTTACACGCTATGAATGATTTTCAGGGATGGGCTGAGCATTCCGAGAAGACAACAGCTGTATGCAGAAAATAGAGGTCCCGCTTGTCCTCTGCATACAGCGTGAGCCATCATTTACACACTTATGCAAAGTGAACGCTCGAAACGGTCACTCAAACTGCCGTTTGAGGGCATTTTGAGCAATCATCTTGCCGTGTAAATACACACAACGATTATTGGTCAAAAAATAATCGTTATGTCTAAATTAGGCATAACTCATTAAATCATCATTGTGGGGCTAATGAGCTGAACTATATGGACATATGTTTTTTGGGGGTTTTTTTTCCCTGCCCAACATACTATGTTACATTTTTGTTTCCAAGCAATGAAATCCTTTTATAATTCGGAAGGTCTTGCATCATCTTTCTCTGTAGTGAAAGGTAATGGAGAACAGTAGATGTAGGAAGACATGTAAATCAAGCGATCGTCTACATAGAGAGCACGTTTGTGGTGTTCCTGCCCAGCGGTTCCACCCACATTCAGTAGGTGTCCTCTGTGGACTCCTGGGAATGTTTGTTATTATTTCTGTTGAAAAGTTAAGTGGATGAGCAATTGTACTGGAGTATCAGCTGGAGTAATGTAACGTATACTGACTCGGGGGACGGGGAGGGAAGGGTGGGGATTGTACTTCACTAGCACTGGCAGATCCCGCAGTTTGTGGATTCTATGCTCTATTTCATTCCTATTCTTTTAATGGTTTGTACACTTTGATCTAATGAATGCAAGTCTTTAAAGGGTTATATTATGAGGACAACAGCTGATCACCAGAGAATACAAGGCTTCCATTAAGAAAGGGCTTGTCTTTGAGACAACCTCCTTTTAATTCTAGACATAGCATGTCAGTCTAGAAAAGTGTGTTTCTCCTGCTTCAACATTTTCAGATGGGATTTTCTGTTTCAGTAGGTAAAAAGGGGAGATTCACAGTAAATTGTTTGTAAACACTGTTTTGTGGAAGAGTCTTCTTGAGTTCTGACCTCATCATTGAACACTTTTCAAGTTTGTTAGAATGAAAACTTTTTAAAGCATAACTGCACGTTTAAAGTTTTGACCAGTGGGGATCTGGGTGCTGAGAACTCCGCTGATTGCTCAGATGAAGGTGCTGTAGCGCTTACCTAAGCACTGGTTCTCTGTCTTCGTTGCCTGACGGCTTCTCTTGGCAGCTGAAGACCAACACATAGATGTCTATAGAAGTCTCTGTGTGTGCGTTAAACTGCTCAGAGGAGCTGACGGGCAGCGAAGAGAGCCAAAGGGCCATAGTGATCGGGTGAGTGCTCCAGCCCCTCCAATTAGGCGATCAGCAGGTCTCGGCACCCGGCTCCCCACTGATAAAAACTTTTGACATGTTGCTCTGACAGGATCTTATAAGACTTGCGATATATGATGGAACTACTGACCAATCTAAGATCTTGCTTTTCTTTTCACTTTACATATGGTGGAGGAGCACTGACTATCACTATGAATATAGAAAAGTGGGTCTTCGCTCAGTTATCATAAGGTTGTTATATAACTGAATCTGTCCCCTACATGTAATAACACAAACCCACCTAATAACCCCCACTCTATGTAGCACATAGGAAATCTTTGAAGGGTTGTCTCACAATGGACATTTTTCACTTATTCGCAGGATAGGCGATATGCCTCATCACTATGGAGAGCTCATAAAGTTCTATTGTGCGACACCCCCTTATAGGGTAGTAGTCTGATAATGACAAGGTGTTGCCTATCCACAGTTGTACAGCGCTCAGCTATATCTAGCAGTCATGTAGATATTCAGTGTGCAAGTTGAGCTGCTGTTCCATTTAAACAGACACAAGACCCCTGTTCCCATGATTGGTGGGTACATGGGATGGGTGAAAAGTTCTCATTTTAGAAGTACTACTTTTTTAAGCTTTGTTTTCAGCAAAGGAAAAAAAATTACTGAAACTTCCTGTCACTTATTTTCTTTCCGGTTTGGAATAGGTGGGACATGCCCTGTTTAACATTTTGTAAAAAGAAATATTTATGTACTGACACACATGGTGCAACTGCTATTTGTCCTAAGTATTCCAGTTAAAGGTTCTTACTAGATCTTGCTGTATGAAACAATAGGGAAGAAACCTATTTTAGGCTTCTTTTTACTGTTACAACTGTGACCAAATGGTCATTAGCTCGCCTGTAGTGTGCACCAACTGTGCCAATATTTATCTAGCAACTGTCCGAATGCCATCAGTTGCCGTTCCATCAGACTCCCTTGATATCATTTTCTATTCAGTCACTAAGAGGCTTTCCTGTTCTACCTAGTAAGACAACAACAATCTATCTTACTTTACTTTCACCAGTTGTTCAGAGCAGGGAAACGGCACCCCCTGACTGAAGAGTTCCATCTTATGACGGAACCAAACGGACCCCTATTGACCATAATGTGGTTTGTTCAACAGCCAGCAGTCCAACATTTTTACGGAATTTACAGGACGAAAGGGGTTGTTGCTTTCAGAATTAGTTGTACTTTTTCCATTTTTAACCACTAAAGACTGAAGCCTAACACGTGTGAACACGGCCTAATCTATTCGGTCAGGCATGTTGTTTTTTTTTTTTAATCATCAGAATGGGTTTTGGTAATACTGAAAATAATTCAGTAACCTGATATGAGGAAAATTATTTCGGAGCAAAATTCTCTCAATATAGGTTAAAGGGAACCGGTCACCAGTTGTCTGTCCGTTAAACCTATATCGGTGCTTCAATAGTGACATTGCAGGCTTTCCTGGACTGCCTTTGTTATCAACGTTAGACACCTGTATAATCGCTATAATCCTCCTGCACTGTATGTAAATGCGGCCTCTTCTGCCCCGTGTAACGTAGTTGGTGTCCTCCTCGCACTGCTTGGAAATCTCGCACCTGTACTGTGTGGTTGGCTCCCGATGCAAGCGCAGACTAGCTACTGATGGCATATATGTGCATGCCCCGGTAGCCGCCTGCACAGCCCAGGTGCAAGTGGTGAGCAGATCACGCCAACTATGTTGTCCATATCACAAGTGCGGAAGAGGCGGGCTTTGTCGAAAATATACTGGTTGGGAAGATGGTCTGGCCCACCCGCTGCACCACTCGGCTGCATATGCATACACTACGCAATATTTTCAAACAGCGATTTTACAAGGCTGGGCTCACACAGGGCAGAAATTCTGCAGTAATCTCGCGGAATGTTCGCATTGGAACCGCGCGGAATTTCTGCAGCTGAAGTCCCGCAGCTTTTTGAAACCTGCTTATTCTACTGCGGCCATCTCTCCCAATAGAGAGGAGAGAGCCCACAGTGGAAACGGCGATACGATTGACATGCCGCGGCTTTGAATTCCGCGAAGCATGTCAGTTTTAGAGCGGCTTGGCCGCCCTGAACTGTCCGCAGCGTGTGGGCGAAATTTTTGCAACTCTCTGCCACTTTGCTGCTTAGTCTCAGACTTAAGATTGCAGGCAGAATTTCGATGTGAAAAGTCCGCACGGAAATTCTGCGACGATTCCGCCCTGTGTGAACCCAGCCTAATGCTTTAAATAACAACAAAGGCATTATGAGAGAGCCTGCAACATCAATATTGTAGTGCTGGTATTGGTTTAATGCATGAAACTGTCTTCAGATTCCTCTGACCAGCATGCCCAAAGCCTGGAAAGGAACGGTTACTTTTAGTATGGTTAGTCTGCTGTCACACGTGCAGGTAATGCTCGGCTCCTTTTCATGCAGTTTTTGGGGCTAAAACTAGAAGTGACCCGGACCTCTTCCTTTTCCTCCATGATCCAGTTATGATATGAATGTGTCTATTCATAAACCCCATCTGCGGTGGATAAGGGGTCCGATCTGAAGCTATGCTGCCCCATATGCCATGAGGTGTGATGCCCTGGCCAGCAGTAACGTTCTCAGCAAATTGTGCTCCAGTAGCTCTCCTATGGGATTGTTTCAGATGAGCTAGCCTTCACTAACCACCCTACAGCACCCACTATATTGAAGATTCTCTGAACCAGTTGTCTATTCATCACAATTTAGTTGTTGTCAAAGTCCTTCATATCCTTTCCTATTTTTCATCCCCCCCCCCCCCCCCACGCATGAACTTCAAGAACTGACTGTTCTCTTGTTGCTTAATAAATGCCACCCCTTGACGGGTGCCATTGTCACAGTCTAATGGTTACTGGCTTCACCAGTGCCTTGATGTTATGGTTGTGAGTGACCTGTGTATGTCTTATTTGTAAAGATCATCTTGGTGAACATTTGCACACATTGTATATGCTCTGCTCCAGCTACTTTGGGTTAATTAGTGAATTGTATATGATTGTAATGTAATAAGGTTTTTCTGTCCACTTGCTTTGTTAGGAATGAGAGAAAATATGTGGAAAGATTCTGGAAAGAAGTGCAAGTTGGTGACTTTATACAGCTGCGCTGCAATGAGATCATCCCCGCTGACATACTGCTGCTCTCATCCAGTGATCCAGATGGGCTCTGTCACATAGAGACTGCAAATCTGGACGGGGAGACCAACCTGAAACAAAGACAAGTGGTAAAGCAATTTTCAGAGCTGGTAAGAAAGCATCTTCTCTTCCTCCTAGTGTAGTAATAGGATTTGGCTTTGGTCATCAGACTAATAATCTTACATCTAGTTCTCTAACATCACGTGACAGACAGATTCCAGAAGGGATGGGTATATATTTTACTTATATTGAGGAGGAAATGCATTTGATTTGTTTTCCTGTTGGAATCTGTTTGACACACTTAAAAGACAATGCTTTGTATCGGCCACTGCTGACTGCGCCTAGCATTGTCTTCATGCAAGGTCCATAACCCACTTTGCTGAACAAATGGCAGACTATTCAGATTATGCATCTACTGGGTAGAACCTGGTGCCACCAAGTGACATATGGGCAAGTTCTACACAATAGAAGGTATATGCTTGGAAGCAGATGCAGAATATGTATATTTTGATCACCTATCTTGTAGGTGTATTCATGATGGTTTGTGATCATCTTAGAAAAAATTGTTTAACCCTTTCCAATCCACTGTCTGACGTCTGAAAACATTCTGATTGAAGGCTGTACAGCTCCGATGTCGGAATACGTCCTGCAGGGTATTCTTACTGTTAATTACTGGCAGCTCTGTTGTTGGGGGCCTCTCCAGCATGCCCCATACCGCAGTACTGGCTCTAGCCAGCAGATGGTGCCGTTGTATAATTGCAGAAAGAGAAAACCTCCTAGGAAACCCCGAATCCAAAATTGGATTGCAAAGGGTTAATTTGCCATCCAGATTGGGCCATGAATCTATAACTTTGCCTATTTGAATGTCTCTGTGAGTTGTTTCAAATGAACCGCAAGAATTGGAATCTACAACCTATTTCTGAAATGTGTAATTTAACACATGCAGCCTGTCCAACACTTGTAACCCTTTCCAATCTAGTGTCTGACCTCAACCAACATTGAGATTTCCTTGCATAGCCCCCATGTCAGACGAGGTCTGACACATGTTTCCAAAGGCTGGCTTAGACGCAACGATTATCGCTCAAAAAATCGGGGTCGCTTGTCATCTGCATCCAGCTGTTCCTCGCTCAGAGGGCCCGGTTGTTATACAGCCAGGCACTCCGAGTGGAGGATGCAGAAGACAAGCGGGGTGTCCCTGCTTGTCTTCTGCATCCAGCTGTTCTTCGCTCAGAGCACCTGGCTGTTATTCAGCCGAACGCTCTGAGTGGGGGATGCAGAAGACAAGCAGGGCCACTTGTCTTCTGCATCCAGCTGTTCTCTGCTCGGAGTGCCCGGCTGTTATACAGCTGAACACTCCGAGCGGGGGATGCAGAAGACAAGCGGAGTGTCCCCGCTTGTCTTCTCCATCCAGCTGTTCTCTGCTCGGAGTTCCCGGCTGTTATACAGCCGATCACTCCGAGCAGAGGATGCAGAAGACAAGCGAGGTGGCCCCACTTGTCTTCTGCATCCCGCTGTTCTCCACTCAGAGCGCCCGGCTGTTATACAGCCAAGCGCTCTGAGCGGGGGACGCAGAAGAAAAGCAGGGTCGCTTGTTTTCGGCATCCAGCGCTCTAAGCGGGGTATGGAGAATACAGCTGGACAGCTGTGTTCTTCATACCCAGCCTGTCATCAGGGAACGGGATACAGCTGAAACGATAGTATCAGCTGTATCCCGCTGTGAATTCCTGATAACTGATCGCTAATCGTTCAGCATGCTGAAAGATCAGCGGCGGCTTAATGAAAACTGCATGATGTCAGTGCAGTTAGACACAACGATTATCACTCAAAAGATGGCTTTGAGCAATTTTTGAGTGAAAATCGTTGTATATAAATCATCCTTAACACTAAGCAGAAGAGAGGTCCGAAATCGAAGTTCTCTTCTGCATATGTATATTACAGTATGCATAAGAGAACTCCGACAGACCTCTTTTCTGCTTAGTGTGATCTTATATACATATGTATTATATATGTATATTATACATACATATGCAATATACATATTAACTTACGTTTAATTTTCAAAACATTTGCTAATAAAATCATCCTGACAGATCATTTTTATATGTTTCTGTTGAGCAATTCCAAGTAATCCACAACATGTGTTTTCCCACCCAAAATAAATTAGAGCTGGGGAGTGTGCTGGTGGCAGTGAAATTGGATTGGAAAGGGTTAAAGGGTCACTCCAGCGAAAACATGTTTTCCATCCTTGCCCCTTTCAACCGATTTGTCACATTCCAGTAGTCCCCTCCGTATTGCAGGCACTTCTATACAGTGCTGCCCCCTGTCTGATGCATATCAAGCAACATCTTGATGGTTTAGATTTTTCACTTTTTGTGATGCATCAGCACAGCATTAGCTAGAGGCTATACCATTTCTGCCTGCTGCATGGACAGTTTAATTATCATTACTTTCTATATTCACCTAAATAAGCTACTGGCCATAAATAAGGTAGTCAGGAGGATGAGCTGTAATCTCCTCTATTATAACTGTGTGATAGGAACTGTGTGATCAATCAGTACTTGTGATAGGAGTGTCTGTGTCCCCCCTCTAGGCAGTTTTTTGTGGTAGGTTCCATGTAACCGCATCATATGGACTGAGAAATTGACTAGTTTTTGACAGCATAACCTCAAGTAAATCTAAGCTGGTCAGAATTGAAATTGGGTGACATCACATGACCATTTTAGGAGAAAGAGGCCAGGAGTTACAGATAGAAAGGAATAACTAATCAAGGAAACAAGGATGGCTACATGATGAATGAAGAAAATAAAATCACTGGAGTGGCCTTTTAAATGTCAGGTTTAGCCTCATAACTTCGTAGTACCTATAAAGTAAAAAAAACAAAAAGTACAGTACCTTACAAAAAGGTGTGAAGCCTCAGTAGGGAACAACTGACTGTTTGAGACTCAACACCCAATAGGAGAGACAGACATTGTTTATTCCCTACATCATTGAACACAGCACTGCTGCTCATGACCACCAGCCACACTGTATGGGCTGGAGCTTCAGTCGGCATTAACTCTGTGCAGGGGAAAATTAGAAGGGGATTCAGTAGTGCAGCCCCCTCAGGATCGATGGTGGTCCTAGACGTCGCATCCCCACTGATCATAAAGCGAGGGCAGCGCCGTGAATGCGGATAGTCACCGCTGACCGAGGGTCAGGGAGAAAGAAGTTCTCCCTTCATCAATATACAGTGTTCGGTGTATTCTTTGCTCACTTCTGTGCACCAGATGGCATCACATTTTGTATGCTGTTTTGGCCAATTGTAAAGTGAAGACAACCCCATTTGTAAAGTGAAGCCGATTCTCTCACTACTGATGATTCTCTCACTACTGATTATAAGTTATTGACAAAGAAAGTCACATTTGGACACTTATGAGGGGGCACACAAAAGAAACAGGAATTAATATGTTGTGCAGACACAAGGTACGGCCGTGGGGGCGACATTCACCCCATGTTATGCAAATTTAGGAGCATTTGAAGCTTAATATTTTATCCTTATATTATCTTTAGGTGTTTTATTGATGACATTTTATTAATATAGGATGGGGGAAAAAGAGAATTAGAACAGTTCATTGTTGATATAAATGTAAACCAATATAATTCAGAATTCACAGGAAATATCAGTCCATTTCAGGCCACATTTTTAGATTTGGAATTGTATTTCAATAAGGGAGAAATTGAAACAAAAACTCACTTTAAGGCGGTGGATGCCAACAGCTATCTAGACTTCCACAGCTGTCATGATAAGTGGAAGCTGAACAGTCGGTTCCTAAGAAATAGATGAAACTGTTCCTCATTCGATAATTTTAACGAACAGGCCTATATCTTAAAAGACAGATTCAAGAAAAAAGGGTACCCACCAAGATTAATAAATTGAGCATACCAGAGAGCGTTTGACTATAACGTCAAAGAGATGAATAGATCTGATTTATAGGACCTCTTTTATTACATAGTGAAATAAGAAGAATCCTAGAGAAACATTGGGGTACAACTTAATAAACATAGGTCCAATATAAAGAATGGTTTTGGTAAACATAGCATATCCCACCATTTTTTACATGCTCAGGATAAAGATCTGTTAAAACTGTGTTACCCCGTTGGAGCTAGTAGAATCAAAGTGCGTTTAAACAGTTAAAAATGGAGATTTATTGTTGGGCTGCTGGCCCCCAGCCAACAGCCAAAATGAAGTTTTGGAGAAATTTTAGCAAATGTTCAATTATGATGGTATATGGATGTAATGATATGGCTGGTTGTTCTGGTGTGTGTGTGTTTGTTTTGTTTGTTTGTTTGTTTTTGTTTTCCTTCTTTCATCAATTTTAAAAGGCAGTTTTCTTAGTATTAATTTATATATTAATGTTTGAAAAAAAGCCCTTTTTGGTACCGATGGATTAAATATTATCCATTCATTATGTATGTTTTAACGACTGCAGTATGTTCATTTAGTGAGGTATGATCTATGTGAAAATTCATAGAGGTCAATTATTTTAGAAGGTAACTTTTTTTTTTTTGTATTTATATATTGATGGTTTTAAAAATAATCCCTTTTGTACTGGTTGATTAAGTATTACCCATTTATCATGTGTGTCTTAATGATTGTATATATGGTTGTATAGAGATAGATCTAATATGTGTGGAGGGTGGAGCGCAAGATGCGTTCCACGGTATAATAAATTGCACACCCTATGGCTGTTTTGCGGATTCTCCGTGGAAACATACTTTTGATGTTTTTGTGTTAAAAAATTGCATGTAAATGTCCCATTAGTCGCTGAATTGTAGAAATCTATGGTTCGCAGAATGTTGGACATTTGGCAATGACTGCCACGTGTTCGCTACGTTCTTAATTTGTTGCTTATTTTTCCCAAGTTGTGTTTTTTCCTTTTTGGTTGTTTTCTCTAAATAAAAATAAAATAACAGTCATTGTTTTTGGTTGTTTTCTGTGTATTTTCCCACTGTTTTGTACTGGGCACTCTTGTTGGTGCACATTTGTAGAATATAGTGATGCAATCAGTGATGGAAAATGCAGGGCTGCGGGTCACTGTAGCCTGCTGGCTTTTGGGAGTAGCCACTCATGTCTGCTTTGTTACATTAAACATGATCACAGCAGGTGTCCGTGACTGGTAACAATAGCGCCAATATATTTTATTCAGCGAGAGCACGTTTCAGGAACTTCACCTAGTGACTAAAGCTCCCTGGAATATCCGAGGTTTTAGGAGTACGTGGTAGGTACCGCTACATTGCAGTCTATTATTCTAGAAGATAACAAACTTTCAAACAGAAGACCTATTAGACACACCCTTAGGCCGGGCTCACACAAGCGTAATTTAAAAGCGTATTACACAGTGAATGGAGCCAACTTGATTTTTATTGATCCAATCACACTTGCATATATATATTGCATATATTACACGTGTAAAAAAAGAACGTAGCATGTTCTATATTAAGGCCCATTTAGACACAACAATTATCGCTCAAAATTCACTCAAAAGCCGTCTTTTTAGTGATAATCGGTGTGTAACTGCACTGACATCGTGCAGTTTTCGTTCTCCCGTCGCTCATCGTTGTCTTTCAGCGTGCTGAAAGACAACGATGAGCCTTATCAGGGATTCACAACAGGATACAGCTGATACTATTGTTTCAGCTGTATCCCGCTCCCTCATAACAGGCTGTGTATGAAGAACAGGGCGGTCCAGCTCTGTTCTCCCTACCTGGCACGGAGCGCTTAGCTGTATAACAGCCGGGAGCTCTGTGCAGAAAACATCTGGATGCAGAAGACAAGCGGGGACACGCCGCTTGTCTTCTGCATCCTCCACTCCTAGCGCTCCGCAGTATGACAGCCAGCGCTCAGAGCCGGGAGACAGCTGTATGCAGAAGACAAGCTGGGACACGCCGCTTGTCTTCTGCATCCTCCGCTCCCAGCGCTCGGCTGTATGACAGCCAGCGCTCAGAGCCGGGAGACAGCTGTATGCAGAAGACAAGCTGGGACACGCCGCTTGTCTTCTGCATCCTCCGCTCCCAGCGCTCGGCTGTATGACAGCCAGCGCTCAGAGCGGGGAGACAGCTGTATGCAGAAGACAAGCGGGGACGCCCTGCTGTCTTGTGCATTCTGCGCTGGCAGCGCAATGTGATCACTCATCTTGAGCGATCTTCTTGCGCTGTAAATGACACAATGATGATCGCTTCAAAGTCGCTTGAGCGACATCTTTTGAGCGATTTATCGTTGTCTAAATCGGCCTTTACTGCATATTATGAGTGCTAGAGCCCAATTGTTCTCTATGGGCGCATAATAAATGCTTTACATATGCAATTATATTGGGTATATGTAGTGTTTATATGCAACATCACTAGGCAACAGAGTGGGAGATTAGTCTGACTGCATGACAGCGTGCGTGAGATGCGCGGCGATAGGCTGGCTCGCACAGCGGTAAAACACTGCGTTATACACTGAAGCTGGCCATATACATTAGGTAAAAGGAGGCTGCTAATTGAACAACCAATGAAGGAACGATGGCCATACATGTTTTAGGCTATGTTAGCCGTTATAGTTGTTCAAACTGGCCATAGATGTTCAATTACACCAGTTGATGGATGAAATATCGAGAAGTTAAAAAAAAAAAAATTAAACGTTCTTTCAATGGAAGATCGTTAGTCTGCTAAAGAGCTTTCACTCACAATTAGATGAAAATCTCAAATGTGGCTGACCTCCTTGCAGATGAGAACGGTCTGTCATCAGTTGTATAAAGCAACTGTTCGTTGCTCGTGTCGGTTGAAACCCTAGACTGATGTGTGTGGGAACCTTTACTATACCGCCTCAGTCCTGACCCTGCTGGTTGCAGGGAAATTATGTCGTGGGGAAAGAAAAATAGCCCAGAAATCTATTCTGGCCCTTTCAGAGGACACCTCTTAAAGGGATCCTGCCGCCGTCCGCGGGCAGCATGAACCCATTACAGGAATGTACTATGTGCCCATTAAGTTTTATTCTGAAACACTGCAGAGTTTTAGAGTCAATATACTTTGAGGTTTGAATTTAAATGTCACTCCGAGTCTGGAGGGTGGAGCCACGCTGCTTGACTGTGGGCAGAGCCGTCACTCTAGATGTAGGTGGCGAGGGTGGCACAGCGCCATTCAAAATCAAACTTCAAAGTATGTTTGGTTTAAATGCTACATCTCTGAGAATAAGAAATATAGTACGTATCTGTCCCGGGTTCAGGCAGCATGAACCTGGTGATGGGTTCCCTTTAATGTTAGGGAAAGTAATATATGATGAAAAATAAATACAAACCGACCAATCAAATGGAAAGCTCTACTCTGAAGGCCTCCTGCAGACAGCCGGGTCGGATCCCGCTGCGAGAATTCTCTCAGCAGGATGCAAGCCATGCCCCTGCACTGATCCCCGTGGCTCACCACCTCCAGCATCTCTGCTGTGCTTTGTGCCGGCTGCCGCCCCCAGTCAGCACATGCACAGAGCAGAGTCGGCGCGTCACCAGTGACGTTCCTATGCGGGCCTTGCAAAGAAATTGGACATGCCACAATTCGTTTACTGAGTGACTTTTCACACGGTCAAATCGCGGCTGTCTGCATAGGATTGCTATATCTAATTATCTAATACAGTCCTATGGCAGCGGGCATGGGCGGACATTCTGTGGGAAATCCCACCGCGAAATTTCTGCCCGTGTGCAGGGGGCCTGAGGCAATGAATCTTACTGAGGCATGTTCTATATTAACATGACTGTCCAGAAATAGCAGCTGCAAACGAAATAATGATGCAAACCTCTCAAACCTCTATCTGTTGTGTCTCTAGCTCTGAGAGACGCGTGACACTCAGCATCTAGGGTTTGGAGGACCTGAGATTGCTCCAATGGCTCTGTAGCTCTAAGGCTGGGGTCACACGGGACAGAATTCCAGAGAAATTCTTGCGGAATGGCCGCACAAAAAAAAATAAAAAAATGTAAGCATTCGGCTGGAAAAGCGCAGTTTCACCATCCGCATTCCGCTGTGGCTTTCTCTCCTCATAGAGAGGCGAGAGGCCGCTGCCGAGAAAAGAATTGACATGCTGCGGAATTGAATTCCATGGCGAATGTCAGTTTTCGTGCAGCTTGGCCGCAACAGATTGGCTGCAGAGTGTTTTGCTGGCTAATCCCGGGATTAGGAGCCGCTGGTGTAATTGCCGTGCAGGCATTCCGCACTGAAATTCTGTTGCAATTCCACCCCGTGTGAACCCAGCCTTAGAGACACGTGACGGTCAGCATCTAAAGTCTGACGGGCCTGACACTGCTGCAGGGTCTCTACTGCTCCAAGAGCAGTTTGTCGAAAGAAAACATTTCTTACACAGCTGAGGTAAAATGAAAGCTGTGCTGTGATTGGTTGGTATTTCTTATACTACTGAGGTAAAATGAAAGCTGCGCTGTGATTGGTTGCTATGGGCAACACAGATTTTCTTTAAAATCTCTAGCAATGGTAATGTGTCTTTTGTTCAAGTTTTAATCTCGGGCAACTCTGGGTATGCCTGCTAGTTTATTAATCACATACGTGCGGCAACGACATCTGCCCCCACGTGTCTGCCTGTTTGGGGAGGGCTAGTTTATGATTTGCACCCCCTCCGCCTCACTGCACTGCGGCGGAGTTGAGGTGCCCTGTGCATCACCAAATCTGTATTGTCGCGCTCCCTATAAAACTCCATACGTTTTCGGGATAAAACGTAGCCTATGTCCTTCCTCCAGATGCAGGCTATCACCCTGCCAAATTTCATCAGAATCGCTTCAGCGGTGTAGCCGTGACAAGGTAACAGACAGACACACAGACGGACAGAGCTCCTTTCAGGTTTATAATATTAGTATGGCTGTATCATGTGTCAGGCCTCATAAAGGGCTTTTATGGGAGTTACCTATTGGCGACCTATACTCAGGTTATGTCAACCATATCCGCTCCCCATCTGTCAGCGTTTGGGTTCCGCAGCCTCTCCGTAGGCCTGTGACGACATGTTTATCATGTCACATGGCCTGAGAGCTGCTCTGCCCCGTTCATGTGAGGGGGTTGGAGCTGCTATGTATGGTGCTGGTATGGAGTGAAGAAGAAGCGGCGCTCACCCACGTGTTCAGTGGGGATCCCAAGCAGCGGACGCCCACTGATCAATGAACTATCCCAAGGATAGCTGATCAATAGTTTTAGTCCTGGAAAAAACGATTTAAAGTTTTTTGTTTTTTTCCCCTTTCTATACATCTATCACCCATCCATAGGTGATAAATGTATGAACTGTAGGGGTCAGACCACTGCAGCCCCCAGCTATTATGAGGGCGGTGATCCCCCTTCCCCATAGTCCCACTACCAAAGGGAGTGACGGAAGTGTGACCACTGCATGGTTGAGTAATGTGCAGTCCCATAGAAGTGAATAGAGGGATGGTCATGTATGCGCATTGCCACTCCATTTTCCTTTTCTGTCTTGAACCTTCTTTCTGGAACACTTGTCACTCTCACATAATGTCTGCTGCTCCCCGCTAACATTCTCATCCTGCAGCCGCTGCTTGGGTACCTCCCTGCACTGGCATAGGGAGTGGAGTCTGGTGGCAGCCCTGGCGTTCAGGGTGAGCTCACTGCTCATCTACTCATCTGCAGTGGGTCTGTAAAGCCTTGCTCACACACCCATATATTTACCTTGTATTACGCAGGCTCTGTACGCCCGTGTGATATGCAGTGGCTCGCAGGCAATGAATTACATTGGCTTACGCAGTTCCGCTCACATTAGCATGTCGAAATTGCGTAATATGAAAGCGCAGAAAAGAAAGCAGCATGTTCTATTTTGCCAAGTATATACGCAACATTGCATATGGGTGGTGTGTATACGCAACGTCACTTGTTGACCGTGCAGATAGGATAGACAACAAAAAAGCATATTGCGAATGACCGGGTGCGTGAGTATGAGGCCCTGCGCAGTACAACTGCATACTGTAAAACCCTGCAGGGCCCCCCGCATCGTTTTACGCTTACAGGTGTGTGAACCCGGCCAAACATCACATCATCACACGTAAAATCTAAATCATCCCAATAAGTAATCTTTAATAGGGTCACTCCATTTCCTCTGACATCTTGTCCCCATTTGCTATATTGTCCATAGCCACCAAGGGTCTATGCTTTTTAATGTCCTGCAGACACTAATGCGTCCCTACGGGTGGCTTGATCTGCAGAGCTCCCACAAATCGGATCCGCCCGTGGGCATTGTCCTTATTCAAAGGCACCATACAAATCAAGAGTAGGGGTTAACCACTTAAGATCACTGTCTTTTATTTATTTTAATTTTCGTTTTTTCCTCCCAACTTTCAAAAAAATTCTAATTCTTTTATTTATCCCTCAATGTAGCTTTGTTATTTGCTGGCTCCCGTAGTGAAAGTACATGTTACTTTCACTTTGCCCACACAGTGCTCATTGAGCACTGTATATCGGGGAAGCAGAAGGCAGGAACGGTTAAAAACCCCTCCTGCCTTCTGCTCTGGGTTATCAGCTGTCACTAACAGCTGATAACCCGTTCCTGCCTCTGATTGATTGCAGAGCAGGAGACCTAAAGCACCGCCGTAATTTTACTATCGGCGGTGCTCTAAGCCCAGGACCAGCCGCCGTAAATTTACGGTGCCTGGTCCTAAATGGGTTAAAGACAGAATCTATTTTGGCACAAAGGATGCAACGATTTTTGGTGGATTTTAAACTGCATTTCTCAAAAGCCATAACTTTATTTTTCTGTTGACCAGGCCATATGAGGGATTATTTTTTGGGTTGGCAAACTGTAGTTTTTATTGGTACTATTTTGGGGTACATATAATATATTGTAGTATTTTATTAACCATTTTTGGAGGGCAGGCAGAGAACACCTCAATTCTGCCGTTTGTGTGTGTTTTTTGTTTAGTTTTTTTTTTTTTAACAATGTTAAAGGGGTTGTCCGGCGCCAAAACAGGTTTTTTTTTTTTTTTTTCAATAGCCCCCCCGTTCGGCGCGAGACAAACCCGATGCATGTGTTGAAAAAAAAAAACCTGATAGTACTTACCCGAATCCCCGTGCTCCGGTGACTTCTTACTTACCTTGCGAAGATGGCCGCCGGGATCTTCACCCTCAGTGGACCGCAGGTCTTCTGTGCGGTCCATTGCCGATTCCAGCCTCCTGATTGGCTGGAATCGGCACACGTGACGGGGCGGAGCTACGAGGAGCAGCTCTCCAGCACGAGCAGCCCCATTCAACACTTAGAAGACCGGACTGCGCAAGCGCGTCTAATCGGGCAATTAGACGCTGAAAATTAGACGGCTCCATGGAGACGAGGACGCTAGCAACGGAACAGGTAAGTGAATAACTTCTGTATGGCTCATAATTAATGCACAATGTACATTACAAAGTGCATTAATATGGCCATACAGAAGTGTATACCCCAACTTTGTTTCGCGGGACAACCCCTTTAATGAAGCAGCATAAATGACAACATATGGGCTGGTACAATTACGACTGTACCAAAATGTATTTTTTTTTAGGCTTTTTCACTTTTACACAAAACCATTCATTACATTCAAAACTCCCATAACTTATTTTTCTACGGCCGGAGCTTTGTAGGGGCTTGTTTTATGTGTGAGGAGCTGTAGTTTTCACTGGTACTGTATTAGGGGCTTTTTTGATCCCTTTTATTGCATTGGGGGGTGAGGGGGTTGGAGGTAACTTGAACAAAATAAGTACTTTCCTCAGTTTTACTTTTTGTTTTTAAATAGTTTCCGGCATGCTGGATAAATGTGTTCAATTTATCGTACAGGCCATTACAGATAGGATGATACCAAATATGTAGGTTTTTAAAAAATGTTAATTTTTTTTATACAAACTGGAAAGTACACAAAAAGGGGATTGTGTTTGTGCCCTTTTTTTAGAACTTTTTTTCTTGATGTTTTAATTAATGGCCCTGTAGGGGTCTTGAACCATAAAAGCTATGATACTGCATTATCGCTCACTTTCAGCTAATCTGTGTTGCATTAAGATGAGCCCAAGTTGTCTGAAATTTAGGTGCGCTTGAATTTATAGCCGACACTTCATAGTTTGTGTGCAGAGCAGGGGGCAGTAGAGAACAATCTATGACTCTCCTGTCTGTCTCTAAGACCCACGGGAGGGGTGACATTGTACGGACTTATGTGCATCTTAACAATCGGAGAACAGATTTGCTCTCAGATTGTCACATATAGAGGTCTTTTTTCCCCTGCTCCTCTATGCTGTTTAACCCTGCAGATGCTGCAGTCTTTGGCTGTAATGTATCGCTTGATACTGGGTTCTGTCCTCATTGGGGTGGACAATCTTTATTCACTTATCTGTGTGGGAGGAAAGCGGGGTACCTGTAGTAAACCCACACAAACACTGGGAGAACATACATACCATGCAGATGTTGTCCTACTAACATTTTTTAACAGAAAATAATGTTTAAAATGTCCTTCATCCTACACAGTACTTTAAATATTGAAAAAACAAAACCAAAAACAATTGTCTACAGTAGGGGGAGAGAGCGTATTGACCACCAACTACAAATGACAGGGAGGCAATGCCAACTATGTCCGTGCGTATAGATATATACTATAGTTGCTACGTGAGACAAATTCCTAATCTTATTATAAAGCCAATGATGGAACACTTGTTGGATGTCCCAGGACTTGGCAACGTTCCTTCTCAAAGAAGTTGTCCGAGACCTTTCAGGATTAAACTGCCAGAAGCGGGTGCCCTAAAATAATAATTGAAAAAACTAAATAAAAATCCTCTCCTGGAAAATGTAGAAGTAGTGATTAAGCGTTTACTTGTGGGAAGTCACAGTGTCATCACTGCCTGAGGACGTGGGGATGGCGAACTGTAGAAGAGCTAAAGAATAGCCCGGGCACTTATTTATTCTACTTGAGCGTTACAACATTACGTTATATGGTGCGTTTAGACGAACGATTCTTCACAAAATCGTTTAAACAAATGAAAGTTAACGATAAATGTTCGGTTTAAACGCCGGCCAGCGACTGAATGACAAACGAGAATCGGGAGGTTTTTGTTCGTCCAGTTTTAGCCGGCATAAAAATCGGGTGGTTCACTTGTCGGGCAGTTTAAATACTGATCGTTTAGTGCTTCACATAGGAATGTGCCACAGGCTGCCCGGGGGCGAACGAGCCGGTGATGTCACCAGCTCATGCACTTGGGTAAACAAGAATCGTGAGACTCTCCTGCTGTCTAAAAGTGCCAAATTACTTCAGAAGGGTTGTTAAAGGGGTTGTCTCGCGAAATCAAGTGGGGTTATACACTTCTGTATGGCCATATTAATGCACTTTGTAATATACATTGTGCATTAAATATGAGCCATACAGAAGTTATTCACTTACCTGCTCCGTTGCTAGCGTCCCCGTCGCCATGGTTCCGTCTAATTTCGGTGTCTTCTTGCTTTTTTAGACGCGCTTGCGCAGTCCGGTCTTCTCCCTTCGGCTCCGCTCGGCAGCATCGGCTATTTGGCTCCGCCCCCTTGTACACGTCATCGCGTAGCTCCGCCCCATGACGTGTGCCGGTTCCAGCCTCCTGATTGGCTTGAATCGGCATGTGACGGGGACGGAGCTACGCGATGACGCGTACAAGGGGGCGGAGCCAAATAGCCGATGCTGCCGAGCGGAGCCGAAGGGAGAAGACCGGACTGCGCAAGCGCGTCTAAAAAAGCAAGAAGACACCGAAATTAGACGGAACCATGGCGACGGGGACGCTAGCAACGGAGCAGGTAAGTGAATAACTTCTGTATGGCTCATAATTAATGCACGATGTATATTACAAAGTGCATTAATATGGCCATACAGAAGTGTATACCCCACTTGATTTCGCGAGACAACCCCTTTAATGCAGGGATTTGCCTTCCTCTGGATCAGCATTGAGGGGGTTTGAGATAAGGGGCTGAACTGCATGGACATGTGTCTTTTTTTTTCTTTTTTCTCAGTTATCTCCATGATTGCACACCTGAGATTACCTCCTGATAGGACAGTAACACACAGAAGGTTAAAGCACCCGCCTTTCCCACCTTCCTCAGTGTTCTTCCTGTCCTGCCAGGAGGCAGGTATCCCAGAGAGGTGCTAAGGGCTGGAGCTCCTAGCAGAAAATAAGAGGCATACTCCTGCTGGGATCTGAGTCGGCAGGCTCTGTTCTCCCTTCCAGACCGTCACCTAGGACACTGAAGGTGCAGTTCACCTAGGCCAGATTCCACCCCACTGCAGTCCAGGCGGGCTTTAAGCGGGGTCCGCTGGCTCTCTTCTCTCCCCACTCCCGATGCTGTCAGAATGGTTCCTGTGGGCCCGCATAGGGCAGGCGCGGCATTCCTTCGCTCCCCTTATCAATTCTGTGGGTGGAGCCTAAAGGGTCATGTGACTGTCTCGATGACGCAAATTCAAAAATAAAACGGAATCTGAGAGAAGCAAAGAAGGTGGTCACCAATGTTTGAATCCTGCGGTGTTCAGAATCTTGATCCAACTTTCTGCAGTACCTTATACCATGAGTACTCCAGTATTGGACGTAACCGGCTCTGCTACTACCTTGGGGGGTCATAGGTAGCCTTTGGGTATAAAGTTGCTGCGTAAATGTATGTATGGGAAATTTATACATTTATTGTGCCTCTTTTTCGGGGTCAGGGGAGAAAAAAAGGAAGCAACCACAAAAGTCTGTCTGAAAAAATGCGCAGCTTGCGTAAAGAAGCTACTGTCCGCACATGATAAATCCCTCTGTAAATTTTGTGTCACTAAAATTATTAAGTAAGAATCGTGGGGATTTATGGCCAATATTGATTAGGGAAGAAGTCCGCTCAGCCTTAGCATTACAAGACGCGGGTCCAGCTGCGTCCTCTTCTCAGAAACTGCAGAGGAGATCAAGCAGTCCCTGTGGGTTCTCGGATTCCGAAAAGGTTTCTTTGAATTCAGACTCAGAGGAACAAGCAGAAACATGCGGAAAATCAAGGATAATAATAACCTTAAACCATTGAATATCCATATAAAGTACAGAAAATTCAAGATGGAGTCCATAAATACAGTTACAAAGCTAATAAAGAAGGGAGTATTCATGGCGCCAATAGACCTAAAAGACCCATATTTTCACGTGCTGATCAACGGGGACGCCCAAAGGTATCTAAGGTTCGCATTATGTATGAAGGGAAGAGCAAGCCATTTCCAGTTTACCGGTCTCCCATTCGGGAGATCTTCTGCTCCGTGCATCTTCATGGGATAACTAGTAGCCAGCTTGAGGGAAAAATCATTCTTAATCATACCATATCTAGATGATATATTGCTAGTGGCAGACTCGAAGGAGCTTCTAGAAGTTCATCTGACAATAGTAATCTACCTCCTCCAATATCTAGGGTGGATAATCAATTGGGAAAAAATCAGATACGACTGCAAGGTTTTTCTCTGAGTTTTGCTGGATTCAGAAAATCAACGTTCCTTCCTTCCTTCAACCAAAAGGCACAGGAATTACGTTGTCTAGTCAGGAAATGACTAAAACTTGCACTTTCAGGTCAGCAATAAAGCTATTAGGGAAACTCATGTCATGCATCCCTGCGGTGGCATGGCCCCAGGCTCGGGCACAAGTTTTACAAGCAGAAATCTTGGCGTCATGGGACAGCAAACAATCGTCTCTGGACAGAAGGATGCACATAACCAATGCATTAAGAGTCTCTCTGACCTGGTGGCTCTCAACCCAGAATCTTTCACGAGGTGTTCACTGGTCACAGGACCCAGTGTTATGCATCACAACTGATGTCAGTGCAACGGGCTGGGGAGCGCATGTAGAAGAACTGTATCTTCAGAGAACCTGTTCTCAGAGGATAAGGCAACAGTCCTCAAATGTCAGAGTGCTTTTATCGATCCTGAAGTCCCTTCAGAAAATAGGGGGGGTAGTCCGTGGCAGTAGCCCACACCAGATGTCAGGGAGGGACAAGATTCGGGGCCATACAGAGTATAGCAGAAAAGATCTTACTGTGAGCAGAGAGAAGTGTCTTGTGAATCTCAGCAGTCAATCTAAGATGAGTTCTAAACAGGGGGGCAGACTTCTTAAGCAGACAACAAACAAATTCATCCGGAAGAATGGTCCCTTTCACAGGAGGTCTTCAATTTACTATCAACCAGATGGGCGACTCCGCTCAGACCTCTTTGCAACAAGGAAGAATCGCAAACTACAAAGAGACCACCCGGCAACAATATATACCATGACACAGGATTGGGGTCAAGGATTGGTCTAGGCTTTCCTCCGATGCCGTTGATTCCAAGGGTTCTGCAGAAGTTTCACTACCAGAAATGCACCCTTATATTAATAGCTTCTTTTTGGCCAAGAAGAAGCTGGTTCAGACTTCTAAAAAATCTTAAGTTGGTAGGTTCCAGTCTGATTGCCAGTAAATCCAGACCTAACTTGGGGTCCTCTAAAGCACCCAAACCTGACAAACCTTCATCTATCAGCTTGGAATTTGAGAAATCCATGTTATTAGGGCGAGGTTTCTCCTCAGAGGTAGTTAACACGCTACTACTCAGTAGGAAGGAATCGACAAACAAAATTCACCAAAAGAGCTGGAGTAATTTGTAGCTTGGTGTAGGGAAAGGGAAATCCGTTTTTCCTCTCCCAACATCCCCATGATCCTCGACTTCCTTCAGTGGGGTCTGGACAAGAACCTCTCTCCAAATACCCGGAGTCCAAATAGACACTCTGTGCCTTTCAGAGAATCCCTGGATAGCAAGATTCCTCTGGGCAGCGGACAGACTGAAGCCTAGGATCCCGTAACATAGTGTCCCAATGGAACTTGAGTTGGGTTCTTATGGGTCTGTCCAGGTCTCCATGTGAACCCATAGATTCGGTCTGCATTAGAAATCTAACCCTGAAGCTGTATTCTTAGTGGCCATTACCTCAGCGAGGAGAATAAGCGAGCTGCAGGCTCTGTCCATCCATTACCCACTTTACAGAGTGACAGATAATAAAATAATTTTTTAACTAGATCCGTCCTTCCTTCCAAAGGTCATATCATCTCTCCATAGATCTGATCCCCTCACTTTGTAGTAACCCTAAAAATAAGAAGTAATTCCTCTGCCTAGATGTCAGAAGGGCAGTACTCCAGTATATTAATGCCACAAGCCAGTGGCAACAAGCCAATAACCTCTTTGTCCAATTTTTCAGCAAAAACAAGGGGGGAAAAGCGGCAAAAAACTCCATAGCTAGGTGGATTAAATTAGCTATCACAGAAGCCTACGCTGCAATAGATAGGACAGCCCTGAAAAATCTTAGAGCTCACTCAAAGAGGGCTGTGTGTCTACATCCTGGGCAGAGAGAGCATCCGCATCAGTAGAACAGATTTGTAGAGTTGCAGTTTGGAAGAAAATACATACATTTACCAAACACTATAGGTTAGATGTCCACGAGGATCTGACTTTCGGCCGTAGTCCCGCCCTAACTAAATTTAGTTGGTATGTCAAAGTAGATTACACTTACCGATAATCGGGTTTTTAGGGAGTCTCCACGACAGCACTCGTACATTTCTCCCGGAAAAAAGGGAAATATATTTTTATTTCTGTTTTGTTACCGATTCAGGTAGTTAATTTAATTGAGGTTCCTACCCCTGGAGGTTTCATTATAAATCACTGAAAAAGGTGGGAAAGAGGTAGTGGTGCTTTAACCCTCTCTGTATGTTCCTGTCCTATCAGGAGGAGGTGATCTCAGGTGTGCTATCATGGAGACTCCCTAAAAACCCGATTCTGTAATTAGAATCTACCTTTCCGCCTAACCTACTATGTTACTAGATGGTGTCCCAAATGATCAGCAATGCGCCCAACATTTTACAGATGGAGACAAGACTTTAATCTTGTTACCATTTGCGACTGTCGTGTGTGGCTGTCAAGGAAAACTACAGACTGTTTTTGTAGCACTCTGCTAGAAGGCCCGTCCACACTGACGACACAGGCTGTCACGCAGCCCTGAAGGAGCTGGAGAGTGAACAGCAGGTGTTGCCCTTCCTGCAGCGTTCCCCTCAGTGCTGTCTTCCTTGTATAAGTTTTTTGAGCCCAATGCCAGCAGCGCCTGATAGGCCGGGCTCACACAAGCGGGTCTGATTCCACTTGCGGATATTACAAGACCTGCGAGTGATTACAGAAACAAATTGCGTATAGTTGCATATGTGTGCTGTTTTCACATGGATGTACCCTTATGGACAGCGCATCGTGCCCACGGAAAAATGAATGTAAGTGGGGAATGACATCAGAAAGTAGCCCAACCCCCTGAAAAACACCTTTCTATCGCTCAGGCGACATTCTCTTGTGCCGTTCTGATGAGATGTTCTGAGAGCCTTCAGGACGGGATACTGCTCTCCAGGGTTGGCTGGTTTATACTACTTATTTTGGAAGTACACTTTAAAACAAACCACTACTTCTTGTGGAGGAAGAGCCCAGAAGAGTAAGCGGAGGTTGCAGACAGCAGTCTGGATGCGTATGTTGCTCTGTAGACTCTGTCCTGCTTTGCCTGCCCACAAATTCCTGCTTTCTTTATTCCATTTGTATCTGGTCTTCTAACATGAATCCACGGCCATACTCAATGCTAATGCAATGCAGATCAAACACATCCATAGAGACCAATTGAGCTGATAGGTGCAGAATCAGCAACAAAATAGAATATTCTGCAATTATTCCTTCCGCTCGCAAAATCTGCAATTTCTCCCCACAAGTGTGAGTGAACCAGCAAGAGTCCATGCATTTCAATGCCAGTGTATCAAATCTGCTCATGTGAGATCGGCCTTACTGGAGGAAGGGACAAACTGCTGCTATACTGAGGATAGTGGGAAAAGGGCACCTTGTTGCAGCAACGATCATGAGAACGGCGGGGTGGGGGAGGAAGCACCTTGGTGTTACTGCTATTGTGAGTGTGCTGGGGCAGTAGTACCTGTCTACTATTACTGTGGCAGAGGGGGTCCTCTGGCTGCTCCTGTATGAATGGTGAGGGAGGTGCAGCATGCTGCTCTCATTGTTAGGCCGCCTGCACATGGGCGGAATTCGGAATGGGCACCCGCAGCAAATACCGCCTATAGCATGCTATAGCAAAACGCGATTTGCTTTACACACGGGGAAGCTGATTGTGGTTTTCCGCTCACGGGGGAGAAATTGCAGCATACTGCGATTCTGTGCGGCTTCCATGCGGACGGCTTCCATTGAAGTCAATGGAAGCCGTCCGACCTGCGGCCCCATGGCAATTATCATTGCAGAAAGGTCGCGGGATCCACATCGTTGCCTAGTGACGGCGCGGCATACTCTGTTCCATGCGTGTGCGGTGGTGTACCCGCTGGCACATCCGCAGCACAGATTATGAAGACTGCTCACCGGCCGGGCACAGGGTCGGATTCCGCTGCGGGATCCCGCAGGCAGGCTTATAAGGAGTGGTCACAACTGGTTGCAAGTGCAAACAGGTTTTCTGGTTGTAAACTATTGATGACGGTTGTATAAATCTCAGCGTTACTATCTTTATTCTTCTCTCCTGAAATCCAGATGTTTTGGTTAACATGCAGTCAAAACATGTAATATTATTAGGGTGGAAAAAGTGAATTACACTTTTTTACGAGCTCAGTGAAAATGTGACTACATTTATTTGTAGATAGCGTAGTACTTTTTAATGATTACGGAAAGAACAAGTGGGGGCAGAAAACTTCTGCTGTTGTCAAAACATCAGGTTTACTGCGACCCACCTAGCTACATTCCAGTCAATTGCAGTTTACTGAGCTATTAAACAGGACTTGCATTGTGAGTAGACCTCAATGCCTTTTCTGTGCTGCAAGGATTTTGCTACCGCACCCAGGACTGCATATGGAATGTTTTGCTCATATCTTGAGCTAGTCCTCGGCCTGCAGACAGTGTGAATGTGTCCTGTGTGCCCTGGCTGTATTCTTCATGCATATGCTGTATCTCATCTCGCTCTTCTTGCTGCTAGCGTTTTCCGCTGCAGGGATGAGGCGCATTATACCCTTAAAGTATTTTTAGAACTCTGAATAGAGCCTTGAGCGTGCGGACAGGTTTATTTATCACTTCTGAATGTTATTGGGTTTGTCTCCATTTTTCTATTTTAATCTGGAGAGTCAGATGCCTTCTGGTGCACAGGAAAGATAATATGTACTCAAGGGAATGTTGAACCTTTCCTTCAAATTTATTCAGTCTCCTTTATAAACTCTAAAAACAGACCTTCTCCAAAAAGGAAATGCGATGTCTAAGATGTGAGGCCATTCCCTTGTAGAACGCAGATTTCCTTTGTCTATTAATTGGGGCGCACTCCCTTCCTTCAGGTCTGGGAAACAATAGGAATCTCATGGTTTAAGTCATAATATCTGCTACGGTAGTACACGTCAGATCTGGTATAGGTTTAAAGGCATAAACCAGGCAAAGGAAAGTAAACTTCAGTTAAAGGTAATCTGTCATCAGGTTGATGCTCCATTTGATGATAACCTAAACTAATGACAAACACCCTGATTTCAGTGCAGAGGTATTCACTTAATTTTGTATGCTACTTTTCATACAGTTGTTGCTACGAGGGCTGAGTCCTTGATATTCGTGAGCAGCCGGCTAAATCCACCCTACGTGGCTGATTGACAGCTTTTTTCTCTATAGTGTGCATATCAAAGAAAACTGAGGATCATCATCAGGGGGAGCCTCAGCTCAAGAATATCATAGACTATACGGCACGCACACGTCGCTGCGAGGACTAGCTTGGGGATGGCTTTCTCTGCAGTACAGAAGCATGGGTGTATAAAAATTTTGGCAGGAAATAAAGGCTTTTTCCCAGCATTGAAATCGGAGTCTGTTACTGGTTTATGCTGCCCTCAGATAGCACCTGTCACCAGGTTTATGCTGCTCTTTTTAAGCAGTGCCCAGAAGACTTATCGAGAACCATTCCTTCTTATGCAGTTTCGTTATTGGTAGGTTATCTTGATCAAACTACGAACTACCACATGTCTGTAAGTATGTGAGTGATTCTCATGCTCCTGCCCCTGGCGACGTCATAGCCCTTCCCTGGCACCATCATAGCCCGCCCCTGGTGACGTCATAACCTGCCCCTGGTGACGTCATAGCCCCAACCCCTGTGCACATCATAGAAGGTCCGAACACCATGAGAATACAACTTAGCTGTTATGTCAGACAGAACTCTCAGGTTCTGATAGAAGACACTGACCTACCACCACCACAGAGATCCGGTGGACTGAAAGACCTGTGTTGATGTCACTGCTGTGGGAGGAGCCATTCTGGAGTTTGGTAGTACTGTATACTGGATAAGCTGACAGAAAGTACAGGACCTGTGATGATGTCACCATCATGTGATCACCTGTGTGGGTGGAGTCAGGGATCACATGACCAGAGGCTCATCACTGTATCCAGGAGCTGTATGTGTGCAGTTAGGATAAATGTAGTAGAGCTGCAAGTGGCTGTTTGTCTAATGTGCTGTGCTGTAATGTGTGTAGTCGGCATGGATGTATATCATGTAGTTGAGCTGAGTTTGAAACATGTGCATGTACTGTGGCACAGCTGTGTCTGTCATGCGCATATAATGTACCAAAGCTTTGTCTGTGATGCCCATGTCATGTAGCAGAGCTGGGTTTGTAACATGCACATGTAATGTGGCACAGCTGTATCTGTCACGCGCATATAATTTGGCAGAGCTGTGTTTGTACCATGCACGTCATGTACCAAAGCTGTGTCTGTGACGCCCATGTCATGTAGTAGAGCTGAGTTTGTAACATGCGCATGTACTGTGGCACAGCTGTGTCTGTCATGCGCATATAATGTAGTAGAGGTGTGTTTGTACCATGCGCATGTCATGTACCGCAGCTGTGTCTGACAGGCATGTCATGTAACAGAGCTGTGTCTGTCAGGCACATGGCATGTAGCACAGCTGTGTCTGTCTGTCACATGCTCATGTACCACACCGTGTGTGTGTGTGTGACGTGCATGTAGCAAAGCTGTGTGGTGCATTGCGCCACCAGAAACACTGGTACTATAATTTCCTAATAATTACTAGTCATAGTCTATAGAGCTGTTGTTTGTCTTGTGCATGAACTTTTCAAATGCTGGTCCAGGGATTATTCTGACTACCATTATGGAGTTGGGAAGGAATTCCCCCCCCCAAAATGAGAACAATTGGCTTCTGCCTCATTGGGATTTTTTTGCCTTCCTCTGGATCAACAAGGGGGGTGGAAACAGGCTGACCTGAATGGACATTTTTGTCTTTTTTCAGCCTAGCATACTATGTTACTATGTACCTTATAAAGTGGCATATTGCTAGGTTTCGTCAGAAATTAGATTGCTGGGGATCCTGAGTATAAGGGATCCACGCTCTGATGTAGCACTATGCCTACTTCTGGTCACCCGGCTGTGCAGTTTATACAGTGAAGGGGTGACAACGCTAAAGCAGCACTGCAGGTCCTTCATTTCCACAGGTTCACTCATCATAAAGTGATACAGATGGAGTAATCTCTCCTATTGCACATGTTGTCCTATCTACAGGCATGATGTTATAGAGCAGGTGGAGCTGAGCAGTTTAATATATTCTTTTGCTCTATAAGATGCACTTCCCCTCTTAACCCTTTCCAATCCACTGTCTGACCTCTGAAGACATTATGATTTAAGGCTGTACAGCTTCAATGTTGGAAGATGTCCGTTGGGGTTCTCTTACTGTATATTTCCAGCCTCTCTGCTGTCAGAGACTATCCAACATGTCACCTCATGCAGTACTGGCTTTAGCCAGCAGATAGCACCGCTGTATAATGGCAGAAAAAGAGTAAGCCCCCTAGGAAAACCAGGATACAAATTGGATTGGAAAGGGTTAACCCCCCTTTCCTCAAAATGTACGTGCCAAAATTCAAGTTGGTCGGGCGTTTGATCGCACGATTACCAGTTTAACTCACGATTGCGCAAAGTAAATCATGGTCATTAAACTTGCGATCTCTCAAAGAGACACGCGATCAGTTAAGAGTTCTCTCTTCCTCTGCACTGCTGTCATATGTACCGCTGATTGGTGGTGAGGGCCTGCGACAGCTACTGCTTGTCCCCCTCCTCCACCAATCAGCTGCTTCCCTTCCTCCAGCCATACATAAGCGCCACTGTTACAGAGCACTGCTACTCCTTCTGTGAAAGAGAAAGAAAAGGCATAAAAGTGGCATTCAGTCACCCTGTACCCTGCACTGTCGCCTAAGGCTGCCTATCCACGGGCGATTCTTCACTGTTTCCCGTGGTGATAATCCGGCCGCGGGAAACGCAGTGAACGCTTTCTATAGACTATTATAGAAAGTGCAGCCCCGCTGTCCACGAGCGGAGAATCATAGCGATTCCCTGGTCATGGGTTTTAAATCGCAGCATGCTGCAATTAGCCGCAATTCTCCGCTGTGAGCCAATCTGTTAGATAGGCTCAGCACGGAGAACCATCAGCTCTCCTCTGCTCCCCGGCGGCGGCGGCGGCTCTCTACCGCAGGATATCGCTACGCCCGTGGACAGAAGCCCTAAAGTTCCTGTGCAAGTTCAAAATATTTTTTCTATTTTCCTGCTCTAAAACTCGGGTGTGTCTTATAGAGCGAAAAATATGGTAGTTTTATGGGGGGAAATTCAGTATAACCTGTATTTTATTTATTAATATCTCTGCTCATTCTGAGCTGAAGAGTCCAATGGGCGGAGCTATCAGTGATTGACAGCTACCCCTGTATGTACTGTTATACACAGCTGTCAATCACTGACAGCACCGTCTACTTGACTCTATGCAAAGAATGAGCGGGGGTGTAAATGACTCTTCTCCTATAAAACTATATAACAATCTGCTCACCTCCTCCTGCTCTACAACATGATGCCTGCAGCTCAGAGTACAAGTTCAGTGTGACAGCTACTGTGATGGGGTCAAGCCTTGTCCCTTATCGCCCAGACACTGTGAATAACAGTACTTACTAGTTGCGCTCCCTCCCCACTCCATTGTCGCTCATATAGCTTCAGCATCTGAAGGGTGAATGCACAGGGTCAGATTTGAATTGCGGAATCCCGAGTGTGCCATTTGAAGTCAATGGAAGTCGTTCGACCCACGGCCATTCCGGAATTGCCGCAGGACCCACGTCATCGCCTAGTGACGGTGCAGGGAAGTCTGTACTGTGCATGTGCGCCAGCGCCACGGCCGGACCATCCGCAGTACAGTTTTCAGAAGAAAGACAGGTACGCGCAGGGTCACTGGCTACGGTCAGGGCGCTGCCAGAATCCGGACCTGCCGTGTGCATGTGGCCTTAATGAGCTTCATTCCTCCATCCCAGAGATGATTTTATGCCTTGTAGTGGTGCAGGCAGTTGGTTTGAGAATGCAGTTCCTTTTTACATGGGTGATGTGGATGTTCGGAAAATTTCCAAATAGTGTTTCTAAATATGATCAGTCCTAGAAAAAGTTATGACATGCTTACTCATGTTCTTTTTCTCTGATAACATCCCGTGTGACCAATATAGAATGGAGGCAGACTGTTCTCCCCATGTCCTTGTGTGCGCAGTGGTCATTATTAAGCCATGGCCTCTTCATTCTGAAGTGATACTAACAATCTGATGAGCGGAGGCATTAAGTGACGTGTTCATAAATCCTTCAAGTTATGTTAATGATTTAATCTTTTTTTTGTTTTTTTGTCTCTTGTGTCACGATCAAATAATTGGAATTAAAACTGGATTACGAAAATTCTGAAATCAGAAGACCAAATACTTTGAAAAGTAGTGACAGCGCTGCTTGGCACAAATGTTTTGCGTTACTTTGTTCCATGGGAAAGTCCTTGCAGAGTAAATCCCAGGATACAGGTTTAGTGTACTAGCAGCCATATCAGCATTTCATGCTATACTCGTTAGTAAAATGAGCAGTAGTTATGGGAATCAGATAAACTCCCACAAGGTGGAAACGCTAGTATGACTTTGCTAACATCAGCAACAGGTGAACAATCTATCCTCTGTATTTCATTTAGTTCCGCCTCTATGAATGGTCACACAAATGTCGATAGTCAGTACTGTACGGAGAGTAGAACTTACAAGTTGCGTCTTAATGGTTTACCCAGTTTCCGTAGAATAACGTATGATGTCAGTATGCTAGATGTTAGAACTGATCAAAAAATGGTGTACTGATATTAAGTGATTGGGGACAAATGAAGCAACCCCCCGAGGCCTTGTTCACACAGCGGGATCTGCATCACAATAACCAATGCATATCAATGGCTGAGCTGTAGTTCTCCGCTCCAGTATGCCCATGCAGTTACCACAGATCCGTAGTCTGATCAGCCCTTTCTCAATGTGGCTAGTCCACAGGTGGATTTCCTGACGTAGCCTGCATCAGGACATGTCCTATTTAGATTCCCCCCCCCCCCCCCCCCCCCTGCACACAAATAAAAACACTGACTATGGCACAGATTCCTTATTAACCCCTTAGTGACCAAACCTGTTTGCACCTTAGTGACGGAGCCAAATTTTGGAAATCTGACATGTCACCTTAATATGGAATAACTCTGTAAAGGTTTTGCATATCTAATTCTGACATTGTTTTTTCACAACATATTGTACTTCATTTAGGTGGTAAAAATGTACTGATAGAATATGTATCTATTTATTAAACGTACCAAAATAGGGAAAATTTTAAAAAAATCATTTTTTTCACATGTTTAACTGCAATATCTCAAATATGTGCAAACATGCTGTACAGATTTTTGATTAAGATATATATTTCCATTTGTTTACTTTATTCTGAATGCACATTTGAAAAACGTTAGTTTTTTTTAACCATTTAGGAGACGTACAAATTTAACATTACTCATCAACATTTTGAGGAACACTTTGTTCTCGTACACCAAGCCAAGATTGCAAAGGCTCATGGGTGTCAGAATGATAGATACCCCCACAGATGACCCCATTTTAAAAACTACACTCTTTAATATATTCATTGAGGGGGGGGGGTCAGGAGTATTTTTACCACACATTTTGTTTGTCAGGTGTTAATGCAATTTAGAGGAGGAAAAAATTAAAGTGAATACTTTTGCAAATATGTCATTTTAAAGGCAGGTTCTTTTTTTCCTACCCCAACATGGATCCCCCTGTTTGTCCTGTGTTCAAGAACATACTCATTGTGGCCCTAATATTATGTCTTTATGCACAATGGGGCCCAAACCAAAAGGAACAGCTGATGGCTTTCAGAACAGACATTTTGCTTGAAGGTGATTTAGGCCCCATTGCACACTTGTAGAGCCCTTGAGCGACCAAAACAATACAGAACCCCCACAAATTACCCCATTTTTAAAACTAGACCCCTTACAATTTTTTTTTTTTTTTGGCAATTGTGTCATTTTCAAAAGTTGTTTTTTTTGTATAGCGTACATAGGAATGAAGACTTGCACCCCAAAATGGATACCCCTGTTTGTCCTGTGTTCAGAAGCATACCCATTGTGGCACCAATGCTTACTGGACACTTAGTTAGGCCTGTAATGGAAGGAACACCCATTGGATTTCAAAGCATAACTGAATAAATTCCAGGCCCCATTGCATGCTTGTGCAGAAAACAAATTGACTCCCTAAAAATAATCCCGCCCTTTTTGGCTTTCCCTAAATCTTAGATAAAAGTAATAATGTAAACTGTGTGGTGTGTCCAAAGACAAGGGTAATTACAGAGGTCTGGTTGGGATGGGCACATGGGGCAATAAAACTGGGTATCCCTTCTCCTCCCATGCTTGCTGCAAAACCGACACTTTTTGGGGGGGGGGTATTTCTTGACCTCAGCGGCAGGGATGGGGTGTAAAAAGTAGTGCTTTGTGAGGCTTCGTACGCTTGCTTAGGTGCGGCAGTCTCGCACAGAAGACGCTCAACAAGCTGCTCCTGGAACTGCAGGAAGGCGAGCGTTCCCGGGGCTTCTTGTAAATTTACGTATTACAGGTAAGCAGTCTGAATAATGCCGGGTTCACACTGCCGTATGTGGAGTCCGCTTGTGAAGGCTCGCAGCGGATCCATGTTGTGAGCCCGGCCGTGCTTCGTTCTGTTTTCTGCGAGTGGTTACATAATAATCCAATTCATTTGCTCCGCGGATCAAACACATGTGGAATCCGCAATATCTATCCTGTCATGTGAGACCTGCCCAAGGTAGATCTCTACCTTTTTAGCATGTGATCGGGGACCACTCAACGGTCACTGCTCCAGGCTCTCAGCTACTTTTGCTACCTGGGAGCAAGGAGATTTTATCCATCGGTTAACGGCAATCACGTCACCAAGGACCACATACCACAGCCCCCCCGTGAAATCTCCAGGCTCTTGGCTAAGTTTGGTAGCCTGGAGCAGGGAGATTTCAAATTACCTCAGCAATCCACGACTTTTGTGAATGCGTTCACCATTTTGGCGACTGGTGCATGAGCAGAAGGTGGGGTAAGGTCTGTGGATAATTCTGGGGGCCTTAGTTATACAATTTCATCTCCTCACGGATATGATCTGTGAGGGAAGATGAAATTTTAACTTTTGTTTCTGTTTTATATAGTTTTTTTTTAAAACTTTACATGATCGCTGTTATCCATTCAATAACTGTGATCATGTGACCGGGAACCACATACAGCGGCTCCCAGTGACCTCTCCCTGTTCTCAGCTACTCATACTAGCCGGGAGCAGGGGTATTTTATATTTCCCGTGTCTCCCAGCCTTTCTGCACATGCGCCTGACGTTTTACGTCTGGTGCGAATGCGCAGAAGACTGTGTCATGTCCTGAAGGGACCAGAACACCGCGGGACATCGCGGAGGATAGAGGTGAGTAGTTTCAGGTCCCCTCATGGATCTGATCCATGAAGGGAGTTGAAACTTTAACTTTTTTTTACTTTTTATTTGCTTTTTTTTAAAATTTACTTTCATTGGATAACCACTATCGGGTGACCGGTGATTGCTCACCGCGGCCGCCCCATGACAGCTCCAGGTTGTTGGCTACCTCTAGCAGCCGACAGCAGGGAGCTGTCACGTCCATAGGCCACTCAGCTTTAACCCTTTCCAATCCAATTTGTATCCTTGTTTTCCTAAGAGGCTTACTCTTTTTCTGCTGTTATACAATGGCACTATATGCTGGCTAAAGCCAGTACTGCATGAGTTGACACGTTGGATAGCCTCTGACAGCAGAGAGGCTGGCAATATACAGTAAGAGAACCCCGACGAGTGTCTTCCAACATCGGAGCTGTACAGCCTTAAATCATAATGTCTTCAGACGTCAGACAGTGGATTGGAAAGGATTAATCCCCAGAGCGAGCATGTTTTTACAGCCCTGGGGATTAAAGCCCACTTAGCCAGGACGTAAAAAAAACTATAGGGCGTTCACTAAGGGGTTAAGATGGTTAGGGCACGTTTTTTGTGCCCATTTAATTCAGAATTGACATTGAACCACAGAGAAGTGAACAAGACCTAATAATTCTTTAAATAAAACTAGTAGAGAGCCCATCCCAGGATCCCACTTTTTAAGCCCATATCTACACTTTGTCAAATAACTCCATCTAGGGGCTTGGTCTTGTCATTTTGCTGCAAAACTCTAAGCATTTGCATATCTGCCCGAGATGTAACTGCATGCAGAGTTGTGGTGTGATTAGATGAACGGCCTTGTCACCTGAGGCCCTTAACCCTTTGCAATCCAATTTTCGATTCAGGGTTTCCTAGGGGGGTTTCTCTTTCTGCCATTATACAACGGCACCATCTGCTGGCTAGAGCCAGTACTGCAGTATGGGGCATGTTGGAGAGGCCCCCGACAACAGAGCGGCTAGTAATATACAGTAAGAATACCCTGCCGGACGTCTTCCGACATCGGAGCTATACAGCCTTCAATCAGAATGTCCTTAGACGTCAGACAGTGGATTGGAAAGGGTTAAAGTGGTTCCACCTTAGGTCTATAAAAAGTCTCTGAGGCTACTTGTGTGTAGTGGCACCTGCCCACCATTACCTCCGGTTGTAGTGATGTAGTGGAACCGGGTTGTCTTCAGCAACGAATCTAGGTTTAGTTTGGGCACTGATGATGGGCATGTTTGTGTCTGGAGACCTAGGGGTGAGCGCCTCCACTGTACCTTTGCTGTGGAGCCGCACTGCTGGTGTGATAGTCTGGGGGGGGCAACGCATATGACGGCCACCCCTAGTAGTGGTACGAGGGACAATGACAGTTCAGCGATATGTTCAGGACATCCTGCAGCCACATGTGTTCCTCTCATGGCGGCTTCCAAGTGGCATTTTCCAGCAGGATAATGCTCGGCCGCACACATAAGGGGGTCACAGGAATGTCTCCACTACATTGTCACATTTCCATGGCTGCCCGGTCACCAATGGAGCATGTTTGGGACCATCTGGGACACCAACTTACATTTTTATGTGGTTACTATATACAAGAGTTCTGCCTCTTTATTCAGATAGTAATGCGTATAAGTGCTGGTGTCCCGTGCTTCTGCTGTATCGTCACAGCCATGGTTTACATCAACCTAATGCATTCATTAGTCGTCTCTATATGAGAGAAACTAACATGGTGAGAAAAGCTTTGAAAAGTCTAAACGGACATATGTTTTATTTCTGGAAATCGAAAAGTAGATGATCTACAAGCAGGCTACAAGTGGTATATGAGCTTGTAATATTTTTAGATGATTCTGGTACTTTTCTTACCTCTGAATTTGGGAAGCCTAGAACAAGAGTGGCATTTCCTGCTGCTGCTCTCTATTTCAGGTCCTCCTGTTTACATAGCACTTAAATAGAGAAATGCAGACATCAGAATATACAGGAGCGTAAAAATAAAATCTGGTGTGAAGGAAGTGAGCGTACCAGTATAATGACCCGCCGTCCCTGATGCTTGCCATTCCAAGTTGTACTTGCAGGTTGTTTTCTCAAATCACTTGCCTGCTGAACATGAATGTATCTTCCTTTGTTTCAGGAATCTGAGTTCGATCCCATGAAGTTTAACAGTGTTATTGAATGTGAGAAACCAAATAATGATTTAAGTAGATTCCGTGGTTACATGTGAGTATTGTTTCTTTTATATGACTAGTAAGATTTTCCATGCATAATACACTTAAAATATTTCATTTGCTTCCAAAATCTCTTCACTGAGTTCTCTTATGTTCAGACATTATGTGTATTTTAGGATAAACTTCTTCAAGGCCATCATCCAGGCACATGGACTTCATAGTGGGTGGTCCCTTGCTCAAGACCACCCTTTCCTATGTTTATCAGAGTGAAGAACTGCTGCAAAAGTGCTACTTACTCTGGAAGTCCTGCATTATGATTTCTTGCATATTAAAGCGGTTGTCCAGTTGTAAACTATTGATGGCCTATTCTCAGGATAGGTCATTAATAGTTGATTGGCTAAGGACCATCAGCTGGGACCCATTTGGATCAGCTGTTCTCTAGTCCAGTGCATGTAGCTGATTTCTTCAGGAAGCAAACAGCTCTGTTCGCACTGCAGTGGTCAGGCTTGGTATTGCAAGCCAAGTTCACACTGGAATGAATGGGAACTTGGCCTGTAATACCAAGTCTAGCCTCTGCAATATGAACAGAGTTGTCCACTTCCTGCTGAAATCAGCTGCGTGCACAAGCATGTTGGCCAAAAAAACTTCTGATTTGGGCGGGTCACATGCGACAAACCACCACCAGTGTACTATTGACCTACTCTGATGATAGGCCATCACTAGTTTACAACTGGTCAGCCCCTTTAATTCACATTTGAATGCAAGACTAATGCAGGCCTAATACCCCCTAGATTGTCATTTGACCATTCGCACGATGCGTACAAAAAAAACAACCGCATTACGTGCGCATGCATGCCAAGATGGGCTATGGGGATTGAATGTACACAGCAGGTACGCATGTACATGTGTATTTCCGCGTGAAAGCGTGCATAATACACTCGTGTACGTTATGTGAGTGAGGCCTAAGGCCGTCGGATAGGTTTAGTTTCCTGGTTGTATTTAATTTCCGCCTCCAAGGTGCACATATGACTTCTATCAGCTAGATGTTCTCTTCCCTGTCAATGTGTCTACCAAGCCTACTGCAGGCGGGAGAGATTCCTATGTGTCCCACCCAGTCCAGGAAAGCATCAGCTGCCCATGTACCGGGTCCAGATGTTGTGCATCCCCTCAAACTATTGCATCAGGCGGGGTCATTGTGAAATGATTCTAGGACCAACTCAGTATAACAGGATTGTTGGGAACTGGATATGTTTGTAATTACACCCACCATGCACAAGTATAGCAATGCTAGTTCTGGGAAGAATGCTATGGATATGCAGAAAATCATGATTGAACTTTGGATGGCTCAGCTGAATAGATTAGAAGTGAAGAAAAACTCCAACCAAAACAAATTAATTAATAGCATCTGAATGACAGCTCATGTGTGTTGTACACTTGGAAGGCTTTCACATACTGCAAATTATTACACTTCAACTAATTAAATGGGAAAAATATGCAGTAATGCTTCTTAAGGGTTCCCCCATGAGCAGACATGGATGTTTCTGATTAGTAATATAGCTTGATATATTAGAAGATTATGCAGTCCTTCATACAAACGGTCTGTCCAGGAATATCCTAGAATACATAGGAGAAAACGATTAGTGACCTATCCTCAGGATAAATGACCATATAGCAGATCGACGGGGCTCCCATTGAGATGAATGGGAGAGAGCTGCACTACCAAACCGGGCCACTATGTTACCGATTGCATTTTGACGGTTCTGGCCATCCCCAGCTCCTTTTCAATCAACCGATCGCAGGGGTCGTGAGAGGTAGACCCTCGCTGACCTGCCCTTTGTGACCTATCCTGGGGATAAATGCCTAATACTTTCTCCTGAAAGTCTCTTTTATATGAGACTGAGGAGGGATATTTATACTAAACAGCACTGCAAGCAGTGGATAAGGCGCAGGGGCAATATTAATAGTTTTTATTTCCTTAGTATATGTTAGTTTCTGATTATGTATTTGCACTATTTACTGGGGTGAGTCCATAATAGAACTGCTATCCATAAGTATAATACAACAGTCTGTTATGAAGGTGGATCCCAATCCTCAGCCGAACAGTTCTGCTATATGTCCTTCTCTTACCTGCTACTTCTATTTCCTTATCACTAATACTACTGAACCGGCGCTGCACGTAATACTGACTAATCTATCTTTATTCTAGCGGCGCAGCTACTGCTTGCTTATTCTTGGTACTACAGTTTTAGGATGCACATGAGAAGAAGGCAGCAGCTTCCCATGTAATGCTAGCGGGTCGATACCTTGTAACGAAGTATTGTATTATGGGTAGTCCACTTTAAACCGTTTCTGGAGCAGAGGAACTGAATTAATATAGAAATGACCTGCTCATTTTTCCTGCAGCGGTATTTGTCCCATTCTAAAAGATGGTAACAGAACAGGAGTAAGTGGAGTCCTTTCAGTTTGCTTTCATTTTTTTTTTTTTAACCCCATTGAAATCAGTGGGGGGGATAGATCAGTTTATTTCTGGTTTTTAATTACAGTTCTCTGCACCAAAACTGACCAGAGAAACTGAATTATCATTGAAGTCCTACCGCAGATGTGAGCCGATCCGTAGTCATCGGGGTGGTCGACAATTTGTATTGACCCATCCCTTAAAATGACTTTAGGGTGCCAGAAATATTGGTGCTCATAATAAATGCCTTCACCTGCATTAGCAACAACTTTGCTCCCAACAGCTCCAGTTTTTATTTGCTACTTTCTTGTAATCCTGACTTGAAGATGCTAATGCTTATGTAGTCGTGTCTAATATGCTGAGATTGTCAAAGTGGTATATAATTGGTTGCACATGCTGCAGAAAGGATATCTGAACCAACAGTGCCTACATCTTTATGTCTCTTGTAGCTGTATTCTGCGAGTGGCATTGAATATTTAGTGTATGCATTCTTCACCCACTATTTGAGTGTAACGTCTGCTTGTCTCGGTTCATACAGTGCAGCTACATAAAAGATAAGGTGTGCTCATCACACTGATGTACCCAGCGAGTTCAGATCCCCCTGGTGAACCCCCTAGCAGCTAGATGGGGCGTGCTGCGGATCTGACCATGTCCTGCAGGCTTACAATCCACTGCAGATGGTTTTGCTGCTTGAGACTGGAATTTAGTAAAAGCCAATTCACTATTGTACTGTACTGTGTGAACCCGCTCTCATACAGCATATGAAGGCTGACCATTGATGCGGTTTTGTTGAACACAAACTAGTTTTCTTTCTTCTGCAGGGTCCATAAAAATGGAAAGAAGTCTGGTCTGTATAAGGAGAATCTCCTGTTACGAGGATGTACTCTCAGAAATACAGAAGTTGTATCCGGAATAGTTGTTTATGCAGGTACTCGTTTCTGATTACTGGTTGAAATATTTCCTACTAAATCTAGCTATTCCAGATAAAAAATGCAAACATACAGTATATACTTGGATTGATCCTCCACCGCTTATACGCATGCCATCTCTGTGAGCTGGGAGTGTGCAGCATCATGTATTTACTGGTCTACCCCAAGTGTAAAAGGTCCTTTTATATGCAAAGATAATCGCTCCAACTGCCAGAAGGTTGAAAGATGGTTTTGCATAACATTACACGCACAGATAATTACTCCATTTGCCTCATAGATAATCGTTTAAAAGATGTCCATTAGCAGCTTATTGCCTTTATTTGCATGTAAATGAGCCTCCAGAGCTGTATGCAGAGAACAGCAGGTGGCCTGTTCTCTGCATTCAGCTCCTTTGTTCGCCGTGGGGTTGCAAGCAGAATAAAATGTAACCAGCGTTCCCATAGAGAGTACAGCACCATGGACAGAAAACACAGCATGCGGTTTGTGTTATTTTCTCCCTGGTTGAACAATAGATTTTATGCTCACCTAAATATCATCGTTCAGCCGAAGAGTGAAAGATGGAAACATTTACACACAACGATTATCGCTTAAACAATGGCTTTTGAGCGATAATCGTTGCGTGTAAATGGTCCCTAAGTAAACTTAGTAGCAGCACAGGTGCCTGTTGAGTATAAGGGATTATCTGCCCAGCGGGATTCCATTGTTCTCTTCTGGCATCTGTTAACCTTGCATAATCAATGAACTCCATTGTGTAAAGCCCCATTTACACACACAGATGATTGCTCAAAATTCATCAGAAACTGGCAGTTTGCATTAGCTACTAATGAGCTAATCAGCCCATTAATAGCTAACTAGCTTTATTTGAATTTATATAAAGAACAGCGGGTGGTCTGTTCTCTAAATACATCACTATTGTTCTCTAGCAGGACAGCAGCTGAAAGAATGTTATCAGCGCTGACCGCAGAGAACTTAATCTGCCCAGACAGATTTTAAGCTGAGCTGAACTCAGCGACAGACAAAAAGTGCACGATGGGCACACCTTTACAAGCAACGATTATCGCTCAAAGGCCATCTTTTGAGCAATAATTATTGTGTGTAAAAGGGCCTTTAGAGTAAGCGAAATGCATTTCAATGAAGGAATTGGCTCAGTCAATTAGTGGTTTCAATGATAGATTTTGTGCAGGCTGAAATCCATCCATAAAGGAAGACTGCCTTTGTTTATATGTAACGATTATCGCTCACTTTCGGCCGTTTGAACGAATTTTGAGTGATAATCTTTGCGTGTAAAAGGGCCTTTGATTATTAATGTATGTTCTCTAAAACCCATATAATAGCACACTGGTAGCCTCAAAGGTGATTCTTGCAATATGCAGTTGCATTTCCTGGACCATACAATTAGATATGCATACATATTTACTAAATTCAATGTGCCATCCTATATTGGTCATAGCTTTCATGATTGTGATTTGCATACAATGGTAGTTGAAGTTGCGACATTTTGCTTCTACATGTACAGATGAGTGAAACAGAGTAGCTGCTTTGAAGTTATCATTTGCTGAGTGTTTTATGTCTTGTTTTGCTTTCATTCTTTATTTATTATCTCTTTCTCATTTTGTAGGCCATGAGACCAAAGCATTGTTAAACAACAATGGGCCTCGCTATAAACGTAGTAAGCTTGAGAGGCAGATGAACACAGATGTCTTCTGGTGTGTGCTAATACTCCTAGTTATGTGCCTGTTTTCAGCCATTGGTAAGAATCGCTCCTTACAAAGAACTTACAGATTTATTCTATTTTTTGAACTATAAGATGCATTTTTTGCACAAACCAATCTTGCTAAGGCCTTCCTCACGCAGACGGTTTTTTACCGCGCTTTCAGCAATGCGCTAATGGCAGTATAACGATGGGACGGCTCAGACAGCCACTTGATCGCAGTGCTTTTCAACTCCGCGATTTGCGAGCTGTCTCTATTCCATTTTTGAGCGGTTAGCGCTCCTCATCAATGATGAGTGTTAGAAGTCGGCATTCAAGTAAAACACAGCAAAGCACCTCAATTTAAATTGCGATGCTTACTGCAACGCCTGTGTGAGGGAGGCCTACGTTCGCCTGTGTGAGGGAGGCCTACGTTCGCCCGTGTGAGGGAGGCCTACGTTCGCCCGTGTGAGGGAGGCCTACGTTCGCCCGTGTGAGGGAGGCCTACGTTCGCCCGTGTGAGGGAGGCCTACGTTCGCCCGTGTGAGGGAGGCCTACGTTCGCCCGTGTGAGGGAGGCCTACGTACGCCCGTGTGAGGGAGGCGGCCTACGTACCGCCCGTGTGAGGGAGGCGGCCTACGTACCGCCCGTGTGAGGGAGGCGGCCTACGTACCGCCCGTGTGAGGGAGGCGGCCTACGTACCGCCCGTGTGAGGGAGGCGGCCTACGTACCGCCCGTGTGAGGGAGGCGGCCTACGTACCGCCCGTGTGAGGGAGGCGGCCTACGTACCGCCCGTGTGAGGGAGGCGGCCTACGTACCGCCCGTGTGAGGGAGGCGGCCTACGTACCGCCCGTGTGAGGGAGGCGGCCCACGTACCGCCCGTGTGAGGGAGGCGGCCCACGTACCGCCCGTGTGAGGGAGGCGGCCCACGTACCGCCCGTGTGAGGGAGGCGGCCCACGTACCGCCCGTGTGAGGGAGGCGGCCCACGTACCGCCCGTGTGAGGGAGGCGGCCCACGTACCGCCCGTGTGAGGGAGGCCCACGTACCGCCCGTGTGAGGGAGGCCCACGTACCGCCCGTGTGAGGGAGGCCCACGTACCGCCCGTGTGAGGGAAGCCTCCTGTGGCTTTGTTGAGAGTCGGGTGATTTTTGTCATTTAAAAAATTAAAAGTTTGCTCCAATTTAAAAAGCAAAAAATGTGACACAGAACAATATAAATAGACTCAGACTCTAAGGCAGGTTTCACGCGGCCGAAATTCTCAAGTGGGTTTTGTGCGTTTCGAGACGCACAAGTCCTGAGCGAATATGAACCCCATTTTTTTTGATTGGGATCATACACATCAGCGATTTTTCATTTTTGTTTTTTTCCCCCCACACCGCAATACAGGAAAAACTTTGCAGTATTCCCTTATCTTTGGGCATGGCCGTGCATCGACTGTGGTTTTAAATGGGACTGTGAGCGTGTAATGTAGATTTGGAAGTCCTCGACCTAGAAGACCCCGGACAAACGAGAGCAATTTACTATGAAGATATGGAGCAGGACAAACACCAGGAAAACACAAATGTAGTCATTTTGGAAGCCTAATTAGCAGCATAAAGAGTAGCGAGGAGTTAGGGTGCTCTTACACCTAACGACTTATCGTTCTCGAGTGAACAATGTCAAGAATTCGTTCGTGCAGCCTATTTATACAGGCAGATACATCATTCGCTCATTAAGTCGTTCACATTCACTATATAAGTCAATGAGAATGACTGAACGATCAGTACTTAAATGGAATGATTAGCAATACAATAGTTTTCATGCTGGCATGAAATGAAAGATAAGCAAACAAATTATCGTTCAATTATGGGCTGTGAACAATTATCACTCATTTTCACACGTTTAAATGTTTTCAATGAAAATGTCATGTAAAAGGGCCTTTAGTTTAATGCCAAGATAGGCTATATACACAAACTGCCAAAAAAAAAGGCATAGTTGGATTTCAAAAGGTTGCGTTCCTGCTGGGGAAGGGATATATTGGGGCCGAGAAAGGAAGACAAGGATGTTGTCCGCAAATAAGATTATCTTATAGTGACCTCTAGCCACCTCTAGATTTGGGTCTTCCATTATGAGTGTAGCCAAAGGCTCAGTCACTGCCAACATCTTATAAAGCTACGGAGCATTGCTGGAGTAAGTACACAGCGAGCAATAGATGCTTGATCAAGGCTGCTTCATTTCATTAATGAATAGGTCTGTAAATACAATTAGAACATTACTGATATCATTACGAGCATGTGGATGCAGTCATCTGATGCAGTCGGTGGTTTGAGCCTTGAGGTAATAGTCATCCACACATGACTATAAATGGAAGCAGAATCCTGTCATTCAGCAAAAACTAAAGGCGTGCCATGCTCATCATTGTTTACTACCGAATTCTTTGTAAGCATCATGTGAATGCCGCCCACTTAGGAATGGGTATGATTGTTTTTTATCAATACAACAGATAAACATTCCTATATTAGTCACCTTGTGGTATGCTTCAATGTATATTTGGCTTTGGAAAAACAAGCTCTAAAACCATGGCATGTATGGATTCAGCCCAGGTAGTGGAGATGTAGAACTTTTTGAATAGTATGGTACGTAACGTTGTGAATTTTAAGAAGTTTGCTCTTAATTAAAATGTCCCTTTGTTAGCATCATTCAGATCAATCTCAAGTCTGTTGACCTTGTTATTGTCACTAAACTCTCCTGAACTTGCGTTGCCTGGTATTTCTCATGTTCCGTGGGTTCCTGGTATTGCCGTGTCTGTGCAAGTACTTGATAAATGAAGTTGGGACAGGGTGCATTGTGTTTGCCTTAGGAGCCCCAATGCTGTTCGGACATGTTTCACCTTATTTTATTTGTTCTATACTTTTTCATTTATTTCTTAAGAGATGTCAGACACCTCACCTGTCTGTGTGATATAGAAGTTGTACTGCCACATACTGTAAATCTGTCTTTTTTTAATACAACCCTGGGGACGTGTATCTAAATTAAAAATGACACGTGAAACGTTTTTCTGGTATATAATTGGAATGATCACAGATATTTCATTTGGAGTCTTGCTCTTGTGCATTTATTGGTCACTAACTTTTCAAGAAACACGTGCTATTATAGCAGTGTGATAATTAACAAAAGTGCAATTCACCTAACATGGTTTTGTGCTGGAAATTACTCTATAAAGTGCTGGCCACTGTGGTCTCCCTTACTCCTAATTTTCTGTCCACTGATGTCTTCTCTTTTTTAGATATTTACCAATTCAGCTGTGTGTGTATAACATACAGATATCATCATCATGTAGGACAATGTACAGCAGGACTGAGTAGTGCAGATATGTACAAATGGCAGCAAATAACTCGTCATTCCTTCTAGCAACCTTATCTGTGGGTCAGTTTTTCTCCCTTCTTAACCTTTGCTCTCATAGACTTTAATGACTCATGCCCCTTCACTTCTGTTCTGCCACATATCTGTACTGCTCAGTCCTGCTGTACATTGTCCTACATGATAATGGTTGTGTATGTTTGTGTTACACACAGAGAGCTGAGTTTGTAAACCTTTGTGCTCAGTATGGACAACACTGTACAGCATCCAGCCTCCTCCCACCAGTCCTGAGAATCACAGATACAGGCTGCTCAAGGAGAAAATAGTGAGGAATGCAATATACAAGTAATCTAATGGGCAGAAATAGTGTTATTTCTCATGTACACACACAGCAGCTTATTCTGAAAAGTACCATCATCTGAGCTAAAACTTAAAGCGTACCTATTTACCTATCCCATCCATATTCCAAGAGTATCAAACCTGTACTGAGGACCGAGTAGACACTAGACAGAACATGTCAGAAGGGGAAGGTAGGCGTGTACACCATATTTTATGTTGTGCACACAGGTAAGTTTACAGCCCACATAAAACTTAATGAATTAATACACGTCTGCTAGCTTCTGATTTTCCTTCATTAGTAGACCAGTCTCTGTGAAATTATGCAAATGAAAGCAAAAGTTGTTTTTCAACTACAATCTCTATACAAAAGCACATTTTGCAAATGCCAGCCATTAACAGGATTAAATGGTTGAAAGGTATAATTATAATCATATCCTAATCTCCTTTAGGTCATGCACTCTGGGTATGGCAGTATGGTGAAAGGAGACCAGTGTTTGATGTCCTTGGGAGCGATGGGAATTATGTGAAGCCACTTCTTTCTGCAGTATATTTATTTTTCACCATGATCATTGTTTTACAGGTAATCATTTCATTTTGAATTATCCATAGGGCGCAAGGCAAGAAGAGATCACTCAATGCCTTTGTATGTTGTTTTTGAAAACCCTGATGAATGTTAAAGGGCTATTTCGGGACTTACTTAACTTTTACTATTGATGACCGACGGGGACTTGTCTCTCGGATTCCCACTGATCACCTGATTTCCCATTCACTCACATTGAATTCAGTGGGCCGCTGCGCTATGGTCTGCTGAGACAGTAGCCTGTAGTGTCGAAAACCTTTTTTGTCTGAATGGAAGACACATTTCAGGTTTCATGTAATCGAGTATGCTGATTTCAAAAATCAAGATGAAAAAATTCTCCAAAAACTGGAACACCTCCCTATTTACACTTCAAAAACTGAAAAATCATATTTGTAACAATAATTTTCATATTTTATATATTTGTTTGTTTATTTTATGCCCAAAATAAAAAAAAACATTAATTTTTTATTTATTATGCATTAAAACCAAAATACATGAAACATCAAACCATATTATTTATATTTCTGTACGTACAGTACAAAAAAAACAGTACAATCTTTACAACAGTCATATACTCACTAGCCTACTCAATTTACTCATATACTATTTAGGAGAAGGATAGTTTAAAGTCTTTTTTTTTTTTTTTTGTATCGAAACATGGCAGTGAATTTTTCATTTTATTTTTTTTTCTGGTCGTTTTGGGAGGGGTTCCGGTTTTTGGAGAATTTTTTCCAAGATTTTTAAAATCCACATACTCTATTACATAAAACCTGAAATGTGCCTTCTGTTCAGACAAAAAAGGTCTCCGACACTACAGGCTACTGAGACAGTCGCCCTGGGAATCAGCTGGGATCCGAACTGTGGGTCTGCGCCAATCGCCTATTAATGACCTGCCAGTCATCAATAGAAAAAGTTAACAAAGTCACAGAATCCCCCTGTTAATATAATCTGTACCAGTTATATTCAGAGCTGCATGTCAAATTCTGCTGCCTATAGCTTTGAATTCTGCTGTCATTGCCCTGCCAATAAGGCCTCATGTCCACGGGGAAAATCAGATCCGCTGCAGATTTGCAATGCGGATTTGGGCTGCGGATGCACTGTAATTGTCTTTTATTTTTCATGCGGGAGATCAATTGAGCTATGTGCTCTATGAGCTCCTGCACGCGTGATCTGCACCTAAATGGAGCATGTCCATTTTTTTTCATGCTCCAGAAATTTTTAAATTCACTTTTATTGACCATCCACGGGTATTTATCTACCCGCGGGTGGTCAATGCATTCCTATGGGGCGCGGATCCGCGTGCGGGAAAAACGCTCCGGATTTTAATTCTTAATTTGCCTGTGGACATGAGGCCTAAGACTTTTATTGGCTTAAAGGGGTCCAGTCATTAGAAAAAAAAAATTAAAATCAATACTTACTTATTCCTCTTACCGTATCTTCTCCTTGCTGATTTTCTCCTGGCTCCTGCAGTCCCCTGGGTCACCTCTCCTCCAGCCGTACGATTTCTTATTCCGGTGACGAAGCATACATTGCGGCATTCTCCTTCCTGCAGGTCAGTGTACCCGGTCACTAGTGATGTAGCGTTCACTGCCTAGCGGGGAATTCTGACTCCTATGCAATGCTACTGCTGAGACTGCGCATGTGCGCTGTCTCACAGCAATAGTATATGAACACTCCCAGCAAGACAGCGCACATGCACAGTCTCTGCAATAGCATGGCATTCCCTGCTAGGCAGTGAACACTGTCACTAGTGACATAACTCATACTGACCTGCCGGAAGGAGACTGCCGAGAATGGACGCTCCAAAATAGGAAGAAGAGGATCCGGCTGGCTGGAGGTGAGTTGACCCGGGGGACTGGAGGATCCAGGAGAAGATCGGTGAGGAGACGGGGGAGGAATAGGTTAGTATTACATTTTTTTTAAATTTTTTTTCCCCAATGACAAAACCCCTTTAAGCCTCACCACACATGCCACAATTGGGGAACTCACTATAGGCCCAATTACACCAAACGATGATCGCAAAAAAATCACTCATCTGTGATCTTTTTAGCGATAATCGGTGCGTGTAAATGTGCGCTTTTCAGGCACTGCTAGCTGATCGTTAAATTCAGTCCAACCTAAAAATCCTTGGTCACTATTATCAGAAGTTCTGCACGGAGAGTGCTGATAGCATGGTTTCCCCATGGAGAACAAAGGATCTGAGCCTCTTGCTATTAACAGTGTTCAGTGAAGGCTTCATTTTCACACTTAATTGGTACTTAAGTAGCTGAGTGGCTACTTAATAGTTTATGCAAAATGATCGCTCAAAGCTGTCACTCAAACTGTTTTAGCGATCATCTGCTGGTGTAAATGAGCCTTATTTCTTAGTTGGGAGCCAGACAGTTTGCTGAAGATTTGGCCATTAGCAAATGCTGAATTCAAACTTTTTTTTTTTTTATCCATGACAAGAAATAGGTAGTCTAGATCTACCTGCACCACCCATACTGTTCAGGAAGCAACAACATAGTTTAATACGTGCAGCAAAAAGAGAACCTCAGAAATGAATATTTTGGGAAGAAATGGAACTTTTACCGAGGGAATAAATTATGGGCAGCAATGTGTGGGGCTGCCCAAATATATGAATACAAACTTTGATGTACCCCAGAGTTTGTAGGTGAGGGGGAGAAGTATCTGCGCGGACCTTCTTAACAAGTGGAGACTGCTAGATGATGCAAAATTATGCTGCCTGGAGACTGAGGCAGCAACATTTTGATGATGGTTACTTGCATGTGCATAAAAATACATTACGATATGCAGAATCAATACAAAATCCGTACAGCACAATTTTGCTACCTGTAAATTGCTGCTCCGAAGCAGAGCTGTTATTATAGCGCCATTTCAGTGACTGCTGCTAGATGCTGCTATTTTATTCATAGGAAAAACAGTATTGCCTTATTTCTTTAACAGGTGCTCATTCCAGTTTCTCTTTATGTATCCATTGAAATTGTTAAAATCTGCCAAGTGTATTTTATTCACCAAGATAAGGACCTATATGATGAAGAAACAGACTCTCGTCTTCAGTGTCGAGCTTTGAACATCACTGAAGATTTGGGTCAGATACAGTATATATTCTCAGACAAAACTGGAACTCTAACTGAAAATAAAATGGTGTTTAGAAGATGCACAGTCTCCGGAATAGAGTACTCCCATGATGCTAATGGTGAGATCCTTATATTGTATGTGTATGTGACACAGTGATATTAGATTGGTAACAGAGAGGGATAGAAGTCACTAGTATGTGCATACGGCTGTGCAAATATGATGCCTATAGGATTGTCTGCCTCATTCGATTCCATCAGTCCCATAGACTTTCAATGCAACAGGCCTGCTCTACTGCCTATCCATTGAAATTCCTCATTTGGTCTTGTGGTAAGGAGGAGGAATATGAGACCCCAGTTGTAGTGATTGGTGCAGCCCCAAGTGATCAGACATTTGTCACCTCTCCAAAAAGAAATATGCTTTGTGGGTAAAAACCTTTTAACATGCAAATGAAAATGTAAATCAAATATATCTTGATAAATTTAGAAATCTTCATTATCACTGTGACATTTGAAATTCTTTGCTATTCTGTATTTTCTCAGTAAACCCCATGATTATCTACATCTTACATTAGGCTTTTTTGGTCTCATGAGACCAGGTTGAACCCTAAGGGGGAGGAAGTGCATGCCTCTCCATACAGTTTAAATAGTGTAAATTATATATAAATCTGTCGTCCCGGGGATGGCCATGTCCCTTCCCTACATGACATGCCCACTTAAAACTGGCATGAGAGATGTAAATTTTAAAAGTCACAATTTTTTGCACAACCTGTTTCAAAATTTGCAACTTTTTTGCAACTTTTGCTATGACAAATTGCCACTATTTGTGTAGAAGAAGTATGCCGTATCTTATACTTGTTTTATTTTCTGTATTGCTGTTTTGGAAATAATGAGCCACTTGCAGTTTAACCCTACAGGATGACATTATGTAACGTGAAATAAAAGCCATCCTATGTGCATGAGACAGTGAAGTCTTGTTTTTTAGTTACTGCTACTTTAAGGCAAGTTTTCTATTGCAGTTGTAGCAAATCCTTGGCATAAATGGAGAACTTCATAACAGTAGAAAAGCCTTAGGCAGCCCTAAATGACGAATGCCTTAATTTTCTGCTCACTTTAGGGATGCGGTTTGTGGGACAAATGCATATTTAGCTACCTGAGCAGCCGTGATACCTACAAAACAAAGCCATCTGTGAATATAATGTTTCAGCTGTTGGTTCTCTGATATACACTCCAGCGCCCTGTGAGATGGGCATCTGTTTAACTTTTTCTAGCTGCCAGGTTATGGCAGTGCTCGCAGAGCATTATTATTAGACCCTGCTGCAGCCATAAATATTTCTGCAATGAAAAGTGCATTACTTTGACACCCATCTGTCAGCAGCTTTTAATTCTGAAATGGTCTCCCGCTCCACAAACTTGTGTGCTTCTGTACAGCAGAATTTGCCAGAGAGAAGTTTCACTTAGTAAAATTCTGATGTGACATTTATTGCCCTCTTTCCAGGAAAGACCGGCATTGGACCTACTTGTAGGCACAGGTAGACAAAGCAAACCTGGGTGAGCTACGCCCTTTTAATCATCCCTAGTTTTTACATATTCTAGATGTGATGTGTGATTAAAAGCAATATAACATGTATAGTATTCACCAAGTACAAAGCAAGCAGTGACTCAGGAGCAGAGTCATTTTAGTTTGTTACATTAGTGAAGAATGTAGGATAAGAAGCCATGTTCCTTAAGGCTGACTTAGACACAACAATTTTCACTCAAAAATCGCTCAAAGCCGTCTTTTGAGCGATAATCATTGTGTGTAACTGCACTGACACCGTGCAGTTTTCGTTAAGGGATCGCTGATCTTCTCTTTCAGCGTGCTGAAAGACCATGATGATCCTTATCCGGGGATTCACAGCGGGATACAGCTGATACTATTGTTTCAGCTGTATCCTGCTCCCTGATGACAGGTGGGGTATAAAGAACACAGCGGTCCAGCTCTTTTCTCCATACCCGGCACGGAGCGCACAGCTGTGTACCAGCTGAGTGCTCCCTGAACACAGGCGGGGTATGAAGAACACAGCGGACCAGCTGTGTTCTGCATCCTCCGCACGGAGCGCACAGCTAAGCGCTCTGTGAACAGCCTGTGTATGAAGAACACAGCGGTCCAGCTATGTTCTGCATACCCCACTTGTAGCGCAAAGTAATCGCTCAACGTTTGAGCGATCACCTTGCACTTAAAGGCACACAATGATCATTGCTCAAAAGACATCTTTTGAGCGATAATCGTTGTCTAAACCAGGCTTTAGATCTCAAGCTTTGTTTTCTGTAACTTTTAATTGAAAAACTGTTGGCTTAGACAATGTGCTATAGGATGCTTCTACTGTGATTGCAACGTAATGTTCACAAACTGTATGAAGTTCTGATTCTCCCATATTCTGTTCACAGCCAAGCGTTTGGCAGCCTATCAGGAAGTAGATTCTGAAGAAGAGGAAATTGTACCAAAACCAGGGACTCTCCCACGACGGGACAGTAGTGGCAGTCATCACAGTGTCAAAGTGATCCATAGAAATCAAAGTACCAAGACCCACCGGCGTACCGGCAGCAGAGCGGAAGCTATGAAAGCTAGCATCCTCTCCAAGCACACCGCATTCAGTAGTCCCATGGTTAGTGGGTTTGGATGAGAATTTCCATAACATTTGTGTGTTAATTGCTGTAGAACAAACGAGTTACTTTTAGTTTTATGCATTTGAAGCCGCACAAAGCTTAAATGGAAACAACTTTCTATGTTTTGCTTACATGTTTTCTTATGGTTCTTTCTCCCAAGGAAAAGGATATCACTCCCGACCCAAAGCTACTGGAAAAGGTCTATGATTGTACCAAAGCTTTAAAAATAGTGAGAAACCGTGAAGAACTGTTTTCCCAGTTGACTCCAGAACTGATGGACATATTTGACTTTTTTGTTGCCTTAACTATTTGCAATACAGTTGTTGTAACTGCTCCAAATCAACCAAGACAAAAGGTAAATGTGGGAGCACTAAAGGAAATGTATCACCTATATGCATAACCAGTAGAGATGAGCGAGCGTACTCGGAAAAGCACTACTCGCTCGAGTAATTTGCTTTATCCGAGTATCGCTGTGCTCATCCCTGAAGATTCGGGTGCCGGCACGGAGCGGGGAGCTGCAGGGGAGAGCGGGGAGGAACGGAGGGGAGATCTTTCTCTCCCTCTCTCCCGCCCGCTCTCCCCTGCTCCCCGCTGCGACTCACCTGTCAGCCGCAGCGGCACCCGAATCTTCAGGGACGAGCACAGCGATACTCGGATAAAGCAAATTACTCGAGCGAGTAGTACTTTTCTGAGTACGCTCGCTCATCTCTAATAACCAGATATTCTATTGTGTTTTTTTTTCCTCTATTGTTTGTACATGACTATGGAGGCTGCCCTATTAGCTGAGCTGCAGTTAACTGCATTTAGGGAGGTACTTTACAGAATAACTTGTTGTGAAGGGAGTAGGAGTAGTTGAGCTGTAATTTTCCCCTATTTTGAATAGTGAACCCTGTGTTCTCTATATAAGTTACCTTTCATTGTAATCCTGCCTGTAATGAGGAGTGTACAGTCATCATTGTTGCAGTGCTGAGTGGGGAACTGGGGATAAGTGAGTATTCAATCTGTGTACATTTTAAGACCCCTTTTTTAGGTCTTGAAAGACCCTTGAAAAAATTAGGAAAAAACTGTTGTTTAAATGTTCTCTTTGTATTCTCAGTGGGTAGCATTTGGAATAGTTTCAATTTTCTAACTAACCTTTTGTCCCAAGTCTTGCTGGTTGCAGTATGGCAGATGTCTCAAGCATCCAGGATATGCTTGCTACATCTCCAATGTGCTTTCCCTCACTTGACATTACACATGCGACCTTTCCCTATGTAGTGAATTGGGAATGGGTGCTTATATACAAAAAGTAAAAACTGTGAGATCCATATCTGAGTTTTCTGAGGTGGGTCTGAAAAAGACAACTCCTCCCCATAAAACACTTAAAAATCACCAGATGCATGCCAAAATTACCAGGATACTTTAGAATTAATCAAGAATTGATTGAATGCTAAAATGCTGTTCTAACTTTCTAGGTGAGAGTTCGATTTGAACTGAAATCTCCAGTGAAAACCATCGAAGACTTCATCCGAAGGTTTACACCCAGCAGGCTTACTTCGGGATCAAATAGCAGCAGTTCATCCAGTCTTACAACCAGCAAATCTATACAGAGAGTCGGGTCCAGTATCTTATCCTCGCCATCAACTGAGGGAAACTTGATCAAGCTGGACGGAAAACTGTCCTGCTCCCCGCAGATCACTGTAAGTGGCCGAGCTTCTCAGCAGGGCAGTGAAGTAACAGGAGATGGACGTGAAGGCGAGCTGCGCTACGAAGCAGAGAGTCCTGATGAAGCTGCCCTTGTATATGCTGCCAGGGCATATAATTTCTCTCTGGTTGGTAGATTGTCTGACCAAGTAACAGTGGAATTGCCCCATTTGGGGAGATTAAACTTTGAACTCTTGCACACCCTGGGGTTTGACTCAACCAGAAAAAGGATGTCTGTTGTGGTTAGACATCCTATTACAGATGAGATTGTTGTTTACACTAAAGGAGCCGACTCCGTTGTTCTGGATCTCGTTGAGCCAAGTTCTAAAGGTAAGAAATGCTGACATTAGCTATTTGTGTATTCCTCGTTGATTTCAAGGAGAGCCGTGCCTGTAGTTACAAGCACCGGCCACTACATGGGAGGTCGGCACGGAGGCTTCTGCTCCGACCTCTGTGTGTTTGCTGTGCTGACGGCATGCATTTGCTCAGCTGATCGGTCAGGGTCCTGAGCGACAGACCCCAGCCGATCAACTATTGATCAGCTATTCTGATGATAGGTCATCAATAATATTTCCCTGGAAAACCCTGTTTAAACTTTTAGATGCAACATTTGATAGCAAACACAACATCTAATTG